>NC_066580.1:255344413-255960893 GCF_024323335.1 Lathyrus oleraceus
TTGTGAAGAGCCTCTTGTCGAGGAAGGACCGGATCCTGATGACAAGTGGACACTGATGTTTGATGGGGCTGTGAATATGAATGGCAACCGTGTTGGGGCAGTGCTTATCAATCCAAAAGGTGCTCATATACCTTTTTCTGCCAGACTGACTTTTGACGTAACCAACAACGAAGCTGAGTATGAGGCTTGTATCATGGGGATAGAGGAAGCCATCGATCTAAGGATCAAGACTCTGGATATATATGGAGATTCCGCTCTAGTGATTAACCAGGTCAATGGAGATTGGAATACCAATCAGCCGCATTTGATTCCTTACAGAGATTACACCAGAAGGATACTGACGTTCTTCAAGAAGGTGAAGTTGAATGATGTCCCCCGGGATGAGAATCAGATGGCTGATGCCTTCACTACTTTGTCTTCTATGATCAAAGTTCATTGGTGGAATCATGTGCCACATGTTGCGGTGAATCGACTCGAGAGGCCTGCGTATGTGTTTGCAGCCGAGTCTGTTGTGGATGAGAAATCGTGGTACTATGATATCAAGAACTTTCTCAAGAGCCAGGAGTATCGTGAAGGAGCGTCCAAGAATGATAAGAAAACCCTGAGAAGGCTAGCTGGAAGCTTTTATTTGAATCAGGACGATGTGTTGTACAAGAGAAACTTTGACATGGTTCTGCTCATATGCGTGGATAGACACGAAGCAGACATGTTGATGCAAGAAGTGCATGAAGGATCTTTTGGCACCCATGCTGGTGGTCATGCAATGTCCAAGAAATTGTTAAGAGCCGGTTATTACTGGATGAGTATGGAATCCGATTGTTTCAAGTACGCTCGGAAGTGCCATAAATGTCAGATCTATGCTGATAAGGTGCATGTACCACCAAGCCCTCTGAATGTCATGAATTCACCTTGGCTGTTTGCCATGTGGGGCATTGATATGATCGGGAAGATTGAGCCTACTGCTTCCTGTAGCGGTGTATTCGTCGCTATATGATTTATCGATTAAACCATAAGCAAAGCATACAATGAAATTTCGAGTCGCCACCGCACTTTTATTTATCCAAAGGACTGGCTAAAAAGCGAACAAAAGCCTAAGAAGTTTTACACATAGAAAACTAATAAAAAGATCAGAGAGTCTGGGTAAGGGGTAAATTACGCAATGGGAAGGTGTTAGGCACCCACTACGTCCTAGGTACTCCTAGGGAGCCCTTTTCACACTTGTTGTACTAAATTGTTATTTGTTATGACATAAACATTGTGCAAACATGATTGGGATGATGAGAAAAGAATGTACAAGTTTTATTATTGGGTTTGAACGGATGAACCCGCTGCCTACGTACCTTCCATCAAAGGTAAGGATCAAAACGCCGTAGTTCGGCTAAAAGATTTCCAAAAGTGGGTGGATTCAATTTTAAACACAAGCCCTAAGGTCTTACGTTATCCACGGGAGAAAACTCAACCTTATACAAACAACAGGTCCACCATGTGAGAACAGCTTCAACTTGCCAGTGAGGGGTTAACCCTATAATAGGCAAGGAAGACTTACAATTCAATCAACTAAGGACAAATAGGTGAGATTGACATCAACCAACTAAGATAAATCAAACCTATAGCTCATGTATGAAAAGATTAACAATGGACAAAGCCAAAACAATTGAATGGGTGAAGTTAATTGATTATGATTATGAAAATGGAGTCAAAGTATGATTAAGATAAATTCAAAGAAGTATTATGAAATGGAGTTTGAAAAAGGTCAAGGACTTGGGTCCAGGTTTTTAGTTAGAAAAGCATGAAGATGTTTGCACAACATTTATCTCAAGTTTGAAAAGTAAAGTGTGAAAAAAGTCTAGGACATAATGGGGATGAATGGATGAAAATGGACTGTAAAACTTCTTAGAAGGTTCACCTCTTGAAATCATATAGAAGATGATTCAAGTGTGTCCTTTGTAATGAGCAATGGATAATAACAAACAAACAAAGCAGAAAACCAAAAAAAAAAGCGGATACCGGATGCCAATCACTGGGCTTATACCAATCTCCTAAAACAGAACTGGATATCAGAGGCCACTCTATGGACTTACACTAATCTCCTCAAAAGAAAACAAAGATGAAATATGGAAGTCAACTGCCAATCTATCTGGACTTAGGTTAACTCCACATATGCTCATAGGAAAACCAATGCCACATTACAGGGACTTACAATGGATCCTCACATACAAGAACAGAAGCAACACATGATCATAGGAAAGCAAATGCCAACTTACAGGGACTTATAATTGCAACCTCACATACAATCAAACAAACTAAATTATGATCACAGGAAAGCAAATGCCAACTTACAGGGACTTATAATTGCAACCTCACATACAATCAGACAAAACATCTTATGATCACAGGAAAGCAAATGCCAACTTACAGGGACTTATAATTGCAACCTCACATAAACAAAAGCAAAAATATGGATGTCAGATGCCAATCTATCTGGGCTTACTCTAACCTCCACAGTATGGTCCTAGGAATACAAATGCCACATCACAGGGACTTATAATTGCATCCTCACATACAACAAGCAAGAGCAAAGAAGATATGAGTGACCAATGAGGTCTTACACTCTATCTTTCCATATCATAGGAGCAATGGCCAATGAATGGTCTTACAATTGTCCTCAATGGGTAAACAACAATGATAAGTCACAAAGACAAATGAGATGATTATGCATTAATGAGCAATAAATAATGATGAGTGCATAAAGCATACAAGCAAACATGTGCATATGATATAGCAATCAATCAATGAAGTCATTCAGCACACACTATAACCAAACAAGGGGGCTCATACAAGAGGGTTAGGCATTGAAGCCAACTGGAATAGGGTCAAAAGTTGCTCTTAACCTTGCCATTGAGGGGCTAAGGTGAAGCAGATGAAAGGATATGAGGGGTGTGCCTCATTGCTCTTATCCCTGGTCAGGGAGAGCATTTGAATATCAGAAGGTGTGGGAGTTCAGAAAGTAGGAACTCTCTCCACATATTAGACTCTATAGATCTTGGGTTTGGATCTCAATGCTACAACCATGTAATGGGAGCAAGGAGAAGACTCACAGAATAGTGGGAGATAGGCTACATATCTCTTATATCCACCAATTGCCTTACTTGAAGGACTTTTCCTGCTTGGGACAAAAAGTAAACACACACAAGCATTGCCTCTTAAGGAGGACTTCAGACAGTTGCCTGGCCAAATAACAGGCCAGGTCTTCCAGACTACATGAAGAAAAAGGGATTACCTCAGAGCACATTGCTAAATAGCAAAGCAAAGCAAGTTCTAAGCAACTAATGGTACCTGAAATAGTCAAACAGATCAGTACACAGTTCAAAAGTTCAAGCAAAAGGAAGTAGGAATGAACAGTTAAATCAACAGACAAATGTGCAAAAGCACAAGACCCAAATCATATGAGTCAAGCGACCTACAAAACAAAGGTTAGCTCATGATAAACAGATAAACCCAATCAACTTGCAAAAGTTTCTTTGAAGCACTTGTAGCTTAACCTGAAACATGAACTCAATCATAAGCCAAAAGGACCACTAGGACTAGCCTAGGGTCAAAAATAAATGAGAAAGTCAAAACAGCAAACAATATCCAATCAAAGTCAAATTCAAACATTTAAGAAACAAACCCAATTGGTTTCATGTTCATATCATGCGTCATCATCATTTTATAAGCAAAAGAAGTCAAAGCATGGCAAATGAGGGCACATGGAAGTCAACAGCAAGACTTGGCTCAAACCCAAACATAATCAATTCCAAAAATCATCAAATAATTCATGCTCAATCACAATCCATAACATGACATGCATATAAAATTTCAGCTCAATTGGATCATGGGAAGATGGTCAATTAAAATCAGAAAGTCAAAACAATTTCAAGCATGCACAAAGAAGTCAAACAAACATGTATCAACTTCAAAAAATCATAACTCAATGACAACAGATGAGAAATGAATGGGATCAACACAAATGCAAAGCTTAAGATGTCTAGTATGCACATGTAAAATTTCATGATCATCCAATAAAGTATGAGAATTTCCCAAATGAAATGGCAACATGTATCACACAAAGTCAACATTTGACTAGACAGGGGAGAAAAATCTCAAACAATTAGGAAATGCTACAATTAAATCCAAGAAAAATCACAAGTAAACTAGACATACAAGAGTAGGTTCATGCAAAATTTCACATCAATTGGAGTTCAATAAGCATGGCATCAAAAATCAGGAAGTTGCACATCAATGGTGTGACACAAATTGTCACACCCTAATTCAAAAATTCATATCTTAACAACCAGATAAGATAAATTCAAGAACTCTATATCAAAATCACCATGGATGAGTGTAGATTAAGCACAAAAAATTTCAGGGTCATTGGATATATCCTCATCATTTCACAATTGAATTGGTAAGATGTACAAAATATGCATACATGAGCAAAACCCTAATGCCATCAAAAATCCAACCATCCAAAAAATCAGAAAAAATCATGATAAAAAAGTAGAGATTCAAATGAACAATATGCAAAAATTTTCATGAATTTTGGATTTGAAATGCATGAGTTATGATTTTTACAAAATGTTGAACCAAAATGAAATAAATAAACAAAATAAACATGGATTGATAAGTCAAATGGTTGACCAGTGGCATTTTTGTAAATCTCACATGCAATTACCAAAACGCGACGTACAGGGGCGAGTGAACGAAATGTTCTGATTGGCCCATGCCAATAGAACAGTAACAGCAAACATGCAACACGTGAAAATCAAACTTTCTGGAAATAATTAGGGTTTGAACAGCAACAGTGAAGCTTCATCACTCCCATTCAATCGAAAAAATCAAAATGCCCAGAACATCAAATCAAGCATGGAATTCGAATCAGCAAGCATCATACATACATAATCCAACCATAGATTTCATTAAATCATCACAATCAAAGCAAATCGAGCAAGAACATGTTCATGTAGTAAACTTCAAATCCATGTAAATCAGTGAATACTCAACCATTTCATGCAATCCATAGCTCATTAGAATCAGCATCAAAAGATCTATCCTAAGCACCTTATGATTTTGGAAATAAAAAGGGTCGAAAACTTACTTGTATTTGAAGAAAAGAGTTAAACAGTTGTTATTTTGGTGATGTAGGCTCAAACAGATGAAGATTATGGTTGGTATTGATGGATACTTGAAGAAGCTTAGCTCAAACAACTCAAATCCAACTTGAATCAAAACTTGCCATGGCTGAACTTTGAGAAAACAGAACAAGAAAGTGAGCTTCCGGTTGGTGAATGGTGCTTCAAATAGCTCCCAAATGATGGCCAGATGATGAAACAACAAAGGGATGCTCGAGCTCTTTGGAGGTTTTGGTCAGAAATTCAAAGATGTGAAAATGAGGTTTTTGAGAGAAGAGAGTTTTTCTGTGTTCAAAATGATGGCTGCTGCTAGCTCTAGGGTTTGTAAATGACAGAAAATATGTTTAAATACTTCTGTTTAATGTTGGTTAATGAGGTGCTAATCAAGTTTATCACAAATGGACCAATTTGCTCTTTTGCTAATTTTGAAACAAATGCACATGGAGGGTGTGGTTCTGCCCGAGTTTGGGCCTTGGGCAAGTGTCAAATGTCATTCCAAAATGTTTCCAAATGGCCAAAAGTGTTAGAAATGCCTAATTCAAAAAGTCAACTTTTCACCATGCTTGAAATTAATTAAGACAAGTCCAAAAAGGCCATTTTGAATGGTGAAGTTTTGGTGAATGATAATGACATTTTTGGAAAGAGGAGGTTAAATATGACTTGCTGGAAAAAACCCCACCCAATTTGGCCAAATGGTTTGAGAGATATGGCCTTTTGAAGTTCAAGAATTTTTGAGATTGAATTGATCATAACTTGCCAACCATACATGGGAATTGAGAGTTCTTGGACTTTTTGGAAATTGGAGAACAAGATATTCAACTTTCATGTTGGGCAAAATTTCATTTGAAGCTTGTATCATGATGTAAGTTTAAGATCAAGAAGTTTCCATTTTTGGCAAATTTGAATTACAGGTCAACTTTCTATTTCTGGAAATTTCTTGTTTGACTTTATTTTCTTCACGGTGGATGCTTGACATGATATATGAAGCTTATATAGACATGAATGAGACCTCTCAGACCAAATCCCATCACCAAATCACTGATTAAATCCACAGTTGACCAAGTTTGACTTTCTAGGGTTTTGCTTGACTGAAGCACCTTCTGATGAATTCCAAACCCTAATTCCTTGAGATTTTGATTCCAAATGATGTCACAAGTTATATGAACTCTTGATGATTGATCATGGTGCCCAAATTCTGCAGGAATGGCCACCATCCATTGCTTAATGGCTGATTTGACTGTTTGACTGATGATTACTTCATTTGCAAGTAACATGGTTAGGTGACAATATTTTTGTACTTTTTGGTTAGTAAACATATGAAAAGCAATGATATACAAATGCAAAAGATGCTTGGTGATCAAGAACCACACTCACAAGGCAACCTACCCACTAGGAGGGAAGCAAAGGCATGCAATGATCCTTGAGGCCATGATATGATATGATATGGGCCATGAGGGATCTTAGGGCCGAAAATTGGGGTCTTACAGATGCCCCTATTTAAGGTCATTCTAGCCGGAGAAGTGAAGTTTAGAAATCTTCATTTCGACGCGGTAGAATGGGCTTAAATAACAGTAATGAGACAAATTTTGGTCCCTAGGAGACCTCATGATGCAAATGTATGTATGCAAAAGACACAAACTCTGTGGGGATATGATTCACACAGAAGAAAAGACGATCCATCGGAGTAATACACTCACCAGGAACAGAGACTCTAACAAGACTCTAGTTGGGGATAGACAAAACTGACACAGCGTGAACAAGACACGACTCTGATTAGGGTAACAGAAAAAAATCAGACTGGAGACCTCACAAGGGAGTGAAGGACTCACACCGGGGAAAAGAATATTCCAAAGGAAAATAAATCCATTGGAGAGACACAAGCTGACTCGTGGGGAGAAGCAAAAGGAAAACTTCACTGAGGAAGCACCAAACAATGAGGTGTTACCGGTATAAGGGTAACAAACTCAGGAAGAATGAATATCTAAGACCGGTATAAGGGTGAGAGATATCAATCAACCAAACATCTGAGAAAGACCTGAAAAAGGTACATAAACTCAGGAAAATCCGACTCCACAAGGGACCAAAGTCATAATAGGGAGCAGAAAGGAAGGAACACCAAGGATATTGGTTACTGGGTATATAATAGGTGACCGACCAAAGCGTGAATTGGATTTCACTTCCAAAACACTCATCATCCTGAAGAGAGCTAGAAAAGCAAACTTGTTTATAGGATGGACATTCGAATCCACAACGGGAAAACGAATCTTACTCAACTGGGGACACAAACCCAAAGAGTGCATGAGATATAATATCCATTACCGGCAGACCGTGGATAAGAATACTCGCATGAGATATATTATCTATTACCGTCAGAACGTAGATAATAAACTCGCATGGTAAGAAACACCAGAGATACCGGTTACTGGGTATATAATAGGTGATCTACCGAAAACGTGAATTGGATTTCACTTCCAAAACACTCATCATCCAAAACACAAATTGGTTAAAGGATGGATATTCGATTCTACAAAGAATACGAATCTTACTCCGAGGGGAAAGCAACAAAGGATTGACCCAAGAGTGAACGAGATATAATATCCATTACCGTCAGAACGTGGATAGAATACTCTCATGAGACATATTATCTATTACCGTCAGAACGTAGATAATAAACTCGCATGGTAAGAAACACCAGAGATACCGGTTACTGGGTATATAATAGGTGATCTACCGAAAACGTGAATTGGATTTCACTTCCAAAACACTCATCATCCAAAACACAAATTGGTTAAAGGATGGATATTCGATTCTACAAAGAATACGAATCTTGCTCAGCTGGGGAAAATCAACAAAGGATTCCAACTAAAGAGCGCATGAGATATATTATTCATTACCGGCAGACCGTGAATAATACACTCGCATGGAAGATTATCCACAACCGGTTACTGGGTTAATAAAGGATAAATCAACCGAAAAGAAAGGCATCGGGATACCAAACTAGGTATATAATGATAACCAATCAAAGGGAGCAACAGACATTACCAACAAAAAGGGTAAATGAAGGGCGATCTGCTGAGGATGCATTGATGACAATCAATGATCCGGGGAACACAATCACTGACACAAGGTGAAAGGACCCGCTGGGGATAAAAATTGCTAGCATACGGCAATTATCCACAAAAGACTTGCTAGGGATATAAGTGCTGATCTGAGCAACTTATCCAAGCAAAGGAAAATCAACATCAAGAACTAGATGAAGATAACCACAAGGGGGAAATTGTCATCGGTTAGGATGAACAACAAAAGTTAACTCTGCAAGTGGAGAAAACGGGGTTTATAACTACCGGTTTGTAGGTAGGAAAACCGCAAAGATAGGACTTACGACTGCTGGTGTGTAGGCAGAGGGCCAAAAGGGTGGGGATAACCACAAAATTAGGGTTTACATCTACCGAATACGGGATAGAAGACCAACAACTCCGCGTGGGGATAGAGCAAATCACAAATCCGCACGGGAAACCAAAATAGGGTTGATAACAAACTACAAACTGCTGGAGAGCAGGAAAATAGGATTTACAACTACCGGGATGAGGGTAGAAAACCAACAACTCTGGCTGGGGAATAAAAGGTGTATAACCACAAATTCTGCTAGGAAAGCCAGGAAAAATAGGACTTATAACTACCGGTATGAGGGTAGAGGCCCGAAAGATTCCACTGGGGGACAACCCACTGGGAAGCACGAGACATTCGACAAATAGTCAATTCGGGGATAATCCGAAAGGACAGACTGAATCAAGACACGTCCTAATGAGGATATAACTCAAATAGGAAAATCCATCCCAATATATGTGTTGGGAGGAAACGGAAGAAACCGTCATCCATGAGGATATATCTCAATGGGGAACTGCAGAAGGAAAGGCAACATTTTCTGCTTATTGGGCTGACTCTATATGGAGAGATTTTAACACCCGACATCTGCTTGGGGAGATTTGTAAAGAGATCTATATCACCCAAAAGCAGGGAATAACAAACGAAGGATACATGGCAAGAAATGCGACATGAATATCTGAATGTTTATGAATATGCATGAATATGCGTGATTTATGTTTGATGAATGCTGACAAAACAGACAATTCTAACACAACAGGTTCAGGGATCAAACATCCGGTATTATACTTCCAGGGGAACAACCAGCTGGAGAGCCAATCTGCGGAGATCTACATGCTGTAAAGCAAAGATCTGCGGGTACTGCTGAAGAAAAAAGCAGAGGGTCGGAGATATCAGGAAACAACCCAATCAGGGTACAGAAAGTCACAACGGGCAAAACAGCCACCAGGACGAATCTGTTGGGGAACAAGAGAAGTCCCAAAGCATCTGCAGGGGATCCCAGTGTCAACTGAGAAACAAAAGGTGCATTGCACAAGCACGAACTGCTGTAGAAGCAAATCCATATAACTCCGTTGGGGAACAACCCACTGAGGGAGAATGATATCATCCAAATGGAATCTAACTGCATAAGCAACTCTACTGGGGAAAACTGCCGGCTACTCTCTTGGGGAACAAGCCACTGAGGGAGGACAGATCAAACAAGTAGATTCTGCAACGAACCACTCCACTTGGGAGAATATACATAGCAAACTGATCACAACAAGTAGACTCTGCAATATAAGCCAACTCTACTGGGGATCACAAACAGTCAGGAAATCAATCCGTTCTCGGGATGCTAGAGCCATCATCCTACCATACTGGGGATTGAAGAAGTATTCAACAGGCGAAACTGCCACAACAAACACTCTGCAGACTATGCTGAGGACAAGATGGATGAAAATACTGGGATGTCAACCCAATTAACCACTGCATAGGAAAATAAATCCTGCTCTGCTGAAGAGAAAAACTCTGATGGAGAGATAGCAACAATTCCGCAGACGACTTCGCCGGGGAAAAGGTAAAGTACCGGGTATCAAACCGCTGACTTACCGAGTCTTCAAAAAGAAAGAGACCGTGCTGAGGAAACAGACAACTCCGCTGATAACTGCACTGGGAAGAGTGATAACAACTCTACTCGCAACTCCGATGGGGATATCAATAACAGCTCTACTCATGACTGCGCTGAGGAGACGAATAAAGTCTGGGGCATACGACCCACTGGAGAAAGTGACGGGGCATCAAGATGACAAACCATCAACCGCCGAAACTTCACAAGAAAACACCCATGCTGGGAAAAATTGCTGCTGGAGAAAACGAAGTCTTCAACAACACTCTGCTTGCGATTATACTGGGGAACAACCCCAACAACAACTTTGTCTGAGGAACAACCCCAACAAAGATCTGAAGAAGAAGATACCACCAAACCAGGAATATGAACAAATGTCTTACCTGTTGGGAATCATGCCACCCTCGGGAGAGCACTGAGATATTCTTGAGTATCTTTTCAATCTTGTGAATGTTCACTTTGTTTAAAACAACAATTTTGAAAAAATTTGATTTGTTTAAAACAATGATATTTTATCAATTTAAAACATGCAAAACATTTGTTGAATTCAAAACAAATAGGAGTGCAAATAATTGGATAAAAAGCTCAAATTGATTTGATGGAATGGTAGTCTGCAAATGGCAAGACCCCATAGATCTGTACAAATTTGAAATCAGTGATATATATTGGAAGAGGGCTACATTGAACATAATGATCCTTTCTCTACCAATTTGAATCTCGATGTATCCGAAGCTTCGGTTGACGACGAATCGAGAATCTTCTGACGAAATGACGACTGGTGAACAGAAAGTCTTGTCAGGATGCAGTTACTTGCCAAATCCCTAATTTTTGCCTAGATTGCCCCAGGGTGAGGTACTCAATCTAGCGGGATGCAAATATATTCTTTTTTCCAAGTCTCTAATTTTTGCCTGGATTACCCTTGCGGGTTCTCCACCGAGATGCTCATTTTTGCCTAAGCCGCCCTTTCGGGTTTTCAACTTAGCGAGCTATTCTATTTTTTCATTTGCATATACTTTTTTTTTTCTAGGCAAAGTATCTCTTGACTGCATCTGAATTCACAGGATGAGTGAAATCCTCCCCATCCATTGTTGTAAGCATCAAAGCTCCGCCTGAAAAGGCTCTCTTAACAACATATGGACCCTCGTAGTTTGGAGTCCACTTGCCCCTGGAATCGGGCGCGAAAGACAAGACTTTCTTGAGCACGAGGTCACCTTCTCGGAACGCACGAGGTTTGACCTTCTTATCAAATGCTTTCTCTTCAATCAAATTCAACTGGTCATAACGACTCTGAATCCATTCAGCATCAGTCAACTTGGCTTCCATCAAGACTCGCATTGATGGGATCTCCACCTCTACTGGGAGAACGGCTTCCATGCCATAAACAAGAGAGAAAGGGGTTGCCCCTGTTGAAGTGCGTACAGACGTACGATATCCATGCAAAGCAAATGGCAGCATCTCATGCCAATCTTTGTACGTGACAGTCATCTTCTGGATAATCCTCTTGATATTCTTATTAGCAGCTTCAACAGCCCCATTCATCTTAGGTCTGTAGGGAGAGGAATTATGGTCTGCAATCTTGAATTTAGCGCACAACTCATCCATCATCTTGTTATTCAGATTGGATCCATTATCAGTAATGATCCTCTCTGGCACACCATAACGGCAAATTAGCTGATTCTTGATAAACTTCACAACCACCTGTCTGGTTACATTCGCATATGAAGCGGCTTCAACCCATTTGGTGAAGTAATCAATTGCTACGAGAATAAACCGATGTCCGTTGGACGCTTTTGGCTCAATCATGCCAATCATGTCGATTCCCCACATAGAGAAAGGCCATGGTGATGAAATCACATTCAGGAGTGTCGGAGGAATATGAATCTTATCCGCTTAAATTTGACACTTGTGACATTTCTTCACATACTTGCAACAGTCAGACTCCATTGTCAGCCAATAGTAGCCTGCTCTCAACATCTTCTTAGCCATGGCATGTCCATTGGAATGAGTACCAAATGAACCCTCATGGACCTCAGTCATCAACAGGTTTGCTTCGTGTCTATCCACGCATCTGAGCAAAACCATATCAAAATTTCTCTTGTACAGCACTTCACCACTGAGGTAGAAACTGCCTGACAACCTTCTCAAAGTTTTCCTATCTTTCACAGATGCCCCAGGCGGGTAGACCTGGTTCTGGAGGAAATTCTTGATATCAAAATACCAAGGCTTGTCATCTTTCACTTCTTCGATTGCAAATATGTGAGCGGGTCTGTCCAAGCGCATCACAGTAATATTGGGGACATCATTCCACCATCTGACCACAATCATGGAGGCAAGCGTAGCAAGAGCATCTGCCATCCGATTATCCTCTCGAGGAATATGATAAAATTCAACTTCTGTAAAGAAAGTTGAAATTCTCCTTGCATAATCTCTGTATGGGATGAGACTTGGCTGATTCGTCTCCCATTCACCCTTGATCTGATTGACAACCAGGGCCGAATCACCATAGACATCAAGATACTTGATCCTCAAGTCAATGCATTCTTCAAGTCCCATAATACAGGCTTCATACTCCGCCATATTATTCGTGCATTTGAAAGTTAGCCTTGCTGTAAACGGAATGTGTGAACCTTGAGGAGTAATAATCACTGCCCCAATTCCATTTCCATATTGATTAACAGCGCCATCAAACACCATCGTCCATCTGGAACCGGGTTCTGGACCTTCATCAAGTGTAGGCTCATCGCAATCTTTCATCTTCAAATACAGAATTTCCTCATCTGGGAAGTCATACTGAACAGACTGATGATCTTCAATCAGCTGGTGCGCTAGATGGTCAGCCAAGATACTACCTTTGATAGCCTTCTGAGCTCAATACTCGATATCATACTCAGACAACAACATCTGCCAACGGGCAATCCTCCCAGTTAAAGCAGGCTTCTCGAAGATATACTTAATTGGATCCATTCTGGATATCAACCAAGTTGTATGATTTATCATGTACTGGCGCAAACGCTTAGCAGCCCAAGCCAAAGCACAGCACGTCTTCTCAAGCATAGAGTACCGAGACTCACAATCAGTAAACTTCTTACTGAGGTAGTATATAGCAAACTCCTTCTTCCCTGATTCATCTTATTGACCGAGTACACAACCCATCGAGTCTTCAAGAACTGTTAAATACATGATCAGAGGTCTTCCTTCCACAGGCGGAGACAATATCGGAGGTTCGGACAGATAATCTTTGATACTGTCGAAAGCTTTCTGGCAATCCTCGGTCCAATCATGAGACTGATCTTTCCGGAGGAGCTTGAATATCGGCGCACATGTGGCAGTCATGTGGGATATAAATCTGGAAATGTAGTTCAAGCGGCCAAGAAAACCTCGGACTTGCTTCTCAGTTTTGGGTGCAGGCATCTCTTGTATTGCTTTGACCTTTGCAGGATCAACCTCAATACCTCTTTCGCTTACCACAAAACCCAACAACTTGCCGGAACGGACTCCAAATGTACATTTGTTCGGATTCAGGCGAAGTTTGAACTTCCTCAAACGCTGAAAAAGCTTCAACAAATGCTCAATATGCTCAACTTCCGTTCGGGACTTAGCAATCATATCATCAACATAGACTTCTATCTCCTTGTGCATCATGTCATGAAACAAGGTAGTCATAGCTCGTTGATACGTGGCTCCGGCGTTCTTCAAACCGAAGGGCATCACTCGATAACAGAATGTTCCCCAAGGTGTGATGAATGTTGTCTTCTCCATATCCTCTGGTGCCATCTTGATTTGATTATATCCGGAAAATCCGTCCATAAAGGAAAAGACTTTGAATTTGGCTGTATTGTCTACCAACATGTCAATGTGTGGTAGAGGAAAATCATCTTTTGGACTAGCCTTATTCAAATCTCTATAATCAACGCACATACGGACTTTTCCGTCCTTCTTAGGAACAGGCACAATATTGGCCACCCATTGAGGATATGTAGAAGTCACCAGAAACCCCGCATCAATTTGCTTCTGAACTTCCTCTTTGATCTTCACTGCCATATCTGGATGAGTTCTTCTGAGCTTCTGCTTCACAGGCACGCACTCAGGCTTCAAAGGCAGGAAATGTTGCACAATATCTGTATCTAAACCCGGCATGTCTTCATAGGACCAAGCAAAGATATCTGAATATTCTCGTAGCAAGCTGATCAAATCTTCCTTGACAGACCCTTCAAGAAGTGCCCCAATCTTCACCAGGCGAACACAATCCTCAAACCCCAAGTTGACTGTTTCCAAGTCTTCGAGATGCGGCTGAATGATCTTCTCTTCGTGCTCAAGGAGACGAGTAATCTCATCAGGAATCTCTTCAACGTCATCTTCCTCTGCCTCAAATACAGGGAATTCAAAATTGGGAGATGGCGTTGGATCATTATGTTCAATGGGTTTTAGGACCAACCTGCATAATGATTTTGGTTAATGGAAAACTTTAGAATTTAAACAAGCAAATCATTATGCAGATGAAAAAAAATGTTTGCTTTTATTCTTGTTTTTTATGGGTTTTTTGTGATCACTGATTTCATGCAAAAAAGCAAAAAGTGAAAACAAAGGAAAAACAAATGTTTAACAATGTGAAAATTGAATGAAAACATCATTGTATATATGCTTTGCCAACAATGTCATCACTTCTCCTTTTGGCATGGGAGAAGGGTTTTAAACAAAGTGAACAATTTACTCTGATCTATGGATGACTGTAGGAACATCTACAGCGACCCAATTGTGGCAGACACCACCAGGAATAACAAAATTGTTCAAGTCTTCTGCGTCTTCTTCAATGATAGCAGCAGCTTCTTCTTCTTCAGGTTGATCAGCATGGATGAATCCTCCACTTGTGAACAAACCTTGCTCATTACATGCCCCAGAACCATATCCAATGCCAGCCCGGGATCTGTTATCTTCAAGTTCAAGCACTTTCCCTAATCCAGCAACTGCACCACATTCAATGGCCAGCTTCGCATCACGGTAGGAAGTGAATGAAGGAGACTTCTTCTCGATTGGTTCATCAATAGATAAAGCTTGGAACTGAGTCCCAACTTCATCCTCTGCGTCAATGTACGAGAAAGAAGACAGATGGCTAACCAGGAGAGCCTTTTCTCCCCCTACCACAACCAGTTTCTTGTTCTTGACAAATTTCAGCTTCTGGTGTAGGGTGGATGTCACGGCGCCAGCCTCGTGAATCCATGGTCTGCCTAAGAGACAGCTATAAGATGGGTGGATATCCATTACTTGAAAGGTAACCTGGAAATCACTTGGTCCTATCTTGATTGGGAGATCAACTTCCCCAATCACGGTCTTGCGCGACCCATCAAAAGCTTTCACAATAACCCCACTCTGCCTCATAGGAGGACCTTGATATGACAATCTGGAGAGTGTGGATTTTGGCAATACATTAAGAGAAGATCCAGTGTCCACCAACACATTGGACATTGCATCAGATTTGCAATTCATGGAGATATGTAAAGCCATGTTGTGGTCTCTTCCCGCCTCAGGGAGATCAGCGTCACAAAAGCTCAAAGTGTTGCAAGCGGTAATGTTTGCAACAATACTATCAAATTGCTCAAGGGTGACATTGTGATCAACATACGCCAGATCCAAGACTTTCTGCAGAGACTCCCTATGGGGTTCTGAATTCAGCAGCAGAGAAAGAATGGAAATCTTGGATGGTGTGTGTAGAAGCTGGTCTACAATATTGTACTCACTCTTTCTGATGAGCCTCAGCATCTCATCAGATTCTTCATCAACAATGCCACTTGGGCCAACTGAAGAAACAGGAGTCTTTTGTACGGATGAGGAGGGTTTGGCAACATCAAGTGCCGGATTCTGAACATTCACAGCGGTCCCCACATGGCGCTCAACAGATTCAGAAGCAACAGGGGCTTTAGCAGGTGCGGAAAACACACGACCGCTTCGGGTCAACCCACTCACATCAGCAATATTAGTTACGGAAGTTGAAGGCAAAGGAACCTCTACCCCTTCCTGAACAGCAACAGGATTGTATCGGAATGGCACAGCTCGATCAGATGAATAGGGCACAGGGCCTGCCGGATTAATGACCAAAGAAGGGGAAGCCTTCGGCTTGTTGCTATTGTAACGAATAACAATGGGTTCTGGCAGCTTGAACACTGGTGAGATGACATTCACTTCAGGTTCGACTTCATCAACATTGCGATTCTGTAGAATCTCAATGGTACCCTCATTCAACATCTTCTGAAGCTCTCTGCGGACCTGGTCGCAACCCAAGCGGTTAACTGAGCAGACGCGGCACTTGTCGTGGTTATGCTCCAAATAGCTGTACTGACACAGCATACGGTGTAAATCAACCAACGACTGCCTGATATGGCTCACATATCTAACCTTGTACTTCCCAAGGCATTCCTGAATCATGTTCACAGACTTCCCATGCGCAGGCAATGGGTTCTTGGTGACGTTCGGGTTTGAGTCCTCGAAACTCAGGATTCCACTTCTCATAAGGTCTTGCACCTTATTCTTCAATGGAAAGCAGTTTTCTACATTGTGGCCCGGAGCACCGGAATGGTAGACACAATGCTGGTCTGGTTTGTACCACCATTGTGGATTTGCAGGAATGGCAGGAGGATCCTTGGGAGAAACCAATTTCCTTTCCAACAGGGAAGGATAAAGCTCTGCATATGTCATAGGAATTGGATCAAAGCTGACCCTCTTCCTATCATAATTCATGTTAGCTTGATTGGTTGTACTTCCACGAGGCTGGTAAGCCTGTTGCTGTGGACGTTGCTGTTGCTGATACTATGGTTGCTGATATTGCTGTTGATGCTGATATTGTTGATGTTGATATTGTTGATGTTGAGGAGCGCTGTCTTTGAAGACAGGTGCTACGTGAGCCACCTGGTGCTGATGACTGGCATGTCGTGCAGGCTTGCTCTGAACAGAGGGTCTTCTATGCTTTGGCTGAGATTGCACAGCATGTGCTTCACCTTCTTTCCTCTTAAACGCCCCATATCGTTTAGAGGAAGAACCATCATCTTTAGCCAACCGTCCTTCACGGACACCTTCTTCGAGACGCATCCCCATGTTCACCATCTCGGTGAAATCAGAGGGAGCGCTTGCTACCATCCGCTCATAATAGAATGAGCCAAGAGTCTTCAGAAAGATCTTGGTTATTTCCTTCTCTTCCAGCGGTGGAGTGATCTGAGCTGCCAGCTCTCGCCATCTCTGGGCGTACTCCTTGAACGACTCTTTTTCTTTCTGCGACATGGACCTGAGTTTATCTCGGTCAGGCGCCATATCGACATTGTACTTATATTGCTTGACGAAAGCTTCGCCAAGGTCATTGAAAGATCGGATGTTGACACTGTCCAGGCTCATGTACCATCTGAGCGCGGCACCAGACAGACTATCTTGGAAATAATGAATCAGGAGTTGATCATTATCAGTCTGTGTTGACATCTTCCTGGCGTACATGACCAGGTGAGCTAGTGGACAGGTGTTCCCCTTGTATTTTTCAAAGTCCGGGACCTTGAATTTGATCGGTAACTTGACACCGGGAACTAAGCAGAGTTCGGCTGCAGACTTGCCGAATAAATCTTTACCACAGAGAGTCCTCAATTCCTTTCTCAGCTCGAGGAATTGATCGTTCATTGCATCCATCTTTTCATGAACATCTGAGCCCTCAGACGGCTCGGAGTGATAGATGGTGTCGTCTACCCTGGGCATGGTATGCACGACAGGAGGAGCGGGAACAGGGACCGGGCTAGATGTCGGCATTTGAGCAAAGGTCGGAGCTGGCAGATCAGGCATAAAGCCTGGAGGCATCCCCCAAGGAAAACCGGGAGGCATAGCATTAGGCTGATGGGCGCTGACTGGCACCGTTGAAGTAGAGACTTCGGATATGACCGTCCTCTGAGCAGGAGTTGCAGGCTGTTGAGCAGGCTGATTCTGAGCGGCCAGGAGTTGCTCCATCAAAGCGCCAAGTCTGGCGACCTCTTCCTTTAGTTCTCGGTTCTCTTGTTCCAACTGCTCCATGACTCTTGCAGAGTTGACTCGCGTATAATACCGGTGAGTCAGCTTGTCTTCAAAATAAATGAAGAACACAAGGTTAGGACAAGAAGACCAGAAAAGGAGTACCTGTTTATGCAAAGATGATGCATGAAATGCTTGTGCAGATGCTTTATTTTCAAGGAACCCTTAGGGTATCATTTGCAATATTTTTGAATAGTTAAACATTTTAATTGCTCATGGAAAATATTTCATTCAATATATTGAGACAAAGAAGTACAGCATTTTTGAATTATTACAAAGAGAAAAGGTAAATGACATCCTATGGATCCCTAGAAGCTCGGGATGCTGGAAGACGAGAAGTACATAACTTCTTGATCTCTCTCTCATAGGCCGCTTCCATGTCAGCTTTCTCTTTGGCAAGTCGATCATACCTCCTCTTCCAGAATTTGGATGACTGAGGAAGCAGAGAAGTCCATGTGTCATTCGGATCGTCGATCACTCGGTGCTCGAGAAATTCAATCATAGCATCCTTCTCCTTGAGCTGCTGCAGCAATTCCTCCCTCTCACGGATCCAAGCACGCGAAAGGTCTTCTTCTCTCAACTCCTCTACACGTTGGGTAGGGAGGGTTGAAGGCCCAGCCACATCCAACGGTGTAGGTCTTGGATAATCGTACGGCATCAAGTAGGTGGCAGTTCTCTGTCTGACCCAAGAGGTGTATGGCTCCAAAGCAATGCAGTTCTTTGGACCCAACTCATTCCTACTCTTCTTGTGAATACTGCGCCATGCACGGACAAATCTGGCTTTCAGGCCTTGGGGATCTTTACCCTCCTGAAAGAATACACCTTCTAACAGAATGTTATGGGGTTTATCCTTTATGGGGAACCCAAGCTGACGACGTGCAAGTATAGGGTTGTAGCTGATCCCACCACATGTACCAAGAAGAGGCACATTAGGGAATTCACCACAATAATCAATGATCTGGACGGTATCGTACACACGATCATACCAGGTGATATCATCATTGGTGAGAGACATGAGTCTCTGAGACCACCGTAGACATCCCTTGTTCTCCTTGAAAGCAACTGTCTGCGGCAAGTGCGAAATAAACCACTTGTACAGCAGGGGTAAACAGCAGACAATAACTCCTCCATTCTTCATATTCCTTAGGTGCAAAGAGACATATGCATCGCCCAACAAAGTCGGAACTGGATTAAGAACTGAGAAGATCCTAATAGCGTTCATGTCCACGAACTTGTCGAAGTTGGGAAACAGCACCAATCCATAGATGAGCAGCACAAATAGAGCCTCAAAGGCATCCTCACTCATGGCCTTCCCATAAAAGGTAGCTTGGTCAATGAGGAACTCGGAAGGAAAACCCTGAATTCCGCCTTTGGTAGTCAGATTAGCTCTAATCAGATCTTCATCTATGTGCAACAAGCTAGCAATCTCTCGAGCAGATGGAATACTCTCTAGGCCACTGAACGACACTTGATCCAGAATAGGAATCCCAATAAGATGAGAGTATTCTTCCAAAGTCGGCAATAGCTGGAAGTCCGGAAATAAGAAGCAGTGATGCAACGGATCATAGAACTGAGCCAAGGTACTCATCAGCCCTTCGTCAACCTGAGTGGTGAGCAGCGCTAGAAGTTTCCCATAGCGAGCTTTGAAACCCAAGGGATCTAATACATACGATGTCAGATTCCTTAACTCTTTTACATCAGGCTGCCTGAAGCTGTACTTCTTTGTATGCCTCTTTGGTCTTTCCATGTCTGAAAATTTTGCAAATAAACCCCTTAAGTTCCTTGAAAATTTTCTCTTTGATGACATGAATGCGGATGAATGCGTGAATGCATGAATGCAACAAACACACTCAAGGATCAAGCAAAGCACACCAAACAAAGGTCGTGGGAAAGCTCTATGTATCCCTAATATCAATCATCCATTTTGGTGGATTTAGGTTTTCACCTTATCGACACCCAAGTTCCATTGATATTAACGGTACATGAACCGGTTCTAACATCCTTAATATCAACCAGCCGCTTTGGTGGATTTTAGGTTTTACACCTGATCCGGGATCCATTGATATTAACAATGTGTGAACGACTCAACCACGAATCACGGGTTTGTTGAGAGTCACGAGCATGGAGTCTCGGTTAAGAACCACCCAAAGGGAGTGTACTAGGGTTTAAACCTGCCAGACATGTTCTACCAGAGGTTCCCATAATCATCGTTCCATCTTTCGAATATTATCGGAGGAACGAATACTCGTATTCCAAGAATATTCTCAAGAGAAACTCTTATGAGTGTAGTATCGCGTAACAATCGTATCAGAACTGACATCTGAACGACCTCCGCACTACGTTCCTAAAAATAGGCCAAGATGGGTTTGGTAAACTACGGTCCTTGGCTTCTGCGGAACATGATTGAAAGAATAATGCCTAACCACAAATAACTTGTGTGACATTATTAATTCAACATGACCTCCACCAAGTGAATGGACTCGCAAGTCAACTGGCTTAGGAATACTCCACACCAATCGACGAGACTATGCCATTCTCCTATCCTAGAGAGCACTCGAGTTCGGGTACAGAACTCATCTCACAGATCACCAAAGCAAACAGCAATTGTATATCAAGCAATTCACACATTACAATCAATACAGTGATCCCAAATTGTACAAAAATATGTCATATAACAAATAATAATATAGCACAACAAAGGTGAAAAGTAGGCAATACCACCAAGGACCGATCTCCCCAGCAGAGTCGCCACTTTTCCTGTAGCGGTGTATTCGTCGCTATATGATTTATCGATTAAACCATAAGCAAAGCATACAATGAAATTTCGAGTCGCCACCGCACTTTTATTTACCCAAAGGACTGGCTAAAAAGCGAACAAAAGCCTAAGAAGTTTTACACATAGAAAACTAATAAAAAGATCAGAGAGTTTGGGTAAGGGGTAAATTACGCAATGGGAAGGTGTTAGGCACCCACTACGTCCTAGGTACTCCTAGGGAGCCCTTTTCACACTTGTTGTACTAAATTGTTATTTGTTATGACATAAACATTGTGCAAACATGATTGGGATGATGAGAAAAGAATGTACAAGTTTTATTATTGGGTTTGAACGGATGAACCCGCTGCCTACGTACCTTCCATCAAAGGTAAGGATCAAAACGCCGTAGTTCGGCTAAAAGATTTCCAAAAGTGGGTGGATTCAATTTTAAACACAAGCCCTAAGGTCTTACGTTATCCACGGGAGAAAACTCAACCTTATACAAACAACAGGTCCACCATGTGAGAACAGCTTCAACTTGCCAGTGAGGGGTTAACCCTATAATAGGCAAGGAAGACTTACAATTCAATCAACTAAGGACAAATAGGTGAGATTGACATCAACCAACTAAGATAAATCAAACCTATAGCTCATGTATGAAAAGATTAACAATGGACAAAGCCAAAACAATTGAATGGGTGAAGTTAATTGATTATGATTATGAAAATGGAGTCAAAGTATGATTAAGATAAATTCAAAGAAGTATTATGAAATGGAGTTTGAAAAAGGTCAAGGACTTGGGTCCAGGTTTTTAGTTAGAAAAGCATGAAGATGTTTGCACAACATTTATCTCAAGTTTGAAAAGTAAAGTGTGAAAAAAGTCTAGGACATAATGGGGATGAATGGATGAAAATGGATTGTAAAACTTCTTAGAAGGTTCACCTCTTGAAATCATATAGAAGATGATTCAAGTGTGTCCTTTGGAATGAGAAATGGATAATAACAAACAAACAAAGCAGAAAACCAAAAAAAAAGCGGATACCGGATGCCAATCACTGGGCTTATACCAATCTCCTAAAACAGAACTGGATATCAGAGGCCACTCTATGGACTTACACTAATCTCCTCAAAAGAAAACAAAGATGAAATATGGAAGTCAACTGCCAATCTATCTGGACTTAGGTTAACTCCACATATGCTCATAGGAAAACCAATGCCACATTACAGGGACTTACAATGGATCCTCACATACAAGAACAGAAGCAACACATGATCATAGGAAAGCAAATGCCAACTTACAGGGACTTATAATTGCAACCTCACATACAATCAAACAAACTAAATTATGATCACAGGAAAGCAAATGCCAACTTACAGGGACTTATAATTGCAACCTCACATACAATCAGACAAAACATCTTATGATCACAGGAAAGCAAATGCCAACTTACAGGGACTTATAATTGCAACCTCACATAAACATAAGCAAAAATATGGATGTCAGATGCCAATCTATCTGGGCTTACTCTAACCTCCACAGTATGGTCCTAGGAATACAAATGCCACATCACAGGGACTTATAATTGCATCCTCACATACAACAAGCAAGAGCAAAGAAGATATGAGTGACCAATGAGGTCTTACACTCTATCTTTCCATATCATAGGAGCAATGGCCAATGAATGGTCTTACAATTGTCCTCAATGGGTAAACAACAATGATAAGTCACAAAGACAAATGAGATGATTATGCATTAATGAGCAATAAATAATGATGAGTGCATAAAGCATACAAGCAAACATGTGCATATGATATAGCAATCAATCAATGAAGTCATTCAGCACACACTATAACCAAACAAGGGGGCTCATACAAGAGGGTTAGGCATTGAAGCCAACTGGAATAGGGTCAAAAGTTGCTCTTAACCTTGCCATTGAGGGGCTAAGGTGAAGCAGATGAAAGGATATGAGGGGTGTGCCTCATTGCTCTTATCCCTGGTCAGGGAGAGCATTTGAATATCAGAAGGTGTGGGAGTTCAGAAAGTAGGAACTCTCTCCACATATTAGACTCTATAGATCTTGGGTTTGGATCTCAATGCTACAACCATGTAATGGGAGCAAGGAGAAGACTCACAGAATAGTGGGAGATAGGCTACATATCTCTTATATCCACCAATTGCCTTACTTGAAGGACTTTTCCTGCTTGGGACAAAAAGTAAACACACACAAGCATTGCCTCTTAAGGAGGACTTCAGACAGTTGCCTGGCCAAATAACAGGCCAGGTCTTCCAGACTACATGAAGAAAAAGGGATTACCTCAGAGCAAATTGCTAAATAGCAAAGCAAAGCAAGTTCTAAGCAACTAATGGTACCTGAAATAGTCAAACAGATCAGTACACAGTTCAAAAGTTCAAGCAAAAGGAAGTAGGAATGAACAGTTAAATCAACAGACAAATGTGCAAAAGCACAAGACCCAAATCATATGAGTCAAGCCACCTACAAAACAAAGGTTAGCTCATGATAAACAGATAAACCCAATCAACTTGCAAAAGTTTCTTTGAAGCACTTGTAGCTTAACCTGAAACATGAACTCAATCATAAGCCAAAAGGACCACTAGGACTAGCCTAGGGTCAAAAATAAATGAGAAAGTCAAAACAGCAAACAATATCCAATCAAAGTCAAATTCAAACATTTAAGAAACAAACCCATTGGTTTCATGTTCATATCATGCGTCATCATCATTTTATAAGCAAAAGAAGTCAAAGCATGGCAAATGAGGGCACATGGAAGTCAACAGCAAGACTTGGCTCAAACCCAAACATAATCAATTCCAAAAATCATCAAATAATTCATGCTCAATCACAATCCATAACATGACATGCATATAAAATTTCAGCTCAATTGGATCATGGGAAGATGGTCAATTAAAATCAGAAAGTCAAAACAATTTCAAGCATGCACAAAGAAGTCAAACAAACATGTATCAACTTCAAAAAATCATAACTCAATGACAACAGATGAGAAATGAATGGGATCAACACAAATGCAAAGCTTAAGATGTCTAGTATGCACATGTAAAATTTCATGATCATCCAATAAAGTATGAGAATTTCCCAAATGAAATGGCAACATGTATCACACAAAGTCAACATTTGACTAGACAGGGGAGAAAAATCTCAAACAATTAGGAAATGCTACAATTAAATCCAAGAAAAATCACAAGTAAACTAGACATACAAGAGTAGGTTCATGCAAAATTTCACATCAATTGGAGTTCAATAAGCATGGCATCAAAAATCAGGAAGTTGCACATCAATGGTGTGACACAAATTGTCACACCCTAATTCAAAAATTCATATCTTAACAACCAGATAAGATAAATTCAAGAACTCTATATCAAAATCACCATGGATGAGTGTAGATTAAGCACAAAAAATTTCAGGGTCATTGGATATATCCTCATCATTTCACAATTGAATTGGTAAGATGTACAAAATATGCATACATGAGCAAAACCCTAATGCCATCAAAAATCCAACCATCCAAAAAATCAGAAAAAATCATGATAAAAAAGTAGAGATTCAAATGAACAATATGCAAAAATTTTCATGAATTTTGGATTTGAAATGCATGAGTTATGATTTTTACAAAATGTTGAACCAAAATGAAATAAATAAACAAAATAAACATGGATTGATAAGTCAAATGGTTGACCAGTGGCATTTTTGTAAATCTCACATGCAATTACCAAAACGCGACGTACAGGGGCGAGTGAACGAAATGTTCTGATTGGCCCATGCCAATAGAACAGTAACAGCAAACATGCAACACGTGAAAATCAAACTTTCTGGAAATAATTAGGGTTTGAACAGCAACAGTGAAGCTTCATCACTCCCATTCAATCGAAAAAATCAAAATGCCCAGAACATCAAATCAAGCATGGAATTCGAATCAGCAAGCATCATACATACATAATCCAACCATAGATTTCATTAAATCATCACAATCAAAGCAAATCGAGCAAGAACATGTTCATGTAGTAAACTTCAAATCCATGTAAATCAGTGAATACTCAACCATTTCATGCAATCCATAGCTCATTAGAATCAGCATCAAAAGATCTATCCTAAGCACCTTATGATTTTGGAAATAAAAAGGGTCAAAAACTTACTTGTATTTGAAGAAAAGAGTTAAACAGTTGTTATTTTGGTGATGTAGGCTCAAACAGATGAAGATTATGGTTGGTATTGATGGATACTTGAAGAAGCTTAGCTCAAACAACTCAAATCCAACTTGAATCAAAACTTGCCATGGCTGAACTTTGAGAAAACAGAACAAGAAAGTGAGCTTCCGGTTGGTGAATGGTGCTTCAAATAGCTCCCAAATGATGGCCAGATGATGAAACAACAAAGGGATGCTCGAGCTCTTTGGAGGTTTTGGTCAGAAATTCAAAGATGTGAAAATGAGGTTTTTGAGAGAAGAGAGTTTTTCTGTGTTCAAAATGATGGCTGCTGCTAGCTCTAGGGTTTGTAAATGACAGAAAATATGTTTAAATACTTCTGTTTAATGTTGGTTAATGAGGTGCTAATCAAGTTTATCACAAATGGACCAATTTGCTCTTTTGCTAATTTTGAAACAAATGCACATGGAGGGTGTGGTTCTGCCCGAGTTTGGGCCTTGGGCAAGTGTCAAATGTCATTCCAAAATGTTTCCAAATGGCCAAAAGTGTTAGAAATGCCTAATTCAAAAAGTCAACTTTTCACCATGCTTGAAATTAATTAAGACAAGTCCAAAAAGGCCATTTTGAATGGTGAAGTTTTGGTGAATTATAATGACATTTTTGGAAAGAGGAGGTTAAATATGACTTGTTGGAAAAAACCCCACCCAATTTGGCCAAATGGTTTGAGAGATATGGCCTTTTGAAGTTCAAGAATTTTTGAGATTGAATTGATCATAACTTGCCAACCATACATGGGAATTGAGAGTTCTTGGACTTTTTGGAAATTGGAGAACAAGATATTCAACTTTCATGTTGGGCAAAATTTCATTTGAAGCTTGTATCATGATGTAAGTTTAAGATCAAGAAGTTTCCATTTTTGGCAAATTTGAATTACAGGTCAACTTTCTATTTCTGGAAATTTCTTGTTTGACTTTATTTTCTTCACTGTGGATGCTTGACATGATATATGAAGCTTATATAGACATGAATGAGACCTCTCAGACCAAATTCCATCACCAAATCACTGATTAAATCCACAGTTGACCAAGTTTGACTTTCTAGGGTTTTGCTTGACTGAAGCACCTTCTGATGAATTCCAAACCCTAATTCCTTGAGATTTTGATTCCAAATGATGTCACAAGTTATATGAACTCTTGATAATTGATCATGGTGCCCAAATTCTACAGGAATGGCCACCATCCATTGCTTAATGGCTGATTTGACTGTTTGACTGATGATTACTTCATTTGCAAGTAACATGGTTAGGTGACAATATTTTTGTACTTTTTGGTTAGTAAACATATGAAAAGCAATGATATACAAATGCAAAAGATGCTTGGTGATCAAGAACCACACTCACAAGGCAACCTACCCACTAGGAGGGAAGCAAAGGCATGCAATGATCCTTGAGGCCATGATATGATATGATATGGGCCATGAGGGATCTTAGGGCCCAAAATTGGGGTCTTACACTTCCAACGGACATCGCTTCATCCTGGTTGCGATTGATTACTTCACCAAGTGGGTGGAAGCAGCTTCCTATGCCAATGTTACCAAACAAGTGGTTACCCGGTTCATCAAGAAGAAAATCATCTGTCGTTATGGGGTTCCTGAGAGAATCATTACTGATAATGGTTCGAATCTCAATAACAAGATGATGAAAGAGATTTGCAGAGATTTCAAGATTGAACATCACAATTCTTCTCCTTACAGACCGAAGATGAATGGTGCTGTAGAGGCGGGAAACAAGAATATTAAGAAGATTGTGCATAAGATGGTTGTGACGTACAAAGATTGGCATGAGATGCTGCCTTTCGCTTTGCATGGGTACCGTACCTCAGTACGTACGTCGACCGGGGCAACCCCGTACTCCCTTGTGTATGGTATGGAAGCTGTCCTACCAGTTGAAGTGGAGATTCCTTCTCTGAGGGTCTTGTTGGATGTCAAGCTTGACGAGGCCGAGTGGATTCGAACAAGGTTTAATGAGTTAAGCCTTATTGAAGAAAGACGGTTAGCAGCTGTGTGCCACAGGCAGTTGTATCAAAGAAGGATGAAGAGAGCCTTTGATCAGAAAGTGCGTCCTCGAAGCTATCAGACTGGTGATCTAGTTTTTAAGAGGATCCTTCCTCCCGGTACAGATAACAGGGGCAAGTGGACTCCGAATTATGAAGGTCCATATGTTCTTAAAAAGGTTTTCTCTGGTGGAGCCTTGATGCTTACAACTATGGACGGTGAAGATTTTCCGTCCCCTGTTAACTTAGATGTAGTCAAAAAATACTTCGCATAAATTGACCCGCTCGACAAAAAGAACAAAAGAGTCCAGGCAAAAAAGGGCATCCCGGTGAACTAAAAAAAAAAAAAGAGGGAAAGGTTCGGGCAAAAGTTAGGGATAAAAAATGAAAAGAATTTGTACACCTGGTAAGTCGAAAACCCGCAAGGGCGGCTTAGGCAAAAATGGGTATCCCGGTGGATTGAAAACCCGAAAGGGCGATTCAGGCAAAAGAGGGATTAAAGCGAAGACTACAGTCTGAGGTATCTGTACTTCATCGCGCTTCATCGTCTATCATCTCGAAGGATAGGATCGGTCCAATCATTCTTCTCGAAAAGCAAGGAATGGGGAGAAATTGATGATCTGTGAGTCATAACAGAATTGGGAAATAGTGGATGCCGTGTTCACATTGCCATTGGGATAGTTTATTTTCCTTTTGTGCGCAATTACCTCTTCCTAGGAATTGCTTCCCGATGTATTCGCCTTTTCAGGCCCATTTTCAATCAATAAAAGTCGTTATTCAGATAAATTGCTCTCTTGTTTTTATTTTTAACTGTTTTGTTTGCAAAAACGTCCGAATTTTTGATAAACATTGCATATGAAAACATGAAGGCTAGACAATAACGTGCAGAAAGACAAAACATTTGAAAATCATTTTGAATGTTGAGTACACTGGGTGTTTCTTGTCCATGCAATCCCCTGGGGGCATGTTTGCCTGTTGTTTGCAGGTTATCACTTTTGGTTCCTGGCTGAAGCAGATAAGCCACGGTTTGTTCAAGGAGGTGTCAACACTGTCCAGTAGTGTGAGGATGGGGATCTTCCCCAGCAGTTGAAGCAAGTTCAGGACTTGTCTTCCCGGTATATTCAAGATCGGGAATTCCTCAGCAGGAGTGAGGCTGTTTCCCCGAGCAAGTTTGAAAGCTATTAGAACTATTTTCCCCTGCAGAGGCGTCTGTGGATAGTGTGTCCCTCAGTAGCGAGATCAAAGGCTATTCTATCCCCAGCAGGTCTAAGGATTTTTAATTCCCCAGCAGGCCTGGAAGTACGTTATCCCCAGCTAGCTTGAAGATTGTTAATCCCCACCGAGTTGGAAGGATCTTGTACCCCCAACGGAGGCGTCGGTGGAGTATTTCATTCCCCAACAGTCTGGTTTGAAGTACTGTTATCCCCAGCATGGTCTGGTCTGTTATTTCCCCAACAGAGTTATGCCTTTCCCTAGTAGGGTTGTGGAAGTGTTTCCCCATCGGGATTGTGAAGGTTTTCCCCTAGCGGATCTCCCTGGCAGAGGGTTGTGTTGTTGGTTTTCTCCAGCAAGTTCCCCGAGTGGATCAGGTTCGGTGGAAGTTACCCCCAGTAAATTTTATCTTACCTGAGGGTTGGCAGCTATTCCTTAGCAAAAGTTAGTATTGGTTGTTCCCCTAGCGGAGTCCCCGAGCGGATTGGATCCGGTGAAGGTTGTCCCCGGTGGGATCTATTCTTTCTCCAGCAGCAGTGTTATTCCCCAGCGTGAGTGAGAATTTGGTGCTTTTCCCCCGTAGAGTATTCCTCAGACAGAGTCTCCCCACAGTGTTGGAGAATCTATCAGTTTGTGTGCTCAGCAGAGCAATCCGTTTGCTCCCTAGTAGGAGTTTTCATCATTCTCGCATCTTGCATGTAGTAATCATTACATCCTCAAATCGCGTAGCATTTCCATTCAACATGGAGCATTACGCCATAGAAAAATTCAAACATATGCATTCATGTGTTGAAACCTAATTAGACCATATCCCCGGCAGAGGCGGGTCGTTGTTCAACATTTGTACGACACATTTGCTACAGTTGCTCCTGACAGTATTCAGGATTCATAATTCCCCAGAGAGGTTTATTTCCTCGTCCGTAAAAGGAAAGCTTGATTCTCCCCAGTGAGATCCCCAACAAGTGTTTAGCCTTGCCTTGACGTATGAAGATGTCATTCTTGTGATACCGGTAGGTGTCATGTCTGCACCTGTGTGTAGTCTTTTTTGGTGTCGGTAAACACCATTGTTTCGGTGTCGGTGAACATCGAGTCTCACTCCAATCATCGGTAAATGCCTGGTCGTCTTTTTTGATGTCGGTAAACATCATCTTCCGATGTTCGCAACATCTGTTCCTTCCCCGGTGAAGTGAATTCACCTCTCCGTTGGTGTCGATAAACGTTGAGTTTTTCCTATTCGTCAGTTGACGTATAGTTGTACCCTTTCCCAGTTCATCCTTTGATGTCTGGTCACCTCTCCGTTGGTGTCGATAAACGTCGAGTTCCTCCCTTGCATCCGTTGACGTCTGGTCGAGTCATCCATTCATCCGTTGATGTCTGGTCACCTCTTCGTTGGTGTCGATAAACGTCGAGCTCCTCCCTTGCGTCCGTTGACGTCTGGTCGAGTCATCCATTCATCCGTTGATGTCTGGTCACCTCTCCGTTGGTGTCGATAAACGTCGAGCTTCTCCCTTGCGTTTGTGGATATCTTGTCGAGTCTTTCCCAGGTCATCCGTTGATGTCTGGTCACCTCTCCGTTGGTTTCGATAAACGTTGAGTTTTTCCCATTCGTCCGTTGACGTCTGGTTGTATATCTTTTTCTCCATTCATTCGTTAATGTCTGGTCACCTCTCTGTTGGTGTCGGTAAACGTCGAGTTTTTCCCATTCGTCCGTTGATGTTTGGGTGTATCTTTTCATTGATAAGAATCAAACTCCCCAGTAGAGTCGTCAGTAAACGTCTTGTCTGGTTACTGTTGCAAATATCCTATTCATTCCCCGCAGAGTGCAAATTTCCACGGTTCTTTGGTATTCAATCCCTGTTTACCTTGAAAGTCTGACAGCCGTTGCTCTCATCTGTTCAGGTTCCCAGTTGATTGAATAGGGGCAGCTGTAGCACCTCAAATTTGCACCTCCCATTTGTATATACATTTCATTTCTAGGTCATTAACATTGCATTCATATTGCATAGTCCATTACATGTCATCAGCCAAGACTGGTCAGGAGATTGAACTGTGTAAGGCATAAGAGCCTTTTCCATGAGATCAAAGCCCTAGGGTGGTTCCAATGAGCTTACATGACCCAAGGAACATTTTGAAGTGGTTTGGCCAAGTGTTGAAGGCTCAGAACTCATTAGTCCATGTGCAAATCATCTGAGGCCCACAAAAGTCAACAGAAGTCAACTACAAAGTCAACTATGGATTTGGAGGTGGGAAGTGGTTAGAGAGGCCTCATTCATGTTCAAACAAGTCTCATTTGACATTTCAAATATCAACATTGAAGGATTTGAAGTCGGATCAAGACTTTCCAAAAATAGCAGGTGACCTGTAATTTGAACTTTCCAAAAATGGAAAGATTTTAGACCAACTTCAACTCAAGATTACATCACCAAGAAAGCTTCAAATGAAATTTTGTCCAACATGAAAGTTGAAGATCTTTCTCTCCCATTTCCAAAAGGTCCAAGATCATGGATTTCTCATGTGTGGTTAAGGAGTTATGGTCCCATCATGGCAAAGTGTGTTCAAAAGTTCAAATGAGCATAACTTTCAAACCAAAGCTCCAAAATGTGTGGTTCTTTTTGAATTTTGATCCTTATAACATGTATTTTCCAAGCATACCATTACTTGACATGAATTTCATTTGCATAGGCATGTGCTCACTTATGAAGTTTTTGGAAGAAAATTGCATAACATCTTTTTGATTGATCATGAGCATATAAAACCAATCCAAAACCTTGCATGAACTCATTTTAAGTGGATTTGGGCCTTGAAAGAGCACTGTTCACGTGCATGGGGTGCATGAAGTGAAAATCTCATTTTTGCACAAACACCTTCCAACTTACTAATCACAATTGCATTTGGTCTAAGCAAGTCTTAAACATGATTAGCATGGAGTATATATACTTAACCCTAACTGTTTTCACCATTAGCACATTTTCAGATCTAGAATCACAAAATTCTCAAAATTTTCTATCAAACTTTTTCCAAATTTCTTCAAACAAAAGCACTTTCCATTGGTTGATTCATGTTCATGAGGTGTTGTTGAGTAGAATTGGACGTGGATTCAGAGAAAATCGTGGCATATTGAGCTAGGTTCAAAGTGTGAAGCATCCAAGGCAGTTGAAGATTAAGCTGGTTTCGTGCATTCTGGAGCATCACAAGCCTTGAAGCAAGCTGAATCCAGTTCTGTTCATCAAGAGGTCAGTTTTTCGACCTCTTTAATTCTTAAATTCATTATGCTAATTGTGTAGATCCTTAAATGGTGATAATTCTGGTACAAATTTGGAGTGATTTGGTGCTGTTTTGAGTTAGTTATGTTCAATTGAAATTTTGATGTCAAATCTTTTTCTCTTCGATCCGTGCTTGTGATGTTGTTTTTGCATGAATCTTTGTTTGATCTTTGATTTGCATTGAAGGATGAGTTGAATGGCGTAGGTTTCATTAATTTCTGGACATATTTTTTGAAATCTGGAAATTCCAGATGAAGATTTTCATGATCTTCATCGTCCATGCATGAAGTTCTTCGTTTCCAGTATTTACTACAAATTGGCTAGGATTTAGCTACGAAAGTCGCATGTCTATGTTTGAAATTAGCTACGAAATGCAGAAGCGCACCAGGCTAGGGTTTGAATATCAAAACGCTGTCGTTTGGCTTTGGCGCGCTTGGAATTCAAATGTGCACATGGTTCGAATCCGGTTGAAGGCTTTTTTCAAATTGCATTGCATTATTCCTTTTCCCTCCACATTTCATACCTTGGCTCCAATTTCATTTTCAAAATTTCTCCAAAATTCAAAAAATCATTTAAAAATGAAAATTAATCCAATTGATCTACAATTTTTTGCATCATGATCCTCATTCTGTCTACTTTTTTATGATCATTAAATTGAAAGTTGTGCCTGGCTTAAAAAATGATTTGTCCTAGGGTGTTTGAATGTATATGTATATTTGACCTTGCCTTGTTCCATTCATCATAAAATGATTGTTTCTTATCCAATGCTTCTGAAATTTTGTGTGTGGATTCTAGACATGTTGAGTGATATTTTGGCTTTGGTTTGAGATTTTTCCCATCCTCCCATTCTGTTTTATGCTCATGCTAACTTGGTGTGACAATTTGTGTCACACATGTGATTGTTTGAATTATGCCATGTGATTGCCATGCCTAATGATGTCCAATGCCTCTAATTTTTTGTGTGATGATCATGTTGTATGTCCTGTTTACTCATGAATTTTGCCAAGATTATTTGAGTCATTTTTGATTTAATGTGTATTTGTTTCTTCTGATGTCTCAATGTGATCACCATTTGCATGCCTTGCCATGTTTTGCTCATAAAATGAATATGATTAATGATTTTGATGTGGGACTTTTTGAGATTTGTTCTTGATTGAATGAAGATGATTCATGTTTTGTTTTGACTTTTTTCTCCATTTTGACCCTAGGCTTTGACCTAGTGGTTTGTGGCTTACATGTGGGCTTTGATTTCAGGTTTAAACATCCAAGTCCATAGTTGATGATGCTTCCTCATTTGAGCATTGATGTTTGCTCTTGATTACTAACATTTGTGTGTTTTGTAGGTTGATTCTAACTCATTTGACTTTGCCTTGTGGCTTGCACATTGTAAATATTGTCTGTCTGTTTGTTATTGCCCTTTGACTGTTTGTTTGTACATTTAAGCTGATTGGTTTAGATTTTTCACAGGTACCTAAGTTGCTTTGAGTACATTTGAACTTGCTTTTGCTAGCTTGTGGTTTGCTTACCACCAAGGTATAATTCCTTTGACTTCATGTAGTCTGGAAGACCTCTCCTGTTATGTGGGCAGGCACCTGTCTGAAGCCCCCCTTAAGAGGCAATGCTTGTGAATGTTTAATTTTGTGCCAAGCAGGTAAAAACCTCTTTAGAGGCAATGGGCAGATAAAAGGGATGTGCAATCCATCCCCTGCTATTCAGTTGAGTCATTCATCCTGCTCACACCATTGTGTTGATGCATTGTGAATAAAAACCCAAGATCTTGTTGTGTCAGCCATCTTTGGAGAAGAGTTCCCACATTCTGGACTCCCACACTTTCATTTGTCTGAAGCTCTCCCAGGCCAGGGATAAGAGCTGTGAGGTCTTACCCTCACTTCCCATTTCATCAGCTTCACCCTAACTCTCAATGTTAGGGTTAAGAGCTAATCATACCCCATTCCAATGGCTTGTTTGTTGAGGTTGACATGACCCCTTGACTAAAGCCTAGCCTTGTATGAGCCCATCTGTTTGCATATAGTGTGTGTGCTTGCTTTTGTGCTTTTGATTGATTGTGTTGTGTTAGGATAAGTTGGCTTCCTATGCAAGTTAGGATAGAAACCTCAACATAGGGATCGTATGCATGACAACTTCTAGGCTCGAGTCGTAGTCTCCCTAGTAGTTTGTGTCTCCCTTTGTCTCTGGTTAGGTTAGAAGTTCTTTCCCTGCGTAGGGGAACTACGTCGCCCTGATCCTCATACCAGATGAGGTACGTAGGCAGGAGATGAGCTGATCTCTCCGGGCGCCCTTTTTCTTTTTCAACCCTCCTGTGTGTGTTTGGAGTCTGACATAAGTCCAGCGATTGGCAGTTGGTTTCCTGTGCCATGTTTGCTTGTTGGAGTCTGACGTAAGTCCAACGATTGGCAGTTGGTTTCCTGTGTGTGTTTTGTTGGTTCGAAGTCTGATGTAAGTTCAGCGATAGGCATTCGGTTTCCATGTTTTCCTGTTTGTGCAGAGTCTGACGTAATTCCAGCGATTGGCAGTCGGTTTCCTATGTGGGTTTTGTTTGGCGTGCGTTAGCCGAGCTATGAGTGCTCTGATTCTTCTCTGGTTAGAGAAGATACGTATGCATAGGGTGCGACATCCTAGCGAGCACGTTTCCCCGGTCCCGAACTACGTCGACTCTGATGTCTGTGTCTGACAGGCTACGTAGGCCCAGGATGCGATATCCTGCCGAGTTTCGCTTCTTTCATCCTTTTGTGTTTGTTTCCAGAATGTGTGCAGTGTTTGAGCAGTTTTTAGCAACCGTTCTTTCTATTCTTTTGTGCGTGGATCCCGTCGAGTACGACGGATGCGTAGGGGTGCTAATACCTTCCCTTCGCATAACCGACTCCCGATCCCATCTTTCTCTGGTCGCGAGACCATGTCTTTTCCAGGTTTACTTTGAGCGTCTCCTTTCCCTCTTTTGGGATAAATAACGCATGGTGGCGGCTCTGTTGTTTCGTTTTCCCGCCGGTTTGTCGCGTAATAGGACACTGAGTAGTACCATATCAAAATTTCTCTTGTAAAGCACATCACCATTGAGGTAGAAACTGCCCGACAACCTCCTCAAAGTCTTCCTTTCTTTCACAGATGCCCCAGGCGGGTAAATCTGGTTCTGCAGGAAACATTTGATGTCATAATACCACGGCTTATCATCTTTCACTTCTTCAACTGCAAATACATGAGCTGGTCTATCCAAGCGCATCACAGTGATATTGGGGACTTCATTCCAAAGTTTGACCACAATCATCGAAGCAAGTGTAGCAAGAGCATCTGCCATTCGATTCTCATCTCGAGGAATATGATGGAAGTCAACCTCAGTAAAGAACATTGAAATCCTCCTCGCATAATCTCTATATAAAATGAGGCCAGGCTGATTCTTTTCCCATTCACCCTTAATCTGATTAACAACGAGGGCCGAATCACCATAAACATCAAGATGCTTGATCCTTAGATCAATGCATTCCTCCAATCCCATAATACAAGCCTCATACTCAGCCATATTATTCGTGCATTTGAAAGTTAGCCTTGCCGTAAAAGGAAAATGTGCGCCCTGAGGAGTAATAATCACTGCCCCAATACCGTTTCCATATTGATTTACAGCACCATCAAATACCATACTCCATCTGGAACCAGGTTCTGGCCCTTCATCAAGTGTAGGTTCATCACAATCTTTCATTTTCAAATACAGAATCTCCTCATCTGGGAAGTCATACTGAACTGACTGATAATCTACGATTGGCTGATGTGCCAAGTGGTCAGCCAAAATACTACCTTTAATAGCCTTCTAAGCTCGATACTCAATATCATACTCAGATAACAACATCTGCCAACGGGAAATCCTCCCAGTTAAAGCAGGCTTCTCGAAGATATACTTGATTGGATCCATCTTGGATATCAACCAAGTCGTATGATTCAACATATACTGGCGTAAGCGCTTAGCAGCCCAAGCCAAAGCACAACATGTCTTCTCAAGCATTGAGTATCGAGACTCACAATCAGTAAACTTCTTACTCAAGTAGTAGATGGCATACTCTTTCTTCCCTGGTGCATCTTGTTGACCAAGGACACAACCCATTGAGTCTTCAAGAACTGTCAGATACATAATCAATGGTCTTCCTTCCACAGGCGGAGACAGGATCGGAGGCTCAGACAAATACTCTTTAATACTGTCAAAAGCTTTCTGGCAATCCTCGGGCCAATCATGGAACTGATCATTCCGGAGGAGCTTGAATATCGGCGCACACGTGGCAGTCATGTGGGATATGAATCTGGAAATGTAGTTCAAGCGGCCAAGAAAACCTCGAACTTTCTTTTCAGTTTTGGGCGCTGGTATCTCTTGTATTGCTTTGACCTTTGCAGGATCAACCTCAATACCTCTTTCGCAAACAACGAAACCCAATAACTTGCCGGAAAGGACTCCAAATGTACACTTGTTGGGATTCAGTCGAAGCTTGTACTTCCTCAAACGCTGAAAGAGCTTCAACAGGTGCTTTACATGTTCAACTTCCGTTCTTGACTTAGCAATCATATCATCAACATATACCTTGATCTCCTTATGCATCATATCATGAAACAAAGTTGTCATAGCTCGTTGATACGTGGCTCCGGCGTTCTTCAAACCGAAAGGCATCACTCGATAACAAAATGTTCCCCAAGGTGTGATGAATGTTGTCTTCTCCATATCCTCGGGTGCCATTTTGATCTGATTATATCCGAAAATTCCGTCCATAAATGAGAAGACTTTGAATTTAGCTGTATTATCTACCAACATATCAATATGTGGTAGAGGGAAATCATCTTTTGGACTAGCTTTATTCAAGTCTCTATAGTCCACACATCGTCGGACTTTTCCATATTTCTTAGGCATAGGCACAATATTGGCCACCCATTGAGGATATGTAGAAGTCACCAGAAACCCCTCATCAATTTGCTTCTGAACTTCTTCCTTGATTTTTACTGCCATATCGGGATGAGTTCTTCTGAGCTTTTGCTTCACAGGCACACACTCAGGCTTCAAAGGTAGGAAATATTGCACGATATCAGTATCTAGACCAGGAATGTCTTCATATGACCAGGCAAAGATGTCAACATATTCTCGTAGCAATTCAATCAACCCCTTCTTAACAGATTCTTCCAAGAGTGCCCCAATCTTCACTTCTCGCACATAATCTTCAGACCCCAAGTTTACTGTTTCTAGATTCTCAAGATGAGGCTGAATGATCTTCTCTTCATGCTCGGGTAATCTCGTCAGGAATCTTTTCAACATCATCTTCTTCCGCCTCAAATACAGGGAATTCAAAATTGAGAGATGGTGTCGGATTATTATGTTCAATGGGTTTGATCAACCTGCATAATGTCTTTGGATATAAAAGAGATTTTAGAATTCAAACAAAGCAAATCATTATGCAAATGAAAATATTGATTTTATTTTATCTTAAAGGGTTTTATGTGATCACCAATTTCATGCAAAAAGCAAAAAGGGAAAATAATTGGACAAACAAACATTTAACATGCGTTTATTGAATGAAAGCGTCATTGTATTTATGTGCCAACAATGTCATCATTTCTCCTTCTGGCATGGGAGAAGGGTTTTTAAACACGATGAACATTACTTTGACTTATGGATAACTGTTGGAATATCCACAGCGACCCAATTATTGCAGATCCCTCCAGGGATAATGAAATTGCCAGAATCCTTTTCGTCCTCTTCCAAAATGGTAGCAGCCTCCTCGTCTTGACCGGTGTGGATGAATCCTCCACTCTTGAAAAGACCTTGCTTGTTGAAGACCCCAGAAAAATAGCCTATGCCAGCCCGGGACTTGTTGTCTTCCAACTTGATCATCTGTCCTGAACCAGCAGTTGCACCGTGCTCAATGGCCAACTTTGCATCTTTGTAGGAAGCAAATGAAGGAGTTCTCTTCTCGATAGGTTCAGCAATGGATAAAGCTTGGAACGGAGTTCCAACTTCATCCTCAACATCTATATAAGAGAAGGAAGACAAATGGCTAACCAAGAGAGCCTTTTCTCCCCTACCACCACCAGCTTCTTAATCTTTACAAATTTCAGTTTTTGGTGTAGGGTGGATGTCACGGCACCTGCCTCGTGAATCCATGGTCTACCTAAGAGACAACTATACGATGGGTGAATGTCCATAACCTGGAAAGTAATCTGGAAATCACTTGGTCCGATTTTGACTGGGAGATCAACCTCACCAATCACAGTTTTGTGAGACCCATCGAAAGCCTTCACAACTACCCCACTCTGCCTCATGGGAGGCCCTTGATATGACAACTTCGTGAGAGTGGTCTTCGGCAATACATTCAACAATGACCCAGTGTCGACCAACACATTGGACATGGCGTCATCTTTGTAGCTCATAGATATATGTAATGCCAAGTTGTGGTCTCTTCCTTCCTCGGGGAGATCAGCATCACAAAAACTCAGGTTGTTACAAGCGGTGATGTTTGCAACAATGCTATCAAACTATTCTATCGTGACATCGTGATCCACGTACGCCACATCCAACACCTTCTGCAGAGCTTCTCGGTGTGGTTCTGAATTCAAAAGCAATGATAACACAAATATTTTGGATGGCGTTTGTAGAAGCTGGTCTACAACGTTGTACTCGCTTCTCTTGATGAGCCTCAGCATATCATCACAATCTTCTTTCGTATTGCCACTCGGGCCAACAGAAGCAGGAGTTCTCAATATAGAAGAGGGCTTAGCAACAAGTGCCGGATTCGGAATGCTCACAGCATTCCCAATCGGGCGTTCAACAAAATCAGCATCAATACTTCCTCGAGCATCAACTTGAGGCTTTAACGGAGCTGAAAATACACGACCACTATGGGTCAAACCGCTAACGTCAGCAATGTTAATGACAGATGAAGAGGGCAGGGACACCTCTTTCCCATTTTCCACTGCTATAGCATTGTAGCGATAAGGGACTGCCTTCTCGGAGGAGTACGGTATAGGGTCGGCTGGCTTGATAGTCAGAGCTGGAGAAGCCTTCTGCTTGCTACCATCATACTTGATGACAACAGGCTCAGGTATCCAGAATACTCGAGAAATTACATTGACTTCGAGAGCATCTTCGTCAACATTTCTGTTTTGAAGGATCTCAATGACTCCTTCATCCAACATCTCTTGAACATTTTTGCGCACCTGGCGACACCCTCTCTGATTAACAGAGCATACTCAACATCTATCGTGGTCGTGTTCATAATGGCTGTAATCACACAGCAAGCGATGCATCTCAACCAGAGATTGTCGGATATGACTGACATATTTAACTTTGTATTTGCCAGGGCAGCCCTGGACCATATTGACAGATTTCCCATGCTCGGGCAGTGGGTTCTTCTTCACATTCGGACTTACGTCCTCGAAAAACCAAATCCCGCTTCTTACAAGGTCTTGCACCTTGGTCTTCAGAGGATAACAATTCTCCACGTCATGTCCGGGAGCACCGAAATGATACACACAATGAAGCTCAAGCTTGTACCACCACTGAGGGTTAGTAGGTACAGGGGGTGGGTCTCGCGGAGTGATTAACTTTCTATCAATCAGAGATGGATAGAGTTCAGCATAAGTCATCGGAATTGGATCAAAGGTGGCCCTCTTCTTCTCATAGCTAGTGTTGGCATTATTGTTGTTATTTCGAGGCTGGTAGGCCTGCTGCTGTGGACGCTGTTGTTGTTGATATTGCTGAGATTATGGTTGTTGATAATGTTGAGCTTCCCTGAAAACAGGTGCTATATGAGCCACCTGATGCTGGTTGTGTAGGAGAATTGCCATCCAAGGCGCAACGGAATTTAAAAAATTCTCCATTTAGTGATCCTTACGAATGGGCATGATCAGTGATAGAATCGTTACCTCTTGTGGCGATTCAAACCTTTGGTGCAGATCTCTGATGATGATCAAAACCTTTGATACAGATCCACGGGGCGATCACGAACGTTGAACGATGACAACGTCTCTACTCAGTCCACACGAATGGATTCCTTCAATCGCAGTGCTAGCTGTTATGAATGAAGGTTTTGAGTGAGAGAAAGAGGGAAACGAAATTCCAAGTCTCTACTTGAATTTCTGTCTGAGTGGATTGGAGTGACAATGCTTCTACCCAAGGGGTTCTATTTATAGAACCACTTGTATGGGCTTCTGTAGCGGTGTATTCGTCGCTATATGATCTATCGATTAAATCATAAGCTAAGAGATACATTGAAATTTCGAGTCGCCACCGCACTTTTATTTATCCAAAGGATTGGCTAAAAAGCGAACAAAAGCCTAAGAAGTTTTACACGTAGAAAACTAATAAAAAGATCAGAGATTCTGGGTAAGGGGTAAATTACGCAATGGGAAGGTGTTAGGCACCCACCACGTCCTAGGTACTCCTAGGGAGCCCTTTTCACACTTGTTGTAAAATATTGTTATTTGCTATGACATAAAGATTGTGCAAACATGATTGGGATGATAAGAAAAGAATATACATTTTATTGGATTATTGGGTTTTATTTATTTTTGTGTTCGAACGGATGAACCCGCTGCCTACGTACCTTCCATCAAAGGTAAGGATCAAAACGCCGTAGTTCGGCTAAAAGATTTCCAAAAGTTGGTGGATTCAGTTTTAAACACAAGCACTGAGGCTTTTCATTATCAATGGGAGAAAACTCGACCAAAAAACAACATCCACCATGCGAGGGTAGCTTCGACGTACTAGAGGGGTTAGCCCTGTTTGAAGTACGGAAGTCTTACTGTCGACTCACTAAGGATAGGCAAGATTTACATCAACCACAATGATAATTGAAGCCTATGGCTAATGCATGAAAAGATTAATGGACAAAGCCAAAACAAGTGAATGAGTGAAGTTAATTGATTGTATTTATGAAAATGAAGTCAAAGTATGATTAAGATTGATTCAGAGAAGTATTATGAAAATGGAGTTTGAAAAAAGTCAAGGACTTGAATCCAGGTTTTTAGTTTTGAAAATATGAAGATGTTTGCACAACACTTATGTCAAGTTTGAAAGATAGAGTGTGAAAAGTCTAGGACATAATGAATGATGAATGGATGAGGATGGAAAGTAAAAACTTCTTAGAAGGTTCACTTCTTGAAATCATATGGGAGATGATTCAAGTGTGTCCTTTGGAATACAATGGATAATAACAAACAAACAAGAAAGTCAGCAAAGGCGGATATCGGATGCCAATCACTGGGCTTATACCAATCTCCTAAAATAAAACTGGATATCAGATGCCACTCAATGGACTTACACCAATCTCCTCAAAAGGAAAAAAAAAACAAAGATAAAACATGGAAATTAACTGCCAATCTGTCTGGACTTAGGTTAACTCCACAGTATGGTCCTAGGAAATCCAATGCCACATTACTGGGACTTATAATGGATCCTCACATACAAGAACAAAAGCAACAATATGATCACAGGAATGCAAATGCCAACTTACAGGGACTTATAATTGCAACCTCACATACAAATCAAACAGATCAAATTATGATCACAGGATAACAGATGCCAACTTACAGGGACTTATAACTGTATCCTCACATACAAACAGATAAGTAGAAGATATGAGTGACCAATGAAGTCTTACACTCTATCCTTCCACATCACAGGAGCAAAGGCCAAAAGAGATGGACTTACAATTGTCCTCAATGGGTAAACCACAATAAAAGCACACAAGCAAATGAGATGATGGTGCATTAATGGCAATTGATGATGATGAATGCATAACATATAAGCAAACAAATGCACATGAAGCAATCAATCAAGCAATGAATATCAAACAGCACACTCTATAGCCAAACAATGGGGGCTCACACAAGAGGGTTTGACTTTAAAAGTCCACTGTAATGGGTGAAGGTTGCTCTTAACCTGGCCATTGAGGGGCTCAGGTGAAGCAGATGAAAAGGAGATGAGGGGTGTGCCTCATTGCTTCTATCTCAAATCAGAGAGAGCATCAAAGAAAGTGTGGGAGTTCAGAAGGTAGGAACTCTCTCCACATTATTGACTCGATTAGATCCTGGGTATTTATCTCATTGCTTCGACCATGTAATGGGAGCAAAGAGAGGACACACTGAATAGTGGGGGATAGATTGCTTATCCCTACCTTCCACCAATTGCCTTACTTGAAGGACTTTTCCTGCTTGGGACAAATTTAAACAAACACAGGCATTGCCTCTTAAGGAGGACTTCAGACAGTTTGCCCGGTCAAATAACAGACCGGGTCTCCAGACTACATGAAGAAGAAGTAATTATACCTCAAAGCAAATGCTAAAAAGCAAAGCAAGCAAGTTCAAAGAACTTTAGGCGACTAAAGTACCTGAAAAAGTCAAACTTATTAGTAAACAAGTCAACAGTTCAAACCAAAAGAAATGAACCAATAGTCAACCACAGAGGGACCAATTGTGTAAGGCACAAAGACTCAAATTACATGAGTCCACCTACAAAACAAGGGTTAGCACATTAAACAATTCAACTCAAACAAATTTGAATGGTCTTTGAGGCATTGGTGCTCAACCTGAAACAGATGAACTCAACATAAGATTAGAAGACCACTAGGACTAGCCTAGGGTCAAAGATGAAAGAAAAAGTCAAGGCAGTAAGGAAAAGTCAACCCAAACCAAGTCTAAACATTCAAGAAACATTCTCAATTGGATTCATAATTATATCATGCATCATGATCATTTCATATGCAAAAGGATGCAAAGCATGGCAAGAGAAGCATACAAAAGTCAACAGCAAAGACTTCATTCAAAAGTCAACTCAAACAATCTCAAAAATCATGAAATAAATCACACTCAATCCTAACATCTAGCATGGTATACATGTAAAATTTCATAGCATTTGGATGAGAGGAAGGCAGTCAAGTAAAATCATGAAGTCAAACCAAATTCAAACAAGCATGGTGAAAGTCAACAAGCATGGGTCAACTTCAAAAAATCATATCAAATTGAAAACAGAAGAGAAATGAATGGGATTAACACCAATGCAAAGCTCAATATGTCTAGTTATCACATATGAAATTTCATGGTCATACAATAAGATTTGAGAATTTCACAAAAGATTTGGCAAGGCATAGCACAAAAAAGTCAACAAATGACCAAATATGGAAGAAAATTCTCAATCAAATGGAAAACAGCAAGATTAATTCCAAGAAAAATCATACACAAACTAGACATGCAAGGGATCATTCATGCAAAATTTGAAGTGATTTGGATAAGAGGAAGCATGTGAACAAAAATTGGGAAAATACATGATCATGGTATAGCACCAAATGTAACACATAACTTCAGAAAATCATAACTCTCAATCCACAAATGATAAATGCACAAACTTTAAATGGAAATGAAGGTCAATGTGTCTAGTTTCACCATAAAAAATTTCAAAGGCAATGGATGCAACATGACAATTTCACAAAAGATTTGGCACAAAGTATCATTTGAGCACACATGTTGGGAAAACAATTATCATTTAAAATCCAGCCACTGAAAAATTAAATAAAATTCACCATAAAATTCTAAACACATTCATGAGTATGAGGAAAAAATTTCACAATTTTTGGATGAAATGTGAAGGAGAAATAAATTGTGGAAGTTGGGTGAAATTTGAATGCAATATGAACAAAATGGCATGGCAATTGGTGGTCAAACCAAGGTCAACCGTGGCAAATGTGTAATTAGTGCAGTCACTTAATTAAACTACAGCGTTTTGATGAGGGAAAACGGAATGTTCCCATTGGCTCTCAGCCAATGGAACAGTGCATGGCCAAACAAGTTCAAATTTTCTGGTTTTTCAAATGAACCTTTAAGGTTTAGGCAACCACATGGCATTGGCAACAATCAACAGACAACAAAACAGCATCAACAAATAATTATGGCCTGGCATAGTGGGTTTCAAGCAACATGTGACAAATAGCAACCAAACCAGATTATGAGAAAATCCTGGACAGGGAAGGTTTTGGAAACAATAGCATACAACCAATATCATCATTCAAACAGTAAGCAAACCACAGCAACATTCATGTTTCAAAACTGCAGCAGGATTCTAGCAGGCAGGGTTCATGTAATCAACATTGAAGTCATGGCAAGTTTCGAAACAGCAGCATGGGCATTTGTAATCGACAATGTTCATCATCATCATAAAACAAAACAACCAACCTCAATAATCATCATTCAAGCATCCACTGTAAACAACATCAACAATCCAAAACAAAGCCATGTAACCTCATCATTAAACAACACCAGCTAATAACCGAACAAACGCAAACATGGTAAATCTGGAAATGATAAGGTTTAAACACGGCAGGGGAGCTCAAATGCTCAACTTCAATCGATCATCATGGCCAACAAATCTTAAACAGAAACATGCAAACCAACATGGTAACATAAATGATATTCATGCAGCAAAGGACAATAACAAGCAATGTTTAATCAGCATGACCAACAAATCATATGGATTTTCACGGGCCAGTTCAAGACAGCAACATGGTTTTAGCAGCATGGCTTGGCATTGTGGATCTCAAGCAATATTAACCAACAACCAAACAAACATAAATCATAGAAATTCTGGGCGTGGCAGGGTTTAACAACAGCAGGATTCATTCATCCTTATGCAATCAAACAAAACAGACAACAGCAACAACATGGTATTGAACATCAATGTTCCTCATTCAACCAACACAACATGGTAGTAGTAAGGCTCTTCATGCAAGCTCACCATAGACAACAAACCAAAACCAACAGTTCATGCGAAATCTTGGTAAATTCTAAGGTTTAAACACAGCAGCCATATGGTATTCATCATTATTCAACCAACAAAACAAACAACGGCAATGTTCACAATTCATATGGTTTTCCATGGCAGCTTAAGGCTTTAGAAGCAGCAGCAAGGTTTGAAATTTGGTTCACCAACATCACCATCGATTGAGATTTCAACAACATACAACTAATCAAGACATTGGTGATGTTCATAATGTAAACAAACAAAAGCATTCAACATGTTTCACATAGGTTTCTAGGCATGGTCAGGTTTGAACAGCAGAGCATTTGGCAAGGTTCTCACAGCAAACAGTCCACAACATACAGCATAGCAGTACAAGTGATCATGCCAATACCACTACAGCAGCAGGGGATATGCTCATGTTCAACTTCAAAACAAACATTCAAATGCCAAAAGCCAAACAGCATGGAAAATCACTGGACAGTTTAAGGTTTAACAGCATTATCAATCAAGATGAAGCACTAACTCAAAACACCAATCATCGAAACATCATTAGCCAACAACAAACATAAGCATAATCATGGGAGAATTATGGTAGGTTTAGCAACAGCAGCATGTATGTTCATCACCATGTAATCATCATAAGCAAACTCAAACAATCAACCTGGCAGTAGTAAAATTATCAACATTCTTCATGACATAACAACAAAGCAACATGAGCATGTATGTTCATCACCATGTAATCATCATAAGCAAACTCAAACAATCAACCTGGCAGTAGTAAAATTATCAACATTCTTCATGACATAACAACAAAGCAACATGAGCATGAAGATTTCTGGAAGTGAGCCTTAGGTTTTTCAAAACAAGCAGCAAAGTTTATGTTCCAACTTCATGGTTCATCAACCAATGGGAATCAAACAAATGGCAATGATACAATAATGATCATGCAACAACAGTCAAACAAATACCCTAAACACAATCCATGTAAATGTGCTGGAAAAGCAAATAGGTTTCATAACAGCAGTAGCAACATTCATCATAACAGCAGGGTTTTAGCATAGCAGCATGGTATAATTAGCATGGCATAATGTGTTCATCAAAATCATCATTAATTGAAGTTCCAACCAACAAACAACCAAACAACAGCATGGCTAACCTGTCCAGCTCATAAGCAACATCACACAATAACAGCCAGCATACTCATGTTGTCACCAACATCAAACAAAATGACTCGACCAAACCACACAAACAAAATTGTATTGGTATAGCAACATCATTCAACAACACACCAATACAACATCCAATCAAAAATCTGGACAGGACAGGTAGTTTAACAGCAGTATACACCATTCAACATGCAAAATCACCAAAAATCAACATGCCCAGAAATCAACCATATGCATATCAATAGCTTCATCAAACTACATACAAGCATCATATGGCAAGGGTTTTCATGAAATCACAACCATGTGAGCAAATCGAAGGAAAATAACTTCAAGCATAAAAATGAAAACCATGTTTCTCTCAGCATAACCAACCATTTCAAGCAAATGAACACTCATTAGAATCAGCATTATGTAATCTATCTAAAGCATATCATGGCATAAAGAAAGAAGAGATCGAGATTTTTACTTGGTTATGAAGAAATGGATGAAACAGTGGTATTTTGAGGTTGCTATACTTGAAAAGATGACCCTTGTGCTTTGCAATGCTGAATACTTGAAGAAGGTAGGTTCAAAAATGCTTGGAACACTCAGTAGCTCCAACTGCCATTATTGTGTGCTTTGAAGAACAGGACATGAAGCTACCATTACAGTTGATGTTCTTTGCTTGAAAAGAGCTCCAAATGGTGCTCAGATGAAGGAACAAAGTGGAAAGGCTTAAGGGTTTTCGAGGGTTTTGCAGAATTTTCCTTTTTGCCAAAAAATGCAATATGAGAGTGAGAGGAGAGAGTGTTTTCTGGTTGTGTGGCTGCTGCAAAACTAGGGTTGCAATTGACAGAATGGAGCTTAAATATGTGCTGTTTATCCTTGCTTAATCATGTTGTAAATTGGTTTAGCTTAATGAAGACCAATTGCATTTTTGCTAAGTGGAAGAATGTGGAATTGGAGGGTGTGTTGGACTGCACGATTATGGGCTGGAAAGGCTGCAGAAGGACATTCCAATTGCTGCTTGTGGTTGTACAGAAAATGCTGTATGTGTTTTGCTTATGTACTTCCTTTTTGCACCTTTTGCCAACTTTGAATTTTAGGTTAAAATGATGGTAAAAAAGTGGTATGATGATGGTTTAAGGCTTGAGACAAGTCACAAATGTGATATGGAACATTTCCCAATTGGCAAAATGATGAAAAAGTCCATAAATCAAAAAGTCAACTGTGAGTCAAACTTTGATTTTAAAAGGAATAGGTCCAAAAATGCCATTTTGATTGGCAAGGTTTTAGGTCATGAAATTTATATTTTTGGAAAGAGGATGAAAAATGTGGTTTGTAGGAAAAAACCCCACCAAATTTGGCCTTATGGTTTGAGAGATATGGCTTGTTGAAGTTCAAAAATTGGTGAAAATGATTTGATCATATCTTGACAACCACACATGGGATTTGAGAGTTCTTGGACTTTTTGAAAATGGGAGAACAAGATCTTCAACTTTCATGTTGGGCAAAAATTCATTTGAAGCTTGTATCATGATGTAAGTTTAAGATCAAGAAGTTTCCATTTTTGGCAGTTGAAATTACAGGTCCACTTTCTATTTCTGGAAAATTTTCTGATTTGACTTGATTTTCTTCCATGATGAGGTTTGACATGATAGATGAGGCTTATACAAGCATGAATGAGCTTCTTCAGATCAATTCTATCCATCAAATTCTTGATTAAACCAACAGTTGACCAAGTTTGACTGTCTGTTGACTTTTCTAGGGTTTTGAATGACTGGAGCATTTCTGATGAATTCCAAACCCTAATTCCTTGAGACCTTGACTTCAAATGATGTCCCAAGACATATGAACCTGTGATTAATGATCATGATGCCCAAATTCTGCAAGAATGGCCATCATCCATTGTTTTGACTGATCAATGACTGACTTTGACCTAACTTCTGATTATTGCTTCAACTGCAAGCAACAAGGTTAGACAGACAATATTTTTGTACTTTTTGAATGATAAACATATGAAAGCAAAGATATACAAATGCAAAGTATGCTTGGTGATCAAGAAACAAACCCACAAGGCAATCTATCCACTAAGAGGAAAACAAAAGCATGCATTGATCCTTGAGGCCATGATATGAATGATATGGGCCATGAGGGATCTTAGGGCCCAAAATTGGGGTCTTACAGCTTCAAGCTAAAAAGCCCACTTAAGTGTATTTTGGCCCATATCTTATAATATGCCCAAAATCACTTAAGTATTTGGTACCTTACCATATTTCGTCTCCCACTTAAGTGCACCGTACCTTACGGTATTCCTTAGTTACTCTATCTCTCATCAATCCGTCCTTTGTGCGTGACCCTATAGGTTTTCGTGACGTTGGCAATTATATTAAATCACGCATTTAACATAATAAACAATGAGTGGTATCTAGCAACACATCACTGCTACCCAAGTCACGAAAATGTCATGTGATCTGACAAAACCTCCTGTGATAATAATTATGTGTATAATTACCCCTTTGCCCTTATGTCTATATTGAACACAAGGTATATACCGTGTCACCCTTGTCCAGTACAATATTGGGCCCATACACATTTATCCTGTTACGCAGGATTGGCAAATTCCATCTAGGACACTCATGTCCCTAAGCATGCTTCGTGGAGTACCCATCAACTGTCTTTATGGTTATCCAGTTACGGACAACGTTAGATCAGCAACAAAGCACTCGACTCTACATCTAGGATCCATAGTGGTTTCAGGTCGAAGAGTGGTATACACTATTATCACCATGAGAATAACTTATGACACTTTGCATAACTTTCTATATAGTATTCTCATAGCGGGTCAATCCGGTATAAATATTACTCCTAATATTCATACCTATGTTTAAGGCTTGATAACTCTTTATCCATGACCCATGAGATGTGATCATCAGTCTACAAACATAATAGTCTTAATGCTTTAATGTTATCCCACTTCACATTAAAGCTCGACTACGGATACTTTAAGAATAGTGCCCTTATGTTTAATGTGTTCTCATGATTAAGTCACACTTAATACATTAAACGGACTATCTATTCTAGGGACATTATTAATCAACCATAATAATGAAAATGCCTTTTATTATTAATAAATAATTCGATACAAGTACCAAAAGTATTGGCCTCTAGGGCTTACACCAACAATCTCCCACTAGCACTAGAGCCAATCAGGCATACCCCGTATGCCCATTGATCTAGTATGGCCATCATGCTTCTGCTGCGCAAGAGGCTTTGTCAGTGGGTCAGCTATATTGTCAAGTGTAGGTACTTTACCTATTTTCACATCTCCTCTATCTTTTATCTCTCGAATGAGATGATAACGCCTAAGTATGTGTTTGGATCGTTGGTGAGATCTAGGCTCCTTAGCTTGTGCGATAGCACCATTGTTATCACAATAGAGACCAATGGGATCCACAACGCTAGGGACTATGCCAAGTTCACTAATGAACTTCCTGACCCAAACAGCTTCCTTTGTTGCACTTGAGGCAGCAATATACTCGGCCTCGGTTGTAGAATCAACAACTGTATCTTGCTTCGAACTTTTACAGCTCACAACGCCACCGTTCAAGCAAAACACATAACCAGATTGCGATCTAAAGTCATCCTTATCTGTCTGGAAGGTAGCATCAGTGTAACCAATTACAGCCAACTCTTCCTGACCTCCATATATCAAGAATGATTCCTTAGTCCTTCTCAAGTACTTAAGGATATTCTTAACAACTACCCAATGGGCATCACCAGGATCAGATTGGTACCTACTCGTTGCACTTAAAGCATACGAGACATCTGGTCGAGTACATAACATGGCATACATGATAGATCCTATTGCAGATACATATGGAATCTTATTCATGCGTTCCCTTTCTTCCTTAGTTGAAGGGGATTGTGTTTTTGATAGACACAGGCCATGTTGCATAGGTATGAATCCTTTCTTGGAATCATGCATATTAAAGCGTCTCAGCACTTTGTCTATGTATGTACTCTGACTTAGGCCAAGCAGTTTTTGTGATCTATCTCTATAGATTCTGATTCCTAATATATAGGCTGCTTCACCTAGGTCCTTCATAGAAAAGCATTTCCCCAACCAAGTCTTTACTTGTTGCAGGGTAGGGACATCGTTTCCAATGAGTAATATGTCATCTACATATAACACCAGGAACACGATCATGCTCCCACTAACCTTCTTATAGACACAAGGCTCATCTTCGTTCTTGATGAATCCATATTGTTTTACCGTTTCATCAAAACGAAGATTCCAGCTTCTGGAAGCTTGCTTCAATCCATAGATTGATCTTTGTAGCTTAGATATCTTATGGGCTTCTTCTGGTATGTCAAATCCTTCAGGCTGTGCCATGTACACATCCTCAAGAAGATTCCCATTAAGGAAAGCAGTTTTGGCATCCATCTGCCATATTTCATAATCATGATATGCAGCGATAACAAGTAAAATCCGAACAGATTTAAGCATTGGAACTGGTGAAAAGGTTTCATCATAGTCAACACCATGAATTTGTTTATATCCTTTTGCAACCAGTCTTGCCTTATAGGTATGTACCTTACCGTCCATGTCAGTCTTCTTTTTGAAGACCCACTTGCATCCTATAGGATTAACTCCTACAGGAGGCTCTACCAAGTTCCAAACTTGGTTCGTGTACATGGAATCTATTTCGGATTTCATGGCCTCTAGCCACTTCTCAGACTCGGGACCAGTTATGGCCTCTTGGTAGGTCACAGGCTCATCTTGATCCATGAGTAATACATCACCTTGATCTGTTATGAGATATCCATATCTCTCAGGTAGGTGACGTATCCTGCCTGACCTACGCTGGTCTTGTTCTACTAGAGCAGGTTGCTCTTCCACAACCATTTCTGTTTCCTGCTCTAATTCCTCCATAGGTGTATCGATGCTTTGTGATTCTTGAATTTCTTCAAGCTCTACTTTCCTCCCACTGGTTCCTTTGGAAATAAAATCCTTTTCTAGGAAAACTCCAGTTCGAGCGACAAACACTTTGCCCTCAGAAGGATTGTAGAAGTAATATCCTCTTGTTTCTTTAGGATATCCCACAAATAAGCATTTGTCAGATTTGGGCTCAAGCTTAGTTGAAATTTGTCGTTTCACATAAACTTCGCAACCCCAAATCTTCATGTAAGACATATGTGGTTTCTCACCACTCCATATCCCATATGGTGTCTTATCAACCTTTTTGGATGGACCACGGTTAAGTGTGTAAGCTGCGGTCAACAGCGCATGTCCCCAAAAGGAGTTTGGAAGATCGACTTGACTCATCATGGATCGGACCATGTCCAACAGGGTTCGATTTCTTCTCTCAGACACACCATTCCATTGGGGTGTTCCAGGAGGAGTGAGTTGGGATAGGATCCCACACTCTTTCAGATGGTCATCAAACTCTAGGCTTAAATACTCACCACCTCGATCTGATCGAAGAGTTTTAATATTCTTACCCAGTTGGTTTTGTACTTCATTCTTGAATTCCTTTAACTTTTCAAAGGACTCTGATTTGTGTCTCATTAAATACACATAACCATATCTACTAAAATCATCAGTGAATGTGATGAAGTACTGAAAACCTCCTCTGGCTGGTATGTTCAGTGGTCCACATACATCAGTATGTATGAGGGCCAAAAGATCATTAGCTCTTTCACCTTTTCCTGTGAATGGAGACTTTGTCATCTTTCCAATTAAACAAGATTTGCATGTCTCATATGATTCACAATCAAAAGAGTCCAACAATCCATCTTTATGGAGTTTGGAAATGCGTTTCTCATTTATATGGCCTAATCGACAATGCCAAAGGTAAGTTGGATTTAACTCATTAGGTTTCATCCTTTTGGTATTAATGTTATAAATTGGCACTTCAAGATCAAGGACATATAATCCATTGTTCATTTGAGCAGTAGCATAGAATATATCATTCAAATAAATTGAACAACAATTGTTCTTTATTATGAATGAAAAACCGAACTTGTCCAAACAAGAAACGGAAATAATATTCCTGCTAATTGCTGGTACATAATAACAGTTCTCTAACTGAATTATTAAACCACTAGGTAAAGTCAATTCATAAGTTCCTACGGTTAAGGCAGCAACCTTTGCTCCATTGCCAACTCGTAGGTCGACTTCACCTTTTGCCAAATCTCTACTCCTTTTCAGTCCATGCACATTTGTACAAATGTGAGAACCGCATCCAGTATCTAATACCCATGATGCATAAGTAGATAAATTAATTTCAATAACAAAAGTACCTGAAGTTGGAGTCTCTACTCCATTCTTCCTATCTTCCAGGTACTTTGGGCAGTTCCTCTTCCAGTGTGCGGTCTTACCGCAATGGAAGCAGGTGCCTTCCTTTTCTATGCTTCCACTAGGCTTCAAAGCAGCACTAGTGGGTTTGGGTTTGGCAACTTCCTTGCCTTTCCCTTTATCATGTTTGAGGACAATCCTCATGTCTCGGTACCAATCCATAAAATTTGTCCCAGACAATTTTTCCTTGTCAAGGTTTGATCGCAATATGTTGTTAGAGGTGTTTGTTGTCATAGTAATCTATACATGGATTAATGAAAATATAAGTATCATTGACATATTTAATTAGGCCTTTAATTAAACATGCTCCCACTATTTTATTCAAAACAAATGACCCTCATCATTTGATTCGGAAAATCCCGTTGGAAGATTTTCTAGTGGGTCGAGATCCATATTTCACTTTGTTCTAAGTCCGCGTAGGCGGATTACACAAAACTAGGTTATTTAGGTAGGAACTCCTTCCAATTGTATCTCATACAACTCTCGAAAATTTCAGTTGGGTGAATAACTCCTTATTCCAATCCATCATATGGATCATTCCCAACTCTTGCTTCTAAACATATATATAATCTTATTATAATTTGTTTAGTTAAGTTTGACCCATTGTTTTAACAGCTGGATATTACAATTATCCCATCGCACCTTACTAATATAGAACATGCACCTCGCGTAGGCGAAATCTACATTATTCGATATTAGTCTTGATGAGTGTTAAAACTTGGAAAGCTTAAAACTTAATATTTATTTTGAGGGAATTGCAATGTTTCTGATCTCACCGGCTTGTTTATCATATAAACCGTCTCTCACATGCATCAACATACATTCACATGCATCAACATACATACAAACAAAATGAAACAGTTATGGCCCCTAGCGCAATTGTTCTCCCAAGCCAATGAGAGAACCTAAGCTAACCTACAACGATCTAAGCTTCTCCAAGCAAGATCTTCAAGGTTGTCCTCCTTTGGCACTGACTTCTTTGCTTTCTTCATATCATTACATTACAAGAAAGAAACTCGTTTTACATACGAGGGAGTGAGATGAGAAAAGAAGTTACATTTGGGAGATTAAGAGAGAGGCACGACACGCAGGTCGCATTTTAAAAAAAAACCCCAAAACAAAACAAAGGAAAACTAAGGCCATAACCGATCACCACAAGACAATAATAAACACTTTATTATTATTATTATTAATTCCTTTGATTAATTAAAATCAAATTAAATTTCGACGACCGATCATCTCATTTTAATGAATAATTCATTTAAAATCGATGTCGGTTTTCGTATCAACACTTGACACTTTTAAAGCACTGAGTTAGCCGAACGGGTGAAAATTTCCTTGCGTTAACCGGTTAACCATATGCGTTAACCGATTAACCTGTTTGAAATCTGAAAAAAAATGTTTTCTGCCTTACGTTAACCGGTTAACCAAATGCGTTAACCAGTTAACACTGTTTGAAAATGTCTTGGAAAACTGTTTTCCGCCTTGCGTTAACCGGTTAACCATATGCGTTAACCGGTTAACACTATTAAAAACTCAAAAAAAATTATTTCGCATTGCGTTAACAGGTTAACCATATGCGTTAACCGGTTAACACTGTTCGAAAAAGTGTTTAGAAAGCACAACTCTTGTGCACTCAAACCCCAATCGCATAACTCTCTGACAACACAACCCCTGTGTCGTCACTAACCCTGATGCACCAATTTCAGACCGTCAAACACATCTCGATTGTTAATTCAGTATGATTGATCAACACGTCATTGCTTCACCATACTAATGTAGGATCAAGAAGCAAACGACCATTGATCGCTCAAAGGAAAACAATCACTGAGGATTTGAATGAACGAAACGAGAACACTATATCATATATAATGTATTTTGTATCAGGATTACATATATCACATATATGTAACTTGATCGATCGCAATTTAACCTTTGATTCATTCTGTCTTTAATCATATTATTACAGAACAAAAACAGTTATCAGATTCATGGTTTCGTAAGTGGCTCTGATACTACTGTAGGAGAATTGCCATCCAAGGCGCAACAGAATTTCAAAAATTCTTCATTTAGTGATCCTTATGAATGGGCATGATCAGTGATAGAATCGTTACCTCTTGTGGCGATTCAAACCTTTGGTGCAGATCTCTGATGATGATCAAAACCTTTGATACAAATCCACGGGGCGATCACGAACGTTGAACGATGACAACGTCTCTACTCAGTCCACACGAACGGATTCCTTCAATCGCAGTGCTAGCTGTTATGAATGAAGGCTTTGAGTGAGAGAAAGAGGGAAACAAAATTCCAAGTCTCTACTTGAATTTCTGTCTGAGTGGATTGGAGTGACAATGCTTCTACCCAAGGGGTTCTATTTATAGAACCACTTCTGTGGGCTTCAAGCTAAAAAGCCCACTTAAGTGTATTTTGGCCCATATCTTATAATATGCCCAAAATCACTTAAGTATTAGGTACCATACCATATTTCGTCTCCCACTTAAGTGCACCGTACCTTACGGTGTTCCTTAGTTACTCTATCTCTCATCAATCCGTCCTTTGTGTGTGACCCTATAGGTTTTCGCGACGTTGGCAATAATATTAAATCACACATTTAACATAATAAACAGTGAGCGGTATCTAGCAACACATCACTGCTACCCAAGTCACGAAAATGTCATGTGATCTGACAAAACCTCCTGTGATAATAATTATGTGTATAATTACCCCTTTGCCCTTATGTCTATATTGAACACAAGGTATAGACCGTGTCACCCTTATCCAGTTCAATATTGGGCCCATAGACATTTATCCTGTTACGTAGGATTGGCAAATTCCATGTAGGACACTCATGTCCCTCATCATGCTTCGTGGAGTACCCATCAATTCTCTTTATGGTTATCCAGTTACGGACAACGTTAGATCAGCAACAAAGCACTCGACTCTACATCTAGGATCCATAGTGGTTTCAGGTCGATGAGTGGTATACACTATTATCACCATGAGAATAACTTATGACACTTTGCATAACTTTCTATATAGTATTCTCATAGCGGGTCAATCCGGTATAAATATTACTCCTAATATTCATACCTATGTTTAAGACTTGATAACTCTTTATCCATGATCCATGAGATGTGATCATCAGTCTACAAACATAATAGTCTTAATGCTTTAATGTTATCCCACTTCACATTAAAGCTCGACTACGGATACTTTAAGAATAGTGCCCTTATGTTTAATGTGTTCTCATGATTAAGTCACACTTAATACATTAAACGGACTATCTATTCTAGGGACTTTATTAATCAACCATAATAAAGAAAATGCCTTTTATTATTAATAAATAATTCGATAGAAGTACCAAAAGTATTGGCCTCTAGGGCTTACACCAACAGGTTGTTGACTGGGCGAGTAATCTTCCTCTTCACAGAGGGTCTTCTCTTTATATGGGAAGACACAACATGTGCCTCTCCCTCCTTCTTCTTCGCAAAGCTTCCATATCTCTTTGCTGAAGAGCCTTCATCTCGAGTTAAGCATCCTTCACGGACCCCCTCTTCCAATCTCATCCCCATATTCACCATCTCGATAAAGTCTGAGGGAGCACTGGCTATCATTCTTTTGTTGTAAAACGAGCTTAAGGTCTTCAAGACGATCTTGGTCATCTCTTTCTCCTCTAGGGGCGGCACTATCTGAGCTAACAATTCGCGCCACCTCTGGGCGTATTCTTTGAAAGTCTCTTTCTCTTTCTGGGACACCGCCCTCAACTGGTCCCTATCAGGAGCCATATCCATATTGTATTTATATTGCTTGACGAAGGCCTCACCCAGATCGTTGAAAGAGCGGATGTTCGAACTTTCCAGACCCATGTACCACCGGAGAGCGGCACCAGACAAACTGTCCTGGAAATAGTGGATGAGAAGTTGATCATTATCAGTTTGTGTCGACATCTTGCGAGCATACATCACAAGATGACTGAGAGGGCATGTGTTCCCCTTATACTTCTCAAAGTCAGGTACTTTAAATTTAATAGGGATCTTCATGTTGGGCACAAGGCACAACTCAGCAGCACTCTTACCAAAGAGGTCCTTCCCCCTCAAAGTCTTCAGTTCCTTGCGAAGCTCAAGGAATTGGTCTTTCATGTCATCCATCTTCTCATAAACATCTGGACCCTCGGATGGCTCAGAATGATAGATGGTATCTTCAACCCTTGGTAAAGTGTGCACGACAGGAGGTGGCACTGAAAGGACCGGGCTAGATGCCGGCAAAGAAGCAAGAGTTGGAGCAAAACCCTCTGGCACAAAGTTGGCGGGCATTCCCAAAGGGAACCTGGCTGGCATAGATGGCGCAAAGTGGGCTGTTGCAGCAGGCACAGTAGAAGTCACGATCTCAGAAATGACCGTCCTCTGGGGAGGAGTTGAGGGTGTTGGAGAAGACTGGCTCTGAGCGGCCAAATATGACGCCATCAGGGCAGTCAATCTGGCTACTTCCTCCTTCAGCTCGCGGTTTTCTTGTTCCAAATGATCCATCAATCTTGAAGAGTTGGCTCTGGTGTAGTACCGGTGAGTCAGCTTGTCTTTGAAATAAATGAATAACATAGAGTTAGACCATAGGACAAGAAGCCTGGAGTAAAACCTGCTTATGCACATGATGCATGCAATGCTTGTGCATATGATTTGTTTTTATTTTAGAGGAACTTTAGAGTTCTATTTGCAAATTTTGGGAAATATTATACTTGTATCACATCAATAATATCTGGAAAATATATTTTCACACCAAAGAAGTACAGTATTGGTAACCAAATACAAGGGAAAAGGAAAATAATCATCCTATGGATCCCTAGAAACAATCATTTAAAGCTCGGGACACAGGAAGATAAGATGCACGAAGCCTCTTCACCTCCTCTTCATAGGCTGCCTCCATATCTGCCTTCTCCTTGGTAAGTCGATCGTACTTCCTCTTCCAGAACCTAGAAGATTGAGGAAGTAGAGAAGTTCATGCATCATCAGGATCATCAATAACCTGATGCTCGAGAAACTCAATCAAAGCATCCTTCTCCTTAATATGCTGAAGCAACTCTTCTCGTTCACGGATCCAAGCACGTGAACGGTCTTCGTCTCTCAACTCCTCTATTCCTTGGTCAGGGAGGGTTGATGGCCCATCCATAACCAAAGGCGTAGGTCTCGGATATTCGTAAGGCATGGGGTACTCAGAAGCTCTCCTTCTAACCCAAGCAGTGTAAGGCTCCAAAGCGACATAATTATTAGGACCCAACTCCTTCCTTCCTGTTCTTCAATCCTTGGGGATCTTTACCCTCCTGAAAGAACACTCCCTCTAACAGAATGTTATTGGGTTTATCCTTTAGGGGGAACCCAAGCTGACGACGTGCCAAAACAGGGTTGTAGTTGTTGGTGTAAGCCCTAGAGGCCAATACTTTTGGTACTTGTATCGAATTATAAAAGGCATTTTCTTTATTATGGTTGATTAATAAAGTCCCTAGAATAGATAGTCCGTTTAATGTATTAAGTGTGACTTAATCATGAGAACACATTAAACATAAGGGCACTATTCTTAAAGTATCCGTAGTCGAGCTTTAGTGTGAAGTGGGATAACATTAAAGCATTAAGACTATTATGTTTGTAGACTGATGATCACATCTCATGGATCATGGATAAAGAGTTATCAAGTCTTAAACATAGGTATGAATATTAGGAGTAATATTTATACCGGATTGACCCGCTATGAGAATACTATATAGAAAGTTATGCAAACTGTCATAAGTTATTCTCATGGTGATAATAGTGTATACCACTCTTCGACCTGAATCCACTATGGATCCTAGATGTAGAGTCGAGTGCTTTATTGCTGATCCAACATTGTCCGTAACTGGATAACCATAAAGACAGTTGATGGGTACTCCACAAAGCATGCTGAGGGACATGAGTGTCCTAGATGGAATTTACCAATCCTGCGTAGCAGGATAAATGTCTATGGGCCCAATATTGAACTGGACAAGGGTGACACGGTCTATACCTTGTGTTCAATATAGACATAAGGGCAAAGGGGTAATTATACACATAATTATTATCACAGGAGGTTTTGTCAGATCACATGACATTTTCGTGACTTGGGTAGCAGTGATGTGTTGCTAGATACCGCTCACTGTTTATTATGTTAAATGCGTGATTTAATATAATTGCCAACGCCGCGAAAACCTATAGGGTCACACACAAAGGACAGATTGATGAGAGATAGAGTAACTAAGGAACACCGTAAGGTACGGTGCACTTAAGTGGGAGACGAAATATGGTAAGGTACCAAATACTTAAGTGATTTTGGGCATATTATAAGATATGGGCCAAAATACACTTAAGTGGGCTTTTTAGCTTGAAGCCCACACAAGTGATTCTATAAATAAAACCCCTTGGGTAGAAGCATTGTCACTCCAATCCACTCAGACAGAAATTCAAGTAGAGACTTGGAATTTTGTTTCCCTCTTTCTCTCAGTCAAAGCCTTCATTCATAACAACTAGCACTGCGATTGAAGGAATCCGTTCGTGTGGACTGAGTAGAGACGTTGTCATCGTTCAACGTTCGTGATCGCCTCGTGGATCTGTATCAAAGGTTTTGATCATTGTCAAAGATCTGCACCAAAGGTTTGAATCGCCACAAGAGGTAACGATTCTATCACTGATCATGCCCATTCGTAAGGATCACTAAATGGAGAAATTTTTAAATTCCGTTGCGCCTTGGATGGCAATTCTCCTTCAGTAGTTAATTCCACCACATGTACCAAGAAGAGGCTTTTTGGAGAATTCGCCACAAAAGTCGATAATCTGCACACCATCGTATACACGGTTGTACCAAGAGATATCATCATTAGTGAGAGACATAAGTCTCGTGGACCACCGTAGACATCCCTTGTTCTCCTTGAAGGCGACGTCTGCGGTAAGTGAGAAATAAACCACTTATACAACAAAGGCAAACAACATACAATGGCACCACCACCCTTTGCATTCCTCATATGCAAAGAAAAATAAGTGTCACCCAACAGAGTCGGAACGGGATTAAGAGTAGAGAAAATCCTAATAGCGTTCACATCCACAAACTTGTCGATGTTGGGGAATAACACTAACCCATAGATGAGAAGTACAAATAGGGCCTCAAATGCGTCCTCACTCATGGCCTTCCCATATATAGTAGCTTGAGTAATGAGGAACTCAGAAGGGAGACCTTGAATTCCACCTTTGGTAGTCATATAAGCACCAACCAGAGATTCATCTATATGCAACATGTCAGCTATCTCTCGAGAAGTAGGAATACTCTCTAAGCCACTGAAAGGTAACTGATATATAATAGGTATACCCACAAGATAGGCATATTCCTCAAGCGTGGGTAAAAGCTGAAAATCCGGAAATGTGAAGCAACGGTACAAGGGATCATAAAACTGCACCAATACACTCATCAATCCTTCATCCACCTGTGTAGTCAGAAGAGGAAGAAGCTTCCCAAAACGAGCTTTAAAACCCAAAGGATCTAATACATAGGATGTTAAATTCCTTAGCTCTTTCAAGTCTGGTTGTCTAAAGCTGTACTTCTTTGTATTCCTTCTTTGTCTTTCCATGTCAGAAAATTTGCAAATATACCTCTTAAGTTCCTCGAAAATTTGCTTATTATTGATGATATGAATGCATGAATGCAACAATCACACTCAAGGATCAAGCAAAGCACACCAAACAAAGGTCATGGGATGGATCACATCATCCTTAATATCAATCATCTATTTTGGTGGATTATGGTTTACACCTTATCAACACCCAAGTTCCATTGATATTAAGGATACATGAACGGATCAACCGCGAATCAAGGGTTTGTTGCAAGTCACGAGCATGGGTCTCGGTTTAGAACCACCCAAAGGGAGTGTACTAGGGTTTAACCTGCCAAATATGTTCTACAAGAGGTTCCCATAGTCATCATCCCATCTTTCGGATATTATCGGAGGAACGACTACTCGTATTCCAAAAATATTCTCAAGAGAGACTCTTATGAGTGTAGTATCGCGTAACAATCATATCAAATCTTGCACTTAAACGACTTTCGCACTACATCCTAAGAATAGGCCAAGATGGGCTTGGTAAACTAAGGTCCTTGGCTTCTAAGGTTTATATTGGAAAGAGTAATGTCTAACCACAACTACTTGTGTGACATTATTGATCCTAACATGACCTCCACCAAGTGAATGGACTTTCAAGCCAACTTGTTAAGGAATAACTCCACACAAGTCAACAAGACTATGCCATTCTCCTACCCTAAGTGGACTCGAGTTCGGGTATAGAACTCATCTCACAAAGATCACCAAGCATACAAGGAATTAATATTCAAGCAATTCAATCATTACATACAATACAGTAATCCCAAATTGCACAAAAATATGTCACCAAATAATATACAATACAATACAACCAATATGAAAAGCAGGCCAAACCCACTAGGCAAAGGTCCCCAGCAGAGTCGCCACTTTTCTGTAGCGGGGTATTCGTTACAATTAGAGATATTGACTAAATCCAAGGTAAACCATACAAGTCGAGTCGCCACCGCACTTCTATTTATCCAAAGGAATGGTTAGAAAGCGAACAAAAACCTAAAAGTTTTATCAAATCAAAAACTAGTAAAAATGTCAAAGATCTGGGTAAGGGGGTTGGTTATGCAATGGGAAGGTTTTAAGCATCCAAAACATCCTAGGTACTCCTAGGGAGCCCTTTTCATATTTGTTGTAAGGTTGGTATTTTGTGAAAAGCTTGTTTGTGCAAACATGATTGAAGAGATGAGAAGAGAATGTACAAGTTTATTTACATTTTGTGTTTGGATGGATGAACCCATTGCCTACGTACCATCTTAAAAAAGATTAGGATCAAAACCTCGTAGTTCGGGGTAAAAATCTCAAAGATGATTTGGTGAATTGATTGGTCCAAAAGCCTTAGGGTCTTTTGTTATCCAAGGGAGAAAACTCACCAAAAAACCATAAATGCACCATGTGAGGATAACTTCAAGCATGGAAGCCTCATTGTCCATCACTAAGGATGTAGGTGAGTATCATATCTACCTCAAGGATAACTCAAACCTAACAGCTAAAGGTTATAAAAATTTGATTAAGAAAGTGGCCATTGAAACCACAAAAAGACATTTGAATGGGTTATATTTACCAATAAGAAATATTTACAAAATATGGTCAAAGTGGATTTAAAGATTCAATTTAAAATAAGTACTATGAAAAGAAAGTTTGAAAATCAAAAGCATAAGGCTTAGGTTTCTAATGTTTGAAAACAAAGGTTAAATATTTGCACAAAAGTTTTGGCTTGGGTTAGAGTGGAGAGAAGAAGAAGAATGGCTAAAGTCCTAAACATACAAGAGGTAAGGGACAAGAAGAAAAACCACAAATGGAGTTCCTCTCTTGAGATCATATTGATGATCCTAGTAGCTCCCATCCTTTGGAATAAGCAATCACATAAGCATAAACTCAAGCAATCAATAATCAAATGAACTCTGGAAAAGCTCCTCAAATGTATCTTGGATCTCTCTCTCTTAGAAGCTCATGGCAATGGTTCCTCAATTTGAATCAAGGTGGAATCCCTAGCACAAGAACACACACATTAAAAGATTCTAGCAAACAAACAAGGAATGGACAAGAAGAGTTTAGAAGTTGGTCCTTTCATGGTCATCTTTCAACATTAAGACTTCTAAAGGCCCAATGCCTAGTTGCTCTTTGACTCCAAATTTGAATAGGGAAGGTCCTAAAGTCAGTGAACTTCTTACTCAGGTAGTAAATAGCATATTCTTTCTTCCCTGTCTCGTCTTGTTGACCAAGGACACAACCCATAGAGTCTTCAAGAACTGTCAGATACATAATCAATGGTCTCCCTTCCATAGGCGGAGACAAAATCAGCGGCTCAGGAAGATACTCTTTAATACTGTCGAAAGCTTTTTGGCAATCCTCGGTCCAATCATGAGACTGATCTTTCCAGAGGAGCTTGAATATCGGCACATATGTGGCAGTCATGTGTGATATAAATGTGGAAATATAATTCAAGCGACCAAGAAAACCACGGACTTGCTTCTCAGTTTTGGGTGCAGGCATCTCTTGTATTGCTTTAACCTTGGCAAGATCAACCTCAATACCTCTCTCACTGACAATAAAGCCCAATAACTTGCCGGAACGGACTCCAAAAGTACACTTGTTAGGATTCAGACGAAGCTTGTACTTCCTCAAACGCTGAAAATGCTTCAATAAGTGCTCTACATGTTCAACTTCTGTTCTCGACTTTGCAATCATATCATCAACATATACCTCAATCTCCTTGTGCATCATATCATGAAAGAAGGTAGTCATAGCACGTTGGTACGTGGCTCCGACATTCTTCAAACCGAAGGGCATCACTCGATAACAGAATGTTCCCCAAGGTGTGATGAATGTTGTCTTCTCCATAATCTCGGGTGCCATTTTAATCTGATTATAACCGGAAAATCCGTCCATAAATGAAAAGACATTGAATTTAGCCGTATTGTCTACCAACATATCAATGTGTGGTAGAGGGAAATCATCTTTTAGACTAGCTTTATTCAAGTCATGGTAATCCACACACATTCGGACTTTTCCATCTTTCTTAGGCACATGCACAATATTGGCCACCCATTGAGGATATGTAGAAGTCACTAGAAACCCCGCATCAATTTGCTTCTGAACTTCTTCTTTGATCTTTACTGCCATATCAGGATGAGTTCTTCTGAGCTTTTGCTTCACAGGCACACACTCAGGCTTCAACGGCAAGAAATTTTGCACGATATCAGTAACTAGACCAGGCATGTCTTCATACGACCAGGAAAAGACGTCGACATATTCTCGTAGCAACTCAATCAAACCCTTCTTAACAGACTCTTCAAGGAGTGCCCCAATCTTCACTTCACGAATGCAGTCTTCAGACCCCAAGTTGACTGTTTCCAGATTCTCAAGATGTGGCTGAATGACCTTCTCCTCGTGCTCAAGCAGACGAGTAATCTCATCGAGAATCTCTTCAACATCATCTTCTTCTACCTCAAATACAGGGAACTCAAAGTTGGGAGATGGTGTTGGATCATTATGTTCAATGGGTTTGATTAACCTGCCTAATGATTATGAGTATAAAAGAGATTTCAGAATTCAAACAAGGCAAATCATTATGCAGATGAAAAGATTAACTTTATTCTCTTTTTAGGGTTTTATGGTGATCACCAATTTCATGCGAAAAGAAAAAATGAAAAATAATTTGGAAAACAAACATTTAACATGCGATTATTGAATGAATATCATTATATTAATCAAATTATGCCAACAATGTCTTCACTTCTCCTTTTGGCATGGGAGAAGGGTTATTAAACAAAATGAACACATTACGTTGACTTATGGATAACTGTTGGAACATCCACAACGACCCAGTTATTGCAGATTCCGCCAGGTATGACAAAGTTGCCAAGGTCTTCCTCTTCATCTTCTTCAACGATGGCAGCAGCTTCTTGATCTTCAACAGTGTGGATGAAACCTCCACTCTGAAATAACTCAAGATCATTTGAAACACCATAAGAATACCCTATGCCGGCCTGGGATTTATTATCTTCCATCTTTATCATTTTCCCCAAACTATCAGTTGCACCATGCTCGATGGCCAACTTCGTGTCATTATAGGAGACAAATGAAGAAAGTCCTTTCCTAGAAGGCTTAACAATAGATAAGGCATGGAATGAAGTTCCAACCTTATCCTCAGCATCAATGTAGGAAAAGGAAGATAAATGGCTGACCAAGAGAGCCTTCTCTCCCCCTATCACCACCAATTTTTTGTTCTTAACGAACTTCAACTTTTGGTGTAGGGTGGATGTCACGGCGCCTGCCTCGTGAATCCATGGTCTGCCAAGAAAACAACTGTATTACAGATGTATATCCATAACTTGGAAAGTGATCTGGAAATCACTAGGTCCAATCTTGATCGGGAGGTCTAATTCAATGATCACGGTCTTACGCGATTCATAAAAGCTTTTACTACCATTCCACTTTGCCTCATGGGAGGTCCCTTATACGAAAGTTTGGCGAGAGTGGATTTTGGCAATACATTGAGTGATGACCCTATGTCCACCATAACATTGGACAGGGCATCGTCTTTACAATTTATGGAAATATGTAAATCCAAATTGTGGTCTTTTCCCTCCTCAGGAAGATCATCATCATATAAGCTCAAATTGTTGCAGGCGGTTATATTTGCAACAATGCTATCAAACTGCTCAATTGTGACATCGTGATCCACGTATGCCACATCCAACACCCTTTTCAATGCTTCACGGTGTGGCTCTAAATTCATCAACAAAGATAGGACAAATATCTTTGATGGAGTTTGAAGCAAATGCTCCACAATATTGTACTCGCTCCTTTTGATGAGCCTCAGCATCTCATCACCATCCTCTTTCAACATGCCATACTGGCCAACTAGGATAAGAGCTTTGACATATTTGACAACAACAGGGTCAACACCCTTCACAACAGGAACATACTGATTTGAAGAAGAAGTCCCCACGGGACCAAGAGGACTAGCAACATCCTTCTTCGCGACGTCTTCAGGGGATTTCGGCTTAGCCGAGAAAACACGACCACTATAGGTCACTCTACTAACATCCGAAATGCTTACAACAGAGGTTGAGGGAAACGTTACTCCTTCCCATCTTCCAGCATAACAACATTATAACGGTATGAAACCACTTTATCTAACACATGCGGGACAGGGCCCGCTGGCTTGATCACAAGAGTTGGCGACACCTTCTTCTTACTGCCATCATACTTAATGACAACAAGATCAGGAATTTTGAACACTGGAGTGATAACATCAACTTCATCCTCATTGTGATTCTGAAGTATTTCAATCATCCCTTGGATGTCCCTTCTTACTTTGAGGCATCCCCTTTCATTGATAATGCACACCTGACACCTGTCATGATCATGCTCATAATGATTGTGCTCATACAACAGCTTATGCATCTCTACCAAGGATTGCCTTATGTCATTCACATAAAAGACTTTGTATTTTCCAGGGAACCCCTGAACCATATTGACAGATGTCTTCCCATGCTCGGGCAATGGGTTCTTCTTCACATTTGGGCCTACATCCTCAAAGAATAGTATCCCACTCCTCACAAGGTCTTGCACCTTGGTCTTCAATGGAAAATAGTTCTCCACATCATATCTGAGAGCACCGGAATGATACACACAGTGAAATTCGAGCTTGTACCACTGTAATACCCCAAAATTTACCCTTCATTTTTCCTGGAAGCATGGGATTATGTTTTACACTTCATTAGCATCATATTAGGTCATACTCATTGCATACTGCATTAGTGACATGAAGATCAGGTTTTGTTTGATCACTCCTTAACAGAAGGAGCCCACACAAAGCAAGATTAAGAATTGGACTTCATTTTCTAAGTATACAAGTCTCAAGGGTCTTAGGGGGGTCCAAGTATCTTATTATGGTCCTCAGTTCATCAGTGAAGGATTCAAAGCTATCAGAGTGTTCATTTGGATTTAATCAGAAATTAGGGTTTCATGGCTACCTACAATAGGCAATGTTTGGTTGGAAGTAGAGGGGCTCATCCATGTCATAATTAGAGAGGCATCTTGGCCTAGGAAGATTCACAATTATCTCAGAAAGATCCATTGGCAATCAGTGCAATCAGTTCTTGATCATTTTACCCTAAAACTAGGGTTAGGTATAAAATCAGTTTATTTCTGATTCTTTGGTTGAAACTCTTTTCCATGGCCCTCCATATGTCCACAAGGGTATACATACAAAAAAATCAGCTCTTTATTTAAGCTAGAATTGCTTCAATTGATCAATGGAATCGGGAATCAGACAGTTTGGGAAAAGTCAACTATGGGGCCAGAAAAGTCAACTCCTGACATTTTGAGAGTGGAATCTCAAAATCCATGCCTAGGGGATCCTACATGTGAAATTTGATCAAGGTTGGATCATGGATTCATCATTTAAATAGGAATTGGAAAAGTTACTTAATTTGGAAATGGTTGACTTTCCATTTAGGGCAAGTTTTAATGATCGTTGCACTCACTTTAAGCCCATTTTCTATCAAGATAAAAGCTCCATTTTAAAATTTCTCCAACATGAAAGTTGTTCCTATTGTTCCAAGCTTTCTAGAGATATAAAGTTTGCTCCATTTGTATTAGAATTGATAAAGTTATGCTTAGTCAAAGTGAGATATTTTTCTAGGACACTTAGAAAAATTTCTAAGTCCAAAATCTTCAAAATTTGTCAAGACTTCTTGGCCAGTTTTCTTGCACTTCAAGGCATTATTTGAAAATATTTTCTTCATAACAATTGTACCTTGCCATGTCCTCTTTCACATACTTTTGGAATCATCTCATTTGGATCCATGGTTTGAGAGATACATTCATTTAAAGTGGGCACCATGACTTGATTTTCTAGGCAGATTTTGGGCCTGGCTGGCCTAATCAGATTTTCTAAGCATGCTGCACAAAGCAGTCACGTTTTTTACCTCTTTTGGCTATGTATTAGACATCCATTCACTTAAGTTTGGCCCAAAATAACAACATTTTACACCTCACTTCACACTTTTATTCTTATGGATAAATCACTTATTAAAAAGCCCATGAGAACACCTAATCCACCCCATTTAAGAAGCTAAAACCCTAACCCTAAAGGAGCATTGGAATTTCGTGGCAAGGATGCAAAAGCTTCATCACATATCAGATTCCATTCCACTTCTATTTTCCATTAGGTAATCATCTCTTCCATGGCCATGTTTTGATATATCTACGCTTGCTTACCATGTTCATCACCATTAATCATTCCGTTTTAATATTACTTTTTCTTATTTAAAATATTTTCTTCGTCCATAAAATTACCCAAAAATATTTTTCACTTTTCTTAACGTTTTATTTAATTTTATATAATTTTTATTTTTGTATTTTTTTAATATTAATATTTTATTTTAATTATTTATTCTAAATGGTCCATTTTAACACACTTTTTTATTGATTTTATTTTTATGACTTAAAATTATGGTTAGCATTTGATTTGTGGGATGAAGGTTGACCACTGTCTCATGGTCAACCTGAACTTTTCTGGGAATTTTATTTCAAATTTTCAATTTATTTTGGATTTATTTTTGACCTAGTTTGGTTGGTTGACTTTTAATTTGACTTCTGTTTTATTTTAATTAATTCACATGTCAATTTTCATTATGTTTAAAATATTTTTGGGGGATGATGATGTCCCGACCCCACCGTATTTAATTTAATTTTTCAGAATTTTCTTGATTAATTTACTATTTATTCTTGATTTATTTCTAACCTAGTCTTATTAATTGACTTTTGGTTTGACCTATATTTTGTTTTAATTAATTCACGTGCCAATTTTCATTATTTTAAAAATCTTTTTGGGTTGACCTAACCCCACCTTATTTAATTTAATTTTTCATAATTTTCTTGATTAATTTTCTATTTATTTGTTATTTTTTAAGTTGACTTGAATTTTCAGTTGACTTCTTTATGATCGATGTTTGACTTAGGGATTGCTTATGGAAATTGAAGAGATCTTTTGGTCCTCCCTCTTTCATCTCATATGCCATGTATTAGAGGCCTTTTACCTTGATTTTATTTGGTCCTTACCTCAGTTCCTGATTAAATTATTCAGTGGACCCTTCGTGTGCATATTTTCATCTGTTTGATTCATCTGTTATCTTTTATACTTGTTTCTCTCATTCATGCTTTCTATTGCTTGATTATTTAACATGTTCATACTCCTATGCATTGTTTAAATGCTCCATTATTTGATTCTTTGGTTTGATTATATATTGTTTATTTATCCGATCCGATTGATAACTGTTGCCTACTTGTATGATGTATGAGGCATATATTCTTATTGTTTGTTTTCCATGAACAATCCCCATTCATAACAAATGTACCCCTCTCCCATAAAGTGTATAATATTTATTTCTTTATTTATTTAGTCACCTGTTAATACAAGAATTAAAACGAACATCCGATAACCATTTCAAAATAAGATCAAAAGCTCGATCCAACATCGAGTAATCATTTTCAAAACATAACAGAACCAGCATGCATTCATCCATCCTCTTGTAAGTCGATTGCCTCAGGCATCGCCATCTACCTGTAAGTCGATTGCCTCCGGCATCGCCATCTACCCTTATCCATAACTCCTCTCCGCGCTCCATCCGTCGACTCTTGTTCCGTTTAGGTAGCAACCATTAGGTAGAACCCTTTGTATGATAACATAGGTAGAATTCACTTATTCTTTGCATGCTAACATTAGGTAGATGTTCCCCTTTGTAAATCCTAACACATAGGTCCATATTGCATGACAAATCTAGAGAAAAGCTTCCCCACTTTTAGACCTTCCGTGCGTCTCCGATCTTGTGGCATGTCAGTCCGTTCTATTGCAAAGAGGTAACTGCCTAAGACTCGATTCAGCGAGCTGCGACACCTACGGCTAGGACGTTGAACACACTGCCCACCCTCCTTTAACACAGCTGGTGTCCTCTTTTGTAAGTCCATGTTCAGATGGCAATCCTTAATCCCTAGTTAGCCGAACTATGTTTTGCTCTGATTCTCATTCAGATGAGATACATAGGCATAAGACGCGACGTCTTACCGAGCACAACAATCCTTAACCCCTAGTTATTTGAACTACGACAACTCTGATTCTCATGTTCAGATGAGATACGTAGGCACGAGAAACGATGTCTTGCCGAGTTTGACTGACGACTAACAACTAATCCTTGTTTGCTTTCGCCCTTGCTGCGATTCTTTTCTCTCGCCCTCGTTGCGATCGAGACCTTCCCTTTCTCTTGCCCTAGTTACAATCGAGACCCTTGTTCCCGTAGTTAGCCAAACTACGTTTTGCTCTAATTCTCATTCCAGATGAGATAAGTAGGCATAAGACGCGACGTTTTACCGAGCACACTTCTCTTTAACCCATAGTTAGCCGAGCTACGAAGACTCTGATTCTCATACTCAGATGAGATACGTAGGCAGTGGATGCGACATCCTTGCGAGTCATTTTCTTTTAACCTTCCTTTTAGTAAATAGTACTTTAGATATACCTACACCCTTTATACTAGAACAACACTTATGAAAATGGCTCCCTAGGAGTACCTAGGATGTTTTGGATGCTTAAAACCTTCCCATTGCATAACCAACCCCCTTACCCAGATCTCTGACATTTTTACTAGTTTTTGATTCGATAAAACTTTTAGGTTTTTGTTTGCCTTCTAACCATTCCTTTGGATAAATAGAAGTGCGGTGGCGACTCGACTTGTATGGTTTACCTTGGATTTAGTCAATATCTCTAATGGTAACGAATACCCCGATACAACCACCATTGAGGATTGGCTGGTACAATAGGAGGATCTCGTGGAGTGATCAACTTCCTATCGATTAAGGAAGGATACAATTCATCATAGGTCATAGGAATCGGGTCAAAGGTCACCCTCTTCCTCTTATAGTTGTTTGTACTGGTGTTATTATTGTTGCGAGGCTGGTAAGCCTGTTGTTGTTGACGATGTTGTTATGGTAGTTGTTGAGCTTCTCTAAAAGTAGGTACTATATGAGCCACCTGGTGTTGGTTAATAGTTGGTCGGACTTCTTTCCTCCTCACAGAGGGCCTCCTCTTGATATGGGAAGAAACATCATGAGTCTCCCCTTCTTTCTTCCTGGAAAATCCTCCATACTTCTTTGCCGAATTATCCTTGTGGGACAGATATCCTTCGCGGACTCCCTCTTCTAGCCTCATCCCCATATTTACCATTTCGGTAAAGTCTGAGGGAGCACTAGCAATCATGCACTCATAGTAGAAAGAGCTCAAAGGCTTCAAGAAGATCTTTGTCATCTTCTTCTCCTCCAAGGGTGGCGCTATCTGAGCTGCCAATTTCCTCCACCTCTGGGCATATTCCTTGAAGGTCTCCTTATCCTTCTGGGACATTGGCCTCAGATGATCTTTGTATGGAGCCATATCCACATTGTATTTATATTGTTTCACAAACGCCTCTCCTAGATCATTGAAAGTGCGGATACTTGCACTCTCTAGCCCCATATACCACCGGAGCGTAGCACCTGTCAGGCTACCCTGAAAGTAGTGGATCAGCAGCTGATCAGTATTTGTTTGGGTCGACATCTTGCGGGCATACATCACAAGATGACTGAGTGGACACATGTTTCCCTATACTTCTCAAAGTCAGGCACTTTGAATTTAACTGGGATTTTCATGTTGGGCACTAAGTACAGTTCAATAGCACTCTTGCCAAACAGATCTTTGCCTCTCGGCCTTTTCAGTTCCTTGCGCAACTCAAGGAATTGGTCCTTCATCCCGTCCATCTTTTCATAAACGTCTGGGCCCTCAAATGGCTCGAAGTGATAGATGGTGTAATCAACACACGACAAGGTATACATAATGGGAGGTGGCACAGACAGGATCGGGCTAGATGTCGGCCAAGAAACAAAGGTTGGAGCGAAACCCTCTGGTACAAAGTTGGATGGCATTCCCCAAGGGAATCCAGCAGGAATACTAGGAGTGAAGTGGGCGATGGCAGCATGCACTATTGAGGTAACCACTTCAGAGATGACTGTCCTTGCGAGAGGAGTTGCATGAGTTGGTGAAGCTTGACTATGCGCAACAAGAACTGACTCCATTATGGCAGTCAGCCTGGCAATCTCTTCTTTCAGATCTCTGTTCTCTTGCTCGAGGTGTTCCATGATCTTCTGATGATTTGCTCGGGTGTTGTACCGGTGCGTCAGCTTGTCTTCAAAATAAATGAAGAGCAAAAAGTTAGACCACTGATCAAGAGCTCAGAACAAAACCTTCTTATGCATATGATGCATGCAATGCTCGTGCATATGATTTGTTTTTTATCAAAGGAACTTCATAAAGATCTATTTGCAAATGTTTTAAAAATATTGAACTTTTTAAGACATAAATTGAATACTCATAGCAATATAATATTTGGAAACTTTTTACACCAAAGAAGTAATACAATCTCGGTAACCAAATACAATACAAGAGAAAAGGAGAATAAACATCGTATGGAGCCCTAGAAACAATTGTCCAAAGCCTTTGAGATCGGAAGATATGTCTGTAGCGGGGTTTTCGTTACCTTTAGATTTATTGACTAAATCAAAAGTAAATCATACAATTCGAGTCGCCACCGCACTTCTATTTATCCAAAGGAAAGGTTAGAAAGCGAACAAAAACATCCTTAGTACTCTAAGGGAGCCCTTTTTACAAATGTTGTAAGGTAGGTTGGTATTTGTGAAAATATTTGTGCAAACATGATTGGGGAGATGAGAGAAGAATATACAAGTTATTTACAATTTTGTGTTTGAATGGATAAACCCATTGCCTACGTACCATCTCAAAAAGTAGGATAAAAACCTCGTAGTTCGGGGTAAAAATATCAAAAGAAGTTGGTGAATTGATTGGTCAAAAGCCTTAAGGTCTTTTGTTATCAAAGGGAAAAAACTCAACCTAAAACCACAAATCCACCATGTGAGGAGAGCTTCAACATGCTAGTGAGGGGTTAACCCTATAATAAGCATGGAAGACTTATAGTCCATCACTAAGGATATAGGTGAGCATTATATCAACCTTAGGGATAATTCAAACCTAATAGCTAATGTTTATGAAAAGCACTAGCAAGAAGTGGCCATTGAAACCACAAAAACAATTGAGTGAGTTGTATTTACCAATGAAAAGTATTTACAAAGTAAGGTCAAAGTTGACTTAGGATTCAATTCAAAATAAGTGTTATGAAAAGAGTTTGAAAAATCAAAAGCATAGTGCTTAGGTTTCTAATTTTGAAAACAATGTTAATGTTTGCACAAAAGTTTGGCTTGGGTTACAGTGGAGAGGAGAAGAGAGGGGCTAAGGTCCTAAACATGCAAAGATGAGGGAAGAGAAATAAAACCACATGGAGTTCCCTTCTTGTGAACATATTGATGATCTAAGTTGCTCCCATCCTTTGGAATTAGCAAGCAATAGGCAAATAACTCAAGCAATCAAGCACATAATCAATCAAGCAACTAGGAATTTTCCAATTGGCTTTTGTATCTCTCACTTTGGATGCTCATGACAATGGTTCTTCTACTTGGCAAGTTTGGGATCCCTAGCACAAGAACACACAAATCAAAATGTTCCACAATGCAATAGAAATAATGGACAAGAGTGAGTTTAGAATTAGGTCCTTTCAAGTTCATCTTCAAGATTAAGCATTCTAAAGGCATGAGGCCTAATTTCTCTTTGACAATTTTCTTCTTTTATAGCATTCTAAAGGCATGAAGCCTAGTTTCTCTTTGACTCCATTTAGCATAGGTAAAGTCCTAAAATCTAAGTCCTTTATCCATTTGCATTGGGTTCACACAATCAAAATAAAACAAGCACAATAGTATATACATAATAATGTGCTCAAGTGAGCAAAAGGCAAATTGCATTAACATAAACATGAGCTCAAGTGAGCAAAGGGCAAAAGAAAATGAATTAATGTACAAGAATATTAAATTGCATTAAGGTAAATTGCAAGAATTAAATGCTTGAATTAAAAGTTAGTGATTATTAGTTAGTTTTAGTGTCCCATAAGGCAATTTAGCGCTATGTTAAGCAATCGTAAGTGGACTAATGTAGTAGTCACACCTATCTAAGGCCGGTCAATAAAACTATAGGCAATAAACACAAGTTAGAGACCATGACTAGTAAGCCAAGCTCCTACAACATGCCATGCCAAAAGAAAAGAAGAATGATCTTGTATGGATTTAGGTTTTTTGCTTGACCAAGAAGCAACCTATCTCTAATGCAAAGCCATTCACTTGATCTTTGATCAAGATGAATTAGATTTGAATTAAAGAAGGTTAAGCCCCTCATATGTCAAGGCTAACCACCAATCATTAACTCATTGATCAAAAAGAAAAAGAAGAAGAAAAAGAAATCGATGTACATAAATGGAATTCAAATGAAACAACCAACACACATTGATCAAACATGAAACGAATCAACATCAATCAATGGTAAATAGAAGCAAAATGAAGCTTAGAAGTCAAGAAACAGATAAAATATTTTTGGTAATTTTGAGAATTAAAATAATACTTGAATTAAAGTAAACAATCAAAGGTCAAACTTCAAATCCATTTCAAATCAACTTGGAAAAGTCCAAATGGATCATTCCAAGTTCAACAAGGTCAAACAAAGTTTGACAAAAAAATTCAGCATTTTTGGAAACCAGAAACTATTTTTAAACAATTAAAAATGAATAAAAAACAACATAATTGAACTAAAATCTCAAGTAAATCTCAAATCAATTAAGAAATTGATGAGAATATTTTTCATAGATTCATCACCATTCAAAGATGTTCAATGAGAAAATTGATGAGAATATTGGAAACTATTTAAAATGATTTAAAAATAACCAGAAAAGAGAAAATTCACAAAAAATATTAAATGACATCATAAAAAATATTAATAATCATTTTCAGGAACTAGAATTAAAAAGGGAAATAATGTAATTGGTCCCATATTTTTTGGATTTAAAATGAAAGAGTAATGAAGTTTTGAAATAAAATGAAATAAAAGAAAATAGAATAGAAAAATCAAAAATTAGAAAAAGCCTGGCGCATTGGATCTGATTCATTAAATGATGTGGCACATCAGATGGCTCTCAGGCGCCCGCTCATGGTCATCCAGAGTCAAATGAGAAACACAAAGCATTAAAAATAGTCATAACATTGGAAGACATAGATTCAATATGGAAATCACAACCAATGGTCCAGATGCATCCACGCGTGGGGGACGGTGGTGTACACCACCGTCTTCTCCGGCGAGCAAGCCAGCTCCGGCCAGATTTGCAGGTTTTGAAAACCTCACTAAAATGTACGATCCTCATATCATTGGAAAGCTGGGGTGATGTACATCACCCATGTGCTATTGGCTTCCACTCAAGATCACTACATGAAGAGAAATCTGAGATGGAAGTTTATGGTGTTCAATCTGAACTTGATCAATTCATGAAATTAAATACACCAATCAATTTCCTCTCACATGAGGACTTCAGAGGAACCAACAAACACAAGAAATGAGCAAGATCTAGGGATATTCGAATGGAAAAAGTTTGAACAACAACCTTTGAAGTGCAGCTCTATGAGACATGATCCCTCCCAATTCTTTGTTGCAGCTTGGTCATGAGATGGAAATGAAGCTAGGCTAAGGAATTAGAGTCCAAAAATCAACCAAGGAAGTGGAAAATTGAACTGAAAAATTAAAGAAGAAAAACTCAAAATTCCTTTAATGGAGGTTAGGATTTCAACTATATAGAGTATTAGGCGCCTTAAGGTTGGAAATGAATGAAGCTGAGCACATGAATTTATAGTGAAAGCTGATGCAAGCAACGCAAAAATCATGTGTGCATGAGTTTGGATCCTCCATGCATGGGCCTGTACCGGCACATGTGAGGCCCAAACTCAATTGCAAATGCAAGCTGAAGTGTAATTGGAGTGTTTTGGACGTGTACATGGCATTGCAATGGAGTGTGCATGAAGTTTCAACATTGTTTCCATAAATGAACATAAATCTTCCTCTCTTCGAAAATACACTTTCCCAAAAGGAAACACGGTCATGTGGGTAATGGTTGGAAAGGTCTTGACATGAGTAACAATTGTTATGTTGAACAAAAATCCATTTCGAATTTGGAAATTTATGAAAACTGATCATGAAGTTCAAGGTGCAAAACATGCACATGAGAATTTTTCCAAAATGGACCAACTTCAAGCCCTTCTGTTTCAATTATGCAAGCCTCAAATGGAAAAACTTCAAAATAAAAGTTGTAGATCTTTGCAAGACAATCAATTTGGATTCAAATTTTGCATCATTTGGATTTTTTATGAGAAAGTTATGGGCACTTGAAGTTGGACTTTTTCAAGATTCAATGTCTGTGGTCCAAAGTGACCTGTAATGTTTTGTATTATCACATGTGTTTCTTTTAGGATTATGAAAATTTGTTCAACATAACAATTGAAGTAGACACTTTAAAATTTCCAATTCATTTGATCCCACCTCAAAATCATGAAAAATGAATGAGTTAGTTCCTTGGGAAGTTGACCCAAAATTAGGGTTTCAGTCAAAATGACCTATAATGTTTTGAAATGAATGATGACTTTACAAGCTTCAAATAAATTTTTGATCAAAACGAAATGTGTTCATATAGTTCTTAAGAACATTGTTTCTCTTGGGGTCATCTTCATTTGACAAACACATCAAAAGTTAGGTCTCAGTGGATTTCCAAATAGTTAGATGAATTGACTGATCAACTTCTGAAGTCCAAACTTCAAACCTTGATGAATTGATGATTGAGGACACTAAATTAAGCTCAAATATGCATAAAATGATGAATGAAAGAACTTCCCTTGATTGTATTTGATCATGGGTTGAGGTTGCTTCATGAGCAAGGCACATTCAATGCACAGATGAATTAGGGTTTCCTTGGGAAACAATCCTCAAGCCTTTTGGTTTATCTTGATCAAATTGACAAGTTGAGATACTCGGGAGGCATATATGATGATTGAGAGCTTTAGGAACCATTGTCATGCTTGATTTCAACTTCATCTGGCCACATCAATGGGTATAGGGGCCTCCTATGAGCCTTGGATCACATGATTGCTCAAGCTACAAAACGAACAAAGTTAGTGACACATTTTTGTGCTTTTGGTTAGATAAGAAAATAAAGAATATACAATTCAAGCATGCTTGGTGGTATCAAACCAACTCACACAAGTCCCAACCCAAGGGTTAAGGGACCAAGATGTTATGATCCTTGAGGCAAAATGCAAATTGCAATGATGTGATGCCATGAGGGATCTTAGGGTCAAAATTAGGGTCTTACAGATGCCCCTATTTAAGGTCATTCTAACCGGAGAAGTGAAGGTTAAAATCTTCGTCTCGACGAGGTAGAATGAGCTTAAATAATAATAAAGAGACGAATTTTGGTCCCTAAGAGACCTCATGATGCAAATGTATGTATGCAAAAGGTAACACTCTGTGGGGATATATGTCCACAAAGGAAAAGAAATCAGGAGAAACTGAAAAATCCATATGAATAATACACTCATAAATGGGACAGAGACTCCGGGGATTTTACTGTGGAATAAAAGGGATAAAATGCGTGAGCAGGTCACGACTTGGAACTTGCTGAGAGACACGAAGGGATTCCATGAAAATAAATCAAAGGAAAGAATCGAGTTGACGCAAAAATGCATGTATTGGGGAATATGCCAATACAACAAACTATCAACAAAGGATACTTCGGATAAAAATTCGGACTCGGATGGGAAAACCCACTGAGGGACTCAGGCTGGGAAAATCCACAGAGGATTCAGCTGAGGAGGAAACAAATGAGGTATTACCGGTTTCTAGGTAATAAGCTCCAAGAGACATGTGGTCAAAACACCGGTACAAGGGTGAGAGAACAACATGCTCAGGGATAAAGAATATCTAAGACCGGTATAAGGGTGAGAGATACCAATCATCCAAAACATCTGAGGAAGGCCTAAAAAGGTATATTCAACTCAGAGAAATCTGACTCCACAGGGGACAAAAAGTCATAATAGGGAGCAAAAGGAAGGAACACCAGGGATACCGGTTACTGGGCATATAATAGGTGACCAATCAGGCGTGAATTGGGGAATATTTCAAAGACACTCATCATCCAAAAGGAAGGCTGAAAAAGCAAACTCGATTACAGGATGGACATTCGATTCCGTAAGGAAATACGAATCTTACTCAACTAGGGAAGAAAAAGACTTCGACAGAAGGGCGTGTGAGATATATTATTTATTACCGTCAGAATGTAGATAACATACTCGCATGGAAGATTATCCACAACCTGTTACTGGGTTAATAAAGGAGAAATCAACTGGAAAGAAAGGACATTGGGATACCGGCTAATGGGTATAAAATGATGACCAATCAAAGGGGAGAAACAAACATTACCAAACAAGGGTAAATGAAAGATGACTCGCCGGGGATAAATTGCCTGATCAGAGCAATCATCCAAGAGATATATCACTGGTTACTGGGTGGTATACTCGAAAAATGAAGGAATATCCATACCGAAAATTGGATAAAGATAACCAACAATGAGGGGATTACATCTGCCAATCACTGGGTAGAAAAACACAGAAGAGAGTAACTGTCAACGGTTAGGATGAACAAAATCAAGGGTTAACTCTACAAAGGGGACACAATGGGGTTTACAACTACCATTTACTGGGTAGAAAACCACAGAAATAGGACTTACAACTACCGATTACTGGGTAGAAGGCCAAACAACTTCGTCGGGGAAAAGATGGATAATTACTGGTTACTGAGCAATCATTCATCTAAACTACGGGGAAATGCTAGGGAAAACAAGAGGGGTCAGTCTAGGAACAAACTAGAGAGACACAATGAAACAAGACTCAACCCAATGAGGATATAGCTCAGGGGAGTAATTCCATCCCAATACATGTTTTGGGAGTAAAATGAAACAATAATCATCCACGAGGACATAACTCAGTGGGGATGTGGAATAAAGGATAGACATTTTCTGCCTATGGGGCTGACTCTATGTGGAGAGATCAGACACAAACATCTGCTTGGGGAGATATATATCACCGATTAGCAGGAGATAACAAACAAACATATATGGCAAAGAATGCAACATGAATATCTGAATGTTAGAATTATGCATGTATATGCGTGGGTTATGTATGATTAATGCTGACAAAGAGACATATCTAACACAACCGGGTCCAAGAATCAATGGACAGACATCCGATACTACATCTCAAAGGAGAAGGCCAAACCCACTGGAGAACATCCAGTCTGATGGGGAAACCGATACCAGGAAACACTGATCTCTGCAGGGGATAAAGGCCAATGCTGAGGATCGAGCGAAGTCGCTACCGGGAACAAAGACTACTGCCAGGGGAACAAGCAGGATCAACATGGATCAGAGACCGCTGTTGGGAATAAGCAAGGGATCACAATCACCCAAGTTGGGGATCTTCCAACAGTATGCAGAGCCAGGGATAAGATTAGTCAGAGGAGAAATCTACTGGGAATCTTATCAGGGGATGATGTGGAATTCTATGGGGAACAACCACCAAACAGAAGCACATCAAACAAAATTCACTTCTAATTGCGGAAGGAGATATCTCTGCTAAGGAGAAGGGGAACCAGTCACTCCATTGGGGAAGGAATCAACACATCTTCCTCGAAGTTCCAACGCCAAACTAAAATCAGATAAGGTCTTAGCTGGGGAAGCTAAGCACGGATAAGATCCGCCGTAGGAGAAACTCTACTGGGGAAACTATCAAAGGGGAGATATGAAACTCTGTGGGGATTAACCACCAACCACAAGTTCCAAAACCATTACATTCCCTCATACGCTGGAGAAACAACACCTCTGCCGGGGAAAAGGGAAACACCGTTCCGCTGGGGATAGGAAAATAAACATTTTCATTACCCGCTCTACTAGGAGGAAAATTATCCAAGAAGAAGGAAGCAACAATAATCAGGCTCCGATCAGGCAACTCCACTAGGGAAACAACTGCTGAGAACCAAACTGGGGAAGTCTAATGTGAGCAACCTTGCCGAGGATTAACAAGAGGCAAAAATGCTGGAGATTAATGCAGGCGAATCCACAGGGGATAAGCTACAAACCAAATGCCCACGAAGGGAGTTCCTACTCACTCTGGGGGATTTCCAATCTGAATGAGGGAATACCAACTTCCTCGAAAAGATAGCATATCAATTTATCAATCTATAAGGGATTTTAGGCCAATCCACACAAGGGATGATAGCCATATAATTGATAACACAGATGCTAGATCCAGCCTCACTAGGGAGCTAGAAGATTGGGACCAAACTCCAGACTCTCAAGGGATCGGGGTGGTATATCACTTTCTCTGGGCTCACTGAGGAGACATCCTGAAAGATGATGAAGAGGATACGAATATGATAGGAATATGAACAAATGTCTTACCCATTCAGAGATCATACTATCCTTGGGAGAGCACTGAAGATGTACTAATTATCCTTTTCAATCTTTGTGAATGTTCACTTTATTTAAAAACAATTTATAAAAGTTCTATTTAAAACAACAATATTTATCAATTAAAACATGCTAACATTTGTTGAACATAAACAAATAAGAGTGCAAAGAATTGGATAAAGGCTCAAATTTATTTGATGGAATGGTAGTCTGCAAATGGCAAGACTCCATGGATCTTTAAAAATTTGAAATTGGTGATATATATTGGAAAAAGGCTACATTGAACATAATGACCATTTCTCCACAAACTCTGAATCCAATGTATTTGAAGCTTTAGTTGACGATGACTGAGCAAGAATCCCTGACAGATGACAGTTTGTAGAATAAAGTCTTGTCAGGATGCAGTTACGTGCCAAATCCCTAATTTTGCCTAGATTGCCCCATGGTGAGGTACTCAATCTAGCGGGATATATATTTATTCTTATATGTCTTTAACTTTTGCCTGGACCGCCCTTTTGGGTTTTCAATCCACCGAGACGCTCATTTTTTCCTAAGCCGCCCTTTCGGGTTTTCAACTTAGCGAGCTATTCTGTTTTTCTTTTAGGCGAAGTATTTCTTGATTGCATCTGAATTCACAGGATGAGTGAAATCCTCCCCATCCATAGTTGTAAGTATCAAAGCACCACCTGAAAAGGCTCTCTTAACAACATATAGACCTTCATTGTTTGTAGTCCACTTGCCCCTGGAATCGGGCGCGAAAGACAAAACTTTCTTGAGCACAAGGTCACCTTCTCGGGACACACGAGGCTTGACCTTCTTATCAAAGGATTTCTTCATCCTTTGCTGATATAACTGACCATGGCACATGGCAGTTACTCTCTTCTCGTCAATTAAATTCAACTGGTCATAACGACTTTGAACCCATTCAGCCTCAGTCAACTTGGCTTCCATCAAGACTCTCATTGATGGGATCTCAACCTCCACGAGGAGCACAACCTCCATGCCATAAACATGAGAGAAAGGGGTTGCCCCTGTTGAAGTGCGGACAGATGTACGATAACCATGCAAAGAAAATGGCAGCATCTCATGCCAATCTTTATACGTAACAACAATCTTCTGGATAATCTTCTTTATGTTCTTGTTAGAAGCTTCAACAACCCCATTCATCTTGGGTCTATAAGGAGAAGAATTATGATGTGCAATCTTGAACTCGCTACACAGCTCTTTCATTATCTTGTTGTTCAAGTTAGATCCATTATCAGTAATGATTTTATCTGGCACACCATAACGGCATATGAGTTGATTCTTGATAAACTTCACAACCACCTGCCTGGTCACGTTCGCATACGACGCTGCTTCTACCCATTTGGTGAAGTAATTAATTGCTACGAGAATAAACCTATGACCGTTGGACGCTTTTGGCTCTATCATGCCGATCATGTCAATTCCCCACATAGAGAAAGGCCATGGTGATGAAATAACATTCAAAAGTGTCGGGGGAATATGAATCTTATCCCTCTAAATCTGACACTTGTGGCATTTCTTCACATATTTGCAGCAGTCAGACTCCATTGTCAGCCAATAGTAGCCTGCTCTCAACATCTTCTTTGCCATGGCATGTCCATTGGAATGAGTACCAAATGAACCCTCATGGACTTCAATCATTAATAAGTCTGCTTCGTGTCTATCCACGCATCTGAGCAGAACCATGTCAAAATTTCTATTATAAAGCACATCGCCATTGAGGTAGAAACTACCAGATAATCTCCTCAAAGTTTTCTTATCTTTAACAGATGCCCTGGGCGGGTAAATCTGACTCTGGAGAAAACACTTGATGTCATAATACCATGGCTTATCATCTCTTACTTCTTCAACTGCAAATACATGAGCTGGTCTATCCAAGCGCATCACAGTGATATTGGGGACTTCATTCCAGAACTTCACCATAATCATTGAAACAAGCATAGCAAGAGCATCTGCCATCCGATTCTCATCTCGAGGAATATGATGGAAGTCAACCTCAGTAAAGAACGTTGAAATCCTACTCGCATAATCTCTGTATGGGATGAGGCCAAGCTGATTCGTCTCCCATTCACCATTAATCTGATTAACAACAAGGGCCGAATCACTGTAAACATCAAGATGTTTGATCCTAAGATCAATACACTCTTTTAAACCCATAATACAGGCCTCATACTCTGCCATATTATTCATGCATTTGAAAGTTAGCCTTGCTGTAAAAGGAAAATGTGTGCCCTAAGGAGTAATAATCACTGCTCCAATACCATTTCCATATTGATTTACAGCGCCATCAAACACCATGCTCCATCGGGAACCTGGCTCTGGCCCTTCATCGAGCGTAGGCTCCTCGCAATCTTTCATCTTCAAATACAGAATCTCCTCACCTGGGAAGTCGTACTGAACTGACTGATAATCCTCAATTGGTTGATGTGCCAAGTGGTCATCCAAGATACTACCTTTAATAACTTTCTGACCTCGATACTCAATATCATACTCAAAAAACAGCATCTGCCAACGGCCAATCCTCCCAGTTAAAGCAGGCTTCTCAAAGATATACTTAATTGGATCCATTTTGGATATCAACCAAGTCGTATGATTCAACATATACTGGTCGTAAGCGCTTAAAAGCCCAAGCCAAAGCACAACATGTTTTCTCAAGCATTGAGTATCGAGACTCACAATCAGCGAACTTCTTACTCAGATAGTAGATGGCATACTCTTTCTTCCCAGATTCATCTTGCTGACATAGGACACAACCCATAGAGTCTTCCAGAACAGTCAAATACATAATCAATGGTCTCCCTTCCATAAGGTGAGACAGAATCGGAGGCTCAGACAGATACTCTTTAATACTGTCAAAGGCCTTCTGGAAATCCTCGGTCCAATCATGACGCTGATCTTTCCGGAGGATCTTGAATATAGGTGCACATGTGGCAGTCATGTGAGATATAAATCTGGAAATATAATTCAAGCGGCCAAGAAAACCTCGAACTTGCTTCTCATTTTTGGGCGCAGGCATCTCCTGTATTGCTTTGACCTTGGCAGGATCAACCTCAATCCCTCTCTCACTAACAATAAAGCCCAATAACTTACCGGAACGAACTCCAAATATACACTTGTTCGGATTCAGGTGGAGTTTGTACTTCCTCAAACGCTAAAAACGCTTCAACAAGTGCTCTACATGTTCAACTTCCATTCTTGACTTTGCGATAATATCATCAACATATACCTCGATCTCCTTGTGCATCATATCATGAAACAAGGTAGTCATGGCGCGTTGATACGTGGCTCTGGCGTTCTTCAAACCGAAGGGCATCACTCGATAACAGAATGTTCCCCAAGGTGTGATGAATGTTGTCTTCTCCATATCCTCGGGTGCCATTTTGATCTGATTATAACCGGAAAATCTGTCCATAAATGAGAAGACATTGAATTTAGCTATATTATCTACCAACATATCAATATGTGGTGGAGGAAAATCATCTTTTGGACTAGCTTTATTCAAGTCTCAATAGTCCACACACATTCAGGCTTTTCCATCTTTCTTAGGCACGGGCACAATATTGGCCACCCATTGAGGATATTTAGAAGTCACCAGAAATCCCACATCAATTTGCTTCTGAACTTCCTCTTTAATCTTCACTACCATATCAGGATGAGTTCTTCTGAGCTTCTGCTTTACAGGCACACACTCAGGCTTCAAAGGCAGGAAACGTTGCACGATATTAGTATCTAGACTAGGCATGTCTTCATACGACCAGGAAAAGATGTCGACATATTCTCGTAGCAATTCAATCAACCCCTTCTTAACAAATTCTTCTAGGAGTGCCCCAATCTTCACTTCGCGAACACAATCCTCAGACACCAAGTTGACTGTTTCCAGATTCTCAAGATGCGGCTGAATGATCTTTTCTTCGTGCTCAAGTAGACTGGTAATCTCGTCAGAAATCTCTTCAACATCATCTTTTTCGACCTCAAAGTTGGGAGATCGTGTTTGATCATTATGTTCAATGGGTTTGATCAACCTGCATAATGATTTTTGATATAAAAGAGAATTTAGAATTCAAACAAGGAAAATCATTATGCAGATGAAAAATTGATTTTATTTTATTTTTAGGGTTTTTTGTGAAAATAATTTGGAAAAAACAAACATTTAACATGAATTTATTGAATGAATATCATTGTATTTATGTGCCAACAATGTCATGACTTCTCCTTTTGGCATGGGATAAGGGTTTTTAAAAAAAAAATGAACATTACGTTGACTTATGGACAACTGTTGGAACATCAACAACGACCCAGTTATTATAGACTCCTCCAGGGATGACAAAGTTGCCAGAATCTTCCTCTGCATCATCTTCCATAACAGCAGTAGCTTCCTGGTCTTCAACCGTGTGGATAAAACCACCACTCTGAAACATACCGTGCTCGTTGAAAGTGCATGAAGAATACCCTATGCCAGCCCGAGATTTATTGTCTTCCAGCTTGATCATTTGTCCTAAACCAGTAGTTGCGCCATGCTCAATGGCCAACTTCGCATCATTGTAGGATGCAAATGAAGAAGTTCCTTTCTTAGAAGGCTCAGCAATAGACAAGGCTTGGAACGGCGTCCCAACCTCATCCTCAGCATCAATGTAAGAAAAGGAAGACATATGGCTAACCAAGAGAGCCTTCTCTCCCCCTACCACCACCAACTTTTTGTTCTTGACGAACTTCAACTTTTGGTGTAGGGTGGATGTCACGGCGCCTGCCTCGTGAATCCATGGTCTTCCCAACAAACAGCTATATGATGGGTGGATATCCATGACCTGAAAAGTGATCTGGAAATCACTAGGTCCTATCTTGATTAGGAGTTCAACCTCGCCAATCACAGTCTTGCGGAATCCATCAAAAGCTTTAACGACCGCTCCACTCTGCCTTATGGGAGGCCCCTGGTATGAAAGTTTCGCCATAGTGGATTTTGGCAACACATTCATCGATGATCCTGTGTCTACCAGCATATTAGACAAGGCATCATCCTTGCAGTTCATGGAGATGTGAAGTGCCAAATTGTGGTTTCTTCCTTCCTAGGGGAGATCAGCATCACAGAAACTCAGGTTGTTACAAGCAGTAATGTTTGCAACAATGCTATCAAATTTCTCTATAGTGACGTCATGATCTACATACGCCACGTCCAACACCTTCTGCAAAGCTTCTCGGTGTGGCTCAGAGTTCATTAACAAAGACAACACTGATATCTCTGAAGGCGTTTGTAGAAGTTGATCTACAACATTGTACTCACTCCTCTTGATGAGCCTCATCATCTCATCACAGTCCTCTCTAATCATGCCATTCTGGCTAGCAGGGACAGGAGTTTTAACAGCAGCGGCAGGTATGTTAACAGAAAGTGCCGGATTCAGAGAATTGGAAGAATTCCCAACTGGACGGGTAGCACTATCAGCAGCATCAGCTCTTCTGTTGTCAGCCTGGGGTTTTGGCGGCGCCGAGAAAACACGACCACTTCGGGTCAAACCACTGACGTCAGCAATATTCACAACAGAAGTAGAGGGTAGAGGCACCTCCTTCCCATCTTCTAATGCAACTGCATTGTAACGATAGGGAACAACTTTGTTGGAAGAGTAAGGAACAGTGCCAGCTGGCGTAATTATGAGTGTAGGAGAAGCCTTCTGCTTGCTGCCATCATAACAGACAACAACAGGCTCAGGTATCCTGAAGACAAGGGATATCACATTAACTTCATCCGCTAACGATTATGAAGTATCTCAATTACACCCTGATCCAGCATTTCTTGGATGTCTTTCCTGACTTGACGATATCCTCTCTCATTGACAGTGCAGACACGACAACTGTCATGGTCATGCTCGTAATGACTGTATCCATATAACAGTCTATGCATCTCGACCAGAGATTGTCAGATATGGCTGACATATCGAACCTTGTATTTACTAGGGCAACCCTGAACCATATTAACAGCAGATTTCTCATGTTCGGGCAATGGGTTCTTCTTTACGTTAGGACCTACGTCCTCGAAAAACAGAATACCACTTCTAACAAGGTCTTGAACCTTGGTATTGAGAGGGTAACAGTTCTCCATATCATGTTCGGGAGCACCGGAATGATCAACATAGTGATGCTCGGGCTTATACCACCACTGAGGATTGGTAGGTATAGCAGGTGGCTCACATGGAGTAATCGACTTCCTTTCAATTAATGAGGATATAATTCGGCATAGGTCATGGGAATAGGATCAAAAGTGACCATTTTCCTATCATAGCTTGTGCTGGTTTGATTGTTGTTTTGAGGTTGGTAGGACTACTGTTGCGGACGGTGTTGTTGTTGTTGATACTGTTGATGTTGTTGTTGCTGGTTCTAATTAGAATGCTGATAATGCTGATTTTCTCTGAAAACAGGTGCTATATGAGCCACCTGGTGCTGGTTACTGACTGGACGCACAATCTTCCTATTCACAAAGGGTCTTCTAGATTTAATATGGGAGGTCACATCATGTGCCTCGCCATCTTTCTTCTTTGCAAATGCCCCAAAACGTTTGGCAGAAGAGCCTTCTTCTCTAGTCAGGCGCCCTTCCCTGACTCCTTCTTCTAGACGCATCCCCATATTCACCATCTCGGTGAAGTCAGAAGGAGCGCTAGCAATCATCCGCTCGTAGTAGAATGAGCTTAAAGTTTTGAGAAAGATCTTCGTCATCTCCTTCTCTTCGAGCGGGGGCATAATTTGTGCAGCCAATTCACGCCACCTCTGGGAGTACTCCTTAAATGTTTCCTTATCCTTCTGGGACATGGCCCTCAGTTGGTCCCTATCAGGAGCCATATCAATGTTATATTTGTATTGCTTGACGAAGGCTTCGCCAAGGTCGTTGAAGGAGTGGATGTTCACACTATCCAGACCCATGTACCATCTCAAAGCGGCACCGGACAGGCTGTCCTGGAAGTAGTGGATTAGGAGTTGATCATTGTCGGTCTGAGTCGACATCTTTCATGCATACATAACCAGATGGCTGAGCGGGAAAGTGTTTCCCTTGTACTTTTCAAAGTCAGGCACTTTGATTTTGACATGAATCTTGACATTAGGCACTAAATAGAGCTCAGCAGCAGATTTTCCCAAGAGGTCCTTCCCTCTAATTGTTTTAAGTTCCTTGCGGAGCTCAAGGAATTGATCGTTCATAGAATCCATTTTCTCATACACGTCTGGGCCCTCAGATGGCTCAGAGTGGTAAATGGTGTCATCTACTCTCGGCAAAGTATGCACGACTGGAGGTGGCACAGCGAGGACCAGGCTAGATGCCAGCAGAGAAGCAAAAATTGGGGCAGGACCCTCTGGAGAAAAGTTAGGGGCATCCCGCAGGGAAACCCAGATGGCATAGCAGTACGCGCAAAGTGAGCACTAGCAGCAGGCACGGTAGAGGAAGTAACCTCTGAGATGACCGTCCTCTGGGGAGGAGTTGAAGGCGTTGGAGAAGACTGGCTTTGGGCGGCCAAGAAAGACTCCATCAGGGCAGTCAATCTTGCCACTTCTTCCTTCAGTTCTCTGTTCTCTTGCTCTAGGTGATCCATTAGCTTTGATGAGTTGGCTTTGGTGTAGTACCGGAGCATCAGCTTGTCTTCAAAATAAATGAAGAACACAGAGTTAGACCACTGAACAAGAAGCCCTGGAACAAAACCTGCTTATCATATGATGCATGCAATGCTTGTGCATACGATTTATTTTTTAATCAGAGGAACTTTAGAATCCTATTTGCAAACATTTTGAAAATATTAATCATTTAGACATATATGGAAATATCATATCGATAATATCTGGAAAAAAGTTTACACCAAAGAAGTACAGTCTTGGTTACCAAATACAATACAAGAGAGAAGGAAAATGAACATCCTATGGAACCCTAGAAACAATCATCCAAATCTCTCAAGACCGGAAGATAAGATGCACGAAGCCTCTTCCCTTCTCTCTCATAGGCTGCCTCCATATCTGCCTTCTCTTTGGAGAGTCGGTTGTACTTCCTCTTCCAAAACCTGGAAGACTGAGGAAGAAGAGAGGTCACCACATCATTAGGCTCATCGATAACCTGATGCTCCAGAAACTCTATCAAGGCATCCTTATCTCTAAGTTGCTGAAGTAGCTCCTCTCATTCACGCACCCAAGCACGCGAACGGTCTTCATCTCTCAACTCCTTTACTCCTTGGTCGGGGAGGGTTGAAGGCTCAGCCATAACCAAAGGTGTAGGTCTCGGGTAGTCATAAGGCATAAGGTACTTAGAAGCTCTCCTCCTAACCCAAGAGGTATAGGGTTCCAAAGCAATACAATTCTTTGGACTAAGCTCTTTCCTTCCCTTCCTATGAATCTTGCGCCAAACGCGGACCATCCTGCCCTTCATGTTTTGGGGATATTTACCCTCTTGAAAGAACACACCTTCTAACAAAATGTTATTAGGTTTATCCTTTAAGGGGAACCCAAGTTGACGACGTGCCAAAACAGGGTTGTAGTTAATCTAACCACATGTACCAAGAAGAGGCACATTGGAGAATTCACCACAAGAGTCGATAATCTGCACACCATCATACACACGGTTGTACCAAAAGATATCATCATTAGTGAGAGACATAAGTATCGTGGACCACCGTAGACATCCTTTGTTCTCCTTGAAGGCGACCGTCTGTGGCAAGTGCGAAACAAACCACTTGTACAACAAAGGAAAACAGCACACAATGGTACCACCACCCGTTGCATTCCTCATATGCAAAGAGAAATAAGTGTCACCCAATAGAGTAGGAACGAGATTAAAAGTAGAGAAAATCCTAATAGCGTTCACATCCACGAACTTGTCGATGTTGGGGAATAACACTAGCCCATAGATGAGAAGTACAAAGATGGCCTCAAAGGCGTCCTCACTCATGGCCTTCCCATATATAGTAGCTTGAGCAATGAGGAAATCAGATGGGAGACCTTGAATTCCACCTTTGGTAGTCATATGAGCACTCACAATGGATTCATCTATATGCAACAGATCAGCAATCTCTTGAGAAGTAGGAACTCTCTCTAAGCCACTGAACGACAACTGATCTAGAATAGATGTACCCACAAGATAGGCATACTCCTCAAGGGTAGGCAAAAGCTGGAAATTCGGAAATGTGAAGCAACGGTACAAGGGATCATGGAACTGCACTAACACACTCATCTGACCTTCATCCACCTGAGTAGCAAGAATAGACAGAAGCTTCCCATGACGAGCCTTAACCTCCAAAGGATCTACTACATAGGATGTCAAACTCCTTAACTCTTTCAAGTCGGGTTGTCTGAAACTGTACTTCCTCGTATTCCTTCTTTGCTTATCCATGTCTGAAAAGTTGCAAATAGATCTCTTAAGTTCCTTGAAAATTTTCTCATTGTTGATGATATGGATGTGTATGAATGCATGAATGCATGAATGCAACAATCACACTCAAGGATCAAGCAAAGAACACCACACAAAGGTCATGGGATGGATCAAGTTATCCTTAATATCAATCATCCATTTTGGTGGATTATGGTTTACACCTTATCAACACCCAAGTTCCATTGATATTAAGGATATACAAGAACGGATCAACCATGAATCAAGGGTTTGTTGCAAGTCACGAGCATGGAGTCTCGATTAAGAACCACCCAAAGGGGGTGTACTAAGGTTAAACCTGACAATCATGTTCTACAAGAGGTTCCCATAGTCATCATCCCATCCTTCGGATATTATCGGATAAACGACTACTCGTATTCCAAAAATAATCTCAAGTGAGACTCTTATGAGTGTAGTATCGCGTAAGAATCGTATCAAATTTTACACTTGAACGACCTTCGCACTACGTCCTAAAAATAGGCCAAGATGGGCTTGGTAAACTAAGGTCCTTGGCTTCTAAGGAATATATTGGAAAGAGTAATGCCTAACCACGACTACTCGTGTGACATTATTGATCCCAACATAACCTCCACCAAGTGAATGGGCTTGCAAGTCAACTTGCTAAGGAATAACTCCACACAAGTCAACAAGACTATGCCATTCTCCTATCATAAGTGCACTTGAGTTGGGTATAGAACTCATCTCACAAAAGACCACCAAGCACACAAGCAATTGATATATCAAGCAATTAATACATTACAAACAATACAGTAATCCCAAATTTGCACAAAAATATGTCACAAATAATATAAACATACAATACAACAAAGGTAAAAAGTAGGCAAAACCCACTAGGCAAAATTCCCCACCAGAGTTGCCACTTTTCTGTAACGGGGTATTCGTTTCCTTTAGATTTATTGACTAAATAAAAAGTAAATCATACAATTCGAGTCGGCACCGCACTTCTATTTATCCAAAGGAAAGGTTAGAAAGCGAACAAAAATCGAGAAGTTTTATCAAATCAAAAACTAATAAAAATGTCAGAGATCTGGGTAAGGGGGTTGGTTATGAAATGGGAAGGTTTTAAGCACCCAGAACATCCTTAGTACTCTAAGGGAGCCCTTTTTACAAATGTTGTAAGGTAGGTTGGTATTTGTGAAAATATTTGTGCAAACATGATTGGGGAGATGAAGAGAAGAATATACAAGATATTTACAATTTTGTGTTTGAATGGATAAACCCATTGCCTACGTACCATCTCAATAATTAGGATCAAAACCTCGTAGTTCGGGGTAAAAATCTAAAAAGAAGTTGGTGAATTGATTGGTCAAAAGCCTTAAGGTCTTTTGTTATCAAATGGAGAAAACTCAACCTAAAACCACAAATCCACCATGTGAGGAGAGCTTCAACATGCTAGTGAGGGGTTAACCCTATAATAACCATGGAAGACTTATAGTCCATCACTAAGGATATAGGTGAGCATTATATCAACCTCAAGGATAACTCAAACCTAATAGCTAATGTTTATGAAAAGCTTTGGCAAGAAGTGGCCATTGAAACAACAAAAACAATTGAGTGAGTTGTATTTACCAATGAAAAGTATTTACAAAGTAAGGTCAAAGTTGACTTAGGATTCAATTCAAAATAAGTGTTATGAAAAGAGTTTGAAAAATCAAAAGCATAGTGCTTAGGTTTCTAATTTTGAAAAGAATGTTAATGTTTGCACAAAAGTTTGGCTTGGGTTAGAGTGGAGAGGAGAAGAGAAGGGCTAAGGTCCTAAACATGCAAAGATGTGGGAAGAGAAATAAAACCACATGGAGTTCCCTTCTTGTGATCTGTTGATGATCCAAGTTGCTCCCATCCTTTGGAATTAGCAAGAAATAAGCAAATAACTCAAGCAATCAAGCACATAATCAATCAAGCTCCTAGGCATTTTCCAATTGGCTTTTGTATCTCTCACTTTGGATGCTCATGACAATGGTTCTTTTACTTGGCAAGTTTGGGATCCCTAGCACAAGAACACACAAATAAAAAAGTTCCACAATTCAATAGAAAGAATGGACAAGAGTGAGTTTAGAATTAGGTCATTTCAAGTTCATTTTCAAGATTAAGCATTCTAAAGGCATGAGGCCTAGTTGCTCTTTGACAATTTTCTTCTTTTATAGCATTCTAAAGGCATGAGGCCTAGTTGCTCTTTGACAATTTTCTTCTTTTATAGCATTCTAAAGGCATGAGGCCTAGTTGTTCTTTGACTCCATTTAGCATAGGTAAGGTCCTAAAATCTAAGTCCTTTGTCCATTTGCATTGGGTTCACACAATCAAAACAAAACAAGCACAATAGTATATACACAATAATGTGCTCAAGTGAGCAAAAGACAAATTGCATTAACATAAACATGAGCTCAAGTGAGCAAAGGGAAAAAGCAAATGAATTAATGTACAAGAATATTAAATTGCATTGAGGTAAATTGCAAGAATTCAATGCTTGAATTAAAAGTTAGTGATTAGTAGTTAGTGTTAGTGTGACATAAGGAAATTTAGTGCTATGTTAAGCAATCGCAAGTGGACTAATGTAGTAGTCACACCTATCTAAGGCCGGTCAATAAAACTATAGGCAACAAACACAAGTTAGAGACCATGACTAGTAAGCCAAGCTCCTACAACTTGCCATGCCAAAAGAAAAGAAGAATGATCTTGTATGGATTTAGGTTTTTTTCTTGACCAAGAAGCAACCTATCTCTAATGCAAAGTCATTCACTTGATCTTTGATCAAGATGAATTAGATTTGAATTAAAGAAGGTTAAGCCCCTCATATGTCAAGGCTAACTACCAATCATTAACTCATTGATCAAAAAGAAAAAGAAGAAGAAGAAGAAGAAGAAATGGAATGTACATAAATGGAATTCAAATGAAACATCTAACGCACATTGATCAAATAGGAAATAAATCAACATCAATCAATGGTAAACAGAAGCAAAATGAAGCTTAGAAGTCAAGAAACAAATAAAATATTTTTTATATTTTTGAGAATTAAAATAATACTTGAATTAAAATAAACAATCAAAGGTCAAACTTAAAATCCATTTCAAATCAACTTGGAAAAGTCCAAATCGATCATGCTAAGTTCAACAAGGTCAAACAAAGTTTGACAAAAAATTTCAGCATTTTTGGAAACCAGAAACTATTTTTAAACAATTAAAAATGAATAAAAAATAACATAATTGAACTAAAATCTCAAATAAATCTCAAATCAATTAAGAAATTGATGAGAATATTTTTCATAGATTCATCACCATTCAAAGATGTTAAGAAAATATTTTTGGCATTTTGGAATATTGGAAACTATTTAAAATGAACTAAAAATAACCAGAAAAGAAAAAATTCACAGACAAATATTAAATTACGTCATAAAAAATATTAAAAATCATTTTTAGAAACTAGAATTAAAAATAGAAATAATGCAATTGGTCCCATATTTTTTGGATTTAAAATGAAAGAGTTATGAATTTTTGAAATAAAAGAAAATAGAATAGAAAAATAAAAAATTAGAAAAAGTCTGGCGCGTTGGATCTGATTCATTAAATGATGTGGCACATCAGATGGCTCTCAGGCGCACGCTCATGGTGATGCAACGTCAAGTGAGAAACCCAAAGCATTAAAAATAGTCATAACATTGGAAGGCATAAATTCAATCTGGAAATCACAACCAATGGTCCAGATGCATCCACACGTGGGGGACGGTGGTGTACACCACCGTCTTCTCCGACGAGCAAAGCCAGCTCCGGCCAGAGTTGCATCCTCATATCATTGGAAAGCTAGGGTGATGTACATCACCCCTGTGCCATTGGCTTCCACTCAAGATCACTACATGAAGAGAAATCTGAGTGGAAGTTTATGGTGTTCATTCTGAACTTGGTCACTTCATGAAATTAAATACACCAATCAATTGCCTCTCACATGAGGCCTTCAGAGGAACCAACAAACACAAGAAATGACCAAGATCCAGGGAGAATCGAATGGAAAAAGTTTGAACAACAACCTTTGAAGTGCAGCTCTATGAGGCATGATCCCTCCCAATTCTTTGTTGCAGCTTGGTCTTGAGATGGAAATGAAGCTAGGCTAAGGAATTAGAGTTCAAAAATCAACCAAGGAAGTTGAAAATTGAACTGAATAATTAAAGAAGAAAAACTCAAAATTCCTTTAATGGGGGTTAGGATTTCAATTCTGCAGAGTATTAGGCGCCTTAAGGTTGGAAATGAATGAAGTTGAGCACATGTATTTATAGTGAAAGTTGATGCAAGCAATGCAAAAATCATGTGTGCATGAGTTTGGATCCTCCATGCATGGGCCTGTACAGGCGCATGTAACGCCCAAACTAAATTGCAAATGCAAGCTGAAGTGTAATTGGAGTGTTTTGGACGTGTACATGGCATTGCAATGGAGTGTGCATGAAGTTTCAACATTGTTTCCATAAATGAACATAAATCTTCCTCTCTTCGAAAATACACTTTTTCAAAAGGAAACATGGTCATGTGGGTAATGGTTGGAAAGGTCTTGACATGATGAACAATTGTTATATTGAACAAAAATACATTTGGGATTGGGAAATTTATGAAAATTGATCTTGAAGTTCAAGGTGCAAAACATGCACATGAGAATTTTGCCAAAATGGACCAACTTCAAGCCCTTATGTTTCAATGATTAAAGACTCCAATGACAAAACATCCAACATCGAAGTTGTACATATTTTCAAGAAAATCAATTTGGACTCAAATTTTGCATCATTTGGAATTTTGATGAGAAAGTTATGGGAACTTGAAGTTGGACTTTTTTAAGATTCAATGGCTTTGGTCCAAAGTGACCTGTAATGTTTTGTATTATAACATGTGTTTCTTTTAGGATTATAAAAATTTGTTCAACATAACAATTGAATTAGATATTTTTAAATTTCCAATGCATTTGATTCCACCTAAAAATCATGAAAAATGAATGAGTTAGGTCCTTGGGAAGTTGACCCAAAATTAGGGTTTCAGTCAAAATGACCTATAATGTTTTGAAATGAAAGATGACCTTCCAAGCTTAAAATAAATTTTTGATGAACATGAAAGTTGTTCATATGATTCTTAATAACACTCTTTTTCTTGGGGTCATCTTCATTTTACAAACACATCAAAAGTTAGGTCTCAGTGGATTTCAAAATAGTCAAATGAATTGACTGATCAACTTCTCAAGTCCAAACTTCAAACGTTGATGAATTGATGATTGAGGACACTCACATCGACTCAAATATGCATAAAATGATGAATGAAAGAACTTCCCTTGATTTTATTTGATCATGGGTTGAGGTTGCTTCATGAGCAAGGCACAGTCAATGCACAGATGAATTACGGTTTCCTTGGGAAACAATCCTCAAGCCCTTTGGTTTATCTTGATCAAATTGACAAGTTGAGATACTTGGGAGGAATATATGATGATTTAGAGCTTTAGGAACCATTGTCATGCTTGATTTCAACTTCATCTGGCCACATCAATGGGTATAGGGGCCTCCTAGGAGCCTTGGATCACATGATTGCTCAAGCTACAAAACAAATAAAGTTAGTGACATATTTTTGTGCTTTTGGTTAGATAAGAAAAGCAATAATATGCAATTCAAGCATTCTTGGTGGTCTCAAACCAACTCACACAAGTCCCAACCCAAGGGTTAAGGGGCCAAGATGCTATGATCCTTGAGGCAAAATGCAATGTGCAATGATATGATGCCATGAGGGATCTTAGGGTCAAAATTAGGGTCTTACAACATCACACGAAGCCTCTTCACCTCTCTCTCATAAGATGCTTCCATGTCGGCCTTTTCCTTGGCGAGCTGATCGTATCTCTTCTTCCAGAACCAAGATGAGTGAGGAAGGAGAGAAGTAACCACATCATCAGGCTCATCAATAACTTGATGCTCTAGGAACTCTATCACTGCATCCTTATCCTTGAGATGTTGAAGAAGCTCCTCACGCTCACGAACCCAAGCACGTGAACGGTCTTCCTCTCTCAACTCCTCTACTCCTTGATTAGGGAGGGTTGAAGGCCCAACCATAACCATAGGGGTAGGTCTCAGTACTTGTACGACATGCGGTACTCAAGAGCTCTCTTCCTTACCCAAGAGGTGTAAGGCTCCAAAGCAACACTGTTCTTCGGACCAAGCTCATTTCTCCCTTTTCCTGTGAACCTTGCGCCAGGCGCGGACCATCCTATCGTTAAAGTTTTGGGGATCTTTACCCTCTTTAAATAATAAGCCTTCCAATGAAATGTGGTTAGGTTTATCATTTAATCACCCAAGTTGACGGCGAGCCAAAACAATGTTGTAGTTAATTCCACCACATGTACCAAGAAGAGGTACGTTGGAGAACTCACCATATGAATCAATAATCTGAACGCCATCATAAACACGATTATACCAAGAGATATTATCATTAGTGAGAGACATGAGTCTCGTGGACCACCGTAGACATCCCTTGTTCTCCTTGAAGGCAAGCGTCTGAGGCAAGTGCGAAATAAACCACTTGTACAACAGAGGCAAACAGCATACAATGGAACCACCACCTTTTGCATTCCTCATATGCAAAGAGAAATAAGTGTCACCCAATAGAGTCGAAACGGGATTAAGAGAAGAGAAAATCCTAATAGCGTTCACATCCATGAAGTTGTCGATGTTGAGAAATAACACTAGCCCATAGATGAGGAGTACAAATATGGCTTCAAAAGCTTCCTTACTCATGGAATTCCAAAACAAAGTAGCTTTGGCAATCAGAAAATCAGCAGGGAGACCTTGAATTCCACCCTTGGTAGTCATATTAGCAACAATATCAGATACATCCACATGAAGCATATCATCTATCTCTTGAGAAGACGAAATCTTCTCCAAACCACTGAACGGCAACTGGTCCAGAATAGGTATACCCACATGATGAGCATACTCCTCTAAGGTAGGCAAAAGCTGGAAATTCGGAAAACTGAAGCACCGATACAGAGGATCGTAGAACTGCACCAACACACTCATCAGACCCTCATCCACCTTAGTAGAAAGAATAAACAGAAGCTTCCCATGGCGATATTTGTGTTCCAAGGGATCTAATGCATAAGATGGCAGACGCCTTAACTCTTTCAAGTCGGGTTGTCTGAAACTGTACTTCTCCGTATTCCTTCTTTGCTTATCCGTGTCTAAAAATTTGCAAATAGACCTCTTAAGTTCCTTGTAAAATCTTTATTGTTGATGACATGAATGCGGATGAATGCATGAATGCATGGATGCAACAAACACACTCAAGGATTAAGCAAGTCACACCACACAAAGGTCACGGGATGGCTCAAGTCATCTTCAATATCAATCATCCATTTTGGTGGATTATAGTTTACACCTTATCAACACTCAAGTTCCATTGATATTAAGGATATACGAGAACGGATTGACCGCGAATCACGGGTTTGTTGTTAGTCACGAGCATGCAGTCTCTGCTAAGAATCACCCAACGGGAGTGTACTATGGTTAAACCTGACAATCATGTTCTAAAAAAGGTTCCCATATTCATCATCCCATATTTCGGATATTATCGGATCAATGACTACTCGTCCTCCAAAGATATTCTCAAGAGAGACTCTTATGAGTGTAGTATTGCGTAACAATCGTATCAAGTCTTACACTTGAACGACCTTCGCACTATGTCCTAGAATAGGCCAAGATGGGCTAGGTATCTAAGGTCCTTGGCTTCTAGGGTTCCTATTGGAAAGTGTAATGCCTAACCACGACTACTCGTGTGACATTAGTGATCCCAATAGAAACCTCCACCAAGTGAATGGACTTGCAAGTTAACTTGTTAAGGACCACACAAATCAACAAGACTATGCCATTCTCTTATCATAAGTGCACTCGGGTTCGGGTATAGAACTCATCTCACAAGAAACCACCAAGCATACAAGTAATTGATATATCAAGCAATTCATACATTACAAACAATACATTCATCCCAAATTTTCCCAAAAATATGTCACAAATAAATATAAACATACAATACATACAAACAAAAAGTAGGCTAAACCCACTGGAGACTACTCCCCAGCAGAGTCGCCACTTTTCTGTAGCGGGGTTTTCGTTACCTTTAGGTTTATTGACTAAACTAGAAGTCAACATACAATTCGAGTCGCCGCCACACTTTCATTTGTCCAAAGGAAAGTCTAAAAAGTGAACAAAAGCCAAGGTAAGAAGTTTTTCAAATAAAAAACTAATAAAAATGTCAGAGATCTAGGTAAGGGGGTTGGTTATGAAATGGGAAGGTTTTACGCACCCAAAAGATCCTTAGTACTCTAAGGGAACCCTTTTTGCAAATATGTGTCGTAGGTTGGTATTTGTGAAGAGATTTGTACAAAAGATTTGAGGGATGAGAAGAGAATAAATTATATTTACAAATTTTGTTGTTTGAATGGATGAACCCATTGCCTACGTACCATCACAAAGGAGGATCAAAACCTCGTAGTTCGGGGTAAAAATCTCAAAATTGGTGAATTGATTTAATCAAAAGCCTTAAGGTCTTTTGTTATCAAAGGGAGAAAACTCAACCTAAACCAATAATCCACCATGTGAGGAAGGCTTCAACATGCGAGTGAGGGGTTAACCCTATAATAAGCATGGAAGGCTTATAATCCAATCACTAAGGATGAGGTGAGATTTACATCAACCACTATGATAACTCAAACTTATGACTAATTTTTTGAAAAGGTTTAACAAGTGGCCATTGGAACCATAGAACAACTTGAGATGGGTTATATTTACAAGTTAGACTTACTTACAAAAATGAAGTCAAAGTTGGATTAAAGTTTATTCACAATGAGTATTTATGAAAAGAGTTTGAAAAGTCAAAGTCCTAAGACCTAGGTTTCTAATTTGAAACAAAGTCAAAGTTCTAAAAATGATTTTTGGCTTGGTTAGAGTGGGAAGAAGAAGAGAAGGGCTATTCCTAAAGCATAGACAGATAAGAGGGGAAAGATAAACCCTTGGAATTACTTTTCTTGTAGTCATAGAGATGACTCAATATGCTCCTTTCCTTTGGACTTAGCATACAAACAAGTAATCAATAATTTGAATTCAAGCTCCTAGGATCTCCATTTGGCTTGGCTCTTAACATTGGCTACTCATAACAATGGACCTCTTTTCACAATCTTAAGATGGAATCCCTATCATACAAAAGCAAACATCAAAAAGTTCACAACACAATAACGGGAATGGACAGAGAATATATTTGAGGAGAAGTCCTTTGAGGTCAACTTTGAGTTTTAGCATTCTAAAGGCATGAGGCCTAGTTGCTCTTCAACAAATTTTGCATTCTAAAGGCATGAGGCCTAGTTGCTCTTGAATTCCTTTAAGCATAGGTAAGTCCTAATTCTAAGTCCTTTCTCCTTTTTAATTTGGGTCAAACGAAACAAACACAAAGCAACACAAAATAGCAATATATTTATATACAATAATGGGCTCAAATGAGCAAAGAAAAATGACATAAACATAAAATATATGCTTAAGTGAGCAAAGATGAAAATCAATATGAATAACGAGCAAGAAAAAAATGACATTAAAAGTAAATGGCAAGAAATTAAAAGCTCAAATTAAAGTTAGTAGTTAGTGAGGTTATGTTAGCTTGTTATAAGACAATGTAGCGCTATGTTAAGCAATCGCAAATGGACTAATGTAGTAGTCACACCTATCTGAGGCCGGTCAATAAGAATATAGGCAAAGAACACAAGTTAGAGATCATGACTAGTAAGCCAAGCTCCATAAACTTGCCATGCAAAACAGAAGGGTAATGGCCTTGTATTGACTTTTGGTTATTTGCTTGATCATGGATCAAGTTGAGTTTGGTTTGGATCAAAGAAGGTTAAACTTCTCATTTGTCAAGACCAACCATAAGACTTTAACTCATTGGCCATTGATGGAAAGAAAGGGATGAAGATGAAAGGGAGAGGAAAAGAAGACAACAATCAATTCCAATTGATCAAATGTGAATCAAACCAACATCAATCAACACCAAACAGAAAAGATATGAAGATAACAAGTCAAGAAGTCAACAATAGTTTTTTGGTATTTTTTTGAATTAAAATAAAATACAAATAAAAATAAACAAATAAGGTTGAACCTCAAATTCAATTCAAATCAACTTCAACAAGTCCAATTAAATTCTCATAGGTTCAACATAATCAAACAAGCTTTGACTAATTTTCTCATAAATTTTTGAAATCAGAAAGTATTTAAAAACAATTAAAAAATACTAAAAATAACATAATATGAATTAAAATCTCAAGTAATCGTAAAACAAATAAGAAATTGTTGAGACTATTTTTCTCTGACTTATCATGATCTATAGATGCTATGAAAATATTTTTTTGGATTTTTAAAAGTCAGAAAGTATTTTAAAATGAATTAAAACCATTAAAAAACAAGTAACTCATAAAAAATATCAAATGAAGTCACAAAAATAATTAAAAAACAAAATATGAAACTAGATTTTTCAAGAAATTTTTTGAAGTTGGTCACATGTTGGGCTTGAGTCAAACGCGCAACAACATGCATAAATATTAAGGAAGTTATGCGCTTGGTAAGTTGACCCAAAATTAGGATTTCAGTCAAAATGACCTATATGTTTTGAAATGAATGATGACTTTCCAAGTTTCAAATGGATTTTTGATGAACATGAAAGTTGTTCATATGGTTTTTAAGAACATGGTTTCTCTTGGGGTCATCTTCATTTGACAAACACATCAAACGTTATATCTCATTAGACCTCAGCTTAGTCAGATGACTTGACTAGCCAACTTTTCAAGGCCAAACTTCCAATCTTGATGAATAAATGACTGAGGGGCCTCAAATAGGGTCATATATGCATAAAATGATGAATTAAAGAACTTACTTTGATTAAATTTGATCAGAGGTTGAGATTTCTTCATTGTCAAGGCACAGTCAAAGCATAGTGAAATTAGGGTTTCCTTGGGAAACAATCTTCAAGCCCTTTGGGTTATCTTGATCAAATTGGAAAATTGAGATACTTGGGAGACATATATGATGATTAGGAACTTTTTGTACCATTTTCATGCTTTTTCTCATCTTCATCTAGCCATTTCATTGGGTGTAGGAGCCTCGTAGGAGCATTGTGGAGCACATGATCACTTGAGCTTCAAAACAAAAAGAGTTAGTGACATATTTTTGTGCTTTTGGTTAGTAATCAAATAAGAAAAGCAATAATATACAATACAAGCATGCTTGGTTATCTCAAAACACTCAAACAAGTCCCAACCGTAGGGTTAAGGAGCCAAACATGCTATGATCCTTGAGGCAATGCACTTGTGCAATAACATGATGCCATGAGGGATCTTTGGGTCAAAATTAGGGTCTTACACGTTCGCATCCACAAAGTTGTCGATGTTGAGAAATAACACTAGCCCATAGATGAGGAGTACAAATATGGCTTCAAAAGCTTCCTTACTCATGGCATTCCCAAACAAGGTAGCTTTGGCAATCAAAAAATCAGATGGGAGACCTTGAATTCCACCCTTGGTAGTCATATTAGGAACAATGTCAAATACATCCACATGAAGCATGTCAGCAATCTCTTGAGAAGACGAAATCTTCTCCAAACCACTGAACAGAAAACGGTCAAGAATAGGTATGCCCACATCAGACCCTCATCCACCTTGGTAGAGAGAATAGGTATGCCCGAAAAAGTGAAGCACCGATACAGAGGATCGTAGAACTGCACCAACACACTCATCAGACCCTCATCCACCTTTGTAGAGAGAATAGATAGAAGCTTCCCATGGCGAGCTTTGGACTCCAAGGGCTCTAATACGTAAGATGTCAGACGCCTTAACTCTTTCAAGTCGGGTTGTCTAAAACTGTACTTCTTCGTATTCCTTTTTTGCTTATCCATGTTTGAAAATTTGCAAATAGACCTCTTAAGTTCCTTGTAAAATCTTTATTATTGATGACATGAATGCGAATGAATGCATGAATGCATGGATGCAACAAACACACTCAAGGATCAAGCAAGTCATACCACACAAAAGTCACGGGATGGCTCAGGTCATCGTCAATATCAATCATCCATTTTGGTGGATTATGGTTTACACCTTATCAACACCCAAATTTCATTGATATTGAGGATATATGAGAACGGATCAACCGCGAATCACGGTTTTGTTGTAAGTCACGAGCATGGAGTCTCGGTTAAGAACCACCCAACGGGAGTGTACTATGGTTAAACCTGACAATCATGTTCTAAAAGGTTCCCATAGTCATCATCCCATATTTTGGATATTATCGGATAAAACGACTACTCGTCCTCCAAAAATATTCTCAAGAGAGACTCTTATGAGTGTAGTATCGCGTAACAATCACCTCGAGTCTTACACTTGAACGACCTTCGCACTACGTCCTAAAATAGGCCAAGATGGGCTAGGTATATAATGTCCTTGGTTTCTAAGGTTCCTATTGGAAAGAGTAATGCCTAACCATGACTACTCGTGTGACATTAGTGATCCCAATAAAAACCTCCACCAAGTGAATGAACTTGCAAGTTAACTTGCTAAGGAATAACTCCACACAAGTCAACAAGACTATGCCATTCTCCTATCATAAGTGCACTCGAGTTCGGGTATAGAACTCATCTCACAAGAAACCACCAAGCATACAAGAAAATGATATATCAAGCAATTCATACATTACAAAAAATACATTCAACCCAAATTTGCACAAAAAATATGTCACAAATAAATGTAAACATACAACACATACAAGCAAAAAGTAGGCTAAACCCACAGGGCATGAATAAGATCTTCCCTAGCAGAGTCGCCACTTTTCTGTAGCGGGGTTTTTGTTACCTTTAGGTTTATTGACTAAACCAAAAGTCAACATACAATTCGAGTCGCCGCCGCACTTTTATTTGTCCAAAGGAAAGGATAAAAAGCGAACAAAAGCAAAGTAAGAAGTTTTTCAAATCAAAAATTAATAAAAATGTCAGAGATCTAGGTAAGGGGATTGGTTATGAAATGGGAAGGTTTTACGCTCCCAAAACATCCTTAGTACTCTAAGGGAACCCTTTTTGAAAATATGTGTTGTAGGTTGGTATTTGTGAAAAGATTTGTACAAAAGATTGGAGGGATGAGAAGAGAATAGGTTATATTTACAAATTTTGTTTGAATGGATGAACCCATTACCTACGTACCATCACAAATGAGGATCAAAACCTCGTAGTTCGGGTTAAAAATCTCAAAGATTGGTGAATTGATTTTAATCAAAAGCCTTAAGGTCTTTTGTTATCAAAGGGAGAAAACTCAACCTAAATTAACAATCCACCATGTGAGGAAGACTTCAACATGCTAGTGAGGGGTTAACCCTATAATAGGCATGGAAGACTTATAATCCAACACTAAGGATGAGGTGAGATTTACATCAACCACTATGATAACTGAAACCTATGACTAATGTTTTGAAAAGGTTTTAAAAAGTGGCCATTGGAACCACAGAAAACAACTTGAAATGAGTTATATTTACAAGTTAAAGCTATTTTCAAAATGAAGTCAAAGTTGGATTAAAATTTATTTACAATGAGTATTTAGGAAGATGGTTTTGAAAAGTCAAAGGCCTAAGGCCTAGGTTTCTAATTTGAAACAAAGTCAAAGTTTTGAAAATGATTTTTGGCTTGGTTAGAGTGGGGAGAAGAAGAGAAGGGCTATTCCTAAAGCATACAAAGATAAGAGGGGAAAGAAAAACCCTTGGAGTTCCTTTTCTTGGAGTCATAGAGATGACTCAAGATGCTCCTTTCCTTTGGATTTAGCCCACAAAACAAGCAATCAATAATTTTAATTCAAGCTCCTAGGATCTCCATTTGGGTTGGCTCTTAACTTGGCTACTCATGACAATGGTCCTCTTTTCACAATCTTAAGATGGGATCCCTATCACACAAAAACAAACATCAAAAAGTTCACAACACAATAAAGGGAATGGACAAAGAATAAATTTGAGGAGAAGTCCTTTGAAGTCAACTTTGAATTTTAGCAATCTAAAGGCATGACGCGTAGTTGCTCTTCAACAAGTTTTTGCATTCTAAAGGCATGAGGCCTAGTTGCTCTTGAACTCCTTTAAGCATGGGTAAATCCTAATTCTAAGTCCTTTCTCCTTTTGCATTTGGTTCACATAAAAAAAACACAAACAACACAAAATAGCAATATATTTATATACAATAGTGGGCTCAAATGAGCAAAAGAAAAATGACATAAACATAAAATATGTGCTCAAGTGAGCAAAGATGAAAATCAATATGAATAATGAGCAAGAAATAAATGACATTAAAAGTAAATGGCAAGAAATTAAAAGCTCAAATTAAAGTTAGTAGTTAGTAAGGTTATGTTAGCTTGTCATAAGAAAATGTAGCGTTATGTTAAGCAATCGTAAGTGGACTAATGTAGTAGTCACACCTATCTGAGGTCGGTCAATAAGAATATAGGCAAAGAACACAAGCTAGAGATCATGACTAGTATGCCAAGCTCCATAAACTTGACATACCAAACAAAAGAGGGAGGGCCTTGTATTGACTTTTGGTTATTTGCTTGACCAAGAAGTAACCTATCTTGGACACAAAATAACTTACTTGATCATGGATCAAGTCGAGTTTTGTTTGGATCAAAGAAGGTTAAACTTCTCATTTGTCAAGACCAACCTCAAGACTTTAACTCATTGGCCAATGATGGAAAGAAAGGGATGAAGATGAAAGGGATGGAAAAAGAAGACAACAACCAAATCCAATTGATCAAATTTGAATCAAATCAACCTTCATCAACACCAAACAGAAGAGAAATGAAGATAACAAGTCAAGAAGTAAATGATATTTTTTTGGTACTTTTTGAATTAAAATAAAATAAAATAAAAAAATAAACAAACCAAAAGGAACCTCAAATTCAATTCAAATTAACTTGAAACAGCCCAGTTAAATTCTCATAGGTTCAAGATAGTCAAACAAACTTTGACTAGTTTTCTCACAAATTTTTGAAATCAGAAAGTAATTAAAACCAATTAAAAACAATTAAAAATAGCATAATATGAATTAAAATCTCAAATAATCTCAAAACAATAAAGAAATTGTTGAGACTATTTTTCATTGACTTATCATGATGCATAAATGCTATGAAAATCTTTTTGGATTTTTTAAAAGTCAGAAAGTATTTTAAAATGAATTAAAAACATTTAAAAACCAAGTAATTCATAAAAAACATCAAATGAAGTCACAAAAATAATTAAGAATCATAATATGAAACTAGATTTTTCAAGAAATTTTTTGGAATTGGTCTCATATTTTTCTGACTTCAAATGAATTTTTAATGGATTTTTGAAAATAAAAGGAATTAACAGAAAATAAAAAGAAAATGGAATAAACGAAAAATGCACAGCCATCAGATGTGTTTCATTAATTGACGTGGCACAAGGCAATGGTTTGGATCTGAGGGAACACATTACTCATGTGAGGAGAGCTTCAACATACTAGTGAGGGATCCACCCTATAATAAGTATGTAAGACTTATAGTCCAATCACTAAGGATAAGGTGAGTTTTACATCAACCACTATGATAACTCAAACCTATGGCTAATGTTTATGAAAAGTTTTTAACAAAGGTGTCCATTGGAACCACAAAAGTCACTTGAAGTGAGTTGTATTTACAAATTAGAAGTATTCACAAAATGAAGTCAAAGTTGACTTAAGGTTCAATTCAAAAATAAGTATTAATGAAAAGAGTTTGGAAAATCAAAGGCATAAGGCCTAGGTTTCTAGTTTTGAAAACAATGTCAATGTTTGCACAAAATGAGTTTGGCTAGGGTTAGAGTGGAGAGAAGAAGAGAAGAGCTAGTCCTAAACATGCAAATATGAGGGAAGAGATAAAAACCCTTGGAGTTCCTTTCTTGAGATCATAAAGATGATTCAAGATGCTCCTTTCCTTTGGACATAGCAATTAACTCAAGCAATCAAACAAATATTCAATTAAGTTCATAGGATCTCCATTTGGCTTGTCTCTCTTAACTTGGATGCTTATGACAATGGTCCTTCTAACTATCTCATGTTTAGAATCCCTATCACACAAGAACAAACAATCAAAAAGTTCATAATGAAATAAGAGGAATGGACAAAGAGAGAGTTTAGATTAGGGGTCCTCTCAAGTCATCTTCAAGATTTAAGCATTCTAAAGGCATGAGGCCTAGTTGCTCTTGAACAAGTTTAGCATTCTAAAGGCATGAGGCCTAGTTGCTCTTGAACTCCATTAAGCATAGGTGAGGTCCTAATTTTAAGTCCTTTCTCCTTTTTGCATTGGGTTCACACAAACAAAGACAAAAACAAACACAAAGCAACAATATATTTACATAATAATGTGCTCAAGTGAGCAAAAGGAAAATAGCATAAACATAAAATATGAGCTCAAGTGAGCAAAGGGAAAAGACAATATGAATAAATGAGCAAGAAATTAAATTGCATTAAAGTAAATTGCAAGAATTAAATGCTTGAATTAAAAGTTAGTAATTAGTGGTTATGTTAGTGCGTCATAAGACAATTTAGTGCTATGTTAAGCAATCGTAAGTGGACTAATGTAGTAGTCACACCAATCTGAGGCCGATCAATAAAACTATAGGCAAATAAACACAAGTTAGAGATCATGACTAGTAAGCCAAGCTCCTACGACTTGCCATGTCAAAAGAAAAGAAGGAAAGGCCTTGTATGGATTTTAGGTTTTTTTGCTTGACCAAGAAGCAACCTATCTTGGACACAAAGCAATTCACTTGAACTTTGATCAAGTTGAATTTGATTTGGATCAAAGAAGGTTAAGCCTCTCATATGTCAAGGCTAACCACAAATCATTAACTCATTGGCCAAAAGAAAAAATAGACGAAGATGTTTTCTTACTTTTCCATCTCATGGCACATTGAGTTAATTGCATTCAAAAGTTTTAATTGATTGGTGGGCTTCATAATAAAGTACCTAAAATTAATGAAGATGAAAATGAAATGGATAAAGAAGAATTCAAATGACATAACCAAAACAAAATGATCAAATGTGAATGAAATCAACATCAATCAATGGTAAACAGAAGTGAAATGAAGATTAGAAGTCAAGAAAGGACAAACATACTTTTGGTACTTTTTGGAATTAAAATAATACATAAAATAAAATGAACAAAGTAAGGTCAAACTTCAAATTCAATTCAAATTAACTTGGATAAGTCCAATTGAATCATCATAAGCCTAACATGGTCAAACAAGGTTTGACAAATTTTTTCAACATTTTTTGAAAGCAGAAACCATTTTAAACAATTAAAAATGAAGAAAAATAACACAAATGAATTAAAACCTCAAATAAATCTCAAATCAATTAAGAAATTGATGAGAATATTTTTTATAGACTTATCATTATCCATATGTGTTGAGAAAATATTTTTGAAATTTTTGAATATCAAAAAGTAGTTAAAATGAATTAAAAACTAATAGAAACAAAATAATTCACAAAAAATATTAAATGGAATCATAAAAATAATTAAAAATCAGATTATGAAACTAGATTTTAAAAGAAATTTTTTGCAATTGGTCCCATATTTTTGTGATTTCAAATAAAAGAGTTATGAATTTTTGAACATAAATGGAATTAAAGAAAATAAAATAGAAATTCAGAAAATAGAAAAAAAAATCAGGAGCGCATGATTCAACTTCATTAATTGACGTGGACAATCAAGTGGTCCAGAAGCGCACGCGCATGGTGAGCACGAGTCAAGTGCATCACACCATAAATTAAAAAAAGTCAAATAGAACAAAGGTTGAGATTAGATCATAGGAGTCAGATCCAAAGGCCAAGGGAGTTCCACGTAGGGACGGTGGTGGAAACCACCGTCTTCTTCGGTGAGCAAATAGAAACCGACCACCAGTTGTAGGTTTTGCAACCTCAACTAAAATACATGTGCCTTATACCAAATTAAAGCTGGGGTGATGCACATCACCCCTGTAACCTTGGATTTCTCTCAAGATTCCTATGGAAGGAGAAATATGAAATGAAAAATCCAGGTGTTCAATCTGAAATGCATCAATTCACAAAATTAAAGCCATCATTGGCTTGCCTCTCACACGAGGACTTCAGGGAACCAAACAAACACAAGCAGATCACAATATATGGTGAGATATGGATCAAAACAGTTGAGATGTAAACCTTTGAAGTGCAACTTTGATGAGCACGATCCATTCCAATTCTTGCTTGGAGTTTGATCTTGAGGTTATGATGATGATAGGCTTAGGAATTATAAACTGAAGATCAACAAGGGAAGTTGAAATTCAAGTTTGAATTTGAGAAAATGAAATCAAAATTCCTCTAGTGTGTTTGGTTTCCAATTCTGCAGAGCTTCAGGTTGATTCAAGGATCCTTATTGAATGAAGCAAGCATGCTATTTATAGATGGAACTGATGCCAAGAGGTGAAGAATCCGTGTGCATGAAGCTTTGGGTCCTCCATGCATGGGCCTGTACAGGCGCATGTGAGGCACAAAAGCTAATGTTTTTGCAATCTGATAGCATGATGAATTGATTTAGACGTGTGGTTTGAGTGGCAAATGCTTATGCATGAAGTTTTATCATGAATTCCATAATTGGGCATGGATGTTCCCCTCTTTGAACGTCACTCTTAGAAAATCCAAACATAGGCATGTGAGTAATGGTTGGAAAGGTCTTGACATAAGGAACAAAAGCTATGTTGGACAAAAATCCATTTGGAGTTTGGAAATTTATGAAAACTAGTCATGAAGTTTGATGTACAAAGCATGCCTTTGAAAAATTTGTCAAAAGTGACCAACTTCAAGCCCTTCTGTCTTAATGATGCAAGCCTCAAATGAAAAAACCTCAAACATAAAAGTTGTAGATCTTATCAATATGATCAATTTGGATTTAAATTTTGCATCATTTGGAATTCTTATAAGAATATTATAGGCTCTTGAAGTTGGACTTTTTCAAGATTCAATGGCTTTGGTCCAAAGTGACCTATAATGTTTTGTATTATCACATGTATTTATTTTTGGATTTTGAAATTTTGTCCAGCATAAAAATTGAATTAGACATCTTAAAAGGTCCAATGCAATTGGTCTTACCTCAAAATCATAAAAAATGAAGGAGTTAGGTCCTTGGGAAGTTGACCCAAAATTAGGGTTTCAGTCAAAATGACCTATAATGTTTTGAAATCAATTATGAACTTCCAAGTTTAAAATGGATTTTTAATGAACATGAAAGTTGTTCATATGGTTCTTAAGAACATCATTTATCTTGGGGTCATCTTCATTTGACAAACACATCAAAAGTCAGGTCTCAGTGGATTTCAGTTTGGTCAGATGACTTGACTGGTCAACTTCTCAAGTCCAAACTTCAAATTTTGATGAATGAATGATTGAGGACACTCACATGAGCTCATATATTCATAAAATAATGAATTAAAGAACTTCCCTTGATTTAATTTGATCATAAGTTGAGGTTGCTTCATGAGTAAGGCACAGTCAATGCACAGTTGAATTAGGGTTTCCTTGGGAAACAAGCCTCAAGCCCTTTGGTTTAACTTGATCAAATTGGCAAATTGAGATACTTGGGAGACATATATTATGATTGAGAGCTTTGGGAACAATTCTCATGCTTGCTTTCATCTTCATCTGGCCATTTTAATGAGCATAGGAGCCTCCTAGAAGCCTTGGATCACATGATGGCTTGAGCTTCAAAACAAAATAATTTAGTGACATATTTTTGGGCTTTTGGTTAGTAAACAAAATAATAAAAGCAATAATATACAATTCAATCATGCATGGTGGTCTCAAACCAACTCACACAAGTCCCAACCCTAGGGTTAAGGAACCAAGATGTTATGATCCTTGAGGCAATGCAATGAGGAATGATATGATACCATGAGGGATCTTAGGGTAAAAATTAGGGTCTTACACCAACATACAACCGGAGCTTTAGCTCCGGTCATCTTCTCCGGTGAACCTCACCGGACTGGTCCACCGTCATCTCAATGAAAAATAAAAAACAAAGACATTATTTCAAAGAAAAAATGCCCAGGAGCTCGAATATGGCCTCAATTTTTTCCAATTCCAAGTATATCAAAAGATATAGGGATTTGAATTTTGAGGATCATGAACTGAGTTGCTTCATTTGACCTCAAAGCAACTTAATTGTGTTGCCTACATTGGTAGGACTTCAGCCAACTAAATATCAAAGAGAATGGTGAAGAATTGAGAGAGAATTTAAGAGATGAAGTTTTCTGAAAAATCACCTTCGAGGGAGCTTGAATATTTCTTGATCTTGCTTCCAATTGGTCTTCGCATGACTTCAGAAGCTTGCCGAAAGTGAATTGGATTAAGGAAGGGCTTGGATTCTTGGAGTTTCAACTTCAAAACAGAAGTGAAATTGAACCTCGATTTTCAATTGAAAACCTTCTAGTTTATCCTCTAATGGTGAGGGGTATGATTCTAAGATCAAATCTTCGGCAAGGCATCCCCAGTTCTGAGCAGAAGGGGTTGTATTTATACGCAATGCAATTGATTTCCATACACTTCCATCAAAATGCCAAAAATAGTAATTCTCACTTGCATGGATGCATGGGCGTGTGATAGGCCCATCAAATGATGTCAAAAGGTCCAAAATTGATCATGAGCAATGTTGAAAGTGTGTAATGGAGTCATGCAATTGGAAATAAAAAGTGGTCATGAGATTAATCCAAATGGAACCTTGAAGAAAACCCATGCACAAGTCATTCAATCTTTGGCCAAATGAGGTGATCATGGACTTTTTGGAAAGGTGAGATCAAGGGGAACAAATTTCATGTTGAACATGTTTCCATTTGAAACTTGGATCATGATGAATCTTGTGGTGGAAGTTTGGAAAATCAAACATAAATGAAATTTTTCTAAGTACCAAGCCAAATGTTCACTTCTTCCATATTGAATAACTTTTGCTATGGGTTTCAAATGGAAACAGTTCCTTCATTAGTGTTGTAGGTATTTAAAACATATTCAATTTAGTCACAAATTTGACATCTTTTGGATTTTGCATGAAGGAGTTATTCATTTTAGAAGTTGAGGAAAATCTCTTGTTCAATGGTAATGGCCCAAAATGACCTATAATGTTTCCTCTTGGCACATGCCCTTGAAAGTTGAATTTGAAGTTTCTCAAGGAATAAAGGTTGGAGGGGACACCTTTAAATTGATGATGAAACTTAGATGGCCTTCATCTCATAAAAATTGAGCAAGTTATGGTCTTTGGAAGTTGACCTCCTAACTAGGGTTCGAACAAAATGACCTATAATCTTTCACCATAAAAATGACTTTCCAAGCAAAACTAGCTCTTGATATCAACATGAAAGTTGTTTGGAATGTAATAATGAGTAACTTTTCTCTTAGAATAATTTTCATATGATAAAAATTGTAGGAGATAGGGTTTAGGGAACCCCAGTTTTGACAAGTTGACTTTCTCTAGTTAACCACCATGAACCAACTTGCAAACTTGAAGTTATCTTGATCTTTTGGAGTCATAGAGGATCATATATGCATAAGATGATATAATATGAATTATCCCTTGATATATTTGATCAAATGGTGAAGAAATTTCCTGAGGAAGTCACACAAGCTACCCAGATGAATTAGGGCTTCCAAGGCAAACACCCTTCAAACTCTTGATGAATTCTTGATCAAAATGATAAATGAAGTTCGTGGGGATCCATATATGATGTTTAGAACCATAGTAAACCATCTATTTATTGATCTATTTGCACTGACGGTCTCCAACCCTGGTTGTGAGCTTGATAAGGCATTGGTGGATGCACACACTACCTACAAAAGAAACAAAGCTATACATCGACATATTTTTGGTATTTTGGGTTAGTAATCAAAGACAAATAGAGTATGATACAATCAAATGTTCTTGGTGATCTCTCCCAATTCAAACCCAATGAATGAGGGGTGAGGAGGATGCCAAGGTGTGATCCCTAAAGCCAATGCATATGATGAGATAGCATGAGGGATCTAAGGGTCAAAATTGCGGTCTTACAGCTGCCCCTATTTAAGTACATTCTAACTGAGGATATGAAGGTTAAAATCTAGAAATAAATTTTGGTCCCTAAGAGACCTCAGGATGCATATGATATGAATGTTAAAATAATCTTTGTGGGGAATATATTGCCACAAAGGAAAAGAATCCGAAGAGACTGAAAGTCAACAGGAGCATAATGCATTCCATACGGAAAACTCATTCGGGAGACACAGACTCTGGGGGGAATAAAAAGTTATGTGTAGGCCAGACCACAACTTAAAAACTGATGAATACACGAGGGGATTTCCATGAAAATAAATCAATGGAAGGACTCGGTCCGGGTATAAGGGAAATTTGCAGGGGAAACTGGTAGATAAGAACAAAGCTGAAATACATGAATCAAACAGGGAAAGGAGATTCCACTGAGGAAATACCCACTCAAACTTAACTTGGGAAGAATGAACTTCAACACAGGAGTACCATAGATATATTATCTATTACTGGTTACTGGGTAGAAAGATAATATACTCTGACAGAGGGACATTCGTTACCGGTTAAGATAAACATATCAAGAATGACTCGCTGAGGAGAAAGAGGTGTATTCGTTACCTGTTACTGGGTAAGAATGACCTAACGGGGAGAGAAATCAAATAGGATTTATAACTACCGATTACTGGGAAGAAGACCAATGAGAGAGTATTTGTCACCTAATTAAAGTGAACATATCAAGGATAAACTCAAAGGAAGAATATCCGTCATCGGTTAGGATGAACATATCAAGGATATACCTCCTAGGGAATGGGGAAGAATGTACGTTATCGGTTAGGGTAAACATATCAAGGATAAACTGCCCGGGGAGAAGTAGGATTTATATCTATCAGTTACTGGATAGAATAACAAAGAGAGAATATTTGTCACCGATTAGGATGAACATATCAAGGATACATTCAGAGGGAAAGATAAAATAGGAATTACAACTACCGGTTACTATGTAGAATACTGAAAAGGGCGAGAAAAATCATCACCGGTTAAAGTGAACATATCAAGGATATACTCTCTGGGGAATAAAATAAGGATTACAACTACCTTTTTACTGGGTAGAAAACCACGAAAGGAAGAATATCTATCACCGGTAAGGATAAAAATATCAAGGATAGACTACCTAGGGAATAAAATAGGAATTACAACTACCTTTTTATTGGATAGAAAACCACGAAAGGAAGAATAACCTTCACCGGTTAGGATGAACATATCAAGGATAGACTACTCGGGGAAACGTGAAAACGAATCCGCCGAGGAAAGCAAAGGGAGTAGATTTCATTTTACCGGGTATTGGGCAAAAGTACTGTACTCAACAATTGAGAAGAATATTACCAGTTACTGGGCAATAAGCTCCCAGGGGACCAAAAAGTCTATTTAGGTAATAACTAGAAAGAAACAGTCAAACAAAAACTCAACCCAATGAGGATATAAATCAAGGGGAGTGGTTTCATCCAAATAATTAACTGGGGAGAAAACTGAAATAATAATCATCCACGAGGAACTAACTCAGTGGGGAATGAGAAAGCTTAAACTCTTTCTGCTTAAGGGGATGATACTCTACAATTGAAGGAGGACAGACACACCAAATTTGAATAGGTAAATCATACCACTGAAGCAAGGGATCAGAATAAAGAATCAAATATGATAAGATGCATAATGAAATACCTGATGTTGGGTTTTATGCATGAATATGCATGTACATGATTTATGATTATGCTGACAAATAATGCAAAGGATACAACTAACAAAGATTTGAATCACTGCTGTAACACTCGGCTAATCTCAACAAGATGGAAACACCAACTAGAGAAAATGCTAGGGATGAAAATATATCATCCAGCTCTGAACAAATCAACTATGGCTGAGAAAGTCATGGAGAACATGCTTCCAATCAATCACGGAAAACTCTACGGGGAGAGAGCATTGCTGAAGGATAATCAACCAAACATGCCGACGATAGAGAAAAGATTTGTTGAGGATCAAAATTGTCAACACTGCGGGGAATTTTTAGGTCAACGCCATATCAAATGGGCGACAACCCTATAGGGGACAAAAACAAATACTGCTCGAAATCCAATACTGCTTAGAACAAGGGATCTTCATGTCAGAATATAAACTCCACCGGGGGACACTAGAGATAAAACTCTACACGGGGATCTAAGTAAATTGTTGGGGATGCTATAACCAAGATCATCACATTCCTTAATAATCATCAAATTCTTCTTGGAAATTGCGAAATAAACCAACTACAAGGAAAAGATAACCGGATCTGATTCATACAAAGGAGAAACGACCGAAGTTACATAACACAATTATGCAAATGGAAACCAAATAAAGGTTCCGGATCTCCGGGGTCTAATCATAAGATCGGGGGATACCAAACATGAACACCTTAGCTGGGGAACATGAATCCACAAAAGTGATCAATCATCAGCTCTACTAGAGATGAGACCCACTGGCTTTACCGGGGATGATGAAATATTCGGGCAGAAACTCATCAACCAAGCCAGGGATAAATGACGAACTGTTGGGGAGGAAAATAGTTACCAAACCAACTGCTTGGGGAAGACCAACAATGTTTCACACTTCAAGACTTACCTGTTCTCAGATTGCTGTTGACATTCCATACTAAAATTGATTATTCTTAAAGTGATTATTTTTATTATTTTTAAGAAAAACAATTATTATTCATTAATTTATTTTAAAATTATCATCATAAAATTCAATCTTATTTAGCAGAAGTAACTAAGAATAGAAATAATTGGATAAAAGCTCAACTTTATTTAATAGAATGGTAGTCCGCAAATGACGAGACTCCATAGATCTTTACAAAGTTTGGATGTGGTAATTTACATAGAAAAAGGATACATTAAATACAATGATCACTACTCTCCCTACCAACTTTAACATCCATTGCGCTTGTCTTTGGTTGAAAATGATGAATCAGAACCAAATGACTTGCTTAATACCAGTCGGGTGCAGTTACTTGCCATAATCCCTAATTTTTACCTAGATTTCCCCAAGGTGGAGTACTCAATCTATCAGGATAAATTTTCTATTTTATGTCTCTAACTTTTTCTTGGATTGCCCTTTCGGGTTTTCTTGCCTAAGCCGCCCTTTCGGGTTTTCAACTTAGCGAGTTGTTCTTTTCTTTTTTTAGGTGAAGTATTTCTTGACTGCATCAACGTTCACAGGAAGCATGAACTCTTCACCATCCATAGTTGTTAGGATCAAAGCACCACCTGAAAAGTCTCTCTTAACAACATATGGGCCTTCATAATTAGGAGTCCATTATCCCCTAACATCATGTTTAAAAGATATAATCTTCTTAAGCACGAGGTCACCTTCTCTAAACACACGAGGCTTGACCTTCTTATCAAAAGCTTTCTTCATTCTTTGCTGATATAACTGACCATGACACATGGCAGTCAATTTCTTCTCTTCAATCAAATTCAACTGATCGTATATGGTCTGGCACCATTCAGCTTTTGTCAACTTGGCTTGCATCAAAACATACAATGTTAGGATCTCAACCTCCACGGGGAGCATAACTTCCATACCATAGACAAGAGAGAAAGGGGTTACCCCTGTTGAATTGTGGATGGATGTACGGTACCCATGCAAAGCAAATGGGAGCATCTCATGCCAATCTTTATAGGTTACCACCATTTTCTGAATGATCTACTTGAAGTTAGTATTTGCAGCTTCAACAGCCCCATTCATCTTGGGTCTATAGGGAGAAGAACTATGGTGTGCAATCTTGATGTCTTTGCAAAGTGCTTCCACCATATTATTGTTCAAGTTTGATCCATTGTTAGTAATGATCTTACTTGGCACACCATAACAGCATATAATCTGATTCTTGATAAACCTCACAACAACTTGCTTGCTTACATTCGTGTATGATGTCGCTTCAACGCACTTTGTCAAGTAGTCAATAGCCACCAGAATGAAACTATGTTCATTTGAAGCTTTGGGATCAATCATGCCAATCATATCAATTCCCCACAAGGAGAAGGGCCATAGGGAGGAAATGACATTCATCAATTTCAGGGGAATATGAATTTTATCGGCATAAATTTGACACCTGTGGCATTTCTTCACAAATTTGCAACAGTCAGATTCCATTGTCAGCCAATAGTAACCTACTCTCAACATATTCTTTTCCATAGCATGTCCATTGGAATGAGTACCAAAGGACCCTTCATGGACTTCAATCATCAACATGGCTGCTTCGTGTCTATCCACGCATCTGAGCAAAACCATATCGAAGTTTCTCTTGTAAAGCACATCACATTCAGGTATAAGTTTCCAGCTAATCCTCTCAAAGTCTTCTTATCTTTCAAAGATGCCCCAGACGGGTAAATTTGACTTTGGAGGAAACACTTGATATCAAAATATCATGGCTTTTCATCTTTAAATTCTTCAACAACAAACACATGAGTTGACCTTTGTAAAGAAAGTCAGAATCCTCCTCGCATAGTCTCTATATGGTATTAAACCGGGTTGATTCGTCTTTAATTCACCTTTGATTTGATTTAAAACCAAAGTTGAATTTCCATAGACGTCAATATATTTTATTTTGAGATCAACGGCCTCTTCGAGCCCCATAATGAAAGCTTCATACTCAGCCATATTGTTTGTACACTTGAAAGTCAATCTAGTTGGAAACGAAAAATGGGTGCCTTGAGGAGTAATTATCGCTACCCTAATGACATTACCATACGAATTAACAACTCCATCATATACCATGCCCCAACGGGAACTAGGTTTTTGTCCTTCTTCAAGCAATGGTTCATCACAATCTTTCATCTTCAAGTACAAAAACTCTTCGTTAGGAAAATCATTCTGCACTGACTAGTAATCTTCAATTGGTTGGTCAGCCAAATGGTCAACCAATTGGTCATCCAAAACACTACCTTTAATCACTTTTTGAAATTAGTATTCAATATCATACTCAGATAACAAGATCTGCCAATGGAAAATTCTCCTAGTTAAAAAAGGCTTCTCCAATATGTAGTTGATTGGATCCATTTTGGATATCAACCAAGTATTATGATTTAACATATACTGGCATAGACGCTTAGCAGCCCAAGCCAATGCGCAACAAGTCTTTTCAAGCATAGAATACTGAGTCTCGCAGTCGGTGAACTTCTTACTAAGGTAGTAAATTGCATACTCTTTCTTTCTAGATTCATCTTGCTGACCAAGAACACATCCCATACTCTCATCAAGCACAGTAAAATACATGATCAAGGGTCTTCCTTCAATAGGCGGAGACAAAATCGGAGGTTCAAACAGATATTCTTTTATACTGTCAAACGCTTTCTAGAAGTCTTAAGTCCAATCACAAGACTGATATTTCCGAAGAAGCTTGAATATAGGTGCACATGTGGCAGTCATATGCAATATAAATCTTGAGATATAGTTTAAGCGGCCGAGTAAAACTCTGACTTGCTTCTCAGTTTTGGGCGCAGGCATCTCTTGTATTGCTCTGACCTTGGCAGGATCAACTTCAATACCCTTCTCACTGATAATAAAGCCCAACAATTTACCAGAACGAACAAAAATGTACACTTAATGGGATTCAAGCGGAGTTTGTATTTTCTCAAATGCTGGAATAACTTCAACAAATGCTCTACATGTTCTTCTTCATCACTTGATTTGACAATCATATCATCAACATAAACTTCAATCTCTTTATGCATCATATCATGAAACACAATGGTCATAGCTCTCTGGTACGTTGCACCAGCATTCTTTAAACTAAAAGGCATCTCTTTATAACAGAATGTTCCATAGGGTGTAATGAACGTGGTCTTCTCCATATCTTCAGGTGCCATTTTGATCGGACTATAACCGGAAAATTCGTGCATAAACGAAAAGACTTTGAATTTAGCTATATTGTCTACCAACATGTCAATGTGTGGTAAAGGAAAATCATCTTTTGGACTAGATTTGTTCAAATATCTATAATCAACACACATGCGGACTTTTCAATCCTTCTTTGGAACAGGCACAATATTGGCCACCCACTGCGAATACTCGGAGGTAATAAGAAAACCATCATCAATTTGTTTCTGCACTTCCTCTTTGATCTTAACTGCCATATCAAGATGAGTTCTTCTCAATTTCTGCTTGATCGGCGAGCATTCTGGCTTTAATGGCAATCTATGATCCACAATCTCAGAATCCAAACCAGGCATGTCTTGATAGGACCAAGCAAACACATCTAAATATTCTCGAAGAAGATCGATCAACCCCTTCTTAGCCTCTGGACACAGTTGAGACCCAATCTTGACTTCCTTCACATCATCTTCGGAGCCCAAGTTGACTAGTTCAATCTGCTCTTCAAACGACTGAATGGCTTTTTCCTCATGCTCAAGTAAACGAGATAATTCATCAGATACTTCTTCATCATCAGTCTCTTCATCACCTTCAAACACCGGGAAATCAAAGTTTGGAGAGGGAGTAAGATCATTGTATTCAATGGGTTTGAGAAAATCATTTGATATTTTGATTTTAGAGAAGTGAATTGTGACAAAATATTATGCAGATGGAAGATTATTGTTTATTTATGTTCTTTGTGATTACCATTTTCAGAAAAGGAAAAAGTAAAAACAAACATCATAAATGTGGATGAATAAAATTGTATTTTATTGATGAAAATAGAAATGCCCAACAATGTACACTTCTCCCTTAGGCATAGTAGAAGGATTTTTCTTAAAAATGAAAAAAAAAATACTTAGAGCGATGAATAACAATAGGAACATCAACAGCAACCCAATTGTTGAAAATCTGGCCATGCGTCACAAAGTTGGCGCAAGCTTCGTCTTTATCATCATTGCCTTCAATTACAGCACTTGGGTGTTGATTATTCCCATGAATGAACCCTCCACTGTGGAAACTTGGTTGTACATCTTGAGTTTTGACGTTGAACGACCCTGGTTGAAATCCCAATCCAGCCTTATTCTTATTCTCAGCAATCTCTATCATACGGCCCCACTGATCAATGCTTCCAGCCTGAATAGCCTTTTGTGCATCCTTTACAGAAGACATGGGTGTCCCGGTTTTGTTTACTTCATCGGCAATAGACAAGGCTTGGAACGGATTTCCAACCTCCTATTCAGCATCAATGTAAGAAAAAGATGACAAATGGCTCACCAAAAGTGCATTCTCTCCACCAATAACGACAAGCTTGTCGTTCTTCACAAATTTCAGTTTCTGGTGAAGAATAGACGTTGTAGCGGGGTATTCGTTACCATTAGAGATATTGACTAAATCCAAGGTAAATCATACAAGTCGAGTCGCCACCGCACTTCTATTTATCCAAAGGAATGGTTAGAAACCGAACAAAAACCTAAAAGTTTTATCGAATCAAAAACTAGTAAAAATGTCAGAGATCTGGGTAAGGGGGTTGGTTATGCAATGGGAAGGTGTTAGGCATCCAAAACATCATAGGTACTCCTAGGGAGCCCTTTTCACATTTGTGGCAAAGGTTGTTGTTTTTGTGAAAATTTATTTGTGCAAACATGATTGAAGGGATGAGAAAAGCGTGTATGTTTATCTAATGTACTACTTACTAAAAGAGAGGTCAAAAGAAAATGACTCGCACGGATGTCACATCCACTGCATACGTATCTCATCTGAATAGGAGAATCAGAGTCTTCATAGCTCGGCTACCTATGGGTTAAAGAGGAGTGTGCTCGGTAAGACATCGCATCTTATGCCTACGTATCTCATCTGCAATGAGAATCAGAGCAAGCGTAGTTCGACCACCTATGGGGTAAGTGTTGTGTTTTGGGGTGAACGACGTTACTACGCAATCTACCGAATGCTCGATCTTTGGAGATTTACTCTTATGTAGTAGAAGGAGTAAACGTGTTCTTAGGAGAAGAAAAATCAATGAATTTGTTTGCGTTTTAGGAACGCTCAGGCAAAAGGGGAGTCCTAGACGAAGGAACCTGCATAAAGTAAACACACAAAACATTGCCTCCTATCGAGGTCTTCCAGCTAAGAAAGCGGTAAAAATATGGGAAAATGTAAATGTACCACACGAATAAAGATCCGAAGTAACAGTAATTAACGGAACAAGGAACCCAGAGATCTCTCAAGCTAGCACCATCAAAGAAAGTGAGTCAGTACAGATAATTGGAATAAACCTCCAGGTGGTATCCCTCAAATAAAGTGGAACACCAGGCAAACCATCTCTGCAAGAGTCATATGAGCCCTCACAAAACAAAACTCAAGAAACAGGTTAGAGAAACAAGATAGGGTAATCAAGACTTTCCCCCAAATCAAAATGTAACCACACGAATCATGCCATTAAAATTCACAAAAAGTTCACAAAAAGCAACCAAGGGTAGGAGGCCTAAACCTCTTGTCAAACACATGCATCAAAAGGGTATCAAATTCACCCATAATACCTCATACATTCAGAGCATTCAAATTAAAAGCATAAAGTAATGGGAATAAGGCAAACCTGACTGGAGAGATCGAATGAAATTGAATTGCCTGGTTGGGTTTGCAAAGCACTCTTAGGGTTTATATGAGAGGGAATTGGTTCTTTGCCGATGAGTTCCCTTCAGTCTCTGGAGGTTGCTCTGAACTCTGTTAGCTCTTCTCTCACTATCTTTTTCCTGCCAGGGTAATAGGAATAAAATTCTTTTGTTTCATTGAAACTCTGAATTTATAACCTGATTTTTGTGGACCTGTGGGCTCAAATGAGAGAGGCCCAAGTCCAAAAAATTTCTGTTATATTTTATTTATTTATTTATTTATTTTTTTCGTTTTTCATTCTTTTTTTTTAACACGTGGGCTTCCCCTGAGCGAGCATGACAGTTCAAGAAATTCCTCTGAGCGTAGGTGATTCTAGTGGCTTTTCTTGGGACTCGCTAGGCAACCCATTCTGCTCGCCTAGCGAGCATGACAGCTCATGAACAGACTTTTGCTCCTTCACGATTAACGTTTTGACTGACGAATAGACCCCATTTGAACCTGTTGGAAGTATCTCAAGTCATTCCCTTGTGTTGACTGATCATCTAAATAGAACCCACAAAGTGTCTTGGATGATACTCAAGCTTCAAACAAAAGATGTTAGTGACACATTTTTGTGCTTTTGGTTAGTAAACAAAAGTAAGAGAAACAATGATGTATAATTCAAGCATGCTTGGTGATCTCAAACCAATCAAAAGGAGTCCCACCCAAAGGCAAAGGGAACCAAGATGCTAAAGATCCTTGAGGCAATGCAAATGCAATGTTATGATGCCATGAGGGATCTTAGGGTCAAAATTGGGGTCTTACAGATGCCCCTATTTAAGGTCATTCTAGCCGAAGAAGTGAAGGTTAAAATCTTCGTCTCGACAGGGTATAATGGGCTTAAATAATAACAAAGAGACGAATTTTGGTCCCTAAGAGATCTCATGATGCAAATGTAGGTATGAAAAATGGTAGCACTCTGTGGAGATTTGTGTCCACAAAAGCAAAGAAATCAGAAGCCACTGATAATCCATATGAGCAATTCACTCCATGGGACCAAGACCCTAGGGACTCTCCTGGGGATATAAAAGGGATAAAAATGCGCGAGCATGTCACGACTCAAAGCGTGGGGAACAGAATTCCAAAGGGAAAAGATCCAATGGAAAGACTCGAGCTGACTCGAAGATGCATGTATTGGGGAATATGCCAATACAACAAAAAAACTATCCACAGCGGATACTTCGGATAAAATCCAGATGAAAACAATCCACTAAGGGACTTCGCTGGGGATTTCCACAAGGACACTCCTGGGGAAGCAGCGGGATGAGGTATTACCGGTTACTGGGTAATAAGCTCAAGGAGACATGTGATCTGAACGCCAGGTATGAGGGATACAACATGCTCAGGAAGAGATGAATATCCAAGACCGCTATAAGGGTGAGAGATATCAAATCTTCAAAACTTCTGAGGAAAACCTAAAAGGTATACTTCAACTCAGGGATTCTGACTCCACAGGGGACAAAAAGTGATAATAGAGAACAGAGAGGAAGGAACACCAGGGATACCGGTTACTGGGCATATAATAGGTGACCAACCAAGGCGTGAATTGGGGAATATTCCCAAAACACTCATCATCCAAAAGAGGGCTAAAAGCAAACTCGATTACAGGATGGATATTCGACTCCACAAAGGGGATACGAATCTTACTCAACTGGGGAAGAACAAAAGGCTTCAGACCCGAGAGTGCATGAGATATACTATCTATTACCGTTAGAACGTAGATAATATACTCGCATGGACGATTATCCACAACCGGTTAGTGGGTTAATAAAGGATAAATCGAGCGAAAAGAAAAGGCATCGGGATACCGAAACTAGGTATATAATGATGACCAATTCAGGGGAGAAACAATTGTTACCAACAACAACAAGGTAGACGAGAGATGACCCGCTGGGGATAAATTACGGAATCAGGGCAATTATCCAAGCAAATGAGGGGATATCATCACCGAATATTGGATGAAGATAACTGTCACCAATTAAAGATGAGCAAAAATAGTTACTCTGCAAAAAGGGAAGAAATAGGGTTTATAACTACCAGTATGAGGGTAGAGAAACACAGACTCCGCCGGGGGTAATAATTACTAATTATTGAGCAATTATTCATTTACCACGGGGAAACAGGAAAAGAGTCTCAAGAGATCGATCTAGGATCAAACTAGATAGGCACAACAAATCAAGACTTGTCTCGGTGAGGATATAACTCAATGGGGAAAACCATCCCAGTATATGTGTTGGGAAGGAACAAAAACAATCAACATCCACGAGGATATAACCCGGTGGGGAATATGGAACAAAGGATAGACGCTTTCTACTTACGGAGCTGACTCTATATGGAGAGATCAGACACACACATCTTCTCGGGGAAGTATATCACAAAATAGCAGGAGACAGCCAACAACGATATATGGCAAAGAATGCATCATGAATATCTGAATGGTATAATTATGCATGAACATGCGTGGTTTATATATGATGTATGCTGACAGATAGACATATCTAACACAACCAGGTCCAGGAATCAACCACCCGGTACTACATCTCAAGAGAGAAAGCCAAGTTCACCGGGGAGTATCCAATCTGCTGGGGATCAGAGATACCAGGAAGCAAAGAACACAGCAAGGGATGAATCATCAATCATTCCAGCTGGGGACGAGAGTTATCACAGACAAGGTCCACCACACCAATAACTCTACTGGGGAATCTATCCGAGGAGATAAAGGATTTATCGGGATCAACCACCAAATACCGCTCTTGCCCAAAGAGATCCAAGCTGCTGAGGAAGAAAGATTGCTACTCTACTGAAGGGAAGAGAGGTGACTCTCAACAAGCAATCCACTTGGTAAGATAAACCACAAAAGGTTCCGGAGGGAGGAGATACGGTCATGCCAGGAATATGGACAAAAATCTTACCCTGTTGGGGATCGTACCACCCTTGGGAGAGCACTGAGGATCTCCTAAGTATCCTTTCGTCATTGTGAATGTTCACTTTGTTTAAAAACAAATTATGAAAAATTTGATTGTTTAAAACAATGAGATTTTCTTAATCAAAACATGCAAAACATTTGTTGAATAGAAACAGATAACAGTGCCAATAATTGGATAAAAGGCTCAAATTTATTTGATAGAATGGTAGTCTGTGAATGGCAAGACTCCATAGATCTTTACAAATTTGAAATTGGTGATATATATTGGAAAAGGGCTACATTGAACATAATGACCATTTCTCCACCAATTCTGAATCCGATGTACTTGAAGCTTTGGCTGATAATGAGCAAGGATCTTTGACGGACGACAGTTGTAGAACAAAGTCTTGTCAGGACGCAGTTACTTGCCAAATCCCTAATTTTTGCCTAGATTGCCCCAGGATGAGATACTCAATCTAGCGGGATACATATATCATTATTATATATTTTTTGTGTCTCTAACTTTTGCCTGGATCGCCCTTTCGGGTTTTCAATCCACCGAGACGCTCATTTTTGCCTAAGCCGCCCTTTCGGGTTTTCAACTTAGCGAGCTATTTAGTTTTTATTTTTTTAGGCGAAGTATTTCTTGACTGCATCTGAATTCACAGGACGAGTGAAATCCTCCCCATCCATAGTTGTAAGTATCAAAGCACCGCCTGAAAAGGCGCTCTTAACAACATACGGACCCTCATAGTTTGGAGTCCACTTGCCCCTGGAATCGGGCGCGAAAGACAAGACTTTCTTGAGCACAAGGTCACCTTCTCGGAACACACGAGGCTTGACCTTCTTATCAAAAGCTTTCGTCATCCTCTGCTGATATAACTGACCGTGGCACATGGCAGTCAATCTCTTTTCTTCTATCAAGTTCAGTTGGTCATAACGACTCTGAACCCATTCAGCATCAGTCAACTTGGCCTCCATCAAGACTCTCATTGATGGGATCTCAACCTCTACTGGGAGTACCGCCTCCATGCCCTAAACAAGAGAGAAAGGGGTTGCCCCTGTTGAAATGCGGACAGATGTACGATATCCATGCAAAGCGAATGGCAACATCTCATGCCAATCTTTGTACGTAACAACCATCTTCTGGATAATTTTCTTGATATTCTTGTTAGCAGCTTCAACAGCCCCATTCATCTTGGGTCTGTACGGAGAAGAATTATGATGTGCAATATTGAATTCACTACACATCTCTTTCATCATCTTGTTATTCAAGTTAGATCCATTATCAGTAATGATCTTATCTGGCACACCATATCGGCATATGAGTTGATTCTTGATAAACTTCATGACCACCTGCCTAGTCACATTTGCATACGACGGCGCTTCAACCCACTTGGTGAAGTAATCAATTGCTACGAGAATAAATCTGTGTCCATTGGACGCTTTCGGCTCTATCATGCCAATCATGTCAATTCTCCACGTGGAGAAAGGCCATGGTGATGAGATCACATTCAAAAGTGTCGGGGGAGTATGAGTCTTATCAGCATAAATCTGACACTTGTGGCATTTCTTCACAAATTTGCAGCAGTTAAACTCCATTGTCAGCCAATAATAGCCTTCTCTCAACATCTTTCTAGCCATGGCATGTCCATTGGAATGAGTACCAAATGAACCCTCATGGACCTCAGTCATCAACAGGTCTGCTTCGTGTCTATCCACGCATCTGAGTAGAACCATGTCAAAATTTCTTTTGTAAAGCACTTTGCCATTGAGGTAGATACTGCCTGACAATCTCCTCAAAGTCTTCCTATATTTTACAGATGCCCCAGGCGGGTAAATCTGGCTCTGAAGGAAACACTTGATATCATAATACCACGGCTTATCATCTTTTACTTCTTCTACTGCAAATACATGAGTTGGTCTGTCCAAGCGCATAACGGTGATATTGGGGACTTCATTCCACAATTTAACCACAATCATCGAAGCAAGCGTAGCAAGAGCATCTGCCATCCGATTCTCATCTCGAGAAAAATGATGGAAGTCAACCTCAGTAAAGAACGTTGAAATCCTCCTCGCATAATCTTTGTATGGAATGTGGCCAGGCTGATTCGTTTCCCATTCACCCTTAATCCGATTAACAACGGGGACCGAATCACCATATACATCAAGATGCTTGATCCTTAGATCAATACATTCCTCCAATCCCATAATACAGGCCTCATACTCAGCCATATTATTCGTGCATTTGAAAGTTAGCCTTGCTGTAAAAGGAATATGCGCGCCCTGAGGAGTAATAATCACGGCCCCAATACCATTTCCATACTAATTTACATTGCCATCAAACACCATACTCCATCTGGAACCAGGCTCTGACCCTTCATCAAGTGTAGGCTCATCACAATCTTTCACTTTCAAATACAGAATTTCCACATCCGGGAAGTCATACTGAACTGACTGATAATCTTCAATAGGTTGATGTGCCGAATGGTCAGCCAAGATACTACCTTTAATAGCCTTCTGAACTCGATACAAAATATCATACTCAGATAACAACATCTGCCAACGGGCAATTCTCCTTGTTAAAGCAGGCTTCTCGAAGATGTACTTGATTGGATCCATTCTGGATATCAACCAAGTCGTATGATTTATCATATACTGGCGTAAGCGCTTAGCAGCCCAAGCCAAAGCACAGCATGTCTTTTCAAGCATTGAGTATCCAGACTCACAATTAGTGAACTTCTTACTCAGGTAGTAAATAGCATACTTCTTCTTCCCTGATTCGTCTTGCTGACCAAGGACACAACCCATCGAGTCTTCAAGAACAGTCAGATACATGATCAAAGGTCTTCCCTCTACAGGCGGAGACAGAATCGAAGGCTCAGACAGATATTCTTTAATACTGTCGAAAGCTTTATGGCAATCCTCGGTCCAATCATGGGACTGATCTTTCAGGAGGAGCTTGAATATAGGCGCACATGTGGCAGTCATGTGGGATATGAATCTGGAGATATAATTCAAGCGGCCAAGAAAACCTCGGACTTGCTTCTCAGTTTTGGGCGCAGGTATCTCTTGTATTGCTTTGACCTTTGCAGGATCAACCTCAATACCTCTTTCACTAAGAATGAAACCCAATAACTTGCCAGAACGAACTCCAAATGTACACTTGTTGGGATTCAGATGAAGCTTATATTTCCTCAAACGATGGAAAAGCTTTAACAAATGCTCTACATGTTCAACTTCCGTTCTTGACTTAGAAATCATATCGTCAACATATAACTCAATCTCCTTGTGCATCATATCATGAAACAAGGTGGTCATAGCTCGTTGATACGTGGCTCCGGCATTCTTCAAACCGAAGGGCATCACTCGATAACAGAATGTTCCCCATGGTGTGATGCATGTTGTCTTCTCCATATCCTCGGGTGCCATCTTAATCTGATTATATCCGGAAAATCCATCCATAAACGAGAAGACTTTGAATTTAGCTGTATTGTCTACCAACATATCAATATGTGGTAGAGGGAAATCATCGTTCGGACTAGCTTTATTCAAGTCTCTATAGTCCACAAACATCCGGACTTTTCCATCTTTCTTAGGCACGGGCACAATATTGGCCACTCATTGAGGATACGTAGAAGTCACCAGAAACCCCGCATCAATTTGCTTCTGAACTTCCTCTTTTATCTTCACTGCCATATCGGGATGAGTTCTTCTGAGCTTCTCCTTCATAGGCACGCACTCCGGCTTCAAGGGTAGGAAATGTTGCACAATATCAGTATCTAGACCCGGCATGTCTTCATATGACCAAGCAAAGACGTCAACATATTCTCGTAGTAATTCAATCAACCCCTTCTTAACAGATTCTTCTAGAAGTGCCCCAATCTTTACCTCTCGCACACAATCCTCAGACCCCAAGTTGACTGTTTCCAGATTCTCAAGATACGGCTGAATGATCTTCTCTTCATGTTCAAGTAGCCGGGTGATCTCATTAGGAATCTCTTCAACACCATCTTCCTCTGCCTCAAATACAAGGATTTCAAAACTGGGAGATGGTGTTGGGTCATTATGTTCAATGGGTTTAGAAACCAACCTGCATAATGATTTTGGATATGAAAAGATTTAGAATTCAAACAAGGAAAATCATTATGCAGATGAAAAGATTGATTTTATTCTTATTTTTAGGGTTTTATGTGATCACCAATTTCATGCAAAAGCGAAAAGGGAAAATAAATGGAAAAACAAACATTTAACATGAATTTATTGAATGAAAATATCATTGTTTTTATGCGCCATCAATGTCATCACTCCTCCTTTTGGCATGGGAGAAGGGTTTTTAAACAAAGTGATCATTATGTTGACTTATGGACAACTGTTGGAATATCCACAGCGACCCAATTGTTGCAGACCCCTCCAGGGATGATGAAATTGCCAGAATCCTTTGTATCTTCTTCTAAAACGGCAACAACCTCCTCATCTTGACCGGTGTGGATAAAACCTCCACTCTTGAATAACCCTTTCTTGTTGAAAGTACCAGAAGAAAAACCTATGCCAGCCCGGGACTCGTTGTCTTCTAACTCAATCATTTTTCCTAAACCAGTGGTTGCACCACGCTCAATGGCCAACTTTGCATCTTTGTAGGAAGCAAATGAAGGAGTTATCTTCTCAATAGGCTCAGCTATAGATAAAGCTTGGAAAGGAGTTCCAATTTCAACCTCAGCATCTATATAAGAGAAGGAAGACAAATGGCTAACCAGGAGAGCCCTTTCTCCCCCTACCACCACGAGCTTCTTGTTTTTCACGAATTTCAATTTCTGGTGTAGGGTGGACGTCACGACGCTGGCCTCGTGAATCCATGGTCTGCCTAAGAGACAACTATACGATGGGTGAATGTCCATAACCTGGAAGGTAATCTGGAAATCACTTGGTCCGATCTTGACTGGAAGATCAACTTCCCCAATCACAGTTTTGCGAGACCCATCGAAAGCCTTTGTAACTACTCCACTATGCCTAATGGGAGGCCCTTGATATGATAGCGTTGAGAGAGTGGACTTTGGCAATACGTTCAATGATGACCCGGTGTCCACCAATACATTGGACATGGCGTCGTCTCTACAACCCATAAATATATGTAATGCCAGGTTGTGATCTCTTCCCTCCTCAGGGAGATCAAAGTCACAAAAGCTCAGGTTGTTACAAGCAGTAATGTTTGCAACAATGCTATCGAATTTCTCCAAAGTGACATCGTGATCTACATATGCCACATCCAACACCTTCTGCAGAGCCTCTCAGTGTGCTTCTGAATTTAAGAGTAAGGATAACACAAATATTTTGGATGACGTTTGTAGAAGTTGGTCTACAACATTATACTCGCTCCTTTTAATGAGTCTCAACATCTCATCACAGTCTTCTTTCACATTGTCACTCGGGCCAACAGAAGTAGGAGTTTTCAATACAAAGGAGGGCTTAACAGCAAGTGCCGGATTCGGAGAATTCACAGCCTTCCCGATCGGGCATTCAACAAAATCAGCATTAATTTGAGGCTTCGGCAGTGCTGAAAATACATGGACACTATGGGTCAAACCGCTAACATCGGCAATATTCACAACAGAAGAAGAGGGCAAGGACACCTCTTTCCCATTCTCTACTGCTACGGCGTTGTAGCGATAGGGAACTGCCTTTTTAGAGGAGTAAGGCACAGGACCAGCAGGCTTAATGATCAGAGCGGGAGAAGCCTTCTGCTTGCTACCATTGTACTTGATGATAACAGGCTCGGGTATCCGGAACACTGGGGAGATCACATTGACCTCAGGCTCATTTTCATCAACATTCCTGTTTTGAAGGATCTCAATGACTCCTTCGTCCAGCATTTCCTGAACATCCTTGCGCACCTGGCAATAACCCAATCGGTTAAGAGAGTAGACTCGACATCTATCATGGTCATGCTCATAATGACTGTAATCACACAACAAACGATGCATCTGGATCAGAGACTGTTGAATATGACTGACATATTTGACCTTGTATTTTCCAGGGTAACCCTGGACCATGTTGACAGATTTCCCATGTTCGGGCAATGGGTTCTTCTTCACATTAGGGCCTACGTCCTCAAAACATAGAATACCACACCTCACAAGGTCTTGAACCTTGGTCTTCAAAGGGTAACAATTCTCCACGTCGTGGCCGGGAGCACCAGAATGGTAAACACAATGTAACTCAGGCTTATACCACCACTGGGGGTTAGCAGGTATAGCCGGTGGGTCTCTCGGAGTAATCATCTTCCTTTCTATCAAAGAGGGATATAACTCTGCGTATGTCATAGGAATAGGATCGAAGGTGACCCTTTTCCTCTCGTAACTCGTGCTGGTTTGATTACTGTTTCAAGGTTGGTAGGCCTGTTGCTGCGGTCGGTGTTGTTGTTCCTGATATTGCGGATGTGGTTGCTGATTGTTACTATGTTGCTGATACTTATGATTGTCTCTGAAAACAGGTGCTATATGAGCCACCTGGTGCTGGTTACTGGCGGGACGCACAGTCTTCCTCCTCACAGAGGGTCTTCTGGGTTTCTTATGGGAGATCACAACATGTGCCTCTCCATCTTTCTTCTTTGCAAATGCCCCATAACATTTGGCAGAAGAGCCTTCTTCTCTGGTTAACCGTCCTTCACGGACCCCTTCTTCTAGACGCATCCCCATATTCACCATCTCGGTGAAGTCAGAAGGAGCGCTAGCAATCATCCGCTCATAATAAAAAGAACTTAAAGTCTTCAAAAAGATCTTAGTCATCTCTTTCTCTTCTAGCGGAGGCACAATCTGTGCTGCCACCTCTGGGCGTACTCCTTAAATGTTTCTTTATCCTTCTGGGACATGGCCTTAATTGATCTCTATCGGGAGCCATATCCACGTTGTACTTGTACTGCTTGACGAAGGCTTCGCCGAGATCATTGAAGGATCGGATGCTCGCACTGTCTAAACCCATGTACCAACGCAAAGCGGCACCGGACAAACTGTCCTAAAAGTAGTGGATGAGTAGTTGGTCATTATCGGTTTGAGTCGACATCTTCCTGGCATACATGACCAGGTGGCTGAGAGGACAAGTATTTCCTCTGTACTTTTCAAAATCAGGGACCTTAAATTTCACAGGGATCTTCACATTTGGAACCAAGCAGAGTTCGGCAGCAGACTTGCCGAAAAGATCCTTCCCTTTGAGAATTTTCAATTCCTTGCGAAGCTCAAGAAATTGATCAGTCATAGCATCCATCTTCTCATAAACATCTGGACCCTCAGACAGATCAGAATGATAGATGGTGTCGTCTACCCTGGGCAAAGTATGCATGACAGGAGGAGGAACGGAAAGGACCGGGCTAGGTGCCGGCAGAGAAGCAAAGGTAGGAACAGGACCCTCAGGCCTGAAATTGGGAGGCATCCCCCACGGGAACCCGGTTGGCATGGTTGTTGGAACAAAGTGTGCACTGGCAGCGGGCACAGTAGAGGAGACAATCTCGGAGATAACTGTCCTCTGGGGAGGAGTTGAAGGTGTCGGAGAAGACTGGCTCTGGGCAGCCATGAGTGACTCCATTAGGGCAGTCAATCTGGCCACTTCCTCTTTCAGCTCACGGTTCTCTTGCTCTAAATGATCCATCAACCTTGAAATGTTGGCTCTAGTGTAGTACCGGTGAGTCAACTTGTCTTCAAAATAAATGAAGGACACAGAGTTAGACCACAGGGCAAGGGACCGGAAACAAAACCTGCTTATGCATATGATGCATGCAATGTTTGTGCATATGATTTGTTTTTTATTTCAAAGGAACTTTAGAGTTTTATTTGCAAATTCTGGAAATATTAAGCATTTTATCACATATGGAAATATCTCATCAAATAATATCAGGGAAAAGAAGTGCAGCATCGTCAATCATATACAAGAGAAAAGGAAAATAATCGTCTTATGGATCCCTAGAAACAATCATCTAAAGCTCGGGACACAGGAAGATAAGATGCGCGAAGCCTCTTCACCTCCCTCTCATAGGCTGCCTCCATATCGGCCTTCTCTTTGGCGAGTCGATCATACCTCCTCTTCCTGAACTTAGAAGACTGAGGAAGTAGAGAAGTCCATACATCGTCAGGGTCATCAATAACCTGATGCTCAAGAAACTCAATCAACGCATCCTTCTCCTTAATCTGCTGAAGTAACTTTTCACGTTCATGGATCCAGGCACGTGAACGGTCTTCGTCTCTCAACTCCTCTACTCCTTGATTAGGGAGGGTTGAAGGCCCAGTCATAATCATAGGTGCAGGTCTTGGATACTCATAAGGCATGAGATACTCAGACGCCCTCTTCCTAACCCAAACAGTGTAAGGCTCCAAAGCGATGCAATTCTTAGGACCCAACTCTTTCCTTCCTTTCCTATGAATCTTGCGCCAAGCGCGGACCATCCTAGCTTTCAAGCCTTGGGGATCTTTACCATCCTGAAAGAATACACCCTCTAACAGAATGTTATTGGGGTTATCCCTTAAGGGGAACCCAAGTTGCCGACGTGCCAAAACAGGATTGTAGTTAATCCCACCACATGTACCAAGAAGAGGTACATTGGAGAATTCGCCACAAGAGTCAATAATCTACACATCATCATACACACGGTTATACCAAGAGATATCATCATTAGTGAGAAACATAAGTCTCTTGGACCACCGTAGACATTCCTTGTTCTCCTTGAAAGCGACTGTCTGAGGTAAGTGAGAAATAAACCACTTATACAACAGAGACAAACAACACACAATGGCGCCATCACCCTTTGCGTTCCTCATATGCAAAGAGAAGTAGGTATCGCCCAACAGAGTCGGAACGGGATTAAGAGTAGAGAAAATCCTAATAGCGTTCACATCCACAAACTTGTCGATGTTGGGGAATAATACTAGCCCATAGATGAGAAGTACAAATATGGCCTCAAAGGCGTCCTCACTCATGGCCTTCCCATACATAGTAGCTTGAGCGATGAGGAACTCAGAAGGGAGACCTTGAATTCCCCCTTTGGTAGTCATATGAGCATCAACCAGAGAATCATCTATGTGTAACATGTCTGCTATCTCTTGAGAAGTAGGAATACTCTCCAAGCCACTGAACGGCAACTAGTCTAGAATAGGTATACCCACAAGGTAAGCATACTCCTCAAGGGTAGGCAAAAGCTGAAAATCTGGAAACGTGAAGCAACGGTACAAGGGATCATAAAACTGCACCAATACACTCACCAATCCTTCATCCACCTGAGTAGTCAGAAGAGGAAGAAGCTTCCCAAACCGAGCCTTGAAACCCGAAGGATCTAATACATATGATGTCAGATTCCTTAACTCTTTCAAATCTGGTTGCCTGAAGTTGTACTTCTTTGTATTCCTTCTTTGTCTTTCCATGTCTGAAAATTTTGCAAATAAACCTCTTAAGTTCCTTGAAAATTTTCTCATTATTTTGATGATATGAATGCAAATGGGTGCATGAATGCATGAATGCAACAATCACACTCAAGGATCAAGCAAAGCACACCAAACAAAGGTCATGGGATGGATCATGTTATCCTTAATATCAATCATCCATTTTGGTGGATTATGGTTTACACCTTATCAACACCCGAGTTCCATTGATATTAAGGATTCATGAACGGATCAACCATGAATCAAGGGTTTGTTGTAAGTCACGAGCATGGAGTTAGGTTAAGAACCACCCAAAAGGGAGCGTACTAGGGTTTAAACCTGCCAAACATGTTCTACAAGAGGTTCCCATAGTCATCATCCCATCTTTCGGATATTATTGGAGAAACGACTACTCGTATTCCGAAAATATTCTCAAGAGAGACTCTTATGAGTGTAGTATCGCGTAACAATCGTATCAAATCTTACACTTGAACGACTTTCGCACTACATCCTAAGAATAGGCCAAGATGGGCTTGGTAAACTAAGGTCCTTGGTTTCTAAGGTCTATATTGGAAAGAGTAATGTCTAACCACAACTTACTTGTGTGACATTATTGATCCCGACATAACCGCCACCAAGTGAATGGACTTGCAAGTCAACTTGCTAAGGAATAACTCCACACAAGTCGACAGGACTATGCCATTCTCCTATCCTAAGTGCACTCGAGTTCGGGTATAGAACTCATCTCACAAAGATCACCAAGCATACAAGGAATTAATATTCAAACAATTCAATCATTACATACAATACCGTAATCCCAAATTGCACAAAAATATGTCACAAAAAAAATATACAATACAATACAACAAATATGAAAAGTAGGCAAAACCCACTAGGATTTCATATCCCCAACATAGTCGCCATTTTTCTGTAGCGGGGTATTCGTTACCATTAGAGATATTGACTAAATCCAAGGTAAATCATACAAGTCGAGTCGCCACCGCACTTCTATTTATCCAAAGGAATGGTTAGAAAGCGAACAAAAACCTAAAAGTTTTATCGAATCAAAAACTAGTAAAAATGTCAGAGATCTGGGTAAGGGGGTTGGTTATGCAATGGGAAGGTGTTAGGCACCCAAGACATCCTAGGTACTCCTAGGGAGCCCTTTTCACATTTGTTGCAAAGGTTGTTGTTTTTGTGAAAATTTATTTGTGCAAACATGATTGAAGGGATGAGAAAAGTGTGTGTGTTTATCTAATGTACTACTTACTAAAAGAGAGGTCAAAAGAAAATGACTCGCACGAATGTCGCATCCACTGCATATGTATCTCATTTGAATAGCAAAATCAGAGTCTTCGTTGCTCGGCTACCTATGGGTTAAAGAGGAGTGTGCTCGGTAAGACATCGCATCTTATGCCTACGTATCTCATCTGGAATGAGAATCAGAGCAAGCGTAGTTCGACCACCTATGGGGTAAGGGTTGTGTTTTGGGGTGAACGACGTTACTACGCAATCTACCGAATGCTCGACCTTTGGAGACTTACTCGCTTGTAGTAGAAGGAGTAAACGTGTTCTTAGGAGAAGAAAAATCAATGAATTTGTTTGCGTTTTAGGAACGCTCAGGCAAAAGGGAAGTCCTATACGAAGGAACCTGCATAAAGTAAACACACAAAACATTTCCTCCTATCGAGGTCTTCCAGCTAAGAAAGCGGTAAAAATATGGGAAAATGTAAAAGTACCACACGGATAAAGATCCGAAGTAACAATAATTAATGGAACAAGGAACCTAGAGATCTCTCAAGCTAGCACCATCAAAGAAAGTGAGTCAGTACAAGTAATCGGAATAAACCTACAGGTGGTATCCCACAAATAAAGTGGAACACCAGGCAAACCATCTCTGCAAGAGTCATATGAGCCCTCACAAAACAAAACTCAACAAACAGGTTAGAGAAACAAGATAATCAGGAGTTTCCCCTAAATCAAAATGTAACCACATGAATCATGCCATTAAAATTCACAAAAAGCTCACAAAAAGCAACCAAGGGTAGGAGGCCTAAACCTCTTGTCAAACACATGCATCAAAAGGGTATCAAATTCACCCATAATACCTCATACATTCAGAGCATTCAAATTAAAAGCATAAAGTAATGGGAATAAGGCAAACTTGACTGGAGAGATCGAATGAAATTGAATTGCCCGGTTGGGTTTGCAAAGCACTCTTAGGGTTTATATGAGAGGGAATTGGTTCTTTGCCGATGAGTTCCCTTCAGTCTCTGGAGGTTGCTCTGAACTCTGTTAGCTCTTCTCTCACTATCTTTTTCCTGCCAGTGTAATAGGAATAGAATTCTTTTGTTTCACTGAAACTCTGAATTTATAACCTGATTTTTGTGGACCTGTGGGCTCAAATGAGAGAGGCCCAAGTCCAAAAATTTTCTGTTATATTTTATTTATTTATTTATTTATTTATTTATTTATTTATTTATTTATTTATTTATTTATTTATTCATTTATTTATTTATTTTTTCATTTTTCGTTTTTTTTAAACACGTGGGCTTCGCCTAGCGAGCATGACAGTTCAAGAAATTCCTCTGAGCGTAGGTGATTCTAGTGGCTTTTCTTGGGACTCGCTAGGCACCCCATTCTGCTCGCCTAGCGAGCATGACAGCTCATGAACAAACTTTTGTTCCTTCACGATTAACGTTTTGACTGACGAATAGACCCCATTTGAACCTGTTGGAAGTATCTCAAGTCATTCCCTTGTGTTGACTGATCATCTAAATAGAACCCACAAAGTGTCTTGGATGATACTCAAGCTTCAAACAAAAGATGTTAGTGACACATTTTTGTGCTTTTGGTTAGTAAACAAAAGTAAGAGAAACAATGATGTATAATTCAAGCATGCTTGGTGATCTCAAACCAATCACAAGGAGTCCCACCCAAAGGCAAAGGGAACCAAGATGCTAAAGATCCTTGAGGCAATGCAAATGCAATGTTATGATGCCATGAGGGATCTTAGGGTCAAAATTGGGGTCTTACAGACGTTACTGCTCTAACTTCATGAATCCATGGCCTTCCCGATAGACAACTGTAGGCCGGGTGGATATCCATTACCTTGAAAGTAATTTGGAAATCACTTGGACCTATCTTCACTGGAAGGTCCACTTCACCAATGACATTTTTTTTAGAACCATCAAACGCTTTGACAATCATGTCACTGTATCTCATTGGGGCGCCTTGGTAGGAAGGTCTTGACAATGTCGACTTCGGAAGCACATTCAAAGACGAACCAGTGTCAACCAACACATTGGATATATCGTCCTCTTTATAATTCATTGAAATATGCAACGCCAAATTGTGATTTCGGCCTTCCTTGGGAAGCTTTTCATCATAAAAGCTCAGATTATTGCAAGAAGTAATATTGGCAACTATGTGGTCAAATTGATCCACAGTAACATCATGTTCAACATAAGCATGTTCAAGCACTTTCTTCAACGCCTCCCTATGTGTCTCGGAGTTCATCAAGAATGACAGCACGAAGATCTTTGACGGGGTTTGGAGAAGCTGCTCCACCATATTAAACTCACTTCCCTTTATCAACTTCAAAACGTTATCATCATCACTAGGATTTAGTTTGTTGGATTCACCAGTTTGACACACTGAAGTGCTAACTAGATTTGCCACTGGAATCTCTATCTTCTTACTAGTTGCAGCATCTTCTACTACTCTCGGAAAAACCAGACCAAACACACGACCAATACGGGTCACCTTTTTCGATGTCAACAATATTCACCACGGAGTCTGCAACTGGTAAAGGAATCACTTGACCATTCTCTACCATTGTGGTGTTGTATTGATAAAGCACAACTTTGACGGATGCATACGGAACAGGGCCTACTAGTCATATAACTAACGACGATACCGATCTATTAACATTATTGTTGTTGCTGCTATCAAATTGAATAACTACCCGCTCAGGGGTCTTGAATACTGGTACGATTACATTCACGTCATCTATATCCCTCGACTGTTGAATCTAGATTACATTCTCATCCATCAACTTCTGGATATCTCTCTTGACAATCATACACCCACGGGGATTCACACTACATATTGCACAATTATCATGGCCGTGCTCACCGTCACTGATCAAACACAAGGTTCTATGCATTTCCACCAACGACCTACGGATACGTCTTACATCGAATACTCGGAAATTTCCTGGACAATCGTCCACCATGTTGACAGTAGCATTACCATGAGCAGGCAATGGATTAGCTTTCACATCGGATGCTTTGTACTCGAAGGACACCATCTCACTCTTCGCAAGATTTTGTACTTCATACTTCAACGGATAGCAGTTCTCGATATCGTGGCCAGGGGCTCCCTGGTGAAAAGCACAACGATGTTCAGGTTTGAACCACCATGGAAGTGGCTCAGGAATCTGTGGAGGATTTCTAGGTTGAATGAGGTTCTTAAGAACCAAGGATGGATATAATTCTGCATATGACATAGGAATAGGGTCAAAGGAGACCTTCTTCCTCTCAAAGTTTTGTTGTTTATTAATGTTGTTGTAGTTGGTTCTTTGTTGTGGTTGTTGTTGATGTTGTTGTTGTTGAATCGGAATGGATTGATTGTTGGAATTGTTGGAAAAAACTAGAATCACTGAAGAAACTTGATGCTGATGTTGTCGAGGTTGAGAACTCTTTCTAACATGAGTTGTCCTCTGCCTCCCCATTGACACTGAACTAGTTTCTCCCTCCTTCCTCTAGGAGAAACTACCACCATACTTTTTGCTAGACGGTGCTTCTTCTTTAGACAGACGTCCTTCAAGGAATCCTTCTTCTAACCATATCCCCATGTTTACCATTTCGGTAAAGTCATTGGGGGCACTGGAAATCATACGTTCATAATAAAACAAACTCAACGCCTTCAGGAAGATCTTAGTTATTTCCTTCTCTTCCAATGGTGGACTTATTTGGGCAGCAAGCTCTCTCCATCTCTGGGCATACTCCTTGAATGTCTCCTTATCTTTCTAAGACATAGACCTCAACTGGTCTCTATCAGGTGCCATATCAACGTTGTACTTGTACTGCTTGACAAAGGCTTCACCTAAGTCGTTGAAAGTACAGACACTTGCATTGTGCAAGCCCATACACCATATCAAAGCAGCACCAATTAAACTGTCTTGGAAATAGTGAATCATCAACTGATCATTATCAATTTGAGTAGACGTCTTTCTGGCGTACATCACAAGGTGGCTCAGCGGACAAGTGTTTCCCTTATACTTTTCAAAGTCATGGACCTTGAACTTCATCAGGATTTTCACATTAGGCACTAGGCAGGGCTCAACAACACTCTTCCCAAATAATTCCTTTCCTCTCAGAGTCTTCAACTCTTTACGCAGCTCGAGGAACTGATCCTTCATTTCGTCCATTTTCTCATATACATTTGGGCCCTCAGATGGCTCAGAATAGTAGATGGTGTCCTCAACACGAGGTAGAGTGTGAAAAACTAGAGGCGGTACTGATATGACTGGGCTAGATGCCGGCAGTGAAACAAAAGTTGGTGTATACCCTTTTGGCATAAAAATGGACGACATTCCCCAAGGGTATCCAACAGGCATGGAAGAACTGGATTGGCTGGCAGCAACAGGAACGGTCGAGGTAGCAACCTCAGAAATAACAGTCCTCTGGAGAGGAGTTGTAGGAGTTGATGAAGATTGGTTTTGTGCAGGAATGACAGATTCCACTAGTGCTATCAACCTGGAAATTTCATCCTACCACATCTCGAAAAACACGATCCTTTGTGAGGCGCTCGCACGCTTGCGGAAAAGATGTTCGAACAGAGTCGCCACCGAACTTTATTTATTCCAAAAGAGGAAAGCGAAAATATTGATAAAACCCACGAAAAACAACAAAAAAGAAAATGGTCGTTGCAACCAAATTTGGATTCGGGAGACGATTATGCAAGGGGAAGGTATTAGCACCCCTCACATCTGTTGTACTCAACGGGAACCACTTAGTTAGATTTGTGATAGAGTGTTAGCTAATGTTAATTGTTATCTTCTATTTACTGAGCGAGAAAAAGAAAGGAAGAAAATAAATACTTTGGGTTTTTAATATTAATGTGCATGACAAGATTTCGCGATCCTGCTCCTATGTATCTTCAGGTGCTATGAAGAACTCAAGGCATACATAGTTCTTCCCAAAGAGAACTACTGGGTGGATTGCTTTTAAATAGAGTGATGCTTGAATCACATTTGAGCGATTAAACCTTTACTTGTTGCTCACTCTTGGAGGCTGAAGTATTTGTTTATTTCGCGTCGAAATGGATGTTGCATAATCTTTTATAAAAATGTTTTCAGGGTCACACAAGGGTGGAAAATAGATTTGATTGATTGAGTGTTTTGTTGGATGACGATTACTCGAATGGCCAAGTAAGGCTACTCGTATCAAAGTACTTGAGAAGAGGAATTGAAGGCTTTAGACCATCTCCCTTTTCATCCTTAATTACAAAAGGATTTAAATAAGGTTAATGTATTTTGGACGAACGACAAATACTTGAATGGCCGAGTAAGGCTACTCGTATCGAAGTACTCGGGGAAGGGAATGGAAGGCTCCAGACCACCTCCTTCTTCGTCCAAGTTTATTACAAAAATGAGTTTGACTTATGTTTGATTTATGACAATAGTTTGAATGTGTCGGGGGGTAAAAAGATTTTTAATGGATGACAATTTCTCGAATGGCCGAGTAAGGCTACTCGTATCCAAGTAACTGAGGAGAGGAATTGAAGGCTCGAGACCATTTCCCTTTTCATCCTTTTTGAAAAAGTGTCTAAATATGATTAAGTGATTTGGATTTGATTTAGGGAAAAGCACACTCGATATTTACTGAGGTTTGTATTTACATGTGCAGATGAATTGAATTATGAAAATGATTTTTCAAAATGGGATTGATTATGAATGAAATTGAATTGGTGGTTTACAAATGATTTGTGAAACTGATAGTGAAATAAGTCGATGCTTATCGAATTAAGGAAATTAATTAATTAAAATTTGGTTAAATCAATTAAAGAAGTTTATTAAGATTAATTCTAAAAAATTATTTAATTAAATCAAATAATCAAATAAATTAAACTTAGTTAATCAAAATTATCTAATTAGACAAAACCTTAATTAATTATATTAAAACATAAAAAATGAAATAAACAAGAAAGTAAATACAAAAGGGTTGAATCAAAGAATTAATTGTATCACAAAACAACCTATGATACTTTATCCATAGCAACAGACATAAAAAATCCAATTTGTGTCCATAAAAACAAATAGTGAAACCTTGGAGTACTTGTACAGCTTGGAATAACCTGAATGCATTTAAAAAAATCAATTTCTATACCTTCATATTCTATACTTAATAACTTTGAATGCATTCAAAAAAACAAATTTATATACTTTATAACAACAAGCAAGAAAAAAACAATTTCTATATTTTAAAATTCTATATTATATGATTTAAATATATTTAGAAAAGAAACAACTTCTATACCTTAAAAATTCTATACTATATGATTTGAATATATTTAGAAAGAAAAAAAAAACAATTTCTATACTTTTAAAATTCAACAACAGCAGCATGTATGATTTAGAAAACATCACTTTCTATACATTTAAAATCCAACAACAACAACATGTATGATTTAGAAAAGGACCACTTTCTATACATTTAAAATCCAACAGCATCAGCACGTAATTTAGAAAAGGATCATTTTCTATATTTTTTTAATCCAACAACAGGAACATGTATGCATTGCTATAGTGTTCAAATGCAAACCAGAGAAACAACCACAAACAAAAACAACAAATTCAATACCACAAAATTCAAACATACACACTGTCAAATAGAGATTCCAAACCAAAATGTTTACCGTAATGTGACGTCGACCAAATATACACCGAATTCAAACATGAAATCGCAGCAGCAACAACTCCAATTAACGAAAAAAAAATGGTATTTACAAGTTCACGAAGTTGCAGTTGAAACAGATACACAATCAAAATTCCCAACTCAGTAGATACGCACGTAATATAACCAAATCGAAACTGAAAAGTAGCAGAGCATAATACAATAGCGATACTAAATCAGAATGTTAAACAAGTTCATATTTGCAACAATATACTCGGTTCGAAATGTTACCAAAAGTCATCACTATCGCAACATAGTCGGGTTGACATCTATATAAACCACAAAATTCAATCAAACAATTAACAATGTAATTTAAAATTTAACAAGCAAACTAACCATATAATTAATAATTAATTAGCAAGATAATTATAATACTATGAACTAACAATATCAGTTATAACAAATAATACTAAGATAATTAATTAAAACAAAATACCAGTTAGAACTAATAATATCAAAGTTAGAAAAAATAAAAGTAAATGAGTTACAAGAATCAGCCAAACATGATAAAGCCAGAACAATTCCATATACATAATGCTCATGAAACAACATACTGTATAAAAATGGTTAAGCCATGAACCAACACGGTTAAACATTAGCAATCCAAACTGCAGAATGATCATGAACTCACCATAGTATCAAAAATGCAGCCTAACTCAGCACAAGCAAAGCGTATTTAGATCATAATCGATAACCGACAAATGCACATTGAATATAAGTACAAAATGGAAACACACACCTCCATGTAATAAAAAATTTAAAAACAAATCAACTATACAAAGTTATAATATACTGCAACATCCTAAAAAAAACTCAAAGCAATCTAAAATCATAATCACAACACCCGCTAATTTTGTTAACAACACAACACCAGGGAAAGTACGAAGCAAAATATTACCACAATGTCGAACCCTTACCGTTGTTTCAAGATCGTGAATCAAAGCAGTGTCGCCAAAGTCATTGGAGAAGCAAGATGTAGTGTGAGGGGAAAGGAAAAGCAGTTGCAGTAGCATCTGAGTGAAGAGGAAATTTCTCTCTTTTCATCAGGTCCATGGTTTACATTCAGAGGGAGTTTTTATAGGAATGGAGGTTGAAGTTTGAGAAAGAGGATCCTCCTTTTTCTCTATTTCTGAGACACTTTTTTTTTCATGTAAGAGTGGAATATGATGTATGTGGTGAGAGAGTGTCCGCATGGACAAAGTTTTGTGGGGGAAAAGATGGCCATGTGGCAACAATTAAGTGGGAGAGAAGAAGTTATTTTCTAGTTTTTCTTAATTTAAAAAAAAACAAAAAATTAAAATATTAACAATTTAAAATAAAATTGAAAGCAAACCAACCAACAAAAAAATTCAAAATAAAAACATGGAAAAATCTACTTAAATCCAACGATTATTTTAGTTCAAAAAAATAAAAATAATCGGATAAAAAAAGAACAAAAATTAGGCGAATAAATGTTTGAAAAAAATAAATGGAACAAACCAAAATTATTAACGCTAAATAAGATTCTCAAAAACATACATGTTTTAGTCAAATTTTGAAATGTAAAATGACCGGTTAAAAAGCTCAGGTTGATCAAAATGCGATCGAAAAAAAAGTCAGAAAATTAAAACGAGTTCACTAGGTTAAACTACGTGAAACGTAGATTAACAAAATTGACTTCTGCAAGTTCAATTTTAAAATTTTCGCCCACTAATTCGACGTACCTTTGAAAATTGATTCAACCGATCTGTTTGTAGATTCGAAAAATTAACCAGACTGATATTTTAAATGTTATGCTAAACAAATTGCATGTTGTGACAAGTAGAATATGTAAATGTTTCGTAAATGAACTAAATTGCTGACTGAATAATGGTGGGCAAAAAATCAGATGTAATAGAATCACCCTTTACCATTTACTTCTGATTCTCCATCACAAACAAAACCCTATAAAGATTTAGACGATGACAACACTCTTGATTATCATTTTCTGAACATCTGAAACAATATGCAACATAATAAATGATGCACTAAGATTTGAGAAATCAAATCTTTTGACTTTTTAATCAACAGATGACTGAATGAATGTGATCAAGATCAGATAAAATGCCAGAACTCCTGACTTTTCATCTAAATCCTGATGAATGCTTTTAACTACACGATAAAATGGATTTATTTATACTATGTTGATGCAAATAAAAAACTCAGGGTAAAATTTAGGGTATGACAACTGCCCCTATTTAAACATCTTTAACTAAAAGATATGAAGAACTTTTGTCTTCAAATCATCAGGGTGAAAGATAGTTTAAATACCAAACAAACCCAAATTTTTCCCTTCTTTGCATAAGAATGATATACTTGTGGTTATGACCGAATGCACTTGGATTTAAGAAATACTCTTGATTTCTTAATTAGCAAACGTTAATGCAAATGAATGCAATGAGATCTAAGAAATTCTCTTGATTTCTCAGATGCTATGCAGGTTAAGAAGTTCTCTTGACTTCCTAAATATAAAATGATATGAGTTAAGAAATACTCTTGGTTTCTTAATCATGAACGTAAGTGCAATGAGAAATACTCTTGATTTCTTATATGATACGCATGTTAAGAAGTACTCTCGACTTCTTAAACATGAAATGGTATGAATTAAGAAATACTCTTGATTTCCTAATCAAGAATGTAAATGAATTGAGAAATGTTCTTGATTTATCAGATGATATGCAAACGAATTAAGAAATACTCTTGATTCCTTAATAATGAATGTAAATGAATTGAGAAATAGTCTTGATTTCTCAGATGATATGCAAGTGAGTTAAGAAATACTCTTGATTTCTTAATCATGAATGTAATGATATGTATATAAGTTAAGAAATACTCTTAATTTATTAATCACAAGAATGCATATGAATTAAGAAATACTCTTGATTCCTTAATCATGAATGTAAATGAACTGTGTATGAGTTAAGAAGTACTCTTGACTTCTTAATCATGAATGCCAATGAATTAAGAAATACTCTTAATCTCTTAGATGTTATGTAAATGACTGGGTTTCAAAGAATCATGTTCGGGTGCTCTTGACTGATGGTAGATCTCTGGGATGGAACTGTTATAAATTAATCATTTGACTATTCTTCAAACATTTTTTGTTTAAGGCAGATACTCCTATGGGAACAAATGATCATATTCAGCTGCTCTTGGCAAAAAATGTCATATTCAACAACTCTTAGCTGAAAATCATTGCATTCAACCGCTCTTAGTTCAAGCAAAACTGCATAAAATAAAATAGTGTCCAACTGCTCTTGACTGAAACCACCGCATTCATCCGCTCTTGGTTGAAGCAAAACTGGGAAATAAAAATAGTGTTCAACTGCTCTTGGCTGAAACTACTGCATAAAAGAAAACGGTGTCCAACTGCTCTTGGCTGAAACCACTGCATTCATCAGCTCTTGGTTGATGCAAACTGCATAAAATAAAATGGTCTCCAACTACTCTAGGCTGAAACCACTGCATTTAACTGCTTTTGGTTGAAGCAAACTGCTGGAAAATAAAATAGTATTCAGCTCCTCTTGGCTGAAACTAATGCATTCAACTGCTCTTGGTTGAAGTAAACTGCTGGAAAATAAAATACTATTCAACTGCTCTTGGTTGAAACTAATGCATTCAACTTCTCTTGGTTGAAGAAAACTGCTGGAAAATAAAATAGTATTCAACTGCTCTTGGCTGAAACTAATGCATTCAACTGCTCTTGGTTGATGCAAAATGTTGGAAAATAAAATAGTATTCAGCTGCTCTTGGCTGAAACTAATGCATTCAATTGTTCTTGGGTGATGCAAACTGCTGGAAAATAAAATAGTATGCAACTGCTCTTGGCTGAAAGTAATGCATTCAACTGCTCTTGGTTGATGCAAACTGCTGGAAAATAAAATAGTATTTAGCTTGTCTTGGCTAAAAATAATGCATTCAACTACTCTTGGTTGATGCAAACTGCTAGAAAATAAAATAGTATTCAACTGCTCTTGGCTGAAACCAATGCATTCAACTGCTCTTGGTTGATGGAAATTGTTGGGAAATAAACAAAATACTTCCTTTGGGGAATAACCGCATATTCAGCTGCTCTTGGCTGATAGGATACTCTTTTGGGGAATAAGAAAATCCTAGAGACTTGTTGGGGATGAAAAGCTAATGATATCCAAAAGGATTAACATTACTCTCAATTATGAAACTGAATGATCCAATCCAATGCTTCTTCAGAGACTAGATCACTAAGGACAAGTTGTTCTGTCGGGGATTAAATGAAGTAATCTGTTGGGGAACACAAGTGAATCTATGGGAAATAAACGCACAGGAGACTCACTAGAGATATACTGAGAAACATTCAATATATATTGTCTATCATAGAACTCTTGTCCATTAGACTCACTGGGGAGATTGCTAACTTATGAAGAGATATCCATCTTAGGCAACTCCTTCAAAGAGACTTGCTGAAGATAATGTTGTTGGGGATACCTTTCTCAAGGAATCATACTACTATGAAACTCGCTAGGGGAGTTTATGAATTTTTGCTGGAGAAAATTACACAGGAAACTCTGTGGGGAAATATCTATTGGGGAAACCAAACAAATATTGGAATTTACACCAGAGTTCCAATAGGAGAATAACAATCACCTTGCTGGGGAAGAAACTCGCATTGAGAATTAACACTAACAATGATCAAATTCTGAAAGTACTTACTGAAGAAAATAACTGTTCTACTCTTGAGAACACCCCTTGAATCTTGGTTTGTTGAGGATTACACTGAACTTCCTTGAGAGGTTGCTGAATCCGGCTGAGGTTTATGCATGATCTGTTTTGTACATGATATGCAAAATGAGTGTGAATGCATGAACATATTAGTTTATGCATTTTGTGGATTTCAAGCTCTGATTCCCCGACACCACTGGCTTGAATAGTCCTGACACGATGAAAATATTTTGCAAAAATCTCTGATTTCTGCTTTGTCACCAAGTGGACTTCAGTGAGGACTCTTGTCTCTAGAAGAAAAGTTACCTCTTACTTGCTCAGATCATAATGATTGTTGAGATGCTTCATACCTTGTGAACTTATCAAGCCCCTGTCTGTTGGGCCTTTGAAAAACTTCCCTTTGAAAAAGAAATTGACAGTTGCTTTCCAAAATCTAACCGTAAGATGGCTTGCCCTAGTATTTTAAATTTTGCAGCAGTATGCCCCTGATTGGCTGATTCTTGAAATGGAGAGCTTCATTGTATTATGGAAGTGACTTGCCCCAGTATGAACCTCGGAAAGACCTGTTGTGTCTCAAAGGGGTTGTCCTAGATTCACTGGATCTTGAAATAACTTGCACCAACTGACTTCTCTTTGGATAATTTCCTTGATGCTTAATGCTGATTTGCAAATAAAATTGTTCATTCAAAAAAAGGTAATTTTAATGCAATGCTCGTGCAAATTTTGAAATCAACCATTTATTGGAATGAAGGTGATATACAGTGAATGAATCACTGGTTTATTCGGTATACGAAAGAAAATGAGATATGATATCAATACAGATGATTAGCAAATATCTAGGAGTCAGGTTAATGAAACCTTGATGAGTATGCTTTCAAAATAAACCTTGCTTCAATTAGGTATTTTGATGGTTGTAATGTGGTATGGTTCACAGATTTTTGAATAAAAGGATATAGGCGTAAAGTTTAATTTTAATCCACCCCTTATTCGTGATGATCTCCAGTCCTACATTTAGTTAATTTGACAAACACATTCAAATTCCAAGATTTTTTGAAGGCATGAATATGATGGATTTAGAACCAATAATAGTCATTCATTTGAGGTGGCAGGCACATGTGCTTGATCTGTAATCACAAATTTTGATTCTTATCAGGTATTTTGGTGACCCATTGGTTATTGATTTGATGTTCACTTATTTCAGTTTTATTTTTTTTCTCTTTTTTTTCTTCTTTTCCCTAACTTTTGCATGGACTGGTTCTTTTGAACTCTCAATCCATCGGGATGCCCCAATTTTTTCCTAAGTCACCTTCTTGGTGTTCGACTTAGCGGGATTTTTCTTTTTTTTTCTTTTGGTTTGGAAAGGCTTGTGACTGCCAAGTCATTAGTTATTAAGGAAACAACCATTATGCCTTTGGATTCTTCATGACTACTTCGACACTTCTTGATGTGTACAAAGAGAAGTATGTGGTTACACCTACCTCTTAGGTGTTTGGAATTATTCTCTTGAACTTAGAATGCAAAGCCGAATGAACTGAGACTACCCTGCCCCTGGTTCAGAATAATGGTTTTTTTTGTTTAGAAAGAAACACCAACTTCTAGGCTCAAAGGGGTTGACGAGGGATTATCTTCCTTATATCTTCGGTGTTTGGGAGTTGAAACAATGCCTTACATCATCAACAAAGTTCTATTAGAAAGCATACTTGTCAGCAATTTTGGGTATTTTGTTTTCATCATCCTCCCTGAAAATTTGCTAAAACAACAATTTGATAAAAAAAAGAATGGGAGAAATATTATTTGTTTTTGCTATAAATGGAAAAAATGAGTGAATACAACATGATTGATTCAGAAAATGCATGACCACTTCATTAATATTACCATTGAAAGAAAGCAACAATATTTAAAAGCAAACAAACATTTAACATGCAAAGGAAATTACAAAATAAAATGAAACAACAAAATATTTTGTTAGCGTTGAGGATGAGCTTCCTTGCTTGCTTCATTAACTATTGAACTTTCCCGACCCACAGGTTGGGGTCATCATGCTCTTCAAAATCGATGTGACAATCCTTTGAGTTCTCTTTCTCAGATTCTTCATTAGGTGAAACCTCTTCGGATTCATTCCATGCTTCTTTTGTGTTTCCTCTTGTGTGAGTGGTGATGTTGTAGCTCCATGGTGTGGTTTTTTCACCTCATTCGAAGAATCTGCAAATGACAATATCTTTTGATCAATCAGCTCTTGTACTATGTACTTGAAGGCCTTACAGTTCTCAGTGGTATGCCCTGAAGATCCATCATGGTATGTACATATAGCATTGTGTTTGAAGTTAGGTGGGTACGTCACCAACAGGTTAAGCTTCCTGGGAACACCAAAGATTTTTGAATCAAATAAGGCAGAAATTCAGTGTACTCAATCGGAATTGGATCAAACCGAGGTGGTCTTAGGGGACCTATCCGATGGCGATTGTAACTTGGATTCTCAATTAGAGGAGGAACAGACAGAGGCTGTTGTTGCAAATGCTTAGAAGATTCTGACTGATGATAGTGAACCGACACTGCAGGTGGTTGCCCGTTGCTAGACTCTGGAATCTCTTTTTTGCTTGAGGACCCAAATTCTTCCTTTAGTTGACTTGTAGTGCTTATGAGATCATTCTGAGCTGAATGCTAGCCTTCAGAGTTTTGACATCCATCTGATAGGTAGAGTTTCAAGGGTCTTTAGGGATCCCTTGACATCGTCATTATATGACCTTGTAATCACGATGTCCATGCTTGGTCTGTTCTTCTTGAAAGTCAAAACTTTGTAACTAATCAATTCTTGCACTAACTTTTGAAAGTCTCTGCAATTCTCAGTGTTATGTCCTTCTGACCCATCGTGAAACTCACACCTAACATTCTCGTCGTACCATGGCTTGTGTGGCGTAGGCATTGGTGGCAAAAATCTAGGTACTACCATCCCACATCGAATCAAATTAGGTAGCAACTGGATGTATGTAACAGGTATCAACTCAACGTCTAGGCACTTTCTTTCTGGATCAACTTGAGTTTTGATTTGAGCCTGCTTCTGGTTCTGAACCTGATTCCTTTGATTTGGTTAGGGAATAGGTAATGGATGTTGATGAGGAGACCTTGGGAGAAAGGCTGAGGATGGCATCCAAGAAGAGAGTCTTGAACTAGAAAATTGGTTGCATATGGTTGCCTTTGATCAGTGATGACATCGGACGTACATAGAGAAGTAACCAATGTTGCTGCAGCAGACGGTGCATGGCTACCTTCCTTTCCTAACAAAGCTTGTAGGATATCAATGACCAGACTCATCTGACTTTTCAACCGATTGACCTCCTCTCTTAACAAATTCTGACCTTGTTGAAGTTTGTCCATAGCTCTTGGAGACATGCTTCAAGTGTGAGCGAGTGTCGGGTAATCAGCTAGCTGGGTATGAATGTAAGGTAGGATGAGTTTCTATTTGTTTAATGACATGCATGATGCATATTGGATGAAAATGATATGCGGATGCATAATTTTGTTTTTGATATGCAAAAATGCAATGCCATGCCATATTTGGATGCAATGAAATGTCATGTGTAGATAACAGTATGGGGTAACACTAGGAACAACAAAACAACCTAATTTAGGTAAACCTCCTACAATGGTGTAGTTCTATGTTTTATGCACCCATGAAATCCACTCATCAGGTTATCTCTAACAGTCTAGACAAAAGGGTTCCTAGAGTCATCGATCCAACTTAAAAACCTTATCGCCATGACGAAGGCTTATCGGACAATAAAATCTCCAAGAGAATCTACTCTAGGTGGGGTCTTTGTATTGTCCCAACAAGGAAGGCTCCTTATGGTCAAATACTACACAACCACCAAACATGAAACATGTTCTAAAAGGTCCCTAGAGTCATCGATCCAACTTGAAAATATTATCTTTATGATGACGGCTTGTAGGACAATAAAATCTCCAAGAGAATTTAATCTAGACGGGGTCTTCATATTTTTCCAATGAGGAAGGCTCCTCGTGGTTAAATACTACACAACCACCAAAGATAAAATAGGTTCTAAAAGGTCCCTAGAGTCATCGATCCAACATGAAAACATTATCGCCATGACGAAGGCTCGTCAGACAATAACATCTCCAAGAAAATCTACTCTAGGCGGGGATTTCATATTATCTCAATGAGGAAGGCTCCTCGTGGGTAAATACTACACAACCACCATATTATCCTATGATTTTTCTCAGACTCGGGTAGGGAGCATATCTCACAAAGTGTCAAATAATCAAATAGCCCTAACGATACCAAAGGACCACAACAGATAATATATATCAACTACACAACAAGATAACAACAAAAGAAGATAGAAGAAAAATAAATCATCAAAAGTAACACTCAACACAAATTAAACTAAGTTAGGTCTGACTCTCCCTAGCATGGAGCACTTAGATCCCCAGTAGAGTCGCCAACTACCGTATCTCGAAAAACATGATCCTTCGCAAGACGCACGCACGCTCGCAAAAAAGATGTTCGAACAGAGTCGCCACCGAACTTTATTTATTCCAAAAGAGGAAAGGGAAAATATCGATAAAACCCATGAAAAACAACAAAAAAGAAAATGGTCGTCGTAACCAGATTTGGATTCGGGAGTCGATTATGCAAATGGAAGGTATTTGCACCCCTCACATTCGTTGTACTAAATGGGAACCACTTAGTTGGATTTGTGATAGAGTGTTAGCTAATGTTAATTGTTATCTTCTATTTACTGAGTGAGAAAAAAAGGAAGAAAAGAAATACCTGTGTTTTTAATATTAATGTGCTTGATAAGATTTTGCAATCCTGCTCCTAGGTATCTTTAGGTGTTATGAAGAACTCAAGGCATACGTAGTTCTGCCCAAAGAGAACTACTGGGTGGATTGCTTTTAAATAGAGTGATGCTTGAATCACATCTGAGCGATTAAACCTTTACTTTCTGCTCGCTCTTGGAGGTTGAAGTCTTTGTTTATTTCACGTCAAAATGGATGTTGCATACTCTTTTATAAAAATGTTTTCGGGGTCACACAAGGGCGGAAAACAGATTTGATTGGTTTAGTGTTTTGTTGGATGACGATTACTCGAATGGCCGAGTAAGGCTACTCGTATCCAAGTACTCGAGAAGAGGAATAGAAGGCTCTAGACCATCTCCCTTTTCATCCTTAATTACAAAAGGATTTAAATAAGGTTAATGTATTTCGGACGAATGACAAATACTTGGATGGCCGAATAAGGCTACTCGTGTCGAAGAACTCGGGGAAGGGAATGGAAGGCTCCATACCACCTCCTTTTTTGTCCAAGTTTATTACAAAAATGAGTTTGACTTAGGTTTGATTTATGAAAATAGCTTGGATATGTCGGGGGAGGAAAAGATTTTTAATCGATGACAATTTCTCGAATGGCCGAGTAAGGCTACTCATATCCAAGTAACTGAGGAGAGGAATCGAAGGCTCGGGACCATTTCCCTTTTCATCCTTTTTGAAAAAGTGTCTAAATATGATTAAGTAATTTGGATTTAATTTAGGGAAAAGCACACTCGATATTTACCGAGGTTTGTATTTACATGTGCAGATGAATTGAATTATGAAAATGATTTCGGAATGGGATTGATTATGAATGAAATTGAATTGATGGTTTGCAAATGATTTGTGAAACTGATAGTGAAATAAGTCAATGCTTATCTAATTAAGGAAATTAATTAATTAAAATGTGGTTAAACAATTAAAGAAGTTCATTAAGATTAATTCTCAAAAATTATTTAATTAAATCAAATAATCAAATAAATTAAAATTAGTTAATCAAAATTATCTAATTAGACAAAACTTTAATTAATTATATAAAAACATAAAAAATGAAATAAACAACAAAGTAAATACAAAATGGTTGAATCAAAGAATTAATTGTAACACATAACAACCTATGATACTTTATCCATAGCAACAGACATAAAAAACCAATTTGTGTCCATAAAAACAAATAAAAACAAATAGTGAAACCTTGGAGTACTTGTGCACCTTGGAATAACCTGAATGCATTTAAAAAAACCAATTTCTATACTTTCAAATTCTATACTTTATAACTTTGAATGCATTAAAAAAAACAAATTTATATACTTTATACCAACAAGCAAGAAAAAAACAATTTCTATATTTTAAAATTCTATATTATATGATTTAAATATATTTAGAAAAGAAACAACTTCTATACTTTAAAAATTCTATACTATATGATTTGAATATATTTAGAAAGAAAAAAAAAACAATTTCTATACTTTTAAAATTCAACAACAACAATATGTATGATTTAGAAAAGTTAACTTTCTATACATTTAAAATCCAACAACAGCAACATGTATGATTTAGAAAAGGATCACTTTCTATACATTTAAAATCCAACAGCATCAGCATGTAATTTAGAAAAGGATCATTTTTTATAGGTTTTTTAATCCAACAGCAGCAACATGTATGCATTGCTATAGTGTTCAAATGCAAATCAGAGAAACAAACACAAGCCAAACCAACAAATTCAGTATCACAAAATTCAAACATACACACTGTAAAACAGAGATTCCAAACCAAAATGTTTACCGTAATGTGATGTCAACCACACATACACCGAATTCAAACATGAAATCGCAGTAGCAACAATTCCAATTTACGAAAAAAAATCGTATTTACAAGTTAACGAAATTGTAGTTGAAACAGATACACAATCAAAATTCCCAAATCAATAGATACGCACGCAATATAACCAAATCAAAACTGAAAAAATAACAGAGCATAATACAATAGCGATACTAAATCAGAATTTTTAACAAGTTCATATTTGCAACAATATACTCGGTTCGAAATATTACCAAAAGTCATCACTATCGCAACATAGTCGGGTTGACATCTACATACACCACAAAATTCAATCAAACAATTAACAATATAATTTATAATTTAACAAGCAAATTAACCATATAATTAATAATTAATTAGCAAGATAATTATAATACTATGAACTAACAATATCAGTTATAACAAATAATACTAAGATAATTAATTAAAACAAAATACCAGTTGGAACTAATAATATCAAAGTTTGAAAAAATAAAAGGAAATGAGTTACAAGAATCAGCCAAACATGATTAAGCCAGAATAAATTCCACATACATAATGCTCATGAAACAACATACTATATAAAAATGGTTAAGCCATGAACCAACACGGTTAAACATTAGCAATCAAAACTGCAGAATATTCATGAACTCACCATATTATCAAAAATGCAGCCTAACTCAGCACAAGCAAAGTGTATTTAGATCACGATCGATAACCGACAAATGCATATCAAATATAAGTACGAAATGAATACACACACCTTCTTGTAATGAAATTTTTTAAAAAAATCAACTATACAAAGTTATAATATACTGCAACATCCTAAAAAAAACTCAAAGCAATCTAAAATAATAATCACAACACCCGCTAATTTGGTTAACGACACAACACCAGGGGAAGTACGAAGCAAAATATTACCACAATGTCGAACCCTTACCGTTGTTTCGCGATCGTGAATCAAAGCAGTTTCACCGAAGTCATTGGAGAAGCAAGATGTAGTGTGAGGGGAAAGGAAAAGTAGTTACAGTAGCATCTGAGTGAAGAGGAAGTTTCTCTCTTTTCTTCAGGTCCATGGTTTACATTTAGAGGGAGTTTTTATAGGAATGGAGGTTGAAGTTTGAGAAAGAGGATCCTCCTTTTTCTCTGTTTCTGAGACTTTTCTTTTTTTTCCACGTGAGAGTGGAATATGATGTATGTGGTGAGAAAGTATCCGCGTGGACAAAATTTAGTGGGGGAAAAGATGGCTATGTGGCCACAATTAAGTGGGAGAGAAGAAGATATTTTCTAATTTTTTCTTAATTTAAAAAAAACTAAAACTTAAAATATTAACAATTTAAAATAAAATTGAAAACAAACCAACAAACAAAAAAATTCAAAATAAAAACATGGAAAAATCTACTTAAATCCAACGATTATTTTAGTTAAAACAAATTAAAATAATCGGATAAAAAAAGAACAAAAATTAGGCGAAAAAATGTTCGAAAAGAATAAATGGAACAAACCAAAATTATTAACCCTAAAATAAGATTCTCGAAAACATACATGTTTTAATCAAATTTTGAAATGACAAATAACCGGTTAAAAGGCTCAGGCTGATCAAAAGGCGATCGAAAAGAAAGTCAGAAAATCAAAACGAGCACACTAGGTTAAACTACGCAAACCGTAGATTAACAAAACTAACTTCTGCAAGTTCAATTTTAAAAAAATTTGCCCACTAATTCGACGTACCTTTGAAAATTGATTCAACCGATCTTTCTATAGATCCGAAAAATAAAGCAGACTGATATTTTAAACGTTATGCTAAACAAAATGCATGTTATGACAGGTAGAAAATATAAGCGTTCCGTAAATGAACTAAATTGTTTACTGAATAACAGTGGGCAAAAAATCAGATGTAACACAATCTCCCTTTACCATTTACTTCTTATTCTCCATCACAAACAAAACCCTATAGAGATTTAGACGATGACAACACTCTTGATTATCATCTTCTGAACCTCTGAAACAATATGCAACATAATGAATGATGCACTGAGATTTGACAAATCAAATCTTTTGACTTTTTAATCAACAGATGACTGAATAAATATGATCAAGATCAGATAAAATGCCAGAACTCCTGACTTTTCATCTAAATTGTGATGAATGCTTTTAACTACACGATAAAATTGTTTTAATTATGATATGCTGATGTAGATAAAAAAACTCAGGGTAAAATTTAGGGTATGACACATCCTTCAACTCTTTGTTCTCTTTCTCTAAGTGTTCAATGATCCTTGGTTGATTAGCGCGAGTGTTGTAGCGATGAGTCAGCTTCGCTGAAGCATAAAAGAATAACCAATAAGACATCTGGCAGAAGAAAACCTGCTATGTTAATGATGCATGAAATGCAATGTTTTTGTTTATTTATTTTCAAGGAACATATGAAATTCTATTTGCAAATATTAAATAATAACAATAGTAACAATTTGATTAACCATAAAATCTCTTTTTATTCATAAAATTTAGAAGGATTTCACTAAGTACAATTTCAGAAACCAAAGTACAAAATACAAGAGAAAAGGAAACTAATCATCCTAAGGATCCCCTAGCAACAATATCAGATGATCTGGCTACGGGCACGTACTTCCTTCGGATGCTTTGAATCTCGGACTCAAAAGATGTCTTAATCTGAGCTTTCTCATTGGAAAGCTGATCAACAATCTTCTTCCAAGCACCGGAAGGCTGAGGCATACTAGAGGAAGGTAAACCCTATGGCTCTTTCTGTCTCTTCACTGCTCGGTCTTCAAGAAGTTCAATAAGTGAACCCTTGTCTTTCGACTCAAGCTGTAACTCTTCATGCTTTCGTATCAAAGCATGGAATCGCTCTTCCCACATGTCTCTCTCTTGCTTCATCTTGGCGAGTGCATCTTCCAACTCCTCTACATCTTTCTTAGGGAGAGTTGATGGCTCAGCCACAACCAAAGACATGAGTCTTTCACAAGTATACGACATCTTTTTCTCCAAAGCTCTCTTCTTCACCTAAGTAGTGTAAGCTTCCAAAGCTACACAGTTGCACGGACCAAGCTCGGATCTTCCTTTCCTATGCGCATTATACCAAGCATGCACCATCCTTTGCTTCAAATGTTGGATATCATTACCCTCTTGATAGAAAAGACCTTATAACTGAGTGTTATTAGGTTTGTCTCTCAAGGGGAACCCAAGTTGACGATGAGCCAAAGTAGGGTAGTAGTTGATTCCTCCTTGTGTACCAATGAGAGGCACGTTATAGAATTCACCACAACTGTCAATAATATCCACACTACTCAATGCAGAATCATACACAAACAATATCATCATTAGTGATAGACGTAAGTCTTTGAGACTACCGTAGACATTGCTTTTTCTCCAAAAGAATAGGCATCTAAGGCAAGTGTGAAATAAACCACTTATACAGAAGAGGAACACATCACACAATAGTCCCTCCACCTTTAGAATTCCTTAATTGCAAAGAGAAATACATGTCACCCAACAGAGTCGGAACATGATTCCCCATCAAGAAAATTCTAATGGTGTTAACATCAATAAAACCGTCAATATTAGGGAACAAATCTAAACCATAGATGAGAAACACAAAGATGGCTTCAAAAGCATCCATACTACCGGCATGAGCAAAGACAGTAGCTTTACCAATGAGGAACTCAGAAGTCAACCCCATAATTCCTCCTTTCTACACCAAATGAGCATTAACCTTAGATTTCTTCAAATGAAGAGCTTCAGCTATGATATGAGATATGAGAATCTCCTCCAATCCACTAAAGGGTACTTTGTCAGATACGGGTATTCGCAAGAGATGGGCATACTCCTCTAACGTAGGCACAAGATGATAATCAGGAAAGTGATGCATCGATAGAGAGGGTCATAGAACTAAACCAAAACACTTAGAAGGCCTTCAACTACATCAGCAGATAACACAGACAAAAGCTTCCATGGTGTTGCTTGAAGTCCGATGGATCTAATACAAAGGATGATAACTTTCTTAGCTCTTTCAAATCAGGACATTTGAAACTGTACTTCTTAGTGTTCCTTCGTCTATAATCCATGGTCTGAAAATATTTGCAAATAAATCCTCAGTTCCTTGAAATTTATTTTCCTGTGATGAATGTCATGATGCACATGTATGCATGAATGCAACAATCACAAACAAGGGATCACACACAAGGCAAACACAAACACAGGTCAAGGGATTATGGTTTTCACCTTATCATCCATTTTGGTGGATTATGGTTTTCACCTTATCAACACCCAATTTCCAATGATATTGACAAGACTTGATTGAATCAACCAAGAATCAAAGGGTTTATTGTGACTCACGAGCATGGAGTCAGGTTAAGAACTATCCCAAAGAAGTGTACTAAGGATAAAAACCTATAGATCATGTTCTATCAAAGTTCCCAGAGTCTTAATCCCATCTATCGAATATTATAGGTTAGGATGGCTGACTCATCAACCCATAATATTCTCAAGAGAAACTCGTCTGAGTGTAGTATCGCGTAACAACTGTTATCACGTCTACACCTGAACAACCTCTGCACTACATCCTAGATAGGCAAAGTTGGGTTAAATGTTCTACGGTCCTCAGCTTCTCGGACCCCAAATCATAGAAAGTAATTCCTAACCACAAATAACTTATGCGACATTAGTAACTCCAAAGAGGTCTCCACTGAGTAGATGGGTCTCAAGCCAACTTGTTAAGGACTACTCCACACAAGCTGAACATGACTATACCATCCTCCTATCTTAATTTCACTCAAGTTCGGGTTAGAACTTATCTCACCACTCAGAGATCACCAAGCACAACCGACAAATTATATCATACAAACAAATATACAAACATCAAATATACAAAGTCGCCACTTAATTTCTGTAGCAGTAAATTCATGACCATCAAGCTATGGATAAGCTTAATGTCAATAAAACTAGAGTCGCCACTGCGCTTTTATTGTTTCCAAAGGAAAAGGGAAAAGTACGAACAAAACCCAAAGATAAGAAGTTTTCAAATCAAAACTAATAAAATGTTAGAGATTACAGGTAAGGGGATTGGTTACACAGAGAGAAGGTGTTAGCACCCAAAGTGTCCTAGGTACTCCTAGGGAGCCCTTTTTATGTGTGTATGTGTTTTTGGTATAAACAATGTTTGAAAAGTAGAGTGTGGGGATGAGAAAAGAAATCATTGATTATATTTTTGTATTTGACAAGACCTTCAGACTTGTGCCTATGTACCAACATAAAAATGAGGTATCAAAACCTCGTAGTTCGTGGTAAAAATTTCAAATAAGTTGGTGTATTGCTTTTAACAAAGGTTCAAATAAAAAAGGCACTAAAGGCCAAAAGTTTGAATGAAATGGTTAGTTCTTTTTGTCTTTTGAAATTTTAAGTCAATATGATTAAGTTTACTTACAAATTTGATTTAAGAAAAATAAGTTCAAAAATTCCATGACATAAGGCCAAAGTTTCTACTTGAAATAAGGTCTAAGTTTGGAATCACAAGGAAATAAAGTTTTTGAAAAAGGGGAGAGATTTTGAAATTTAGGAAGTGGGAGGAGATGAAGAGGCTATCCTAAGCATAAAATTAAAAGTTAAGAGTTGAAAAGATCTGACCAATAGGATGCAATCCAACAGACAAGAATGTCATATCGAAAACCCATTTTCCCTTTGGACTTTGAATCAAGCAATTAGAAATATCTAGGCATCATGAAGATCAAGGCATCAAATAGAGATAGCCACATCCAAGCAAGCAATTCCATAGCTACCATCCTTCTTTGTCATCTCATGTATCAGATGAAATATTCCTTGACCAACTCAGAACAAAGCATCAGACACAAGATCAAAATAACAATTATCACCAAGACAAAGTAGCAGATGAATTCAAATAAATCTCAAGACTTGCATCAGATGAAGGCCCAGTTCACAATAACTTGGTCTCAAAATGTTGGCATTGGCCAAGTCCTTTTTGCACAAGGGATGTTGCATAATCCTAAGTCCAAAAGTTCAGATCAAGATCAATAGTCCACCAAACATTTTTTAGGTTTTTTGTTGTTTATTAAGTATTTTAGGGTCCTAAGACCACAATCAAAATCAAAACACAAACAAAATGTATACAATCACCAGATATGGCTCAAATGAGCAAAGCGTAAATGGCATAAACAAATTAAATGAAATGTAAATGGAAATGAGTGATAAATGACTAGAAATTAAATTGCATAAAGTAAATGACTTGAAAGTAAAGCAATATTAATAAGAGTTAGTCAAATGTTAGTTAAGTGTTAATGGTGTTTTTCTTTTTAATTGATTAAGTCATTCTTTGGAGAACACTTAACCATCTATTCAAAACATAGATCCTCATCTTCCATAGGACGGATAAAAGGCCAAGTTTCCACACAATACCATGAAGTATGGGAGACTTAGAATCTCACCTACTAGAATGACATGCATTTTAGGGTCAAATTTAGCTCTATATTAAGCAATTGTAATTGGACTTATGTAGAAGTCACAACTATCTAGGGTCAGGCAATAGAAATTTAGGTGTTAATGCATGTTAGAGACTTGGTATGATAAACCAAACTCCTAAAACATACCACACACTAAAAGAAAAGATCAAGAGGGACTGACCTATCTCATCCATACTTGTATTGGTTCATCTGACACAAGGTCATTGATGAACCAATTAGCCTTAGGACATTTGAGATTTCATTGGTCAATGAAAGGAATGGTAAAGAATAGGAATGAAGATGAAAGGGGAGGAGAAGTGATAGAAACACAAATTGGTCATGGGAGGAATTTTATCAAATTAAAATCATTCATTCATTTTGGGAGATGAAATGTCTATTTCATCAATCCCCTAAATCCAATGATTTTAATCCAACAAAAGTCAAATCAACCTTGATCAAGGCCCAAATACATAGTCAAACATCACAAGACCATAAAAATGGATCAACATATTTTTACACAATTAATCAATAAAAAATCAAATTAAAACTGCATTAAAATTCAATTTAATTTGGTGAAAACCTAAAATCTCTTCAAAACACCAAATAAATGGCCAAGAGATTTATCCTAGGTCAAACAAGGTCAAAGGACCTTAGACAAAAAATTTCATCATTTATGAAAAGTCAGAAGCATTTTTAAACAATTAAAAATATGCACAAAAACATTTAATTGATGAAAAATATCAAAATTGATCCAAAAAATATTTTATTTCAGAAAATGAAATAGAAAAATATTTAAAGATTTTTGGTGAAAGTCCCATATTTTTGGATTAAAAATGAAATTATTAAGAACTAAACAAAATAAAGCAATTAAACATAAAATCATAAACTAAAAAGAAAATAAAAAAAAATGACAAGGGCCATCAGATCTTCCTCATTAATTGAGGGGGCAGATTTGATGGTCAAAAGCGTGCATTCCACCAACACTTGAGTCAAACGCGTGGCATGGTTGGTAATCACATTGGATGATCAAGATTAGAACATGGAGAGAGGATCTGGGGGATAAGAGCAAGTCACCATACCACCAGAGCTAGGGCTCCGGTTGTCTTCTTCGGTGGACCTCATCAGACTGGTCCACCACCAACCACCATAAAAATAAAAAACAAGGATATGGATTTAAAGAAAAAATACTCAGGAGCTCGAATTTGGCATCACTTTTCTCCAATTCCAAGTATATCAAGAGATACAGGGATTTAAATTTTGAGGATCATGAACTGAGTTTCTTTGATTTGACCTCAAAGCAACTCAATCTTGTTGCCTACATTGGTAGGACTTCATCCAACCAAAAATCACAAAGAATAATGAAGAATTGATAGAGAATTGAAGAGATGAAAATTCTAAAAAATTACCTTCGATGGAGCTTCAACCTTGCTTGATTTTGATTCCAATTGTCCTTGGCTTGGTTTCAAAAGCTTGTATGAGATGATTAGGATCAAAGAAAGGCTTGGACTCTTGGAGTTTCAATATCAAACCAGAATGAGATTTGAAGCTCAATTTTCAAATGAAAACCTTCAAGATTATCCTTTAATGGTGAGGGTTTGGATTGCAGGTTCAAAGCTTGGGCATGAGGTCCTCAATTCTTAGCCATGAGGGTTTATTTATAGCCAATGTGATTCATTTCCTCACACTTCCAAAATTTGCCAAATATATAAATTTGCATTGCATGCTTGCATGTGCGTGTGATAGGCTCACCAAATGATGTATTCAGGTCCAAAATTGCTTGTGTTCAATGATGAAATCATGTCATATGGCCATGCATTTGAAATTGGAAAGTGATGGTGAAATTCATCCAAATGGATCCTTGAAAAGAACCCATGCTCAAGTCCTTCATTTCTTGGCCAAATGAGATGATATTGAACTTTTTGAAAAGGTGAGATCAAGGGGAACAACTTTCATGTTGAACACTTTTAAATTTGAAGCATGGATCATTATGAATTTTGAGGTGGAAGTTTGGAAAATCAAACATATATGAATATTTTCTATGTACCAAGTCAAATGTTCAATTCTACCACCTTGAATAACTTTTGTTATGGACTTCAAATAGGAAAAGTTCCTTCATCAAAGTTGTAGCTCTTTCAAACCTATTCAATTTTGTCACAAATTTGACCTCATTTGGATTTGGCATGAAAGCGTTATGCATTTTAGAAGTTGAGGAAAATCACTTGTTCAATGGTAATGGCACAAAATGACCTATAATGTTTCCTCTTGGTACACGCATTTGAAAGTTGAATTTGAACTTATTCCAAACACAAAAGTTGAAAAGTACATCTTGAATTTGATCATGAAACTTTAATGTCTTTCATCTCATAAATATTGAGCAAGTTATGGTCCTTGGAAGTTGACCTCCTAACTAGGGTTCAAACAAAATCACCTATAATCTTTCACCATAAAAAGTGACTTTCAAAGCAAAACTAGATATTGACTTCAACATGAAAGTTGTTTCTAATATAAGAAGGAGTAACGTTTCTCTTGGAATCATTTTTATATGACAAATATTGTAGGAGATAGGGTCTAAGGAACCCAAGTTTTGACCTTGGAAGGGTAAACTTCAATACCCTTTTCGCTGACAATAAATCCCAACAACTTACCAGAACAAACACCAAAAGTACACTTATTGGGATTCAATTGGAGTTTGTAATTCCTCAAACGTTGGAATAGATTCAACAAATCCTCAACATGTCCTTCTTCATTACTTGATTTAACAATCATATCATCAACATAAACTTCAATCTCTTTATGCATCATATCATGAAAAAGAGTGGTCATAGCTCTCTGGTACGTTGCACCAGCATTCTTTAAACTGAAAGGTATAACTCTATAGCAGAATGTTCCCCAGGGTGTAATGAATATGGTCTTCTCCATATCTTCAGGTGCCATCTTGATTTGATTATAACCGGAAAATCCATCCATAAACGCAAAGGAAAATCATCATATGTGTCTATCAACATATCAATGTGTGGCAGAGGAAAATCATCTTTCAGACTAGCTTTATTCAAATCTCTATAATCAACACACATGCGAACTTTTCCATCTTTCTTAGGAACAAGCACAATATTGGCCACCCACTGCGGATACTCTGAGGTAACAAGAAAACCAACATCAATTTGTTTCTGCACTTCCTCTTTGATCTTAACCGCCATATCAAGATGAGTTCTTCTCAATTTCTGCTTGACCGGTGGGCATTCTGGATTCAACGGAAATCTATGCTCCACAATTTCAAAATCCAAACCAGGCATGTCTTGATAGGACAAAGCAAACACATCAGAATAATCACGAAGAAGATCAATCAACCCCTTCGTAGCTTTTGGACACAGTTGAGACCCAATCTTGACTTCCTTCACATCATCCTCGGAATCCAAGTTGACTAATTCAATCTGTTCTTCAAACGACTGAATGGCTTTTTCCTTGTGCTCAATAAAATGAGATAATTCATCAGATACTTCTTCATCACCAATCTCTTCCTCAGCTTCAAAAACAGGGAAATCAAAGTTTGGAGAGGGAATAAGATCATTATATTCAATGGGTTTGAGAACCAACCTACATAATGATTTGATATTTTGATTTTAGAGAAGTGGAGTTCAAAAAAATATTATGCAGATGGAAGATTATTATTTATTTATGTTTTTTGTGATTACCATTTTCAAAAAAAGCAAAAAGTAAAAAGTAAAACATCACAAATTTGGATGAATAAAATTGTATTTTATTGATGATAATAATAAAAATGCCCAACGATGTTCACTTCTCCCTTAGGCATTGGAGAAGAATTTTTCTTAAAACAATAAAAATCAAATCACTTAAAACAATGAACGGCAACAGGAACATCAACATCAATCCAATTGTGGCAAGTCTGGTCGTGCGTCACAAATTTGGCGCAAGCTTCGTCTTCATCACCATTGTCTTCAATAATGGAAGCTGAGTGTTGATCATTCTCATGAATGAACCCTCCACTACGGAAAATTGGTTGCATATCTTTGGCTCTGGCGCTGAACGGCCATGGTTGAAATCCCAATGCAACTCTATTCTGGTTCTCGATAATCTCTACCACACAACCCCATTTGTCAGTGCTACCAGTATGAATAGCCTCTTGTGCATCTTTCAAATAAGACATGGGTGCCCTAGTGTTCTTCATTTCATCAGCAATGGACAAGGCTTGGGACGGCGTTCCAACCTCGTCCTCGGCATCAACATAAGTGAAAGATGACAAATGGCTCACCAATAATGCCTTTTCTCCACCAACAACGACAAGCTTGTCGTTCTTCATAAATTTCAGCTTCTGGTGTAGAGTAGATGTCACAACTCCTACTTCATGAATCCATGGCCTTCCCAACAAGCAATTGTAGGCCGGGTGGATATCCATTACTTGGAAAGTAATCTGGAAATCACTCGGACCTATCTTCACTAGAAGGTCCACTTCACCAATGACAGTTTTACGACAACCATCGAACGCTTTGACAATCACGCCATTGTACCTCATTGGGGCGCTTTAATATGAGAGTCTTGAAAAGTTGATTTCGGAAGCACGTCCAAAGATGACCTTGTATCAACCAACACATTAGACAGAGCATCCTCTTTGCAGTTCTTTGAAATATGTAATGCCAAATTATGATTTCTACCATCCTCAGGAAGTTCTTCATCACAAAAGCTCAGATTATTAAATGAAGTAATGTTGGCAACCATGTGGTCAAACTGATCCACGGTCACATCATGCTCAACATAAGCATGCTCTAGCACTTCCTGCAACGCTTCTCTGTGGCCTCATAATTCATCAATAATTACAGCACAGAGATTTTTGACGACGTCTGGAGCAGCTGTTCTCCAATATTAAATTCACTCCTTTTATTCAAATTTAGCATATCATCATCATCGCTAGTCTTCAACTTGTTGGACTCATCATACTGACACGTTGGAGTACTAACTGGATTCACTACAGGAATTTGTGCTTTCTCACTTGTTGTGACATCTTCTACTCCTGTCAGAAATACCGGACCAAACACACGATCGCTACGGGTCATCTTCGCAATATCTGCAATACTCACCACTTAGTCTGCGACTGGTAAAGGAACCTCTTGACCATCTTCAATCATAGTGGTGTTGTATTGATATGGCACAACTCTATCAGATGCATACGGGACAGGGACCGCTAACCATATAACCGAAGGCAATACCAATCTATTGACATTATTGCTGCTGCTACTATCAAACTTGATAACTACCCGCTCAGGGGTCTTGAAAATTGGTACAATAACATTCACATCATCTATATCCCTCGACTGTTGAATCTGGATTACATTCTCATCCATCAACTTCTGGATATCTCTCTTGACAACTATACACCCACGGGGGTTCATGCTACAAATTGCACAACCATCATGTTCATGTTCACAGTCACTGATTAAGCACAAAGTTCTATGAATTTTCACCAATGACCTACGAATACGTCGCACATCAAATACTTGGGAATTCCCTGGACACCCGTCCACCATGTTGACAGAAGCATTACCATGAGCAGGCAATGGATTAGCTTTTACGTTTGGCGCTTTGTCCTCAAAAGACACCATACCACTCTTCACAATCTTTTGAACCTCATATTTCAATGGATAACAGTTCACTATGTCATGGCCAGGGGCTCCCTGGTGAAAAACACAATGAAGATCAGGGTTGAACCACCATGGTAGTGGCTCAGGGATTTGCGGAGGGTTTCTTGGTTGGATGAGATTTTTGAGGACCAATGATGGGTATAATTTTTCATATGTCATAGGAATAAGGTCAAAGAAGACCTTCTTCCTCTCGAAGTTTTGTTGACGATTATTGTTGTTGTTGTTGTTGGTTCTTTGTTGTGGTTGTTGTTGATGTTGTCGTTGTTGAATTTGAACTGATTGATTGTTGAAATTGTTGGAAAAAACTGGAATTACTGAGGAAACTTGATGTTGATGTTGACGACGTTGAGAACTCTTTCTGCCATGAGGCCTCCTCTGCCTCCCCACTGACACTGAGTTAGTTTCTCCCTCCTTCCTCTTGGAGAAACTCCCACCATATTTCTTGTTGGATGATGCCTCTTCTTTAGACAAACGTCCTTCACATACTCCTTCTTCTAGCCTCATCCTCATGTTTACCATTTCAGTAAAGTCATTGTGGGAACCCGCAATCATGCCTTCGTAATAAAACAAATTCAGCGTCTTCAAGAAGATCTTCGTCATCTCTTTCTCTTCAAGAGGTGGACTTATCTGGGCCTTAAGCTTTCTCCATCTCTGGGCATATTCTTTAAATGTCTCCTTATCTTTCTGAGACATAAATCTCAACTGGTCTCTATCAGGCACCATATCCATGTTGTACTTATACTGCTTGACAAAGGCCTCGCCTAAGTCATTGAAAGTAAGAATGCTTGCATTGTCCAAACCCATATACTACCTTAAAGCAGCTACAGTTAAACTATCTTGGAAATAGTGAATCAACAACTGATCATTATCAATCTAAGTAGAAATTTTTCAGGCGTACATCACAAGATGCCTTAGTCGGCAAGTATTCCCTTTGTACTATTCAAAGTAGGGGACCTTGAATTTCACCGGGATCTTAACATTGGGGTCCAAGCAGATTTCAGCAACACTCTTCCCAAACAAGTCTTTTCCTCTCAGAGTCTTCAACTCTTTACGCAACTCGAGAAATTGATCTTTCATTTCATCCATCTTCTCATATACATCTGGGCCCTTCAGACGACTTTAAATGGTACATAGTGTCCTCAACACGAGGCAGAGTGTGAACAACTGAAGGTCGCACTGACATGATCGAGCTAGATGTTGGCAGAGAAACAAAGGTGGGCGCATACCCTTCTGGCATAAAGTTTAATGGCATTCCCCAAGGGAACCCAACAGGTATAGAAGGAATGGATTAACTAACAGAAACAACAGGAACAATTGAGGTAGCAACCTCAGAAATAACACTCCTCTTGAGAGGAGTTGCAGGAGTTGGTGATGACTGATTTTGTGCAGCAATGATAGATTCCATCAAAGCTGTTAATCTGACGATCTGGTCCTTTAGCTCTTTGTTCTCTTTCTCTAGAGGCTCCATGATCCTTGGTTGATTAGCGCGAGTATTGTGACAGCGAGTCAACTTGGCTGATGCACAGAAGAAGAACTGATAAGACACCTGGCAGAAGAAAACTTGTTATGCAAATGATGCATGAAATGCAATGTTTTTTATTGTTTGTAATTTCAAGGAACATATGAAGTCCTATTTTGTAAATATATATATTGAAATAATAACAATAATAACAATTTGATTGACCATAAAATCTCTTTTTATTCATAAAATTTGGAAGGATTACACTGAGTACAATTTCATAAACCAAAGTACAAATACAAGAGAAAAGGAAACTATCATCCTATGGATCCCTAGCAACTGCATCAGATGATCTAGCTGTGGGGGCATACTTCTTTCGGATGCGTTGAATCTCTGACTCAAAGGATGTCTTCATTTAAGCCTTCTCTAGAACTAACTGATCAACAATCTTCTTCCAAGCACCGGAAGGTTGAGGCATACTAGATGAAGATAAACCTTATGGCTCTCTTTGTCTCTTCACTACTCGATCTTTAAGAATCTCAATAAGCGTATGCTTGTCTTTCGACTCAAGCTGCAACTCTTCATGCATTTGGCTCAAAGCATGGAACCGCTCTTCCCACATATATCTCTCTTGTTTAATCTTGGAAAGTACGTCTTCCAACTCCTTTACATCTTAGTTAAGGAGAGTTCATGGCTCAGCCACAACCAATAACATAGGTCTTTCACAGGCGTATAACATCTTCATCTCTAAAGCTCTCTTATTCACCCAAATAATGTAAGCCTCCAAAGCTACACACTTACATGGACAAAGCTCGGATCTTCCTTTTCTATGCACATTATGCCAAGCATGTATCATCTTCTTCTTCAGAAGTTCCGGATCTTTACCCTCTTGATATAATAGACCTTCTAACTGAGTGTTATTAGGTTTATCTCTTAAAGGGAACCCAAGTTGATGACGGGCCAAAGCAGGGTTGTAGTTGATTCCTCCTTGTGTACGAATAAGGGGCACATTAAAGAATTCATCACATCTATCAATAATATCCACACCACTCAATGCAGAATCATACCGAACCATATCACCATTAGTGAGAGACACAAGTCTCTAAGACCACCGTCGATATTGCTTGTTCTCCAAGAAAGCGGGCGTCTGAGGCAAGTGCGAAATACACCACTTGTATAGAAGAGGAACACAACACACAATAGTCTCACCACCTTTGGAATTCCTCAAATGCAAAGATAAATACATGTCACCTAACAGAGTAGGAACGTGATTCCCAATCAAGAAGATCCTAATGGCGTTAACATCAACAAAACCGTCAATGTTAGGGAACAAAGCCAAACCATAGATGAGTAATACAAGTATAGCTTCAAAAGAATCCATGCTTCCAGCTTGAGCAAAAACAATATCTTTACCAATGAGGAACTTAGAAATCAACCCAAGAATACCTCCTTTCTTCACCAAATGAGCGTCAATCTCAGATTTCTTTAAATGAAGAGCTTCAACTATAATATGAGATCTGAAAATCTCCCCCAATCCACTAAAAGGTACCTTGTCAGACAAGGGGTATACCCAAGAGATGAGCAATAGGTGTTAATGCATGTTAGAGGTTTGGTATGAAGAACCAAACTCCTAAAACATACCACATACTAAAAGAAAAGATCAAGAGGGAAGGACCAATCTCAATCATACTTATATTGATTCATATGACACAAGGTCATTGATGAATCAATTAGCCTTTAGACATTAGAGATTTCATTGTTCAAATGAGGGAATGGGAAAGAATAGGGAAGATGATGAAGAGGGAGGGGAAGATAGAAACACAAATAGACCAAGGGAGGATTTTCATCAACTCAAAACCATCCATTCATTTTGGGAGAAGAAATATACATTTTATCAATCCCCTAATTTCAATGGTTTTGTTCCAACAAAAGTCAAATCAACCTTGACCAATGCGCAAACAGAAAATCAAACATCACAAGACCATAAAAATTACTCAACATAATTTCTAAGCATTTAATCAATTAAAAATCAATTTTAAAATGAATTAAAATACGTTTAATTTGGTCAAAACCTAAAATCTCTTCAAAACACCAAATAAATGGCCAAGGGATTTATCCTAGGTCAAACAAGGTGAAACGACCTTAGACAAAAAAATCACTATTTTTTTAAATTCAGAATTATTTTTAAATAATTAAAAATATGCCCAAAGACATTTAATTCATGAAAAATAGCAAAATTAATCGAAAAAATGAATTTAATCCAGAATATGGAAGAGAAAAATATTTAAAGATTTTTGGGGAAAGTCCAATATTTTTTGGATTAAAAATGAAATAATATTAACTTAACAAAATAAAGAAATTAAATGAAAATTCAGAAAAATAAAAAGAAATTGGAAAAAACGAGGTTCATCAGATCTCCCTCATTAATTGAGGTGGCAAATATAATGGCCAGGTGTGTGCTATCCATGATGTGCTCTAGTCAACGCGCCATACACATGGTATTTAAAAGGAATAGCTCAGGTTAAAACATTTAAACCTGATCAGATGGCCAGGAGGCGTGCCAACACACCACCGGAGCCCTGGCTCCTGTCATCTTCTCCGGTGAACCTCACCGGACTTGTCCACCTTCATCTCAATGAAAAATGAAAAACAAAGACACTATTTCAAGAAAAAATGCTCAGGAGCTCGAATCTGGCCTCAATTTTCTCCAATTCCAAGTATGTAAAAAGATACAGGGATTTGAATTTTGAGGATCATGAACTGAGTTGCTTCACTTTGACCTCAAAGAAACTCAATCTTTTTGCCTACATTGGTAGGACTTCAGCCAACCAAAAATCAAAGAGAATGGTGAAGAATTGAGAGAGAATCGAAGAGATGAAGTTTCTGAGAAATCACCTTCGAGGGAGCTTGAATCTTGTTTGATCTTGCTTCCAATTGGTTTTAGCTTGACTTCAGAAGCTTGTAGGAAGTGAATTAGATCAAGGAAGGGCTTGGATTCTTGGAGTTTCAACTTCAAAACAGAAGTGAAATTAAAACTCGATTTTCAATTGACAACCTTTAAGTTTATCATATAATGGTGAGGGGTATGGTTGTAGGATCAAAGCTTTGGCAAGGCATCCACAATTCTGAGCAGAAGGGGTTGTATTTATAGGAAATGCAATTGATTTCCATACACTTCCATCAAAATTCCAAAAATAGTAATTCTCACTTGCATGGATGCATGGGTGTGTGATAGGCCCATCAAATGATGTCAAAAGGTCCAAAACTGATCATGAGCAATGCTAAAAGTGTGTCATGTAGTCATGCAATTGGAAATGAAAAGTGGTCATGAGATTCATCGAAATGGAACCTTGAAGAAAATCCATGTGCAAGTCATTAAATCTTTGGTCAGATGAGGTGATCTCGGAGGTTTGGGAAAGGTGGGATCAAGGGGAATAACTTTAATGTTGAACACTTTTCTATTTGAAGCTTGGATCATGATGAATTTTGAGGTGGAAGTTTGGAAAATCAAACATAAATGAAATTTTTCTAAGTACCAAGACAAATGTTCACTTCTTCCATCTTGAATAATGTTTGCTATGGGTTTCAAATGGAAAAATTTCCTACATCAAAGTTATATATATTTCAAACCTATTCAATTTTGTCACAAATTTGACCTCATTTGAATTTGGCATGAAGGAGTTATGCATTTTAGAAGTTGAGGAGAATCTCTTGTTCAATGGTAATGGCCCAAAATGACCTATAATGTTTCCTCTTTTCACATGCCCTTGAAAAGTTGACTTTGAAGTTTCTTAAGGAATAAAAGTTTGAGAGGACACCTTTAAATGGATAATGAAACTTGGATGGCCTTCATATCATAAAAATTGAGGAAGTTATGGTCTTTGGAGGTTGACCTCCTAACTAGGGTTCAAACAAAATGAGCTAGAATATTTCACCATAGAAAATGCCTTTCCAAGCAAAACTAGCTCTTGATCTCGACATGAAAGTTGTTTGGAATGTCATAATGAGTAAAGTTTATATTGTAATAATTTTCATATAATACAAATTGTATGAGATATGGTCTAGGGAACCCCAGTTTTGACCAATTGACTTTCTCTGGTCAACCACCGTGAACCAACTTGCAAACTTGGAGTTCTCTTGATCTTTTAGACTCATGGAGGATCATATATGCATAATATGATGTAATTTAAAGCATCCCTTGATATTATTATCAAATATTGAAGAAACTTGTTGAGGAAGTCACACAAGCTACCCAAATGAATTAGGGCTTCCAAGGAAAACATGCTTCAAACTCTTGATTAATTCTTGATCTAAATGATAAATGAAGATCGTGGGGATCCATATATGATGTCTAGAACCATTGTGAACCATCACTTAATTAATCTCTTTGCACTGAGGGTCTCAAACCCTAGTTGTGAGCTTGATAAGGCATTGGTGGATGCACACACTACCTACAAAAGAAACAAAGTTATACATAGACATATTTTTTGTATTTTGGGTTAGTAATCAAAGAAAAATAGATCATGATACAATCAAATGTGCTTGGTGATCTCTCCTAATGCAAACCCAATGAATGAGGGGTGCGGAGGATGTCAAGGTGTGATCATTAAAGCCAATGCATATGATGAGATAACATGAGGGATCTTAGGGTCAAAATTGGGGTCTTACACAAATGCAAATGATTGAGATAACATGAGGGTTCTTAGGTTCAAAATTGGGGTCTTACAGCTCCTCTTCTCCATTTAAGTATCCTATTTCTAAAGCTCCTCTGATATCTAGTTCTAGGTAAATTCCTTCATCCCTACCTCAACCACCCCTATCATTTCTCCTTTTGAACTAACTCTCTCCATCCCCATTCCTTTTGAACCCTATATTTCTGAACCCTAGGTTTCTGAACCTAACACATCCTCACCCCCACTACCACATTTCAGCCTAACCTCCACCTCATCCCCTACATCTGAGTCCATGTATCTAAACGAACCCATATCCCCTCCCTCATCTACTCCCAGCTCTCCTCCATATTATGATCTAACCTCTAACTCTTACCATTCATACATTCCTGACACTACCTCTCCCACTCTGTCACAACTTCAAGCCACAACAAAATTTGAATAGACTAAGTCTGTACCAGAAGCCTCTGAACCCATATCACCCCCTTCTGCACCCACTTCAAAACCCTATGAAACCCTAGCACCTCCTTTTGAACCCATCACTAAACCCTTTGAACCCATCCACAATCCCTCTGAACCTATCCATCAAAACTCTGAACCTGAACTAACCTTACCAACCCTAGATGAGGTATTTGCCAAGTTCTCAGAGAACACTACTACGAGGCTCAAGCAGCTATCTGAAGAATCTAGACTAAGTGACAATCCTTTTGAAGTAAGGACTCACTGGAATGGATTTCTCAGGTGGATGACATCTGAGGTCTTCAAGCTCAATGGGCTTTCTGAACAAGTCAGAAATGACTATATCAGAGGTGTTGAGGAAAGACTGGAGACGCGTATAGCGCAGGAAGCTAAGAAATGAGCCAAGAAGGAAGCTGAATAAAGGGCCAAAATAGAAGTTGGGGAGAAAGTTGTTGCTGCCGAAGCTTTAGTTAAAGTTAATGTTAAAGAGGATGCTCTTGTAGCTTCAAAAGATGCTGAAGAGGCTGCTCACATAGTTGTAGAAGAAGCTACTGAAGAGGCTGCTCACATAGCTACTGAAGAGGCTGCTCATCATTTGATCTAGCTACTCTGGTTCTCAAGACTTTGGAAAAGCTTCAGAAGGAACAACAACTGGTGAGAGCCAAACTCGACAATCAAGATCAAGATAACTTTAGCATCCAGAACCTGCTTGCCCAGCTACTTCAGAGGATTCCTCCTCCTTCAAACCCTTAGGAACTCTAGGATTGATCAATTGTTTTTTTAGTTCTAAGAATTTTTGCCTCTGAGGCCTTCTTCTTCTATGTTTTTCCTCTGTGTATCTCTCTGGACTGTTTAATGAAATTTTGTTTGGCTTCTATGATTTACTTTTGTTTTTTATTAATGTTTTTTTTAGTCTGACAAAAAGGGGGAGAAATAAATAATCTCTTTCTCATGAAATAAAATATTTAACTATCAGAATGTACTGCTTACATTAAAAATTAATTGCATAGTCTAAGTGTTCTTACAGGATATATCTGAACAAGGAAAACTAAACCAGTATCTGAGTAACCAGAAAAGCAACTTAAGAAGCTCTGGTAAGAATCTCTCTAACCCCGAAACTCCTTTCTGATACAAATAACTCAAAATATTTCTTAGTATTACACTTAGGGGGAGATTGCTGATCTCAAGGGGAGTCGTAATGCATATGACTCTGATTCATTTCAAATGTGTATCTTGTAAAGTACCATTGTTCTATAAAAAGTCTAAGTTTTTGTCATCATCAAAAAGGGGGAGATTGTTAGAACAAGATTTTGGTTCTGCAATATATCTCTAAGTTTTTATGATAACAAAGAATGAAACAATTTGGTATCCTAATAAATTTCCTAAGTGTGTCGGTTTCTAAGGAAAAATGAATCTGATGAAAACAATATTTGACAACTTACGGAATTTAAAACAATTGATTCAACAATGAAAAAACCATATCTGACTCCAAATAAGAACATATCTGAAAGAATCACATATAGACTCTGAAGACTCTACATCTGAATACTCTGAAAACTCTACATCTGAAGACTCTGAATACTCTACATCTAAAGACTCTGAAGACTCTACATCTGAAGACTCTACAAGACAACGTCAGAAGAAACATCTATCTAAAGTCTATTCAACAAACAACTATCTGAAGAATACAAAGTCTTCTCAAAGACTCTGAGTTCCTCTCACTCTGATTCATGGTCAACAAATCATTTGACTCATCAAAATCAGAAACTTAATCAAGAAGTATTCTAAGTATGGAGAAAATTTATATAAGGAAAGTATATAGTCTAAGACTGCTATAAAAAGGACAAGAAAGTTAATGTCATTAAGTAGCATAATTGGCAAGATATCTCCATTAATTTTCCCTCCAACGATATCATCCCAAAGCTCTATATAAAGGCCTCATCATCATCATGCTAAAAACACGAAGAAATTACACAAGAACTCCACAGTACACTTCGAACTATATACTTAAGTCTTCTTGATTGTAAAATTCAGTATTCACACAAGAGTTATTGCTCATAGTGTGATCATCGATCATTCTTCTTAACTGTGTTCATACTACTTACATAAAAGCACTAAGGCAAACACTTGTATTACTTTATAGTTGTTGATTTTTCCTCAAGTGACTTGTTGAAGTCTGTAGACTTGAGAGGGCTAACAGATTTTTAAACTCTTAGACGTTTTTGTAATCTATTAAGATTATTAGATTAAATCCTTATTGAAGGCGAAATCACCTTGGCCGGGTGGACTGGAGTAGCTTTGATTTTCAAGCGAACCAGGATAAATTTCTTATGTTGTTAGCATTTACTTTCATGCGTGTGGTGTTGCAAAAGTTTTTAATTATTGTGAAAACTATTCAAATCCTCCTTTCTTGTTTTTCTCCACATTCATAGATGCATAACCAAATCTTGTTCTAACACTTACAAGACGGAGGATTTTGAAGATATGGAAGGATCTAGGGTCTTAAGTGTAATCAGATTTAAATTTTATGATAATTAGTCTATGTAATAAATATTATTAATAAAATTATGGGAATGCACTTTTTTACCTTGCGTGAGCAAGTGTTTTTAATGAGGCATCCATGGTTGAAAAGTATATTGGGTAAAGCATGCAATTCAGGTTGTCTTGCCTAATTCAGGTCCTCTGGCATAATCGGCTTCAACTGAGTAACATTTAATGAAAACTCTGGCCTAAGTGAAGTCGAAATGCACTTGAAGCCTCTGGCATAATCGGCTTCGGTCGGGTAACATTTAATGAAACCTCTAGCCTAACTGAAGTCCAAGCGCACTTGAAGCCTCTGGCATTATCGGCTTCGGATGAGTAACGTTTAATGAAATCTCTGGCCTAACTGAAGTCCAAGCACACTTGAAGCCTATGGCATAATTGGCTTGGTCTAGGTAACGTTTAATGAAACCTCTAGCCTAAAGTTCAAGCACACTTGACGCCTCTAGCATAATCAGCTTCAGCCGGGTAACATTTAATGAAACGTCTGGCCTAACTGAAGTCCAAGCGACCTTGAAGCCTCTGGCATAATCAGCTTCATCCGGGTCAAGCAAAATAAAAGCCTCTGACCTCCATTTAGCATCACCCCTTGGAGCTCTAAATGTTGATCATATAAAGTTAACAAACCTCTGAGTTTAATCAATTTTTGGACAACTTATAATTGGACAAATATCTGACATGATCTACTCGGAGTTAACTGGTCTGTGTTTGAAGTAAGTTATTTAACAAATACTATCGTAAAAGGAAATCAGAAGGCATCTAAACATGACAAAACACATCTGTAAGGGATGACTAGCGACAAAGAAATTATGAAATGATAATCCAATGAGAATGGTTTCTAGTTTATAACACACCAAATATTCTCAGACCCCAACTCACATGGGTAATGCAAATAATAAATCAAGATATTCTCGAAATTGGCCAAAAATTTGTGATCATCTAAAAAGAAATCAGGATTTGGTCATTGCTAATTCGAAAACACATATGAGTTATCGTAATCTTGATGACAAGAATATGCATTAACACAGTTAAAACAAAAATGCAATTAGTCAAGAACTCGTTGGGGATTTCTGACTTATATATCTAGAACATGCCGAGATTTACAAATAACCACGAGTCGAGAACCAAGATAAATTTTCCTTGATTCGCCATGAGTCAGAGGATTGAACAAGAAGATGTTCATGATTAAAGCTTATTTTTATGTCTGGATCTTCCATGAAGGGTAGCCTCAGAAAGTTACTTATAAGAAGAAGATAAGAAACAATCAGTACAGTATAAGGAGATCTCATTATAGGACCCGAATATAAAACAAAAAGGAAAAACCCAATATTTTTGAAAACATTACAAAACGGATGAATAAAAATTATTCTTTGTCTTTATCCTTACCCACGTCTTCGGGGTGACTGTCAACAACACAGTCTTCCTGGATGAGTTCATCAGTAGGAGTGGGCTCAACTTCTTCCATATCCATAAGGTGCCCATTAACCACGACCTTTAATAAATCAAACATAGTCTTACTACTTTTGCTTTCTAGTGCTCCATCAATTGAGTAACCTCTTGGCTCAGTTTTATCTCATTTTGTTCACTTTCATCACTGGCTTCAGACAGTTCATGGGTTAAAACAACACGTATCATCAAGTAAGAGCTAATGTTTTGGGTCAGTTTCTGTCGTCCTAGAGTCTTCACCTTTTTCATGTTATTCATAGCATTCAAGTTATTATAGAGGAATTTCAATCCATCAAAATTGTTGCTCTAGAACTTGAACTCATTAGACGATCTGGTCTGGTTGCTTCCACCAGTCTCGCACATCAGAGATGAGATTTCCCAATCAGCTCTATAGACCTTGTCAGTCATTAAAGTTTTCATCTTCTTTGGAGAACCTGGACGAAAGCCCTTCGAAGGAAAAAAAGCGAGGGTTGAGGCTCCAACATAATAGGAGTGGCTTTGTTTGGAGCTACCTTTATTTTCTTCAACAACCGAGTTTCTAAATCAGATAAGTCTGATTTAACAGCAGGTTGGTCGACTACTCTCCTCACTTCTCGGGCTTCTAGCATCAACATTTTTTTCTCCTTCATAGAGATGTTAGTCATTTTTTCTGAAAACAAAACGAGAAGAGAATTCATCATAATGCAAGATGACATCACAAGTGGTACGCAAAATAAATAATCAAACATTACCCAAAAAATAAAGCATTTGATCTCTAGATAAAGACAATATACCTTAGACCTTCATCATACAAAAGGAGTCCAAGATAGATAGGGATCTAACTTCTGGGTTTTTTAACTTGTCAAAATCAAACTCAGATACCGAAAGAGAATTCCCAGTCCAATAGATGGGAAAATGATGAGATTTGTCTAACACGTTTATTCCTTGAGGACATCTTGGTCCAAATCTAATACGAAAAAATAGGTCTTTGAAACCTTATAGTTGGTGGTATCAACTTGGAAAAAACTCTTACCGAGAAGACCACTAATGGTCACCCACCCGCCCTTCTCAACTCCTTTGATTTCGAAAAAAGGGAAAATAAGCATATGGTGCGTTCTATATCTATGCCCTTGTAAACTATTTCAAAATCCTTGATAAACCATTTATTATTAGGATGAAGTTGAGAAGGAGAGGTTTTTAGAGTTTTTTATATATTAGACTCAAAGTTGGTAAAGGGAAGGTGAATACTAAAACCTTCCAATACCCCACCGTAGAAAAGGAAATATTTGTCTTTAACTCCCCTAGGGAGGGTTACGCAAATGCATTCCCCAGTAATATTGGGTTCCAAAACAACATCATCTTTGTTTCCAGTATAACATACGTTCCTCAAAGATCGAAGTTTAGTTATCTCCACATCACCTATGCAGTTTTGGTCGTAACTCATTACCTCTTGATCAAATGACTATGTGATCTCCTTCAGCACCTCTACGGATGAACCTGATGTAGAAGAATCAGAGTCAGAATTTCTAAAAGAGGTGGTAATATCATCGTAACCCTCATTTATAATACGATCAAAGTCAGCCTAGGTTAGAGTATCTCTACATCCTTTCATATAAAAATCGCAAAGATATTTTATTTCACAAGCACTCATGGTTCTCAATGTTTTGACATTATCATCCCATGCATCAATAATAGCCATGGAATAGAAGAAGGAGGAAAGAAAAAGAAAACATACCTGGTCCAGGAAGACGAATTAGAACTCTGAAAATGTGCTTATAAGAGGAAAAGTCTCCTCCCAATGAGCGGTAAACCAAAAGATAGAGAGACAATTTTAATAAAGATAAAATCTTGATAAAAGACTTATAAAGTATGATGCGCTTTGAATCATAAAGAAGGATCAAATCCCTATAAAAAAGCATCATTACTCAGTAAGGGGAAAATTTGATGAGGATACATTGTTATAATTAAAGACACATCAACACAAACGAACATTATGACATAGGTAGATCAGGCATAAAAAGAATTTTTTTGGCTTCTTTTATCCAAACATTTCAAACGTCCAGATCTCATGCTCGGAGGCTTATGTACATCATGGAAAATTAAGTTGACCAACCGAGGTATGAGATCGGTGGAATATACTTGTGCACCCGAGATCTTTACAACCAAAATGGAATAACAACTAAGTACGGTGAGATCATTAGGTCGGATAGTCATGCTACCATTTAAAAGTCGGAACCGGGGTATGACATCATACCTACTTGTCAGAACCCGGGTATGACATCAAACCTACTAATCAAAATCCGGTTAGGACATCAGAATAAGTGAGACAAACCCGACCTCATATGCACTAAGAATGATCCCACTAGTAGAGGTCGGGGCTAATGATAAGGCTAGGACACCATTTGAAAGGTCGTAAGAGGTGGTTACCATATGATACATTATGAAAGTAAGTTACAATTATTGAAGAGGCAATCTTTAAAAGGCACTTATAAGGGGCGGCAAATGTTATTGACTTGAGAATTTATGAAGGATACAAAATGTCAAGAAGAGGGAGAAGGAAGCCTATAAATAGGAGGATACTTGGAGGGTAGAAGGCAAGTGATAAACACAAAAAACTCACGTAATAGACACTTCAACCATTCATTCTAGGCTCTCCTTGAACTAGAACAAGGAAGCCAACCTTTTAGTGTTTTTTAACAAGAACGGACACCAATACATACGTGGGAGGCAAGTCAATACAATTCTCGGAGCCCGAGATAGTGAATGTAACTGGTACAAAGGGCATGACCCGTAGTGGTCGTGTATTTTCTCCTAGAGACACTCCAAAGGAAATTTCATCATCAACAGTTCCTCCTCCAAAATGAGGTAACGAATGAGAAATATCAGAATGAAAAGAATAAGAAAGATGTGTCTCTAGGAGAGGGCGATGAGTTCCTCAAGTTGATCTGAAATAGTGACTTTAAGATCGTGGATTAAATGGGGAGAACATCGTCAAAGATTTCAATCTTATCCTTGTGGTTGAGCTATGAGGCTCACAGAAAAGCTCTAATGAATGTCCTGAATGTTGTGCATGTGAGGCATGACATTACTGTTGGTGAATTTGATGATGTAGTGGCAAACATCATAGCAAGCCGATATTTAGGTTTTAACGAAGTTGAGTTTCCTGCTAAGGGGACTGCCCATTGTAATACCCCAAAATTTACCCTTCAATTTTTCTTGGAAGCATGGGATTATGTTTCACACTTCATTGGCATCATACTAGGTCATACTCATTGCATACTGCATTAGTGACTTGGAAATCAGGTTTTGATTGATCACTCCTTAACAGAAGGAGCCCACACAAAGCAAGATTGAGAATTGGACTTTATTCTCTAAGTATACAAGTCTCAAGGGTCACAGGGGGCTCCAAATATCTTATTATGGTCCACAGTTCATCAGTGAAGGATTTAGAGCTATCAGAGTGTTCATCTGGATTTAATCAGGAAATTAGGGTTTCATGGCTACCTGTAACAGGCAATGTGTGGTTGGAATTAGAGGAGCTCATCCATGTCATGATTGGAGAGGTATCTAGGCCTAGGAAGACTCACAATTATCTCAGAAAGATCCATTGGCAAGCAGTGCAATAAGTCTTTGATCAATTTTGCCCAAAAATTAGGGTTTGGTAGAAAATCAGTTTATGCGCCTTGGTATAAAATTAGTTTATGAACCAGATGGCAGATGCTCTTGCTACTCTATCGTCGATGATCAAGGTGATTGGGTGGAACTATGTTCCCATGATCGATGTTATGAGCCTTGATAGGGCCGCGTATGTGTTTGCTGCTGAACTGGTAGTTGATGACAAGCCCTGGTATCACGACATCAAGTGCTTTCTGTAGAATCAAGAGTACCCTGCAGGGGAATCCAACAATGACAGAAAGACTTTGAGAAGATTGCCAGGCAGTTTGTTCTTGAACAAAGACGATGTGCTATATAAGAGGAACTTCGACATGGTTTTGCTCAGATGCGTGGATAGACACGAAGCGGACATGTTAATGCAGGAAGTTCATGAAGGCTCCTTCGGTACTCATGCCAGCGGACATGCAATGGCTAAAAAGTTGTTGAGAGCGGGTTATTACTGGATGACCATGAAATCTGATTGTTTCGAATATGCTCGGAAGTATCATAAATGCCAGATTTATGCTGATAAGGTGCACGATGCTGCCAAATCCTCTGAATGTGATGTCTTCGTCGTGGCCGTTTGCTATGTGGGGCATTGATAAGATTGGGAAGATTGATCCGACTGCTTCCAATGGGCATCATTTCATCCTTGTTTCCATCGACTATTTCACCAAGTGGGTCGAAGCAGCGTCATTCGCGAAGGTCACCAGACATGTGGTTGCTCGATTCATTAAGAAAGAAATCATTTGTCGTTACGGGATTCCCAAAAGAATCATTATTGATAATGGTTCTAATCTCAATAACAAAATGATGAAGGAGTTGTGCAAGAACTTCAACATTCAACATCATAATTCTTCCCCTTATCGTCCTAAGATGAACGGTGTTGTTAAGGCAGCAAATAAGAACATAAAGAAGATTGTGCAGAAGTTGGTCGTTACATACAGAGATTGGCATGAGATGCTACCCTTTGCCTTGCATGGGTACCGTACTTCAGTACGTACATCGACCGAGGAAACCCCTTACTCCCTTGTGTATGGTATGGAAGCAGTCCTACCTGTTGAAGTGGAGATTCCTTCTCTAAGAGTCCTGATGGATGTCAAGTTAGACGAAGCTGAATGGATTCAGACAAGGTTCAATGAGTTGAGTCTTATCGAAGAGAAGCGAATGGCAGCCATTTGTCATGGGCAGTTGTATCAAAGTCGGATGAAGAGAGCCTTTGATCAGAAAGTGCGTCCTCGATGCTTCCAAGTCGGAGATTTGGTGTTGAAAAGGATCCTTTCTCCTCAGACAGATCACAGGGGCAAGTGGATCTCCTAACTATGATGGACCATATATTGTCACCAAGATTTTTGATGGTGGAGCCTTAATGCTTGCAACTATGGATGGTGAAGACTTCACTTCCCCTGTGAACTCAGACGTAGTTAAAAAATACTTCGCATAAAATAGACCCGCTGGACAATAAAAAGAATAGTCCAGGCAAAAAATGGGCATCCCAGCGAACCAAGAAAATGAAAAAGGTTCGAGAAAAAGTTAGGGATAAAAATGAAAATATTGTACACCTGGTAAGTTGAAAACCTGAAAAGGCAACTTAGGCAAAAATGGGTATCCCGGTGGATTGAAAACCCGAAAGGGCGATCCAGGCAAAAGTCAGGGATTAAGCAAATGAATGTGTTCTGAATAGTTCTGAATCTCTTTTCGTGTCAATAACTGAAAACTTCCGAAGGATAGGAAACAGTCCAATCACCTTTTTCAGAGAGGTGATCATTTGGAGGATCTTGAAGACGAGCAAGTCATAGCAGAATTGGAACCCGATAGAAATCCATTTCACATTGCCATTAGATTAATTTATGTTTTTATCTTTTGTGCAATTACCTCTTTCCAATGATTTCTTCCTGATGTAAATGCCTATTCAAAGGCCATTCAATCAATAAAATCATGTTATTCAGTATATCTTTGTGTTCATTTTCATTTTACTGTTTTGTTTGCAAAAATGACGTCTGAATTTTTGATAAACATTACATCATGAAACATAAAAGCTTTACAGGTACATGCTTAATAAACATTTAAAATTGCTGTAAATTTTAAGTGCTTTGGATCGTCTATTCAGAACAGGTACACTCGGGGCATTTCTTTAAGGTTCCCAGCAAACGATTGCGGATGTTCTTCTTCAACAGTTGGTATGTGGTATCTTATCCCTGCAAAGTTGGTCCAAGCATTGGATTCTTCAATCCCCAGAAGGTTCTGAATATTGTACTTCCCCAAGCATTTGTTTTAGATTATACGTTCCCTAGTAGAGTCGACAGTGTCAGACTGTATCTTCCCAGCGGAAGTGGTTGCTTCTCAGAGTTCGATGCCAGATCGATGATCTTGACGCTAGATCCATGGTTTCTTTCCTTGAAGCAGAATCTCGGTACCGTATCGGTGTTTGCTTCCCCTGCTGAGTCGTCTCTCTCGCAGATTATGGTTGCCAGAACCGCTGTCGTCTTCCTCAGCAACAAGCTTTCAGTGCCATGCTCTCCCCAGTCAGAGTCTCGGTATTTTGTTATCGCCAGAACACCGCATGGCTGGTCATTTCCCCGCAGAGTTCATTATGATGTGTATCTCAGAGTTCATTATGATGTGTATCTCCACTAACATTGCCAGGGTCCAGAAGATTGTGATCATTTCCCCAGCAGAATTCCTTGCCTCGGCTTGGCGTTCTCTCTAACCTAGCATTTCGCATCCCTGCATGTAGAATCATATTGCATTGCATCTTCCCAAATCGCGTAGCATTTCCATTTTCATGGAGCATTACGCCATTGAAAAATTCAAACATACGCATGTAAAGCATAAGACATTCTCGGTATCCTAAGTGATAAGCCAGAAGTTTGTTTCCAATACTCAGACTGAAGGTTGTTCATGACTTATTATTCTCAGCAGGGGTCGTTAGCTCACGTGCCGCTTAAATTATCATTTTCCCTATTTCTGCCGATACCGACAGGCTTGCAAGTTTCAGGTATTCAGACCGAAGTGGCATTCAGGCCAGTTTTCTGATGTTCAGATCGAAGAAGTTACTGACGTTCAGGTCGACACAACTTGTGGCATTCAGGCCAGTTTCCAGTATTCAGACCGAAGTGGCATTCAGGCCAGTTTTCCGGTATTCAGACCGAAGTGGCATTCAAGCCAGTTTCCGGTATTCAGACCGAAGTGGCATTCAGGCCAGTTTCCGGTATTCAGACCGAAGTGGCATTCAGGCCAGTTTTCCGATGTTCAGATCGAAGAAGTTTCCGACGTTCAGGTCGACGCAACTTGTGGCATTCAGGCCAGTTTCCGGTATTCAGACCGAAGTGGCATTCAGGCCAATTTTCCGGTATTCAGACCGAAGTGGCATTCAGGCCAGTTTCCGACGTTCATTTCGGGTCTCTAGTTGATTGAATAGGGGCAGCTGTAATACCCCAAAATTTACCCTACAATTTCCTCTGGAAGCATGGGATTATGTTTCACACTTCATCGGTATCATACTAGGTCATACTAATTGCATACTGCATTAGTGACTTGGAAATCAGGTTTTGATTGATCACTCCTTAATAGAAGGAGCCCACACAAAGCAAGATTGAGAATTGGACTTCATTCTCTAAGTATACAAGTCTCAAGGGTCTCAGGGGGCTCCAAGTATCTTATTATGGTCCATAGTTCATCAGTGAAGGATTCAGAGCTATCAGAGTGTTCATCTGGATTTAATCAGGAAATTAGGGTTTCATGGCTACCTGCAACAGGCAATGTGTGGTTGGAATTAGAGGAGCTCATCCATGTCATGATTGGAGAGGTATCTTGGCCTAGGAAGACTCACAATTATCTCAGAAAGATCCATTGGCAAGCAATGCAATAAGTCCCCGATCAATTTTGCCCTAAGATTAGGGTTTGGTATAAAATCAGTTTATTAATGATTCTTTGGGTGAAACTCTTTTCCATTGCCCTCCATATGTCCACAAGGGTCTACCTACAAAAAATCAGCTTTTTATTTGAGCCAGAGGTGCTTCAATTGATCACTGGAATTGGGAATCAGACAGTTTGGGAAAAGTCAATTGTAGGGCCAGAAGAGTCAATCCTAGACTTTTTGAGAGTGGAAGCTCAAAATTCATGTCTAGGGGAGCCTACATGTGAAATTTGATCAAGGTTGTGTAGCGGGGTATTCGTTACCATTAGAGATATTGACTAAATCCAAGGTAAATCATACAAGTCGAGTCGCCACCGCACTTCTATTTATCCAAAGGAATGGTTAGAAAGCGAACAAAAACCTAAAAGTTTTATCGAATCAAAAACTAGAAAAAATGTCAGAGATCTGGGTAAGGGGGTTGGTTATGCAATGGGAAGGTATTAGGAACCCAAAGCATCCTAGGTACTCCTAGGGAGCCCTTTTCACATTTGTTGCAAAGGTTGTTGTTTTTTTTGAAAATTTATTTGTGCAAACATGATTGAAGGGATGAGAAAAGCGTGTATGTTTATCTAATGTACTACCTACTAAAAGAAGGGTCAAAAGAAAATGACTCGCACGGATGTCGCATCCACTGCATACGTATCTCATCTGAATCTGAGAATCAGAGTCTTCGTAGCTCGGCTACCTATGGGTTAAAGAGGAGTGTGCTCGCTAAGACATCGTGTCTTATGCCTGCGTATCTCATCTGGGATGAAAATCAGAGCAAAACGTAGTTCGACCACCTATGGGGTAAGGGTTGTGTTTTGGGGTGAACGACGTTACTACGCAATCTACCGGATGCTCGACCTTTGGAGACTTACTCGCCTGTAGTAGAAGGAGATAACGTGTTCTTAGGAGAAGAAAAATCAATGAGTTTGGGGTGTTTAGGGATGCTCATGCAAAAAGGTAGTCCTAGATGAAGGAACCGCGCTACCTTAAATGACATGCCACGAGAGGCTATACGAAACCTAAGAAATCGGTAACATGCGGGAAAAGTAAAGGGATCGAGAGATCTACCGTACGGATAAAGATCTGAAGTAACAACAATTAAAGAGATAAGAAACCCAGAGATCTCTCAAGCTAGCACCATCAAAGAAAGTGAGTCAGTACAGGTAATCGGAATAAACCTCCAGGTGGTATCCCACAAATAAAGTGGAACACCAGGCAAGCCATCTCTGCAAGAGTCATATGATCCCTCACAAAACAAAACTCAACAAACAGGTTAGAAATAACAGGTAAATAATGCATGGATGCGGCGTAAAACATGTTACAATCAAACACAAAAACAGATCTGAAACCAAACAGAAAAAACAAGCTACTGTCACGTTCGCTACTGCTTCGCTTAGCGAGGTGCTAGCGAAGCTTTGCTACATGTTCGCCTAGCGAAGGTGCTAGCGAACGCCTGCGGGTTCTGGATTTCCCATGGATAACAGTACGATTTTAGGGACTCCAAACCCTATGGTCTCCCTTTCAAAAATCAAGTGATCAAACATTCAAGGTATTTTTTAAACATTTATGCATATCTAAACCTGTGGGCAACATTTGAACGATACCTCACACATTCAGAGTATTCAAATTAAAAGCATAGAGTAATGGGGATAAGGGCAAACCTGATTGGAGAGACCGATAAAACTCGACTGGAACGACTGCGTTTGCAAGGCAATGTTAGGGTTTGCGTGAGGCGGAGGCGAAAGTGTGTGAGTCCGAGTGAACCTTTCAGAGTTTCCTGGAGGTTGCTACAGATTAGTTCGTAGGTTTCCCTTCTGCCTCTTTTCTCTCTCTTTTTCTCTAGGGTTTGTAATAGTCTCCAGCCTGTTTTTCTCAAATGAAGCTCTGGTATTTATAACCTAATATTGGTGACTTGGTGGGCTCAGAGTCAAGCCCAAAATTTTCTGATATTTTCCAAAATGTGTGCGCTTCGCCAAGCGAAGGATCTGCTCGCTTAGCGAGCATGACAGTTCAGTTCGCTTAGCGAACCAGTCTGCTCGCCTAGCGAGCATGACAGCTCAGACCTTGTGATTGCCATGCTTGGTGATCTCAAAACAATCACAAGGAGTCCCACCCAAAGGCAAAGGGAACCAAGATGCTAAAGATCCTTGAGCCAATGCAAATGCAATGTTATGATGTCATGCGGGATCTTAGGGTCAAAATTGGGGTCTTACAGATGCCCCTATTTAAGGTCATTCTAGCCGGAGAAGTGAAGGTTAAAATCTTCGTCTCGACGGGGTAGACTGGGCTTAAATAATAACAAAGAGACGAATTTTGGTCCCTAAGAGACCTCATGATGCAAATGTAGGTATGGAAAATGGTAGCACTCTGTGGAGATATGTGTCCACAAAAGCAAAGAAATCAGAAGCCACTGATAATCCATATGAGCAAGTCACTCCATGGGACCAAGACCCTGGGGACTCTCCTGGGGATAGAAAAGGGATAAAAATGCGCGAGCAGGTCACGACTCAAAGCGTGGGGAACAGAATTCCAAAGGGAAAAGATCCAATGGAAAGACTCGAGCTGACTCGAAGATGCATGTATTGGGGAATATGCCAATATAGCAAAAACCTATCCACAGCGGATACTTCGGATAAAATCCGGATGAAAACAATCCACTAAGGGACTTCGCTGGGGATGTCCACAAGGACACTCCTGGGGAAGCAGCGGGACGAGGTATTACCGGTTACTGGGTAATAAGCTCAAGGAGACATGTGATCTGAACGCCAGGTATGAGGGTGAGAGATACAACATGCTCAGGAAGAGATGAATATCCAAGACCGGCATAAGGGTGAGAGATGTCAAAACTTCAAAACGTCTGAGGAAAACCTAAAAGGTATACTTCAACTCAGGGATTCTAACTCCACAGGGGACAAAAAGTCATAATAGGGAGCAGAGGGGAAGGAACACCAGGGATACCGGTTACTGGGCATATAATAGGTGACCAACCAAGGCGTGAATTGGGGAATATTCCCAAAACACTCATCATCCAAAAGAGGGCTAAAAGCAAACTCGATTACAGGATGGATATTCGACTCCACAAAGGGGATACGAATCTTACTCAACTGAGGAAGAACAAAAGGCTTCAGACCCGAGAGTGCATGTGAAATACTATCTATTACCGTTAGAACGTAGATAATATACTCGCATGGACGATTATCCACAACCGGTTACTGGGTTAATAAAGGATAAATCGACCGAAAAGAAAACGCATCGGGATACCGAAACAAGGTATATAATGATGACCAATTCAGGGGGGGAACAATCGTTACCAACAACAACAAGGTAGACGAGAGATGACCCTCTGGGGATAAATTGCGTAATCAGGGCAATTATCCAAGCAGATGAGGGGATATCATCGCCGAATATTGGATGAAGATGACTGTCACCAATTAAAGATGAGCAAAAAAATAGTTACTCTGCAAAAAGGGAAGAAATAGGGTTTACAACTACCGGTATGAGGGTAGAGAACCACAGACTCCGCCGAGGATAATAATTACTAATTATTGAGCAATTATTCATTTACCACGGTGAAACAGGAAAAGCGTCTCAAGAGACCGATCTAGGATCAAACTAGATAGGCACACCAAATCAAGACTTGTCCCGGTAAGGATATAACTCAATGGGGAAAACCATCCCAGTATATGTGTTAGGAAGGAACAAAAACAATCAACATCCACGAGGATATAACCCAGTGGGGAATATGGAAGAAAGGATAGACGCTTTCTGCTTATGGAGTTGACTCTATATGGAGAGATCATACACACACATCTGCTTGGGGAAATATATCACCAATTAGCAGGAGACAACAAACAACGATATAGGGCAAAGAATGCAACATGAATATCTGAATGTTATAATTATGCATGTATATGCGTGTTTTATGTAAGATGTATGCTGACAAACAGACATATCTAACACAACCAGGTCCAGGAATCAACCACCCGGTACTGCATCTCAAGAGAGAAAGCAGAGTTCACCGGAGAGTATCCAATCTGCTGGGGATCAGAGATACCAGGAAGCAAAGAACTCTGCAGGGGATGAATCATCAATCATTCTAACTGGGGACGAGAGTTATCACTGACAAGGTCCACCACACCAACAACTCTATTGGGGAATTTATCGGAGGAGATAAAGGATTTATCGGGATCAACCACCAAATACCGATCTTGCCCAAAGTGATCCAAGCTGCTGAGGAAGAAAGATTGCTACTCTGCTGACGGGAAGAGAGGTGACTCTCAACAAGCGATCCACTTGGTAGGATAAACCACAAGGGGTTCCGGAGGCAGGAGATGCAGTCATGCCAGGAATATGGACAAAAATCTTACCCTATTGGGTATCGTACCACCCTTGGGAGAGCACTGAGGATCTCCTAAGTATCCTTTCGTCATTGTGAATGTTCACTTTGTTTAAAAACAAATTATAAAAAATTTGCTCGTTTAAAACAATGATATTTTCTTAATCAAAACATGCAAAACATTTGTTGAATAGAAATAGATAAGAGTGCCAATAATTGGATAAAAGGCTCAAATTTATTTGATAGAATGGTAGTCTGCAAATGGCAAGGCTCCATAGATCTTTACAAATTTGAAATTGGTGATATATATTGGAAAAGGGCTACATTGAACATAATGACCATGTCTCCACCAATTCTGAATCCGGTGTATTTGAAGCTTTGGTTGATAATGAGCAAGAATCTCTGACGGATGACAGTTGTAAAACAAAGTCTTGTCAGGATGCAGTTACTTGCCAAATCCCTAATTTTTTCCTAGATTGCCCCAGGATGAGGTACTCAATCTAGCGGGATACATATATCATAATTTTTTGTGTCTCTAACTTTTTCCTGGATCGCCCTTTCGGGTTTTCAATCCACCAAGACGCTCATTTTTGCCTAAGCCGCCCTTTCGGGTTTTCAACTTAGCGAGCTATTCCGTTTTTTTATTTTTTTTAGGCGAAGTATTTCTTGACTGCATCTGAATTCACAGGACAAGTGAAATCCTCCCCATCCATAGTTGTAAGTATCAAAGCACCGCCTGAAAAGGCTCTCTTAACAACATACGGACCCTCATAGTTTGGAGTCCATTTGCCCCTGGAATCGGGTGCGAAAGACAAGACTTTCTTGAGCACAAGGTCACCTTCTCGGAACACACGAGGCTTGACCTTCTTATCAAAAGCTTTCTTCATTCTCTACTGATATAACTGACCATGGCACATGGCAGTCTATCTCTTCTCTTCAATCAAATTCAGCTGGTCATAACGATTCTGAACCCATTCCGCATCAGTGAACTTGGCTTCCATCAAGACTCTCATTGATAGGATCTTCACCTCTACAGGGAGTACAGCCTCCGATCTTGACTTAGCGATCATATCGTCAACGTACACCTCAATCTCTTTGTGCATCATATCATGGAACAAGGTAGTCATAGCTCGTTGATACGTGGCTTTGGCGTTCTTCAAATCGAAGGGCATCAATCGATAACAGAATGTTCCCCAAGGTGTGATGAATGTTGTCTTCTCCATATCCTTGGGTGCCATTTTAATCTGATTATATCCGGAAAATCCATCCGTAAACGAGAAGACCTTGAATTTAGATGTATTGTCTACCAACATATCAATATGTGGTAGAGGGAAATCATCTTTTGGACTAGCTTTATTCAAGTCTCTATAGTCCACACACATCCGGACTTTTCCATCTTTCTTAGGCACGGGCACAATATTAGCCACCCATTGAGGATATATAGAAGTCACCAGGAACCCCGCATCAATTTGCTTCTGAACTTCCTCTTTGATCTTCATTTCCATATCGGGATGAGTTCTTCTGAGCTTCTGCTTTACCGCCACACACTCAGGCTTCAAAGGTAGGAAATGTTGCACAATATCTGTATCTAGACCAGGCATGTCTTCATATGAACAGGCAAAGACGTCGACATATTCTCGCAGCAACTTAATTAACCCCTTCTTAACATATTCTTCCAGAAGTGCCCCAATCTTCACCTCTCGCACACAATCCTCAGACCCCAAGTTGACTGTTTCCTGATTCTCAAGATGCGGCTAAATGATCTTCTCTTCATGCTCAAGTGGCCGGGTGATCTCATAAGGAATCTCTTCAACATCATTTTCCTCTACCTCAAATACAGGGAATTCAAAATTGGGAGATGGTGTTGGGTCATTATGTTCAATGGGTTTAGAAATCAAGCTGCATAATGATTTTGGATATGAAAAGATTTAGAATTCAAACAAGACAAATCATTATGTAGATGAAAAGATTGATTTTATTCCATTTTGAGGTTTTATGTGATCACCAATTTCATGCAAAAGCGAAAAGGGAAAATAAATGGAAAAAAAAACATTTAACATGAATTTATTGAATGAAAATATCATTGTATTTATGCGCCATCAATGTCATCACTCCTCCTTTTGGCATGGGAGAAGGGTTTTTAAACAAAGTGATCATTACGTTGACTTATGGACAACTGTTGGAATATCCACAGCGATCCAATTGTTGCAGACCCCTCCAGGGATGATGAAATTGCCAGAATCCTTTGTATCTTCTTCTAAAACGGCAACAGCCTCCTCATCTAGACCAGTGTGGATGAAACCTCCACTCTTGAATAACCCTTGCTTGTTGAAAGTACCAGAAGAAAAACCTATGCCAGCCCGGGACTCGTTGTCTTCTAACACAATCATTTTTAACCAGCAGTTGCACGACGCTCAATGGCCAACTTTGCATATTTGTAGGAAGCAAATGAAGGAGCTCTCTTCTCAATAGGCTCAGCTATAGATAAAGCTTGGAAAGGAGTTCCAATTTCAACCTCAGCATCTATATAAGAGAAGGAAGACAAATGGCTAACCAGGAGAGCCCTTTCTCTCCCTACCACCACCAGCTTCTTGTTTTTCACGAATTTCAATTTCTGGTGTAGGGTGGACGTCACGGCGCCTACCTCGTGAATCCATGGTCTACCTAAGAGACAGTTGTACGATGGGTGAATGTCCATAACCTGGAAGGTAATTTGGAAATCACTTTGTCCGATCTTGACTGGGAGATCAACTTCCCCAATCACGGTCTTACGAGACCCATCGAAAGCCTTCACAACTACCCCACTCTGCCTCATGGGAGGCCCTTGATATAATAGCTTTAAGAGAGTGGACTTTGGCAATACGTTCAATGATGACCCAGTGTCCACCAGTACATTGGACATGGCGTCGTCTCTACAACCCATAGATATATGTAATGCCAGGTTGTGATCTCTTCCCTCCTCAGGGAGATCAGAGTCACAAAAGCTCAGGTTGTTACAAGCAGTAATATTTGCAACAATGCTATCGAATTTGCTCCAAAGTGACATCGTGATCCACATATGCCACATCCAACACCTTCTGCAGAGCCTCTCGGTGTGGTTCTGAATTTAAGAGTAAGGATAACACAGATATTTTGGATGGCGTCTGTAGAAGTTGATCTACAACATTGTACTCGCTTTTCTTGATGAACCTCAGCATCTCATCACAGTCTTCTTTCACATTGCCACTCGGGCCAACAGAAGTAGGAGTTTTCAGTACGGAGGAGGGCTTAACAGCAAGTGCCGGATTCGGAGAATTCACAGCGTTCCCGATCGGGCGTTCAACAAAATCAGCATTAATTTGAGGCTTCGGCGGTGCTGAAAATACACGACCACTACGGGTCAAACCGCTAACATCGGTAATATTCATAACAGAAGAAGAGGGCAAGGACACCTCTTTCCCATTCTCTACTGCTACGGCGTTGTAGCGATAGGGAACTCCCTTTTCAGAGGATTAAGGCACAGGACCAGCAGGCTTAATGATCAGAGCGGGAGAAGCCTTCTGCTTGCTACCATTGTACTTGATGATAATAGGCTCGGGTATCCGGAACACTAGGGAGATCACATTGACCTCAGGCTCATTTTCATCAACATTCCTGTTTTGAAGGATCTCGATAACTCCTTCGTCCAGCATTTCCTGAACATCCTTGCACACCTGGCAACAACCCAATCGGTTAACAGAGCAGACTCGTCATCTATCATGGTCATGCTCATAATGACTGTAGTCACACAATAAACGATGCATCTGGACCAGAGACTGTTGAATATGACTGACATATTTGACCTTGTACTTTCCAGGGCAACCCTGGACCATGTTGACAGATTTCCCATGTTCGGGCAATGGGTTCTGTAGCGGTGTATTCGTCGCTATATGATCTATTGATTAAACCATAAGCAAAGTATACAATGAATTCGAGTCGCCACCGCACTTTTATTTATCCTAAGGACTGGTTAAAAAGCGAAGAAAAAACTAAGAAGTTTTACACATAGAAAACCAATAAAAGATCAGAGAGTCTAGGTAAGGGGTAAATTACGCAATGGGAAGGTGTTAGGCACCCATCACGTCCTAGGTACTCCTAGGGAGCCCTTTTCACACTTGTTGTATAAAAATGTTTATTTGTTTTGACATATTGTGCAAACACGAATGGGATGATGAGAAAAGAATGTACAAGTTAGTTATTTTTGTGTTCGAACGGATGAACCCGTTGCCTACGTACCTTCCATCAAAGGTAAGGATCAAAACGCCGTAGTTCGGCTAAAAGATTCCCAAACATTTGTGAGTTCATTTTAAAACAAGAGCACTAAGGCTTTACGTTATCCACGGGAGAAAACTCAACCTTATGAAACAACAAGTCCACCATGTGAGAAAAGCTTCCACTTGCTAGTGAGGGGTTAACCCTATAATAAGCAAGGAAGACTTACAATTCAATCGACTAAGGACAACTAGGTGAGGTTAACGTCAACCAACTAGGATAAATCAAACCTATGGCTAATGTATGAAAACTTAACAAGCATGGGCAAAGCCACAAAACAATTGAGTGAGTTGGATTAATGGATTATGATTATTCACAAAAGGATGGTCAAAGTAGGATTAGATTGATTCAAAAAAGTGTTATGAAAATAGTTTGAAAAGTCAAGGACTTAGGGTCCAAGTTTCTAATTTGAAAAGAGGATGAGAATGTTTGCATAACATGCATTTACAAGTTGGAAAAGTCAACAAGTGAAATGGGGTTTTGAAACAAAAAGGTGTGGATGAAGTGTAAAACTTCCTAGAAGTTCACCTCTTGAAATCATATAGAATATGATTCAAGTGCGTCCTTAGGAATGGGCAACAAAGCAAGTAAGTGAAACAAAAGCAAGGTGATACCGGATGCCATCAATGGTCTTATACCAATCTCACAAAAGCAAAAGCGGATGTCGGATACCAATAACTGGGTTTACACCAACCTCCTAAAACAAAACAATGATTCCGGAAGCCATCAATGGTCTTATACCAATCTCACAAAAGCAAAAGCGGATGTCGGATACCAATAACTAGGTTTACACCAACCTCCTAAAGTAAAACAAAACTTGGATGTCGGACGCCAATCTATCTGGACTTATACCAACCTCCAAAGTATGGTCATAGGAATACAAATGCCACATCACAGGGACTTACAATTGCATCCTCTCATACAACAAACAAGAGCAAAGAAGATATGAGTGACCAATGAGGTCTTACACTCTATCCTTCCATATCATGGGAACAAAAGCCAATCAATATGGTCTTACAATTGTCCTCAATGGGCAAACAAACATAGATCACAAGGAGATGCAATAATGATCATACAGGAATTAGCAATCAATAATGATGAATGCACAATGGCAAGTAAGCATGTACAAATGCAACAATCAATCAAGCAAACAAAGTCATTTAGCACCCACTATAACCAAACAAGGAGGCTCAATCAAAGGGTTTGACTTAAAAAGTCCACTATAATAGGTGAATGGCGCTCTTAACCTTGCCATTGAGGGGCTAAGGTGAAGCAGATGAAAGGATATGAGGGGTGTGCCTCATCACTCTTATCCCTGGTCAGGGAGAGCATTGAATATCAGAAGGTGTGGGAGTTCAGAAAGATGGAACTCTCTCCACAAATTAGACTCGATAGATCTTGGGTATTTACTCACTATGCATCAACACAAGTAGTGTGAGCAAGGTGAGTGACTCACAGAATAGTAGGAGATAGGTTACATATCTCTTTTCTACCAATTTCCTCATATGATCTCTTTACCTGCTTGAGGACAAATTTAAACAATCACAAACATCGCCTCTTAAGGAGGACTTCAGACAGTTGCCTGGCTAAATAACAAGCCAGGTCTTCCAGACTACATGGAGACAAGAGAGTCTACCTCAATGCAAATGCTATACAAGCAAAGCAATGCAAGTTCTCAAAAGAACTGAGCAACTAAAGGGTACCTGAAATCAATCAAATATAATCAGCATCTCAATCATTAACTCAAAACAACGACATAAGAGCCAACAACAATGTATAATCAAACAATGCAATGTGCATAACACAAAGCTCAAGTGAACCAAGCACCCTACAAAAACAAGTTAGTTCACAATAGTCAAATGAAACAATTCAACTTGCATTAATTCCTTTTAAGCACTTTGCTTCTTAACCTGAAAAGTCAAAGTCAAACTCAAACATGAGTAACAAGACCACTAGGACAAGCCTAGGGTCCAAAGGATGGAAAAAATGTAAAACAGCAAGTGAAACATAACCAAAACCAAGGTAACTCAATTAAGAAGAGGATCCAATTGGCCTCACATCCAAACTATGCACTAGTTTCATTTTATGCACAAATTAACTCAAAGTAAGCAAATGTGAATCATAAATGAGCAAACAGAATGATTTCCATCAAACAAATATCAAAACAGCTCAATAAATTCCACAAAAATTCCATTCTAAACAGAACATATTCAATGAGCAGCATATAAAGTTTCATAGCATTTGGATAAGTGGAAGTATGGAAATTAAATTCAACATGTCATGGCATGCAAAAATCAACCTAAACTAGGTCACAAACCAAGTGTCAACTTCAATCAATTGTAAAACAGTGGGAACACATGAGAAATGAATGGGACCAAAGCCAAATTGAAGCTAAACATGTTAGGAAACACTCCACCAAATTTCACATTCACATGGTACGGGATTAGGATTTTACAAGTCATGTAAGTTTGTCACTCAATCAAAACCCTAAAAATGCTAAACAGCAATCAAAAATGTCAATCAAATAGGAAATGAATCAACAATTCCTACAAAAATTCATGGTGAAACTAGACATATACAAGGTATCTCATGCAAAAAATCAGAGCCATAGGCCTAGTGAAAGCATGGAAATTAAATCATGAACATAGCATAGCATAGTGTGACACATATTGTCACACTCAAAACGATTATGTCATATCTACCAATCCAGGGGTCCAAAAATCACAAACTATACATCAAAATCTCCAGGAGTGAGTCAAGAACAAGCATGTGAAATTTCATTCAATTTGGAGCAAGCATGATTATTTTATGATTAATATGGTGAAACATACATATAATGCACACATGTCAAAGATCAATATACAAATCCAAAAAATCACCAGGCACAACTTGGGTTACTATGCCTAAAAAAACTAGAGGAAATTTGGAATCTGACAAAAAAATTCCCAATTAATTTGGATTAAAATTGATTAAGTTATGAATTTTTGAAGTTTGATTGAATATTGAAATGTTTATTTAATGAATTAAATGATTTAATAATTAGCGAATGGCATTTTTGTAATAAACGCGTCCAGTACCAAAACGACGCAGTTCAATTTTAATGCGTTGGCGGCGTACTATTGGTCAGGCGCGGCGGGAAACTCATTTTTGAATGGCCAGGCGAATGATTTGGATCAAACACGGGACTTTCCAGAATTTTGAAGGAGTTCATCGCGTTCTTGATTCCAGATTCGGTTATGAGCGTTTCTCAACCAAAATGAATAAATCTTATACCGTTCTCTCTGTCTCTCAGCGTAGATCAAGGATATGGCCATGGTTTTGTCTATAAGTCAATGTATACAAAGATCCACTCAAGAAAAGTTTTACTACACAAACTTCAAATCCAAAGATCTTGATGCATAGTGGATGAAATCGCATGGTTCAAACGTCAAAATGATCTACGTTCCAGGCACTATTGAATCCATATAACAATTGCAAGAATCGAAGACATTGAAATCTTACCTCTTGATGAACCAACTGTGAAATCCGTGGCTGTTTTGCTCCAATTCTTGAAAACAGATGAAGTACAATGATTATGAAGGTGATTGGTGAAGAAATTTCAGCTCAAGAGTGCATGGATCCGTAGATTTTTGCAGCTGCCATTGATGTTCAAGGCTTGGACAGTTGGAGTTTTCACGTGTTTCTTGCTTCAATTACCAAAAACAGAAATCATCCAAGACTTGCAGAGGAAGAATCAAGCATCAACTAGCACAAGCATTAGCAAATTCTTGAAGAATTGATGGAAAAAGTGAAGATGAAACTTGGAGAATTTTGAGAGAATTTGTGATTTTTTTGGATTGGATCTGAAAAAGTGATTATTGGTCCTTGCAATTCTGTTAGAGTTAAGCTTTTATACTTGCCCTTAATCCAACAATTAATCATGATTAAGCAAAATTTGGTGATTAGTGAAAATGAGCTTGTAATGCACTTTGGCCTTTTTGCCCTTGGATGACTAGAACCAATGTAACAGTGATTTTCCACCTTGAGCAAGTCATAAATCATATTTGGAAGCTATTGGAATTGGTCCCATGTCAAAATTCTTTGTATTTTGAAATTTGGACCTTTTTGCCCTTGGCTTTTTAATTGGTCCACTTGAAAAATGACCTTTTTATGTGAAGGCTTTTGGCAAAATGTGATGATGGATTTGGATAGCACACATCAAATTTGGTTTGCTCAAAGAAGAACCATCCAATTTGGCCATTCCATGTGAAAGTTATGCCACTTCGAATTTAGGCATTTTTGGAAAATGATTTGACCATATCTTGCCAACCATAAATGGGAAATGAGTGTTCTTGGACTTTTTGGAAAGGCAAGAACAAGATCTTCAACTTTCATGTTGGACAAATTTTGATTTGAAGCTTGGTTCATGATGTAATTTTGAGGAGCATAACTTTCCATTTTGGGCAGGTGAAAATTACAGGTCATTTCCATTTTGGGAAACTTTTTGTTTGACTTCAAATTTTTCAACCTTGATCTTTGAAATGCCAAATGAAGCTTATATGGACATGAATGAGACATTTCCAACCATCTCACACCTTCCAATTCCTGATTAAATGCACAGTTGACCACAGTTGACCACAATTGACTTTTCTAGGGTTTGGGTTGACTGATGAATGTTCTGATGAATTCCAAGCCTTTTCTCTTGAGATCTTGATACCAAATGATACCACAAGTCATATGAACCTCTTATGAATGATCATGGTGCCCAAATTCTTCAAGAATGGTCACCATCTATCCCAATGACTTACTTTTGACTAATTAACTGATGATTGCTTCAGCTGCAAGAAACAAGGTTAGATGACAATATTTTTGTACTTTTGGTTAGTAAACATATGAAAAACAATGACATACAAATGCAATACATGCTTGGTGATCAAGAACCACACTCATAAGGCACCCACCCACTAGGAGGGAAGCAAAGGCATGCAATGATCCTTGAGGCTATGATATGATATGATATGAGCCATGAGGGATCTTAGGGCAAAAATTGGGGTCTTACAGATGCCCCTATTTAAGGTCATTCTAGCCGGAGAAGTGATGTTTAGAAATCTTCATCTCGACGCGGTAGAATGGGCTTAAATAATAGTAATGAGACAAATTTTTGGTCCCTAAGAGACCTCATGATGCAGATGTAAGCGTGCAAAAGACACAAATTCTGTGGGGAATATGATTCACACAGAAGAAAAGACGATCCATCAGAGTAATACACTCACCAGGAACAGAGACTCTAACAGGACTCTTGTGGGGATTCTTATTGGGGATGATAAAAGAAAAAGAATGCGTGAGCAGGACACGACTTCGAGTTGGGGAAAACAAAACTGACACAACGTTCGCAAGACACGACTCTGATTAGGGGATAACAAAAATCAGACTGGAGATCTCACTTGGGAAGTAAAGGACTCGAACTGGGGGAAGAAGCAAATTCCAAAGGAAAACACTCCCATGGGAAAGACTCGAGCTGACTCACAAATGCGTATACTGGGGATAACACCAATTCAGCAACACAAATAGCAATACAACTCCGCTGGGGAAATCTAGAAAAAGACTCTCCAGGGGAAGCCAAGGATGAGAAGTTACCGGTATACGGGCAACAAACTCAGGAAGAAAGAATATCTAAGACCGGTATAAGGGTGAGAGATATCAATCAATCCAAACATCTGAGGAAGACCTGAAAAAGGTACATAAACTCAGGAAAATCTGACTCCGCAGGGGACCAAGGTCATAATAGGGAGCAGACAAGAAGGAACACCAGGGATACCGAAGTATATAATAGGTGACCGACCGGAACGTGAATTGGTATATATGCCAAATGTAACACCCTTCTACCCAGACGACATATTTAAATGGATTATCAGAGTACAACATGCAGAAGAGTTTACATTTCTTACAACATAACAATTATCGCATCACAACATAAAACATATTATTTATTTTATTAAAACCCCGCAGCGGACAACAACATTAATATCATCATTCATCATATAACAATTCATAATAATGGTTCAACATTATCTCAACAAAACATCTCAACATGTTAGTCATCATAAACAACGTAAATAATAATCAATTATCTATCGAATCCCATAACCCCGGTGTCACATGACCAGAGCATTTGACTCGACTCTGTAGAATAACTCTACACTTATTCTTCAACCCTCAACTATAGCTACTCCTCTTTATCTGCACATTGCTCATCATAGATGAACATAAACACATGCAGAAGGGGTGAGAATTACATTGTTAAATAATAATATAACGACAGAAATATAAACATAAATATGCCAACTTAGCTCATCATAATCATCATAATCAACATACTCATGAACATCAACAAAACAACATATCAAATGCAATGCACACACCCATGCATGACTCAACACGACTCGGTATACCCATTTTGTGACCAACTACAGGATCACCACTCCCAGATTCATCACCATAGAATCCGAGTTCCCCGCAAGGAACCAAGCCTCTCAACAAGCCCGGAGTCAACAACATCATTGGAACTCAGTCCGTTCATCACTAGGCATCGGCCTTTCATGAATGCATGCACACCAAGCATGCATCATAATCAACATAGCAACAACAGCATCATATAGTCATGTTATCATCATCATTAACACATTCTATCACAAAAGCATATCACATCATGCCACATAATCAAACACAGTATTAGCACACTCTACTAATATCTATACCACTCAAAGCAACGGGAAATGATCCCTCGTATACCATACATCAGCTAAGTTACCTCGCTCAGCCTAAACAACCAAAAACTGCACAACAACAGCCCAGGAAAGACCACAAGTCTGCCCATACGCGTATTGCCTATGCCCATACGCGTATTGCCCACGCCTGACCAATTCCATACGCGTATTGCCCATGTCCATACGCGTATGCTACGCGTATCACATTCCCATACGCGTACCACCAGAGACCAAAACACGTTCAAAACATCATCTTCCTCATCCATACGCGTATTGCCTAGCGCCATACGCGTACCAGCCATCTCATACGCGTATTGCCTAGTGCCATACGCGTATGACCAGAGACCAGATTTCCAGATCTGCAATGGCTTTCTCTGCTACGAGATCTATCCAAATTCATCCCTCCACAGTCCACATTTCACACAAAATCACTCATATCATCTAATACAATAGTCCCCTATTCGATTTCACAAGTCCTAACATCATTGCATATAATTTCTACGAATTCCTTCGATTAAAATCCTAATTTCGTTCATCCAATATTTCACCATTTTCAGCATATTATTGTTTAATAAGGTTCAGACCCCTTACCTCTTTGGATTGAAGGAAGCTCTGAGCAATCTTTGGCCTTTTCCTCTTCCTTCTCTTTCTCTTCAGCGTTTCTCCCCCTTTCTCTGACTCTGAGGCAAAACACGTGAAACAACCTGAGTCCTCACTTTGGCCTCTTTTATCCAATTTCCACTTTTACCCTTCCACTCTTCATATTCCATTTATTTTATTTATTTAATTATTATTAAAATAAATAACATCTATAGTAATAATAAAAATAATCCAATAATTCAACTTTATTTAATTAAATTAATAAAATAATATTAACTCAATTAAATAATTCTCTTATTTTAATCGGGGTGTTACAACTCTCCCCCACTAAAAGAGTTTTCGTCCTCGAAAACATACCTCAAGCAAATAGAGCCGGATACGACTCCTTCATCTGATCTTCACGCTCCCAAGTCAAGCTCTCACCAGCTGGACCTCCCCAAACAACTTTCACTAGAGCAATCTTCTTACCTCTCAGGGTCTTCTCTTCTCGGTCATCTATCCGAATTGGCAACACCTCAACGGTCAAATTATCCCTCACCTGGATATCATCCAACTGAACAACATGCGAAGGATCCGCAATATACTTTCTTAACTGAGATACATGAAACACATCATGCAGATTAGAAAGCGACGGCGGTAAAGCTATCCGATACGCCACTTCCCCAACCCTCTTCAAAATCTGATACGGACCCACAAACCTCGGAGTAAGCTTTTTAGACTTTAAAGCTCTACCCACACCTGTCGTCGGAGTAACTCTCAAGAACACATGATCTCCCTCTTGGAACTCAAGTGCCTTTCTCCTCTTATCATGATAACTCTTCTGACGACTCTGAGAAATCTTCATTTTCTCCTGAATCATCTTAACTCTTTCAGTCGTCTGCTGCACAATCTCAGGTCCGAGTACAACACTCTCACCTGATTCATACCAACACAATGGAGTTCTACACCTCCGACCATACAATGCTTCATATGGAGCCATACCGATACTAGCATGAAAACTATTATTATAAGTAAACTCCACCAACGGCAAATAACTATCCCAAGAACCACTCTGCTCCAACACACAAGCTCTCAACAAATCCTCCAAGGATTGGATAGTTCTTTCGGTCTGACCATCAGTCTGAGGATGATAAGCTGAACTCAACCTCAACTTAGTTCCCAACGCTTTCTGCAAACTTTCCCAAAATCTAGAAGTAAATCTGGGATCTCTATCAGACACAATACTGGATGGAATACCATGCAGCCTCACTATCTCCTCAATATACAACTCTGCCAACTTCTCTAAAGAGTGATTAATCTTCATCGGCAAGAAATGCGCCGACTTAGTCAATCGATCCACAATCACCCAAATAGAATCATTACCTTTCACCGTCCTCGGCAATCCCGTCACAAAATCCATGGAAATGCTATCCCACTTCCATTCAGGAATCTTCAAAGGTTGCATCATACCTGCCGGTTTCTGATGTTCAATCTTTGACTTCTGACAAGTCAAACAGGCATACACAAACTTAGCAACATCTCTTTTCATACCAGCCCACCAAAACAACTTCTTCAAATCTTGATACATTTTAGTTGCACCTGGATGGATGCTCAATCCACTCCTATGGCTCTCTTCAAGAATACTCTTTTTCAATTCAGACACCTCAGGAACACAAACTCTACCTTTAAATCGCAGGATGCCATTCTCATCAATTTCAAAATTACCACCATTACCCTGGTTAACCATAGTAATATGATCAACTAGAGCGAAATCAACTTGCTGACCATTCCGAATATCTTCCAGAATTCCACTAGTCAACTTCAGCATACCCAACTTTACACTATCGGCGGAAACTTCACAACCCAAACTCATATCACGGAACTGTTCAATTAACTCAAGCTCCCGAACCATCATCATAGACATATGTAGAGACTTTCTACTCAGTGCATCTGCAACTACATTAGCCTTACCGGGATGATAACTCAATTCAAAGTCAAAATCCTTCAGTAATTCTAACCACCTTCTCTGCCTCATATTTAACTCTTTCTGATCAAACAGATACTTCAGACTCTTGTGATCACTGAACACTTCGAATCTGGAACCATACAGATAATGCCTCCACATTTTCAACACAAATACAACAGCTGCAAGTTCTAGATCATGCGTGGGATAATTCCTCTCATGAACTTTCAACTGTCTAGAAGCATAAGCTACAACTTTACCATTCTCCATCAAAACACCACCAAGACCCATCAAAGAAGCATCACAATAAACAACGAAGGACTCACCAGGATTAGGCAAGATCAACACTGGAGCACTGGTCAACCGCCTCTTCAACTTAACAAAACTCGCTTCACAAGCTGCATCCCACACATACACTTGACCCTTCTTACTCAGCTGCGTCAACGGCAATGCCAACTTAGAGAAGCCCTCAATAAATCTGCGATAATAACCAGCTAACCCCAGAAAACTGCGTATCTCAGTAGCAGACTTCGGAGTCTCCCACTGTAATACAGCATCAACTTTAGCAGGATCAACAGAAATCCCACCACTCGAAATCACATGGCCAAGGAAACTCACTTCCTTCAACCAGAAATCACATTTAGATAACTTTGCATATAATTTCTTTTCTCTTAACACCTGCAAAACAATTCTCAGATGTCCTGCATGCTCTTCTTCCGTCTTAGAATATATCAATATATCATCTATGAACACCACAACAAAATTATCAAGGTACGGATGAAATATACGATTCATATATTCCATAAACACACCTGGAGCATTAGACACACCGAACGGCATCACAGTGTATTCATAATGACCATACCTCGTACGGAAAGCAGTCTTTGCAATATCATCTGACTTCACTCGAATCTGATGATAACCCGACCGCAAATCAATCTTACTGAAAACATGAGCTCCAACCAACTGGTCCATCAAATCATCGATCCTCGGCAATGGATACCGATTCTTGATAGTCACCTTATTCAACTGCCGATAATCTACACACAACCTCATCGTACCTTGTTTCTTCTTCACTAACAATACTGGTGCACCCCAAGGAGAAACACTTGGACGCACAAACTTCTTCTCAAGCAATTCTTCAAGTTGTTTCTTCAATTCAACTAATTCAGTTGCCGACATTCTATAAGGAGACATCGACACTGGACTCGTACCTGGTACTAAGTCAATGGCAAATTCGACTTCACGTTCTGGAGGTAAATCACTTACATCCTCCGGAAACACATCCTGAAATTCACAGACAATAGGCAAATCTACACTCACCACTTTCTTATCCGCTTGCAGAGACGCAAATAAAGCGAATATCTGAGCTTCATCTTTCACAAAATCCACCACCTGCCTAGCAGATAGAAATCTTGCCTCATCATTCTCACCAACTTCAGAAAACCGCACCGTCTTCCTATAGCAGTTGATAAACACGCCATAGAATTCTAGCCAATTCATTCCCAGAATAATATCAATTTGGTGCAAGGGTAAGCACACCAAATCCACCACGAACTCTCTCTCAAAGATCGTCAAATGACAACCTCGACAGACAACAGAAGTCTTCACAGAACCATTAGCAGGAGTATCTATCACCATACTTCCGCCTAGGGACGACATAATCACACCAATCCTGGTCGCACACTCATACGAAATAAACGAATGGGTAGCACCAGTGTCAACAATAGCAAGCAATTCAACATTATTAATCAAGCAAGTACCTTTAATCAGATTATCTTCTTTAGGAGTTTCAGCCCCACTCAGAGCAAACACCCTACCAGTAGTATGAGCTGCAGTAGCCGCCTTCTTCGGTTTCGAGCACTGTGAACTGATATGGCCTTTCTCGCCGCAATTAAAACATGTCGGACCAGCATCCTTACATTCAGTAACTCTATGACCAGCCTGACCGCATCGGAAACATCTCAGCACTTTCTTGGTACAGCTATCAGCACGGTGGCCTGGCTCGCCACACTTGAAACATTTACCAGCTATGGGAGATCCTCCCCCACTTGGCTTCTTCTCATCTACCACTTTCTGCTTACCTTTACCATTCGGAGATGCATAAGGACTACCACGATCCTTATTCTTCTTCTCACTAAGACTCTTGTAATGAGCAGTTCTAGCCTTGCTATCTTCATCAAATATCCTGCACTTATTAACCAGTGTAGGAAACCTACGAATCTCCTGGTAACCAATGCCTTGTTTGATCTCGGGACGCAACCCGTTCTCAAACTTGACACACTTGGATTCCTCAGCATCAGCACCATTATAATGAGGGCAATACTGCACCAGCTCCTCAAACTTCGAAGCGTAATCAGCAACAGACATGTTACCCTGCTTCAGTTCTAGAAATTCCATCTCCTTCTTACATCGCACATCAGCAGGAAAATATTTCTCCAGAAAGACCGTCTTGAATCTTTCCCAAGTCATCTCAGTACCTGGTACTTCAATCCTCTGTCGAGTGTTATCCCACCAGTTTTCAGCCTCTTCAGATAACATATGCGTACCAAACTGCACCTTCTGTGCTTCAGTACACGTCATCACCTGGAAAATCTTCTCAATTTCCTTCAGCCAAATCTGAGCACCATCTGGATCATAGCGCCCCTTGAATGTAGGAGGGTTATTCTTCAGAAACCTTCCCAAATTCCTAAACTCGTCGACCGGCGGATTCTGCTGCGCCTGCATAGCCTGCGCCATAGCAGCCAAAGCCTCAGCAATCGCACGATCATTTTCTCCAGCCATACTCTGCACGACACAACTACAACCGTTAAATATCGACAGTGTCATTTACACTAATCGACCAACAGGGAAAACATCACATTATGACTCGACTGGACTGACCATGCTCTGATACCACTAATGTAACACCCTTCTACCCAGACGACATATTTAAATGGATTATCAGAGTACAACATGCAGAAGAGTTTACATTTCTTACAACATAACAATTATCGCATCACAACATAAAACATATTATTTATTTTATTAAAACCCCGCAGCGGACAACAACATTAATATCATCATTCATCATATAACAATTCATAATAATGGTTCAACATTATCTCAACAAAACATCTCAACATGTTAGTCATCATAAACAACGTAAATAATAATCAATTATCTATCGAATCCCATAACCCCGGTGTCGCATGACCAGAGCATTTGACTCGACTCTATAGAATAACTCTACACTTATTCTTCAACCCTCAACTATAGCTACTCCTCTTTATCTGCACATTGCTCATCATAGATGAACATAAACACATGCAGAAGGGGTGAGAATTACATTGTTAAATAATAATATAACGACAGAAATATAAACATAAATATGCCAACTTAGCTCATCATAATCATCATAATCAACATACTCATGAACATCAACAAAACAACATATCAAATGCAATGCACACACCCATGCATGACTCAACACGACTCGGTATACCCATTTTGTGACCAACTACAGGATCACCACTCCCAGATTCATCACCATAGAATCCGAGTTCCCCGCAAGGAACCAAGCCTCTCAACAAGCCCGGAGTCAACAACATCATTGGAACTCAGTCCGTTCATCACTAGGCATCGGCCTTTCATGAATGCATGCACACCAAGCATGCATCATAATCAACATAGCAACAACAGCATCATATAGTCATGTTATCATCATCATTAACACATTCTATCACAAAAGCATATCACATCATGCCACATAATCAAACACAGTATTAGCACACTCTACTAATATCTATACCACTCAAAGCAACGGGAAATGATCCCTCGTATACCATACATCAGCTAAGTTACCTCGCTCAGCCTAAACAACCAAAAACTGCACAACAACAGCCCAGGAAAGACCACAAGTCTGCCCATACGCGTATTGCCTATGCCCATACGCGTATTGCCCACGCCTGACCAATTCCATACGCGTATTGCCCATGTCCATACGCGTATGCTACGCGTATCACATTCCCATACGCGTACCACCAGAGACCAAAACACGTTCAAAACATCATCTTCCTCATCCATACGCGTATTGCCTAGCGCCATACGCGTACCAGCCATCTCATACGCGTATTGCCTAGTGCCATACGCGTATGACCAGAGACCAGATTTCCAGATCTGCAATGGCTTTCTCTGCTACGAGATCTATCCAAATTCATCCCTCCACAGTCCACATTTCACACAAAATCACTCATATCATCTAATACAATAGTCCCCTATTCGATTTCACAAGTCCTAACATCATTGCATATAATTTCTACGAATTCCTTCGATTAAAATCCTAATTTCGTTCATCCAATATTTCACCATTTTCAGCATATTATTGTTTAATAAGGTTCAGACCCCTTACCTCTTTGGATTGAAGGAAGCTCTGAGCAATCTTTGGCCTTTTCCTCTTCCTTCTCTTTCTCTTCAGCGTTTCTCCCCCTTTCTCTGACTCTGAGGCAAAACACGTGAAACAACCTGAGTCCTCACTTTGGCCTCTTTTATCCAATTTCCACTTTTACCCTCCCACTCTTCATATTCCATTTATTTTATTTATTTAATTATTATTAAAATAAATAACATCTATAGTAATAATAAAAATAATCCAATAATTCAACTTTATTTAATTAAATTAATAAAATAATATTAACTCAATTAAATAATTCTCTTATTTTAATCGGGGTGTTACACCAAAACACTCATCATCCTGAAGAAAGTTAGAAAAAACAGACTTGTTTATAGGATGGATATTCAATTCCACAAGGAATATGAATCTTACTCTGCAGAGAAAACAATCAAAAGATTGACCCAAGAGTGCACGAGACATATTATTCATTACCGGCAGACCGTGAATAATATACTCGAAAAGGAAGAGACACCAGAGATACCGAGGTATATAATAGGTGACTAACCAAAGGGTGAATTGGTGTATATGCCAAAACACTCAACATCCGAAAGGAGGGCTTGAAAAAGCAAATCGACTTACAGGATGAACATCCGAATCCACAACAGGAAAACGAATCTTACTCAACTGGGGACACAAACCCAAAGAGCGCATGAGATACAATATCCATTACCGTCAGAACGTGGATAGAATACTCGCATGAGATATATCATCTATTACCGGCAAACCGTAGATAATAAACTCGCATGGTAAGAAACAACAAGGATACCAAAGTATATAATAGGTGATCTACCGAAAACGTGAATTGGTATATATGCCAAAACACTCATCATCCAAAACACAAACTGGTTAAAGGATGGGCATTCGATTCTACAAAGAACACGAATCTTACTCTACTGGGGAAGATCGACAAAGGATTCCAACCACAGAGTGAAAAAGATATATTATTCATTACCGGCAGACCGTGAATAATATACTCGCAAAGGAAGAGACACCAAAGATACCGAGGTATATAATAGGTGACTAACCAAAGGGTGAATTGGTGTATATGCCAAAACACTCAACATCCGAAAGGAGGGCTTGAAAAAGCAAATCGACTTACAGGATGAACATCCGAATCCACAACAGGAAAACGAATCTTACTCAACTGGGGACACAAACCCAAAGAGCGCATGAGATACAATATCCATTACTGTCAGAACGCAAATTTATTTGATGGAATGGTAGTCTGCAAATGGCAAGACTCCATAGATCTGTACAAATTTGAAATCAGTGATATATATTGGAAGAGGGCTACATTGAACATAATGATCCTTTCTCTACCAATTTGAATCTCGATGTATGTGAAGCTTTAGTCGACAACGAATATAGAATCTTCTGACGAAACGACGGCTGGTGAACAGAAAGTCTTGTCAGGATGCAGTTACTTGCCGAATCCCTACTTTTGCCTAGATTGCCCCAGGGTGAGGTACTCAATCTAGCGGGATGCAAATATACTCTTTTTCAAGTCTCTAATTTTTGCCGGGATTACCCTTGCGGGTTCTCCACCAAGACGCTCATTTTTGCCTAAGCCGCCCTTTCAGGTTTTCAACTTAGCGAGCAATTCTGTTTTTCATTTGCACATACTTTTTTCTAGGCAAAGTATTTCTTGACTGCATCTGAATTCATAGGGCGAGTGAAATCCTCCCCATCCATTGTTGTAAGCATCAAAGCTCCGCCTGAAAAGGCTCTCTTAACAACATATGGACCCTCGTAGTTTGGAGTCCACTTGCCCCTGGAATCGGGCACGAAAGACAAAACTTTCTTGAGCACAAGGTCTCCTTCTCGGAACACACGAGGCTTGACCTTCTTATCGAATGCTTTCTTCATTCTCTACTGATATAACTGACCATGACACATGGCAGTCAATCGCTTCTCTTCAATCAAATTCAACTGGTCATAACGACTCTGAATCCATTCAGCATAAGTCAACTTGGCTTCCATCAAGACTCTCATTGATGGGATCTCCACCTCTACTAGGAGAACAACTTTCATGCCGTAAACAAGAGAAAAAGGGGTTGCCCCTGTTGAAGTGCGTACAGACGTACGATATCCATGCAAAGCAAATGGCAGCATCTCATGCCAATCTTTGTACGTAATTGTCATCTTCTGAATGATCTTCTTGATATTCTTATTAGCAGCTTCAACAGCCCCATTCATCTTAGGTCTGTAGGGAGAGGAATTATGATGTGCAATCTTGAATTCAACGCACAACTCGTCCATCATCTTATTATTCAGATTAGATCCATTATCAGTAATGATCCTCTCTGGCACACCATAGCGGCAAATCAGCTGGTTCTTGATAAACTTCACAACCACCTGTCTGGTCACGTTTGCATATGAAGCGGCTTCAACCCATTTGGTGAAGTAGTCAATTGCTACGAGAATAAACCTGTGTCCATTGGACGCCTTCGGTTCAATCATGCCAATCATGTCGATTCCCCACATAGAGAAAGGCCATGGTGATGAAATCACATTCAGGAGTGTCGGAGGATTATGAATTTTATCCGCATCAATTTGACACTTGTGGCATTTCTTTACATATTTGCAGCAGTCAGACTCCATTATTAGCCAATAGTAGCCTGCTCTCAACATCTTCTTAGCCATGGCATGTCCATTGGAATGAGTACCAAATGAACCCTCATGGACCTCAGTCATCAACAGGTTTGCTTCGTGTCTATCCACGCATCTGAGCAAAACCATGTCAAAATTTCTCTTATACAGCACTTCACCACTGAGGTAGAAACTGCCTGACAACCTTCTCAAAGTTTTCCTATCTTTCACAGATGCCCCAGGCGGGTAGACCTGGTTCTGGAGGAAATTCTTGATATCAAAATACCAAGGCTTGTCATCATTTACTTCTTCGATTGCAAATATGTGAGCTGGTCTGTCCAAGCGCATCACGGCGATATTAGGAACTTCATTCCAATACTTGACAACAATCATGGAGGCGAGCGTAGCAAGAGCATCTGCCATCCGATTATCCTCTCGAGGAATATGATGAAAGTCAACTTCTGTAAAGAAAGTCGAAATCCTTCTTGCATAATCTCTATACGGAATGAGACTTGGCTGATTCGTCTCCCATTCACCCTTGATCTGATTGACAACCAGGGCCGAATCACCATATACATCCAGATGTTTGATTCTTAAATCAATACATTCTTCAAGTCCCATAATACAGGCCTCATACTCAGCCATATTATTCGTGCATTTGAAAGTTAGCCTTGCTGTAAGCGGAATATGCGTGCCATGAGGAGTAATGATCACTGCCCCAATTCCATTTCCGTACTGATTAACAGTGCCATCAAACACCATCGTCCATCTGGAACCAGGTTTTGGACCCTCATCAAGTGTAGGCTCATCACAATCTTTCATCTTCAAATACAGAATCTCCTCATCAGGGAAGTCATACTGAACTGACTGATGATCTTCAATCGGCTGGTGCGCTAAATGGTCAGCCAAGATACTACCTTTGATAGCTTTCTGAGCTCGATACTCGATATCATACTCAGACAAAAGCATCTGCCAACGGGTAATCCTCCCAGTTAAAGCAGGCTTCTCGAAAATATACTTAATTGGGTCCATTCTGGATATCAACCAAGTTGTATGATTTATCATGTACTGGCGCAAACGCTTAGCTGCCCAAGCTAAAGCACAGCACGTCTTCTCAAGCATAGAGTACCGAGACTCACAATCAGTAAACTTCTTACTGAGGTAGTATATAGCAAAATCTTTCTTCCCTGATTCATCTTGTTGACCGAGTACACAACCCGTCGAGTCTTCAAGAACAGTCAAGTACATAATCAAAGGTCTTCCTTCCACAGGCGGAGACAAGATCGGAGGTTCAGACAGATACTCTTTGATACTGTCGAAAGCTTTCTGGCAATCCTCGGTCCAATCATGAGATTGATCTTTCCGGAGGAGCTTGAATATCGGCGCACATGTGGCAGTCATGTGGGATACAAATCTGGAAATGTAATTCAAGCGGCCAAGAAAACCTCGGACTTGCTTTTCAGTTTTGGGTGCAGGCATCTCTTGTATTGCTTTGACCTTTGCAGGATCAACCTCAATACCTCTTTCACTTACCACAAAACCCAACAATTTGCCGGAACGGACTCCAAATGTACATTTGTTCGGATTCAAACGAAGTCTAAACTTCCTCAGACGCTGAAAAAGCTTCAACAAATGTTCAACATGCTCAACTTCCGTTCGGGACTTAGCAATTATATCATCGACATAGACCTCTATCTCCTTGTGCATCATATCATGAAACAAGGTAGTCATAGCTCGTTGATACGTGGCTCCGGCGTTCTTCAGACCGAAGGGCATCACTCGATAACAGAATGTTCCCCAAGGTGTGATGAATGTTGTCTTCTCCATATCTTCGGGTGCCATTTTGATTTGATTATAACCGGAAAATCCGTCCATAAAGGAAAAGACTTTGAATTTAGCTGTATTGTCTACCAACATGTCAATGTGTGGTAGAGGAAAATCATCTTTCGGACTAGCTTTATTCAAATCTCTGTAATCAAGGCACATACAGACTTTTCCGTCCTTCTTAGGAACAGGCACAATATTGGCCACCCATTGAGGATATGTAGAAGTCACCAGAAACCCCGCATCAATTTGCTTCTGAACTTCCTCTTTGATCTTCACTGCCATGTCGGGATGAGTTCTTCTGAGCTTCTGCTTCACAGGCACACACTCAGGCTTCAAAGGCAGGAAATGTTGCACAATATCTGTATCTAGACCCGGCATGTCTTCATATGACCAAGCGAAGATATCGGAATATTCTCGTAGCAGTTCAATCAAATCCTTCTTGACAGACTCTTCAAGAAGTGCCCCAATCTTCACCATACGAACACAATCCTCAGACCCCAAGTTGACTGTTTCCAAGTCTTCGAGATGCGGATGAATGATCTTCTTCTCGTGCTCAAGGAGATGGGTAATCTCATCAGGAATTCCTTCAACATCATCTTCCTCTGCCTCGAATACAGGGGATTCAAAATTGGGAGATGGCGTTGGATCATTATGTTCAATGGGTTTTAAGATCAACCTGCATAATGATTTTGGTTAATGAAAAACTTTAGATTTTAAACAAACAAATCATTATGCAGATGAAAAAGATTGCTTTTATTCTTGTTTTTATGGGTTTTTTGTGATCACTGATTTCGTGCAAAAGCAAAAAGTGAAAACAAAGGGAAAGCAAATGTTTAACAATGCATTAATTGAATGAAAACATCATTATATATATGCTTTGCCAACAATGTCATCACTTCTCCTTTTGGCATGGGAGAAGGGTTTTAAACAAAGTGAACAATTACTCTGATCTATGGATGACCGTAGGAACATCTACAGCGACCCAATTGTGGCAGACACCACCAGGAATGACGAAATTGTTCAAATCTTTTGCATCCTCTTCCAAGATAGCAGCAGTTTCCTCTTCAGGCTGACCATCATGGATGAATCCTCCACTCGTGAACAAACCTTGCTCATTACATGCCCCAGAATAGTAGCCAATGCCAGCCCGGGATCTATTGTCTTCCAGTTCAATCACCTTCCCTAAACCAGCAACTGCACCACCTTCAATGGCCAGTTTTGCATCACGGTAGGAAGCGAATGAAGGAGACTTCATCTCAATCGGTTCATCAATAGATAAAGCTTGGAACGGAGTTCCAACTTCATCCTCTGCATCAATATATGAGAAAGAAGACAGGTGGCTAACCAGGAGAGCCCTTTCTCCCCCTACCACAACCAGTTTCTTGTTCTTGACAAATTTCAGCTTCTGGTGTAGGGTGGATGTCACGGCGCCAGCCTCGTGAATCCATGGTCTGCCTAAGAGATAGCTATAAGATGGGTGGATATCCATTACCTGAAAGGTAACCTGGAAATCACTTGGTCCAATTTTGATAGGGAGATCAACTTCCCCAATCACGGTCTTGCGCGACCCATCAAATGCTTTCACAACGACCCCACTCTGCCTCATAGGAGGACCTTGATTTGACAATCTGGAGAGTGTGGATTTTGGCAATACATTTAATGATGATCCAGTGTCTACCAGTACGTTGGACATGGCATCAGATTTGCAGTTTAGAGATATGTGTAAAGCCATGTTGTGGTCTCTTCCCTCCTCAGGGAGATCAGCGTCACTAAAACTCAGAGTGTTGCAAGCAGTAATGTTTGCAACTATACTGTCAAAATGTTCAATCGTGACGTCATGATCAACATACGCCAGATCCAGGACTTTCTGTAGAGCCTCCCTATGGGGTTCTGAATGCAACAGCAAGGATAGTATGGAGATTTTGGATGGCGTTTGTAGAAGCTGGTCTACAACGTTATACTCGCTCTTCTTGATGAGCCTCAGCATCTCATCAGATTCTTCATTCATAATGCCACTCGGGCCAACTGAAGAAGTAGGAGTTTTTGTACGGAGGAGGGTCTGGCAACATCAAGTGCCGGATTCTGGATATTGACAGCGGTCCCAACCGGACGTTCAGCAAATTCAGAAACGACAGGAGCTTTGGCAGGCGCAGAGAATACACGACCACTCCGGGTCAAGCCGCTCACATCGGCAATGTTGGTTATAGCAGTTGAAGGCAAAGGCACTTCGACCCCATCTTACACAGCAACAGGGTTGTATCTGAACGGCACAGCTCGGTCAGATGAATAAGGCACGGGGCCTGCAGGTTTAATCACCAAGAAGGGAGAAGCTTTCGGCTTGCTGCTATCATAGCGAATAACAACAGGCTCGGGTAACTTGAACACGGGGGATATAACATTCACCTCCGGTTCTTCTTCGTCGACATTGCGATTCTGCAAAATCTCAATGGTACCTTCGTCTAATAACTCTTGCAATTCTCTGCGGACCTGGTTGCAACCCAAGCGGTTCACCGAACAGATGCGACACTTGTCGTGGTCATGCTCCATGTGGCTGTACTGACACAGCAACCGGTGTAATTCTACCAACAACTGTCGAATATGACTTACATATTTGACTTTATATTTCCCAGGGCATCCCTGGACCATATTCACAGACTTCCCATGCGAAGGCAATGGGTTCTTGGTGACATTTGGGCCTGAATCTTCAAAGCTCAAAATCCCACATCTCATAAGGTCCTGGACCTTAGTCTTGAGTGGATAACAATTCTCTATATTATGGCCTGGAGCACCGGAGTGATACACACAATGCTGATCCGGTTTATACCACCATTGTGGATTTGCAGGAATAGCAGGAGGATCCCTGGGAGTCACCAATTTCCTTTCCAACAAGGAAGGATAAAGCTCTGCGTATGACATAGGGATAGGATCGAAGCTGATCTTTTTCCGGTCATAACTCAAATTGGCTTGATTGGTTGTGCTTCCACGAGGCTGGTAAGCCTGTTGCTGTGGGCGTTGCTGTTGCTGGTACTGAGGTTGTTGATACTGTTGCTGAGGTTGATATTGCTGATGCTGGGCATTGTCTTTAAAGACAGGCGCAATATGGGCCACATGATGCTGATGACCGGCACGGCGTGCTGGTTTCCTCTGAACGGGAGGTTTCCTCGATTTATGGGACTGCACAGCATGTGCTTCCCCATTTTTCTTCTTAGCAAATGAGCCATACCTCTTGCTAGAAGAGCCTTCATCTTTTGCCAAACGTCCTTCACGGACACCCTCTTCAAGTCTCATCCCCATATTCACCATCTCGATGAAGTCTGAGGGAGCACTAGCGACCATTCGCTCATAATAAAATGAGCTAAGAGTTTTCAGGAAAATCTTAGTCATTTCTTTCTCCTCGAGTGGTGGAGTAATTTGAGTTGCCAGCTCTCGCCACCTCTGGGCGTACTCTTTGAAAGTTTCTTTATCCTTCTGCGACATAGACCTGAGTTGATCTCTGTCAGGCGCCATATCGATGTTATATTTATACTGTTTGACGAAGGCCTCGCCAAGGTCGTTGAAGGATCTGATGTTGGCACTATCCAAACTCATATACCAACGGAGCGCAGCACCCGATAAACTGTCCTGAAAATAATGGATCAACAGCTGATCATTGTCGGTCTGAGTAGACATCTTCCAGGCGTACATGACCAGGTGAGCAAGCGGACAGGTGTTCCCTTTATATTTTTCAAAGTCTGGAACTTTGAATTTGATCGGTATTTTCACACTGGGAACTAAGCACAACTCGGCAGCAGACTTGCCGAACAGATCTTTACCTCTGAGGGTCTTCAATTCCTTCCTCAGCTCAAGGAATTGGTCATTCATAGCTTCCATCTTTTCATTGATATCCGGGCCCTCAGACGGCTCGGAAAGATAGATGGGGTCGTCTACCCTCGGCATGGTATGCACGACAGGAGGAGCAGCAATAGGGACCGGGCTAGATGCCGGCATGTGAGCAAACGTCGGAGCAGGGATGTCAGGCATGAAACCTGGGGGCATACCCCAAGCGAACCCGGCTGGCATTGCGTGAGACGCAAAATGAGCACTGGCGGCTGGCACAGACGGAGCTACAATCTCAGAAATCACAGTCCTCTGGACAGGAGTTGCAGGCGGTTGAGCAGGTTGATTCTGAGCAGCAAGGAGTTGCTCCATCAAAGCGCCAAGTCTGGCGACCTCTTCTTTCAATTCTCTGTTCTCTTGCTCTAGCTGATCCATTACTCTTGCAGAATTGGCTCGAGTATAGTACCGGTGAGTCAGCTTGTCTTCAAAATAAATGAAGAACACAGAGTCAGCACAAGAAGACCAGAAACAAGGTACCTGCTTATGCAAAATGATGCATGAAATGCTTGTGCAGATGCTTTGTTTATTTTCAAGGAACCCTTAGGGTATTTACTTGCAATTTTTGAATATTTAAGCATTTAAATTTCTCATGGAAAATATCTCATTCAATATAATCGAGACAAAGAAGTACAGCATTTTTGACTCAATTACAAGGAGAAAAGGAAAATAACATCCTATGGATCCCTAATAGCTCGGGATGCTGGAAGACGAGAAGTGCACAGCTTCTTGATCTCTCTCTCATAGGCTGCTTCCATATCTGCTTTCGCCTTATCAAGCTGATCATACTTCCTCTTCCAGAACTTGGAAGATTGAGGAAGCAAAGAAGTCCAAGTATCATTGGGATCGTCGATCACCCGATGCTCAAGAAACTCAATCAGAGCGTCCTTCTCTTTAAGCTGCTGCAGTAGCTCCTCTCTTTCACGGATCCAAGCACGTGAAAGGTCTTCTTCTCTCAACTCCGCTACACGTTGGGTAGGGAGGGTTGAAGGCCCAGCCACATCCAACGGTGTAGGTCTCAGATGGTCGTATGGCATCAAGTAGGTGGCAGCTCTCTGTCTAACCCAAGAGGTATAGGGCTCCAAAGCAATGCAATTCTTCGGACCCAGTTCATTCCTGCTCTTCTTGCAGATCTTGCGCCAAGCGCGGACAAATCTGGCTTTCAGGCCTTGGGGATCTTTACCCTCCTGAAAGAATGCACCTTCTAACAGAATGTTATGAGGTTTATCCTTTAGGGGGAACCCAAGCTGACGACGTGCGAGAATGAGATTGTAGTTGATCCCACCACATGTACCAAGAAGAGGCACATTAGGGAATTCACCATAATAGTCAATGATCTGGACGGTATCATACACGCGATCATACCAAGAGATATCATTATTAGTGAGAGACATGAGTCTCTGAGACCACCGTAAACAACTCTTGTTCTCCTTAAAAGCAAGTGTCTGCGGCAAGGGCGAAATAAACCACTTGTACAGCAGAGGTAGACAACAGACGATAACTCCACCACCCTTCGTATTCCTTAGGTGCAAAGAGACATATGCATCTGATCGCTCGACTGTGTGAGTCGAGAATGGGATACAAACTGCAAGTGCACAGTTCTATCGCGTAGTTTTAAAAGATATCGATCCCACAGGGACTTATGAATCGATATACCGTTATCTAAGGTTACTACGTAAATCTAAGGTGAAAATGTTTGATTGTTTGGGGAAAAACTAAAGGCTAAACTAAGATCTAGCTTAAATATTAATAAAACGGATATCGGTATGTAGTTCGTCAAAACTAGGGAATCAAGTCTTTGTCGGTTTCTTGGTTTTTTAAAATAAATCGTTTCAGTTAACTTTATTGGTTAAAGGTTTTATCTCAAACTCTCGCTCTGTTGAATAAACCATGATTTTATATTAATGTAGTTGTCACTTATAATTAAGTCAAAAACCATATTTTGAAAGCAATAAAGTTGCAGAAACTCTTTTTAAGAAAACACTGACCGTTTTAAACACCCTTATCTCAAACTCTCGCTTTGTTGACTTAGGTTATACAATTAAATCCAAATGCTTAACTCTCGTCCTCACATTCAATCTTTAAAAATACTTTTTGGAAAAGGTCAGAATTTAATTAACTCTAAAACTTGCTCTCGCCCTGATCTAGAATTAATGCCTAACTTACACTGTCCAGTTAAAACCTCAAACTCTCGCTCTATTGATTTTAACTTCTTTATGTCCTTTACTTTTTGTAAAGAATCTTGTTATTAAACCTGTAAGTTGAGACCGTAAAAAGATTGATTTTAATTTTAAGTTTAAATAGACCGACTCAGTCTTGATCCCTTATTCTGCTTACTTTACATACCGATACCTAGGCGAATTAGCCAGACATGCTAAATAAACAAGCATATATATCATGCATAAACAGACTCATTCCAGGCAGATAATATAAATAAATAATAAAACAAAACATTAAATAATGATTAAAGAACCTGAATGCGTAATACAATAGTCTTTGAACACTCCACCACAAGCCGGTAGGATTTGTTCTTCGATTCTTCAATTAAACAATAAATTAAACCAAGGAAATAAAACTGGAATCTAACGTAAGGTTAGATCCGATAAAAAGTTGCACAATAGTTTCCGGTGTAGAAACTATTATGCGAAAAATATCTAAATGCTAAAAAGGGAAAGGTAAATTGCAAGGGAAAAAGGATGTAGAACTTGCAAAAGAAATAAATAAAATAAACGATGTTAAGTTGCTGGAAAGGAAAAAATAATAAGCAAAAGCGTGAAAAGAAAATTGGCAAAGCTTCGACAATATGAGCGTGGAAAAACCGAGGAGCTCTTTAGGTTTTAGAGATAGCTATTTATATTGGTGCTGGTAACTGCTTTCCGTTTCTCAAGTTCTTCAACGTGGCTAAATGCACGGCGTGGATATAGGACACAAACTCCTCAACGTCTCTTCTTCAAGTCTTCTGAGGGCGTTACTTGCGCCAAAAAAGTAATGGAACGGTGTGACGCTCGTCACACCATGTGTGACGTCCGTCACAAGGCTGCTTTGCGTGACGCTCGTCACGCTCCCTGTGACGTCCGTCACAGGCACCGCATTGGTGACTTGTGCGCTTTGGGCTGGGCTTTGGCATTTGGTTCCTTTTCTCTCCTTTTTGCACCTCCTTTTCTTCCATTTTCACTTGTTCTTCAAAATAGACTACCTGAGACAAATAGGAAGAAAATACCACGTAATATCTCATAAAATGCAGTAAACCGAAATAAATAGTCATAGAATTTAATGGAATTAAGTCCTAAAATATGATATAATTTCGTGTTATCAAACTCCCCCATACTTAAATCTTTGCTTGTCCTCAAGCAAAATTCAGTATAGAAATCGTTTTCAAAAGTTTAGCCAGGCGAAGTTTCAAAACACACATCAATTCGTAATAGGTTGCAAATGGATTTTGTTTAGAAGCAATTTGAGTTTAATCTTGACATCAACAACTACCGTTACAACTTAGATAACCCTACCTTATGCAAATCAGTTCAAGTAATGCCATTATAGCTATCCTAGTTCCTTTACTTTTATTTCACCCGCTTTCATTCTAGCGAAATCACATTAAGCCCTTTGTCTTTTCGCGCACATAGTGGAGTAACCGGTTAGTGATTATGATCCGCTTTTAGCTAGAAGTTCTGGTACATAAGTCGGATAACTTCGTTATTCAGTCCATTGCAAATTGTGGGGGATCGAACCGTAGTCCGCCCTACCGAGTTCAGTACCAGATACCTACTGAACCAACTCATAATGGATTTTTCATATTGTGTTTTTGCATGATCTGCAACCTTTAGATTAAATGATCTGGTAAGGATCACCTAATTTAATCAGTGCATTTCCTGATATATTCATATATTTTATGTTACTTTGGGGATCATTCACTTATATTCATCGGCTCTCCACGTAGTTTGCTATTAAGATGGTGCTGACTTCTCGTATAAACTACTCGGGGTTACTCTAAAGCTAAAAGTTCGAGGAATCGGTATAATAGATACTTATCCTGATCTAACATGTTGAGGTTCTCAGAGCGTTGTTATGGTAATGATTTTTTTTGTCTTGATTTCACTCAAGTTTTATAAAGTAAGCAACCTTTATACTTATTGGGTGTGTTAAAATTTGTTTTGTTATGGCTCAAGAAAATTGAGGGGAATAGATAATAGAAATATTTCACACTAGGGACTTACTTAAAATTATAATAAAATTTTTAATTTTTTATTTTTTTTTTTATTTTTTTTTTTTATTTTTCAGATTATAAGAAAGGGAAATAACAATGAAAGGGAAGGTAACATACTTGAAAAATGGAAATGGAAGAAACAAGTTTTCCCCCCCCCATACTTAAATTAAACATTGTCCTCAATGTTTTAAGGAAAAGAAATACAATATGGAAAGGAAAAGGAAACTACAACTAAGGTTGTCTTCCGCCTCTGGTTCTTGGACCTGGTGATCTCTGACGTAAGTCTAAGTTGTCGAACCTGTTGAACAACTCAGTAAACTGCTGGTCGGTTATGGCATTCCTAGCGTCCTGTTGCTGTTGCATTTGACGCATCATCTGCAGCATCTCGACATTCTGTGCCTGCATTCCATCGATAGCATCCATAATGTCGTCGTTGGTTGCAGGCCTTCTTCGTCGACGACGTTGGGAGGAGGGGCCAGTTGTATTGCCGGAAGGGTTGAGCGGGACTGACTGTTGTGTAGGCGGATGATCACCTTGTTCCATTTCTTCAAACTCATCTGTTTGTGGGTTTGTTTGTAAAGGCTCGGTGGTTTCAGGAGCGTTTAGATCGTAGAGGTGGCGGTCGGGGTTTGTGACATCAGTGAGGGCAGTATTTGGTAGAACAATGCTTGGGACTGCCTGGTTGTTCACCATAAGATAATATCCTCCGCCTACTCTGTTCTTAATCAAGCGGCTGGATCGACAGTAGCTGGTATCCATAGATAGGGGAAGTAGGGATTCTAAAGTTTGGAGTTTATCCCCTAGGTTTAGGCCAAGTGCGATGGTGGTGATTAAGCCACCAATTATGAAAGGTTGCCTGCCTCTAGCACATAAGGTGCGGATATGATGAAAGAGAAAGGAGACGGCGTTTACCTGAGTATCTGGTTCGAAGACGCACTGGAGGAAAAATAGTTCCTTTGAGTTGACCTTGCTGTTGTTTGGCCTTCCAAAAACTGTGTTTTGCAAGATGCGGATAAAGTACCGGATAGTGGGGTTATGTATATGGGAGAGAAGGAGTTCTTCCCAGTTGTAGGTATCTATACCGGAAATTTTCTTAAAAAGGCCAAAAACGCCAACTGTGTTCCAGTTTGAGGTTGGAGGGATTCTGGCATGCAGCAGACCTTCTGTGGGAAATTGTAGCATGGTACTCAATTGGTTTTGGGTTAAGGAGTACTCGGTGTTGAACATCCGGAAGGTTGCGGTACCAGTTAAAAATTCGTCTTCACCGGCGGGAGTGGTGTAGTCGTATGAACTTAAGAATTCTTAGGTTAGGGATGGGTAGGTGGGTTGGTTATGAGTGCAAAGGAAGGTTAGGTTGGCCTGACGGAGCATCCATTCGATACCTTGGAGTAGGCCTAATTGTTGTAAACAAGGTAAATCGGGGTACCTGGTGGAAACGACGCCTCGCTGTTGGAAACGTTCGAATTGCTCCCGCTGATAATTGTCATCTACGGATCGGAAGATGATATTTGCGAAATTCTGATTTCCCGCCATTGTGATGAATTTTGAAGGGATGATTTGGAAAGAAAAAGAAATGTATTTGATAGGAGAGAATTGTTTTGGTGAATGAAGGAAGGTTTGGTGGGTATTTATAGGAGAAGAATTTGGAAGGTGGAAAGAAAAAGTGGTTGAAAAGTAATTAAGTGTGGTTAAATGAAAAATGAATGGGGAAGGTAAAAAGTTAAAGGTGTAACGTTCGTCTCCAACGGCTCCTTAACGTTCACTAGTCTGAGGACTGTTACGCTCGTCACAGGGGTGTGACGCTCGTAACAGGCTCTAAGCGTGCCGTCCGTTATGGATAGTGTGACGCTCGTCACGCCTTCCTTTTTGGAAAGGCTTAGTGGCGCTTCACAGAATTCCTTTGGTAGCGTATTTTAATGTTTTGTATTGCTTACGATCAGTTTAGTCTGCAATTTAATTTATTGTGCACGCTTAATCTGCTTTGTATAGTAATAATTCATAGGAAGCAACAGTAGAGCATAATAGCTTTTGCATAATAAAATTAACTAAACAGCTTCAATAAAAATGATCATAATGTAATACAGGAAAGGAAAACAATGAAATGAAAGAAAAAAAATACATGTGAACATGAATTCAAATAACATTAATAAATAATCTAACTTAAAACTAAATAACTTAGAAAACTAACTAAACTCTATCCCTCTGCACGATCTCTGGCCGGAGGAGCAAAAGAGTTAACATGATGTAGCAACTCGTGAAACTGATTCGTCATACTGCTCATGTATCCTAGAACTTCGTCTCTCATGTTAGTAAATTCTCCTCTGAGGGCGTCTTGTTCTGACATCAAAGCTTCAATGGCGGTGTTATAATCAGTTCCGGGCATATGATGTCGGAGGTCAGGTATGGCTGATTCTTCGGTCGGAACAGGCTGAGGAGGAGGGTCAATATCATGATAGCCAGATGGTGTCTGAGGGTCAGATTCAGCATGAGAGATCTGGTCAACATAATTCTCATAGTCATTACAAATCTCATAATCCTGGATGGATTCAGTGGATCCAGCAGGAGTTGGGGTTTCATTCAGGTTATAGAGCCAGTTCCTTTGGTTATGAACACTAGTCCTAGGATCGGGCATGGTGAATAGGCAGAGAACTTGGTTATCAATCATAAGCTCAAACTCATCAGACCCTAGGTTTGCTATAAACATAGTGTTGAAGAGGAAAGGTATACTCATAGTAGTAATGCCACAAAAAGGGCTAAGGTCAAGCATAGGCTGACGTAATCCAATGGCATTACCTATCATGGTTATCGAACCGCCTATTCTAATGGGTGCTCGCTCATCCTGGATAAGGTGGTCCAAATTAGCTAACATAAAAGTGGCACCGTTTACTGGACGGTTCTGGGAAGCACAAAATATGATGAAAAGTTCATCACGTGAAACTGAAGTACTGTTTGGCTTCTTCCCAAATAAAGTGTGGGTCAGGATCTTATGGAAATAGCGAAAAGCCGGGTTATATATGTTTCCAGAGAGAAACACATGTTCTTCGGGCTCATCATTTCCAGTCAGCCTGCCCCAAAAGTGTTCAAGCTCTCTATATTCAAAAAGTTCTTCCTGGCTTACAGTGAATGTATCAAAGGAAGTAGGAAAACCCAAAAGGTTGGTGAAGTCTCTAATATTAAATTGGTACTCCATGTTGAACATTCTGAACTGGATAAAACCTCTGCTAATTCCTTTTCCATGGCTGGGTAGATAGATTAATGAGCTAAGGAATTCTAGTGTGAGTCTCCGGTAGGTGGTGAAATGTCTCAGGATAGGGGATGTCTCCCATCCTATCTGATTCAGCAAAAACAGGACACTCTGTCTCAGTCCAAGGGCAGTCATAGGCCAATCATCAGCATATAAACTAGGTAGCATCTCTCTAGCGGCTAGTTCTTCAAACTTTTGTTTCTGAGCCATTCCTCTGAACTTGATACCCATACGATCAATATGTCCCATCTGGTTAGTGTTAGCTAGAGAAAAGAAAACATGAGTTTAAGTCAGGATTTGGCCAAATGCCGAAAGAAGGAAAAATTATTATTATTATTTTTTTTTTATTTTTTTTTTGAATAAATCAAGAATGAATACTAAACAGAAATTAAAAGAATAATTAAGAAAGAAATAGGGGAATGATAATAATAGAATAATAAAATAACAAATTAATTTTTGTGGGTTGTCTCCCACTAAGCGCTTTGTTTAAATGTCGCAAGCTCGACAAAGAAACTGTTAAATATAATCTATGAGTCCTGGGGGCGTTTCGTCTAAGTGTAGGATTTGCGAATCCTTGTTGGTTTCCGCATAGTGATAGTGTTTCAGACGTTGCCCGTTTACGGTGAACGGTTCTGTAGATTTTCCTTTTATTTCTACCGCTCCGCTGGGAAAGACTTTTGTGATATGAAAAGGCCCTGACCATCTGGATCGTAGTTTTCCCGGGAATAACTTTAGTCTAGAGTTAAATAAAAGTACTGCGTCGCCTTGCTTGAAGATTTTCCTTGATATACGCTTGTCATGCCATTGTTTTGTTCTTTCTTTATAGATTCTGGCATTTTCATAGGCGTCTCTTCTGAGTTCCTCTAATTCGTTTATGTCAAGGATTCTCTTTTCACCGGCGGCTTTATAATTCAAATTTAGATTTCTAATAGCCCAATAGGCTTTATGTTCTAACTCTACCGGGAGGTGACAGGATTTTCCATAAATGAGCTTAAATGGGGTCGTCCCTATGGGGGTTTTATAAGCAGTTCGGTATGCCCACAAAGCTTCTGGTAATTTCAATGACCAATCTTTCCTTGAAGTGGCTACCGTTTTTTCTAGTATTTGCTTGATTTCTCTGTTAGATACTTCCACTTGTCCACTGGTTTGAGGGTGGTAAGGTGTCGCTATCCTATGTCTCACTCCATATTTAAGTAGTAGTTTTTCGAGTACCTTGGATATAAAGTGCGATCCACCATCACTGACTACTATTCTTGGGATGCCAAATCTCGGAAATATTATATTCTTAAAGAGTCTAGTTACTACTCGGGTGTCGTTTGTTGGGGAAGCTACAGCTTCGATCCACTTTGATACGTAGTCGACTGCCACGAGTATATATTTGTTACCGAAAGAGGATGGGAAAGGTCCCATGAAGTCTATCCCCCACACGTCAAAAATCTCTACTTCCAAAATACCTTTTTGCGGCATTTCGTCACGTCTAGATATGTTTCCCGTGCGTTGACATCTGTCACACTCCTTAATAGTCGCATGTACGTCCTTCCATATAGTTGGCCAATAAAAGCCAGCATGTAGGATTTTAGAGCAAGTCTTGGATGTACTTGTGTGTCCACCATAAGGAGCGGAGTGACAATGTTGGATTATATTTTCTACCTCTTCTTCGGGTATACATCGACGGAAAATACCATCGGGGCCTCTTTTGAAAAATAAGGGATCATCCCAGTAATAGTGTTTTATGTCGTGGAAGAATCGTTTCTTCTGCTGGTAAGATAAAGTAGGTGGAATTATTCCGGCAGCTAAATAATTGACTAGATCAGCGTACCATGGTGTGACAGATATAGCTAAGGTGGTTTCTACTTGCATGTCGGAGTTGTTCTCTTCCAAAGTAGCTATAAGTTTGTCATACGAGAAATCATCATTAATTGATGTTCTTTCCGGTTCAAGGTTCTCAAGTCTAGAGAGGTGGTCTGCTACTACGTTTTCAGTTCCTTTCTTGTCCTTGATTTCTAAGTCGAATTCTTGTAGCAACAAGATCCATCTTAGGAGTCTAGGTTTAGTATCTTTTTTTGTTAGAAGGTACCTGATAGCAGCGTGATCAGTGTAGACTATTATTTTGGCTCCTACCAAGTAAGAACGAAATTTATCTAGCGCAAATACCACTGCTAGGAGTTCTTTCTCGGTAGTGGCGTAATTCATTTGCGCTTCATCCAGGGTTCTGCTTGCGTAATATATAACGTGAAGCTTTTTATCCTTTCTTTGTCCTAAAACAGCACCTACAGCATAATCACTGGCATCGCACATTATTTCGAATGGTTCATTCCAGTCTGGTGTCTGCATTATGGGTGCTGAGATCAATGCTTGTTTAAGAGTTTGAAATGCTTTTAAACAGTTATCGTCGAATATGAATTCGGCATCTTTCATCAACAGTCCGGTTAAGGGTTTAGTTATTTTAGAGAAGTCTTTGATGAATCGTCGGTAAAAACCGGCGTGTCCTAAAAAGCTTCGTACTTCTCTCACGGTTCTTGGGGGTTGAAGATTTTCGATTACCTCTATTTTGGCTTTGTCTACTTCAATTCCTCTGTTCGAGATGATGTGTCCTAAAACAATTCCTTCTTGTACCATAAAGTGACACTTTTCCCAGTTAAGTACTAAGTTTACTTTCACACATCGCTCAAGAACTCTTTCTAGGTTTTCAAGGCATTCTTCGAAACTTTGTCCATATACGGAAAAGTCATCCATAAATACTTCCATGATGTTTTCGAGAAAGTCGGCGAAAATTGCCATCATGCATCTTTTAAAGGTCGCAGGGGCATTACACAGACCAAACGGCATTCGTCTATAAGCGAAGGTACCAAAAGGGCATGTGAACGTTGTCTTTTCTTGGTCATCAGGGTGAATTGGTATTTGAAAGAAGCCTGAATAACCGTCTAAATAACAGAAATGTGAATGTTTTGCTAATCGTTCTAACATTTGGTCAATGAATGGTAAAGGGAAATGATCTTTTCGGGTTGCTTTGTTTAGTTTCCTATAATCAATGCACATTCTCCATCCCGATTCGATTCGTTTAGTTATAGTTTCTCCTTTTTCGTTTTCAATAACGGTTATGCCTCCTTTCTTTGGTACAACGTGTACAGGACTGACCCATTTGCTATCAGATATAGGATATATAATACCTGCTTCCAATAACTTGGTTATTTCTTTCTTTACTACCTCACTTAGGATCGGATTTAGTCTTCTCTGGTGTTCCCTAGAGGTTTTACAGTCTTCTTCTAACATGATGCGGTGCATACAAATAGAAGGGCTTATTCCTTTAAGATCGGTGATGTGGTAACCTAGTGCGGTTGGATATTTCCTTAAGATATGTAAGAGTTTTTCTGTTTCGAGTCTTCCTAGATCTGCATTAACTATCACAGGTCGTTCAAGTTCTAAGTCTAGGAATTCATATCTCAGATTTTTGGGAAGTGTTTTCAAATCAGGGGTTGGTTTGTTAAGACATTGCGTAGGGTCCGGTGTTATTGCTAAGCATTGGTTAGATTTGTCCTCTAAAAGATAGTCTGATGATTTGTCTTCTCCTAACTCTGCTTCTTTTATGCATTCATCGATGATATCCATGAAGTAACATGTATCTTCTATTGCAGGTGCTTTCAAGAATTGGGAAAGAATGAATTCAATTTTCTCTTCACCTACTTCGAAGGTGAGTCGTCCTCGTTTTACGTCTATGATTGCACCGGCAGTTGCTAAGAATGGTCTTCCTAGTATAATAGGTGTGGTATCATCTTCTCTAATGTCCATAATTGTGAAGTCAGTGGGAATGTAAAACTGACCTATGCGTACGGGAACGTTTTCAAGGATTCCTACAGGATATTTGATGGAACGATCTGCTAGTTGCACGGACATTTTGGTCGGTCTTAATTCTCCCATTTCCAGTTTCTTACATATGGATAAAGGCATAACGCTAATTCCGGCTCCTAAATCGCATAAAGCTTTGTCGATGACAAATTTTCCTATGTGACAGGGTATAGAGAAACTACCCGGATCCTTGAGTTTAGGAGGCATGTTTTGGATTATAGCGCTACATTCGGCAGGGAGTGTAACGGTTTCTCTATCCTCAAGTTTCCTCTTATTAGAAAGAATTTCTTTTAAGAATTTAGCATATGAGGGCATCTGCGTAATAGCTTCGGTGAACGGAATTGTAACGTTTAATTGTTTAAGGAGATCAACAAATTTTCTAAATTGGCCCGCATCTTTGGTTTTAACAAGCCTTTGAGGGTAAGGTATAGGTGGTTTGTAAGGTGGTGGAGGTACATAAGGTTCCTTCTTTTCTAGGGTTTCCTTATTACTCTCTTCCTTTTCCTTAGGTTCACTTTCCTCAGTTGATTTCTTAGGGTTTTGGTTTTCTATCCTTGGATCAGACGGTCCTTCCACTTCCGTTCCACTTCTTAATATAATTGCATGAGCTTGGCTTCTCGGATTAGGTTGGGGCTGTCCAGGGAATGTACCAGTTGGTGCAGCAGTAGGTGCTTGTTGTTGAGCTACTTGAGATATTTGTGTTTCCAGCATTTTGTTATGGGTAGCCAAGGCATCTACTTTGCTTGCTAGTTGTTTAAGTTGTTCGCCAGTATGTATGTTCTGGTTTAAGAAATCTTTATTGGTTTGTTGTTGGGAAGCTATAAAGTTTTCCATCATGATTTCTAAGTTGGATTTTCTAGGGGTATTATTGTTAGCCATGGATGGATTCGGTTTCTGATATCCTGGTGGTATAGATGGGGCTTGATTTGGAGACTGTCCAGGTGCGTATAAAGCATTATTACTCTTATATGAAAAGTTTGGATGGTTCTTCCAATTTGAGTTATAGGTATTCGAATAGGGGCTTCCTTGAGCATAGTTCACTTGCTCTGCTTGGATTCCAGTCAAGAGTTGACATTCCGCAGGAGTGTGGCCTTGGATTCCACAGACCTCGCAATTCTGAGTTATAGCAACCACGGCGGCTGGAGGTGATACTTTTAAACTTTCAATTTTCTGGACCAAAGCATCCACTTTTGCATTGACGTGATCAAGGTTACTTATCTCGTACATGCCAGTTTTCGGTTGAGGTTTTTCCACCGTTGTTCGTTCGGTTCCCCACTGATAGTGGTTTTGGGCCATGCTCTCGATAAGCTGGTAAGCATCAGCATAAGGTTTGTTCATTAGTGCACCACCTGCAGCGGCGTCTATTGTTAACCTTGTGTTGTATAAGAGACCATTATAAAATGTGTGAATTACTAACCAGTCTTCCAAACCATGGTGTGGGCAAAGTCTCATCATGTCTTTGTATCTTTCCCATGCTTCGAAAAGAGACTCGTTGTCTTTCTGTTTAAATCCGTTTATCTGGGCTCTTAACATAGCTGTTTTGCTTGGCGGAAAATATCGGGCAAGAAAAACTTTCTTCAACTCGTTCCATGTGGTGACTGAGTTGGAAGGAAGAGATTGAAGCCATCTTCTAGCGCTATCTCTTAAGGAGAAAGGAAAAAGACGAAGTCGAATTGCCTCTGAAGTGACACCATTAGCTTTAACAGTATCAGCGTATTGAACAAATACGGATAAATGAAGGTTTGGATCTTCGGTAAGATTTCCAGAGAATTGGTTTTGTTGCACAGCCTGCAACAGCGAAGGTTTGAGTTCGAAGTTGTTTGCTTCGATTGCGGGCGGAGCAATACTTGAATGTGGTTCATCTTGCGATGGAGCGGCGTAATCTCTAAGAGCACGAGCTGGTTCTGCCATCTCGGTTAAAGAAGAAAGATCTTTGAGATCAGGAAAGTCTATAGGAGGGAGATTGTTTTCAGCACGATATTCCCGAATTCGTCGTAAGACTCGGAGATATAGTTCGATATCGTTGATTCGTAGATAGAGCGGTTCGCCTTGTGAGCAAGTGCGTGGCATACAAATCAACGAAAGAAAGAATAGAAGAAAAAGAAACCTTAGTCTCTACAGCGTAACGGAAGAGTTACGATATCGATTAAATAAAAGTCCCCGGCAACGGCGCCAAAATCTTGATCGCTCGACTGTGTGAGTCGAGAATGGGATACAAACTGCAAGTGCACAGTTCTATCGCGTAGTTTTAAAAGATATCGATCCCACAGGGACTTATGAATCGATATACCGTTATCTAAGGTTACTACGTAAATCTAAGGTGAAAATGTTTGATTGTTAGGGGAAAAACTAAAGGCTAAACTAAGATCTAGCTTAAATATTAATAAAACGGATATCGGTATGTAGTTCGTCAAAACTAGGGAATCAAGTCTTTGTCGGTTTCTTGGTTTTTTAAAATAAATCGTTTCAGTTAACTTTATTGGTTAAAGGTTTTATCTCAAACTCTCGCTCTGTTGAATAAACCATGATTTTATATTAATGTAGCTGTCACTTATAATTAAGTCAAAAACCATATTTTGAAAGCAATAAAGTTGCAGAAACTCTTTTTAAGAAAACACTGACCGTTTTAAACACCCTTATCTCAAACTCTCGCTCTGTTGACTTAGGTTATACAATTAAATCCAAATGCTTAACTCTCGTCCTCACATTCAATCTTTAAAAATACTTTTTGGAAAAGGTCAGAATTTAATTAACTCTAAAACTTGCTCTCGCCCTGATCTAGAATTAATGCCTAACTTACACTGTCCAGTTAAAACCTCAAACTCTCGCTCTATTGATTTTAACTTCTTTATGTCCTTTACTTTTTGTAAAGAATCTTGTTATTAAACCTGTAAGTTGAGACCGTAAAAAGATTGATTTTAATTTTAAGTTTAAATAGACCGACTCAGTCTTGATCCCTTATTCTGCTTACTTTACATATCGATACCTAGGCGAATTAGCCAGACATGCTAAATAAACAAGCATATATATCATGCATAAACAGACTCATTCCAGGCAGATAATATAAATAAATAATAAAACAAAACATTAAATAATGATTAAAGAACCTGAATGCGTAATACAATAGTCTTTGAACACTCCACCACAAGCCGGTAGGATTTGTTCTTCGATTCTTCAATTAAACAATAAATTAAACCAAGGAACTAAAACTGGAATCTAACGTAAGGTTAGATCCGATAAAAAGTTGCACAATAGTTTCCGGTGTAGAAACTATTATGCGAAAAATATCTAAATGCTAAAAAGGGAAAGGTAAATTGCAAGGGAAAAAGGATGTAGAACTTGCAAAAGAAATAAATAAAATAAACGATGTTAAGTTGCTGGAAAGGAAAAAATAATAAGCAAAAGCGTGAAAAGAAAATTGTCAAAGCTTCGGCAATATGAGCGTGGAAAAACCGAGGAGCTCTTTAGGTTTTAGAGATAGCTATTTATATTGGTGCTGGTAACTGCTTTCCGTTTCTCAAGTTCTTCAACGTGGCTAAATGCACGGCGTGGATATAGGACACAAACTCCTCAACGTCTCTTCTTCAAGTCTTCTGAGGGCGTTACTTGCGCCAAAAAAGTAGTGGAACGGTGTGACGCTCGTCACACCATGTGTGACGTCCGTCACAAGGCTGCTTTGCGTGACGCTTGTCACGCTCCCTGTGACGTCCGTCACAGGCACCGCATTGGTGACTTGTGCGCTTTGGGCTGGGCTTTGGCATTTGGTTCCTTTTCTCTCCTTTTTGCACCTCCTTTTCTTCCATTTTCACTTGTTCTTCAAAATAGACTACCTGAGACAAATAGGAAGAAAATACCACGTAATATCTCATAAAATGCAGTAAACCGAAATAAATAGTCATAGAATTTAATGGAATTAAGTCCTAAAATATGATATAATTTCGTGTTATCAGCATCACCTAACAAAGTCGGAACAGGATTAAGAACTGAGAAGATCCTAATAGCATTCATGTCCACGAACTTGTCGAAGTTAGGAAACAACACCAAACCATAGATGAGTAATACAAACAAAGCCTCAAAGGCATCCTCACTCCTGGCTTCTCCATAAAAGGTAGCTTGAGCGACAAGGAACTCGGAAGAAAATCCTTGAATTCCCCCTTTGGTAATCAGATTAGCTTTGATCAGGTCTTCATCGATGTGCAATAGACTAGCAATCTCTCGAGCAGACGGGATACTCTCTAAGCCACTGAACGGCACCTGATCCAGAATCGGGATCTCAATGAGGTGAGAATACTCCTCCAGGGTAGGCAACAGCTGGAAATCCGGGAAGGAGAAGCAATGATACAGCGGATCGTAAAACTGAGCTAGAGTACTCATCAGCCCTTCGTCAACCTGAGTAGTCAACAGAGGTAGAAGCTTCCCATAGCGAGCTTTGAAACCCAAGGGATCTAATACATAAGATGTCAGATTCCTTAACTCTTTCACATCGGGCTGTTTAAAGCTGTACTTCTTTGTATGCCTTTTTGGTCTTTCCATGTCTGAAAATTTTGCAAATAAACCCTTTAAGTTCCTTGAAAATTTCCCCCCCCCCCTTTTTTTTTGATGATATGGAGTGTAGATGAATGCATGAATGCATGAATGCAACAATCACACTCAAGGATCAAGCAAAGCACACCAAACAAAGGTCGTGGGAAAGCTCATTGTATCCCTAATATCAATCATCCATTTTGGTGGATTTAGGTTTTCACCTTATCAACACCCAAGTTCCATTGATATTAACGGTGCATGAACCGGCTCTAACATCCTTAATATCAATCATCCATTTTGGTAGATTTAGGTTTTACACCTTATCGATACCCAAGTTCCATTGATATTAACGATGTTTGAACGACTCAACCACGAATCACGGGTTTGCTGAGAGTCACGAGCATGGAGTCTCGGTTAAGAACCACCCAAAGGGAGTGTACTAGGGTTTAAACCTGCCAGACATGTTCTACCAGAGGTTCCCATAATCATCGTCCCATCTCTCGGATATTATCGGAGGAACGAATACTCGTATTCCAAAAATATTCTCAAGAGAGACTCTTATGAGTGTAGTATCGCGTAACAATCGCATCAGAACTTACATCTGAACGACCTCCGCACTACATCCTAAAAATAGGCCAAGATGGGTTTGGTAAACTAAGGTTCTTGGCTTCTAAGGCACATGATTGAACGAATAATGCCTAACCACAAATGACTTGTGTGACATTATCAATCCAACATGACCTCCACCAAGTGAATGGACTCGCAAGTCAACTGGCTAAGGAATACTCCACACCAGTCAACGAGACTATGCCATTCTCCTATCCTAGAGTGCACTCGAGTTCGGGTATAGAACTCATCTCACAGAGATCACCAAAGCAAACAGCAATTGTATATCAAGCAATTCAAACATTACAATCAATACAGTTATCCCAAATTGTACAAAAATATGTCAAATAACACATAAACAATTATCATACAACAAGGGTGAAAAGTAGGCAATACCACCAGGGAAGGTCTAATCTCTCTTCCCCAGCAGAGTCGCCACTTTTCTGTAGCGGTGTATTCGTCGCTATATGATCTATTGATTAAACCATAAGCAAAGTATACAATGAATTCGAGTCGCCACCGCACTTTTATTTATCCTAAGGACTGGTTAAAAAGCGAACAAAAACCTAAGAAGTTTTACACATAGAAAACCAATAAAAGATCAGAGAGTCTAGGTAATGGGTAAATTACGCAATGGGAAGGTGTTAGGCACCCATCACGTCCTAGGTACTCCTAGGGAGCCCTTTTCACACTTGTTGTATAAAAAATTTTTATTTGTTTTGACATATTGTGCAAACACGAATGGGATGATGAGAAAAGAATGTACAAGTTAGTTATTTTTGTGTTCGAACGGATGAACCCGTTTCCTACGTACCTTCCATCAAAGGTAAGGATCAAAACGCCGTAGTTCGGCTAAAAGATTTCCAAACATTTGTGAGTTCATTTTAAAACAAGAGCACTAAGGCTTTACGTTATCCACGGGAGAAAACTCAACCTTATGAAACAACAAGTCCACCATGTGAGAAAAGCTTCCACTTGCTAGTGAGGGATTAACCCTATAATAAGCAAGGAAGACTTACAATTCAATCGACTAAGGACAACTAGGTGAGATTAACGTCAACCAACTAGGATAAATCAAACATATGGCTAATGTATGAAAACTTAACAAGCATGGGCAAAGCCACAAAACAATTGAGTGAGTTGGATTAATGGATTATGATTATTCACAAAAGGATGGTCAAAGTAGGATTAGATTGATTCAAAGAAGTGTTATGAAAAGAGTTTGAAAAGTCAAGGACTTAGGGTCCAAGTTTCTAATTTGAAAAGAGGATGAGAATGTTTGCACAACATGCATTTACAAGTTTGAAAAGTCAACAAGTGAAAAGGGGTTTTGAAACAAAAAGGTGTGGATGAAGTGTAAAACTTCCTAGAAGTTCACCTCTTGAAATCATATAGAAGATGATTCAAGTGCGTCCTTAGGAATGGGCAACAAAGCAAGTAAGCGAAACAAAAGCAAGGTGATACCGGATGCCATTAATGGTCTTATACCAATCTCACAAAAGCAAAAGCGGATGTCGGATACCAATAACTGGGTTTACACCAACCTCCTAAAACAAAACAATGATACCGGAAGCCATCAATGGTCTTATACCAATCTCACAAAAGCAAAAGCGGATGTCGGATACCAATAACTGGGTTTACACCAACCTCCTAAAGTAAAACAAAACTTGGATGTCGGACGCCAATCTATCTGGACTTATACCAACCTCCAAAGTATGGTCATAGGAATACAAATGCCACATCACAGGGACTTACAATTGCATCCTCTCATACAACAAACAAGAGCAAAGAAGATATGAGTGACCAATGAGGTGTTACACTCTATCCTTCCATATCATGGGAACAAAAGCCAATCAATATGGTCTTACAATTGTCTTCAATGGACAAACAAACATAGATCACAAGGAGATGCAATAATGATCATATAGGAATTAGCAATCAATAATGATGAATGCACAATGGCAAGTAAGCATGTACAAATGCAACAATCAATCAAGCAAACAAAGTCATTTAGCACCCACTATAACCAAACAAGGAGGCTCAATCAAAGGGTTTGACTTAAAAAGTCCACTGGAATAGGTGAATGGCGCTCTTAACCTTGCCATTGAGGGGCTAAAGTGAAGCAGATGAAAGGATATGAGGGGTGTGCCTCATCACTCTTATCCCAGGTCAGGGAGAGCATTGAATATCAGAAGGTGTGGGAGTTCAGAAAGATGGAACTCTCTCCACAAATTAGACTCGATAGATCTTGGGTATTTACTCACTATGCATCAACACAAGTAGTGTGAGCAAGGTGAGTGACTCACAGAATAGTAGGAGATAGGTTACATATCTCTTTTCTACCAATTGCCTCATATGAGGTCTTTACCTGCTTGAGGACAAATTTAAACAATCACAAACATCGCCTCTTAAGGAGGACTTCAGACAGTTGCCTGGCTAAATAACAAGCCAGGTCTTCCAGACTACATGGAGACAAGAGAGTCTACCTCAATGCAAATGCTATACAAGCAAAGCAATGCAAGTTCTCAAAAGAACTGAGCAACTAAAGGGTACCTGAAATCAATCAAATATAATCAGCATCTCAATCATTAACTCAAAACAACGACATAAGAGCCAACAACAATGTATAATCAAACAATGCAATGTGCATAACACAAAGCTCAAGTGAACCAAGCACCCTACAAAAACAAGTTAGTTCACAATAGTCAAATGAAACAATTCAACTTGCATTAATTCCTTTTAAGCACTTTGCTTCTTAACCTGAAAAGTCAAAGTCAAACTCAAACATGAGTAACAAGACCACTAGGACAAGCCTAGGGTCCAAAGGATGGAAAAAATGTAAAACAGCAAGTGAAACATAACAAAAACCAAGGTAACTCAATTAAGAAGAGGATCCAATTGGCCTCACATCCAAACTATGCACTAATTTCATTTTATGCACAAATTAACTCAAAGTAAGCAAATGTGAATCATAAATGAGCAAACAGAATGATTTCCATCAAACAAATATCAAAACAGCTCAATAAATTCCACAAAAATTCCATTCTAAACAGAACATATTCAATGAGCAGCATATAAAGTTTCATAGCATTTGGATAAGTGGAAGTATCGAAATTAAATTCAACATGTCATGGCATGCAAAAATCAACCTAAACTAGGTCACAAACCAAGTGTCAACTTCAATCAATTGTAAAACAGTGGGAACACATGAGAAATGAATGGGACCAAAGCCAAATTGAAGCTAAACATGTTAGGAAACACTCCACCAAATTTCACATTCACATGGTACGGGATTAGGATTTTACAAGTCATGTAAGTTTGTCACTCAATCAAAACCCTAAAAATGCTAAACAGCAATCAAAAATGTCAATCAAATAGGAAATGAATCAACAATTCCTACAAAAATTCATGGTGAAACTAGACATATACAAGGTATCTCATGCAAAAAATCAGAGCCATAGGCCTAGTGAAAGCATGGAAATTAAATCATGAACATAGCATAGCATAGTGTGACACATATTGTCACACTCAAAACGATTATGTCATATCTACCAATCCAGGGGTCCAAAAATCACAAACTATACATCAAAATCTCCAGGAGTGAGTCAAGAACAAGCATGTGAAATTTCATTCAATTTGGAGCAAGCATGATTATTTTATGATTAATATGGTGAAACATACGTATAATGCACACATGTCAAAGATCAATATACAAATACAAAAAATCACCAGGCACAACTTGAGTTACTATGCCTAAAAAAAACTAGAGGAAATTTGGAATCTGACAAAAAAAATCCCAATTAATTTGGATTAAAATTGATTAAGTTATGAATTTTTGAAGTTTGATTGAATATTGAAATGTTTATTTAATGAATTAAATGATTTAATAATTAGCGAATGGCATTTTTGTAATAAACGCGTCCAGTACCAAAACGACGCAGTTCAATTTTAATGCGTTGGCGGCGTACTATTGGTCAGGCGCGGCGGGAAACTCATTTTTGAATGGCCAGGCGAATGATTTGGATCAAACACGGGACTTTCCAGAATTTTGAAGGAGTTCATCGCGTTCTTGATTCCAGATTCGGTTATGAGCGTTTCTCAACCAAAATGAATAAATCTTATACCGTTCTCTCCGTCTCTCAGCGTAGATCAAGGATATGGCCATGGTTTTGTCTATAAGTCAATGTATACAAAGATCCACTCAAGAAAAGTTTTACTACACAAACTTCAAATCCAAAGATCTTGATGCATAGTGGATGAAATCGCATGGTTCAAACGTCAAAATGATCTACGTTCCAGGCACTATTGAATCCATATAACAATTGCAAGAATCGAAGACATTGAAATCTTACCTCTTGATGAACCAACTGTGAAATCCGTGGCTGTTTTGCTCCAATTCTTGAAAACAGAGGAAGTACAATGATTATGAAGGTGATTGGTGAAGAAATTTCAGCTCAAGAGTGCATGGATCCGTAGATTTTTGCAGCTGCCATTGATGTTCAAGGCTTGGACAGTTGAAGTTTTCACGTGTTTCTTGCTTCAATTACCAAAAACAGAAATCATCCAAGACTTGCAGAGGAAGAATCAAGCATCAACTAGCACAAGCATTAGCAAATTCTTGAAGAATTGATGGAAAAAGTGAAGATGAAACGCTGAGAATTTTGAGAGAATTTGTGATTTTTTTGGATTGGATCTGAAAAAGTGATTATTGGTCCTTGCAATTCTGTTAGAGTTAAGCTTTTATACTTGCCCTTAATCCAACAATTAATCATAGTTAAGCAAAATTTGGTGATTAGTGAAAATGAGCTTGTAATGCACTTTGGCCTTTTTGCCCTTGATGACTAGAACCAATGTAACAGTGATTTTCCACCTTGAGCAAGTCATAAATCATATTTGGAAGCTATTGGAATTGGTCCCATGTCAAAATTCTTTGTATTTTGAAATTTGGACCTTTTTGCCCTTGGCTTTTTAATTGGTCCACTTGAAAAATGACCTTTTTATGTGAAGGCTTTTGGCAAAATGTGATGATGGATTTGGATAGCACACATCAAATTTCGTTTGCTCAAAGAAGAACCATCCAATTTGGCCATTCCATGTGAAAGTTATGCCACTTTGAATTTAGGCATTTTTGGAAAATGATTTGACCATATCTTGCCAACCATAAATGGGAAATGAGTGTTCTTGGACTTTTTGGAAAGGCAAGAACAAGATCTTCAACTTTCATGTTGGACAAATTTTGATTTGAAGCTTGGTTCATGATGTAATTTTGAGGAGCATAACTTTCCATTTTGGGCAGGTGAAAATTACAGGTCATTTCCATTTTGGGAAACTTTTTGTTTGACTTCAAATTTTTCAACCTTGATCTTTGAAATGCCAAATGAAGCTTATATGGACATGAATAAGACATTTCCAACCATCTCACACCTTCCAATTCCTGATTAAATGCACAGTTGACCACAGTTGACCACAGTTGACTTTTCTAGGGTTTGGGTTGACTGATGAATGTTCTGATGAATTCCAAGCCTTTTCTCTTGAGATCTTGATACCAAATGATACCACAAGTCATATGAACCTCTTATGAATGATCATGGTGCCCAAATTCTTCAAGAATGGTCACCATCTATCCCAATGACTTACTTTTGACTGATTAACTGATGATTGCTTCAGCTGTAAGAAACAAGGTTAAATGACAATATTTTTGTACTTTTGGTTAGTAAACATATGAAAAACAATGACATACAAATGCAATACATGCTTGGTGATCAAGAACCACACTCATAAGGCACCCACCCACTAGGAGGGAAGCAAAGACATGCAATGATCCTTGAGGCTATGATATGATATGATATGAGCCATGAGGGATCTTAGGGCAAAAATTGGGGTCTTACAGGTTCTTCTTCACATTAGGGCCTACGTCCTCAAAACATAAAATACCACACCTCACAAGGTCTTGAACCTTGGTCTTCAAAGGGTAATAATTCTCCACGTCGTGACCGGGAGCACCAGAATGGTAAACACAATGTAACTCAGGCTTATACCACAACTGGGGGTTAGCAGGTATAGCCGGTGGGTCTCTCGAAGTAATCAACTTCCTTTCTATCAAAGAGGGATATAACTTTACGTACGTCATAGTAATAGGATCGAAGGTGACCCTTTTCCTCTCGTAACTCGTGTTGGTTTGATTACCGTTTCGAGGCTGGTAGGCCTGTTGCTGCGGTCGGTGCTGTTGTTGCTGATATTGCGGATGTGGTTGCTGATTATTACTATGTTGCTGATACTGTTGATTGTCTCTGAAAATAGGTGCTATATGAGCCACCTGGTGCTGGTTATTGGCGGGACGCACAGTCTTCCTCCTCACAGAGGGTCTTCTTGGTTTCTCATGGGAGATCACAGCATGTGCCTCTCCATCTTTCTTCTTTACAAACGCCCCATAACGTTTGGCAGAAGAGCCTTCTTCTCTGGTTAACAGTCCTTCACGGACCCCTTCTTCTAGACGCATCCCCATATTCACCATCTCGGTGAAGTCAGAAGGAGCGCTAGCAATCATCCGCTCATAATAAAAAGAACTTAAAGTCTTCAAAAAGATCTTAGTCATCTCTTTCTCTTCTAGCGGAGGCACGATCTGTGCTGCCACCTCTCGCCACCTCTGGGCGTACTACTTAAATGTTTCTTTATCCTTTTGGGACATGGCTCTCAATTGATCTCTATCGGGAGCCATATCCATGTTGTACTTGTACTGCTTGACGAAGGCCTCGCCGAGATCATTGAAGGATCGGATGTTCGCGATGTCTAAACCCATGTACCAACGCAAAGCGGCACCGGACAGATTGTCCTGAAAGTAGCGGATGAGTAGTTGGTCATTATCGGTTTGAGTCGACATCTTCCTGGCATACATGACCAGGTGGCTGAGAGGACACGTATTTCCTTTATACTTTTCAAAATCAGGGACCTTGAATATCACAGGGATCTTCACATTTGGAACCAAGCAGAGTTCGGCAGCAGACTTGCCGAAAAGATCCTTCCCTCTGAGAGTTTTCAATTCCTTGCGAAGCTCAAGAAATTGATCGTTAATAGCATCCATCTTCTCATAATCATATGGACCCTCAGACGGCTCAAAATGATAGATGGTGTCGTCTACCCTGGGCAAAGTATGCACGACAGGAGGAGGAACGGCAAGGACCGGGCTAGATGCCGACAGAGAAGCAAAGGTAGGAACAGGACCCTCAGGCATGAAATTGGGAGGCATACCCCACGGGAACCCGGTTGGCATGGCTGTTGGAACAAAGTGTGCACTAGCAGCGGGCACAGTAGAGGAGACAATCTCAGAGATAACTGTCCTCTGGGGAGGAGTTGAAGGTGTCGGAGTAGATTGGCTCTGAGCAGCCATGAATGGCTCCATTAGGGCAGTTAATCTGGCCACTGCCTCTTTCAGCTCGCGGTTCTCTTGCTCTAAGTGATCCATTAGTCTTGAAATATTGGCTCTAGTGTAGTACCGTTGAGTCAGCTTGTCTTCAAAATAAATGAAGGACACAGAGTTAGGCCACAGGGTAAGGGACCGGAAACAAAACCTGCTTATGCATATGATGCATGCAATGCTTGTGCATATGATTTGTTTTTTATTTCAAAGGAACTTTAGAGTTTTATTTACAAATTTTGGAAATATTAAGCATTTTATCACATATGGAAATATCTCATTGTCGCATTACGCGAAAAAATCGGCGGGAAAAGAAAAACAACAGAGCCGCCACCGTGCGTTATTTATCCCAAAGGAGGGAAAGGAAACGCTCAGAGTAAACCTGGAAAAAGCATGGTCTCGCGACCAAAGAGAATGGGATCGGGAGTCGGTTATGCGAAGGGAAGGTATTAGCACCCCTACGCATCCGTCGTACTCGACGGGATCCATGCACAATAGGGAGGAAATGGTTGCTAAAACACTGCTCACACAATCATCTACACAGGCTGAAAGAGACACAAGAAAACAAACAAGACTGACTCGGCAGGATATCGCATCCTGGGCCTACTTAGTCTATCAAGCATAGACATCAGAGTCAAAGTAGTTCGACCCGGGGAAAACAACACATGCTCGCTAGGATGTCGCATCCTATGCATACATATCTTCTTGGACGAAGAAGAATCAGAGCATTCGTAGCTCCGCTCACACACGCAGACAAAACCACACAGGCAAACGTGGAATCCGAATGCCAATCGCTGGACTTACATCAGATTCCGAACCAAAACGCACCCACACTGGAAACCAGATGCCACTTGATGGACTTATACCGGACTCCAAGCACACAACAAGAGGAAGGGTCTCGATTGCAACTAGGGCAAGAGAAGGGGAAGGTCTCAATCGCAACGAGGGCGAGAGAAAAGAATTAGTGTTAGTCGTTAGTCAAACTCGACAAGACATTGCGGCTCGTGCCTACGTATCTCATCTGGACATGAGAATCAGAGTTGCCGTAGTTCGGCTAAGCTATTCCTGTTGGTTTGTGTTTTTTAAATGGACAACGTCACTGCGCAATCTACCGGATGCTCGACCTTTGGAGACTTACTCACCTGTAGTAGAAGGAGTTGACGTATCCTTAAGAGGGGATAATGTTTGTTTGTGTTTTAGGAAAGCTCAAGCAAGAAAGGAAGTCCTATACGAAGGAACCGTGCTACCTTAATTGACATGCAAACGAGACTACGCGGACTCTAGCAAACCTAGGGGATACAATCACACCACACAAATACATACAGCATGAAATAAACACACCAACAAGGGGCTCAAACATCAAGGCTAGGCTTTAGTCGAGGGGTCATGTCAACCTCGACAAACAAGCGTCTGTATCAAGGTGAGATTAGCTCTTAACCTTGACATTGAGAGTTAAGGTGAAGCTGATGAAAGGTGAGTGAAGATGAGACTTCACAGCTCTTATCCCTGGCCAGGGAGAGCTTCAGACAATGAAGTGTGGGTCCAGAAAGTGGGAACCCTTCTACACTTAAGACACGGACTCAACTGTACAACTGTACAAGATCTTGGGTTACTGTCCTCAATGCGTCAACACAGTGGTGTGAGCAGAGGGACGACTCAACAGAATAGCGAGAGATAGATTGTGTATCTCTTTTATCCGCCAATTTCCTCATAGAGGTCTTTACCTGCTTGGGGACAAAAAGTAAACAAGCACAAACATCGCCTCTTAAGGAGGACTTTAGACAGGTGCCTGGCCAAGTAACAGGCCAGGTCTTCCAGACTACATGGAGACAAGAGAGTCTACCTCAATGCTTAAGCAAATCAAAGCAAGCTAGTTCTCAAGGAACTAAAGCGACTATGGTACCTGAAATCAATCAAATACAGTCAGTATACCAACCACAAAGTCAAAACAGACAAATTATGAACCAACAGACAACACAATCAATCACATGTGCAAAGCACAAACTCAAATGAAATGAGTTAGCATCCTACAAAACAAACCAAGTTAGTTCATCACAATCAAATAAACCAAACTCAATCAACTTGAATTAAACTCTTCAAAGCATTTTGCTTCTTAACCTGAAAAAAACAACTCAAAGGTGAGAAGTAAGACCACTAGGACAAGCCTAGGGTCAAAAGGAGGTGAAAAATTCAAAACAGCAAGTGAAAATTGATCAAAACCAAGATTAATCAAACAAGAATAGAATCTAATTGGTCTCACATCAAAACTATGCACCAAATCCATTTCATACACAATTTAGGCCAAAGTAGGCAAGTGTGAACCACATATGAGCAAACAGAATGATTACAATCAAATCAATACCAAAACAGCTCAATAAATTCCACAAAAATTCCAGCCTAAACAGAACACATTGAATGAGCAGCATATCAAATTTCATGATATTTGGACAAGTGGAAGTAAGGAAATTAAAATCAGGAAGTCATGGTATGCAAATACAACTTCAAACAAGACCACAAATCATGTGCCAACTTCAAATGAACACCAAACAGTGGAAACAAATGATAAATGAATGGGACCAAAGCCAAGATGAATTTAAACATGTTAAGAACCAATCCACCAAATTTCATCTTCATATGATAAGGAATGAGAATTTTACAAGTCATGTAAGTTGATCACTCAAGAAAAGTTCACAAAATGGTAAACAGCAAACAAAAATACCAATCAAATAGGAAATTGATCACCAAATCCTACAAAAAATCATGATTAAACTAGACATACAGATGTAATCACATGCAAAAATCCAGGGCAAATGACATAGCATAGCCATGGAAACAAAATTCAAGAACATGGCATAACATAGTGTGACACAAATTGTCACACTCAACTTGATCACGTCATATCTCTCCAACCAGGGACTCAAAATTAGCAAACTATATACCAAAATCACCAGGAAAGAGTCAAGAACATGCATATAAAATTTCACACATTTTGGATAAGGAATCAAGATTTCATGATCAATATGGCAAAACATATACACATAGCATACATGATCAAAGGCATTAGGCAAAGTCAAAAAATCAACCAGGAACAACTTTGACTATCATACCTAAAAAAAACTAGAGAAAATTTGGAGATGAATGCAAAAAACCTCACTCAAATTGGAGCATCCATGATTTAATTATGATTTTTTGAAGTTGATTATGAAAATGAAATAAACATTTAACATTTAAAATGAAAATAAGAGCTGGCAGTGACAATCTCGTAAATATCCTGAGCCAGGGGCAAAACGCCCCGTTTCATTAAAAGGCTTGGCGTCACGCGATTGGACGGCACACGCGGGAAACAGAAATTCGAAACTGAAGCCATGCAACGAAGATCTGGACGCGTTTTGGAAAAGAAAATTTAAACACAACGTCGTGTTCTTCGCGTTCATCATTCCAGAAATTCGTCAAGAGCAAATCATCACGAAAATTGGCAAACTATATATCAATGGAATCGTCTAACAAAGCACATCAACAATATCCACATGATTCAACCTAATTCTAAGTATCCAGCACGAATCGATCAAAAGAAAGTTGGAGCATCAAACTTCAAATCCAGATTTCTTGATGAATATTGGATGAAATCGCACGATTCGAATGTCATTCTACTCTATGTTGCACACTCTACCTAAGCCACATGTCAATTTCATGAATTAGAGGTTTCGAATTTTTACCTCTTGATGAAGTTGTTGTTGAAATCGTGATCTTCAGGTTGCCAATTGCCACAACAGAAGCTGGATGATGCCTAGGAAGATGACTGGAACAAGTAATTCAGCTCAATGATGCACCAGATTCAAGAACTTCCAAACTGTCATGGATAAGCAAGCTTGCAACAGTTGCGGATTTGATCGATTTTCCCACAATTGATTTCGAACAGTTAATCTAAACCACCTGCAAATGATGAACAGGGCAAAAGATAGCACAAAGAACAATGGATTCTTGATGAACAACTACAAAAAAAATGTGAAGAAAAGTGGAGAAAATTGAGAAAATTGGTGAATTTTTGAAGTTTGGATCTAAGAATTGTGATTGTGATTAGGAGTTTCTGTTATGATTATGCCTTTATACCACATGTTAATCCAAATGTTAATCAAGTTTAGGCAAATTGGAAGTGATTAGTGTAATGCACATGTTAAGCAAAGTGGCCAAAATGCCCTTCTCAACTGTAGCCAATGCATCAGTACAAAATCAGTTGAAGCAAGTCATATTTGATGTTTATGATGTGTTGGAAAAGGTTTCAAGTGCAAATGACATGTATTTTTGAAAATCACTATTTTTCCCACCAATTTTTAAATGGTTCACTTGAAAAATGACCTTTTTATGTGTTGATTTTTGATGAAATGTAATGATGCAATGTGATAGTACATGTCAAATGTGACTTGCTCAAAAAAGAATCACCCAATTTGGCCAAATGGTTCATGAGTTATGGCCTTTTGAAATTCACCATTTTCTGAAAATGATTTGATCATAACTTGCCAACCACACATGAGAAATGAGTGTTCTTGGACTTTTTGGAAATGGGAGAACAAGATCTTCAACTTTCATGTTGGACAAAATTCCATTTGAAGCTTGTATGATGAAGTAAATTTGAGGAGAAGAACTTTTCATTTTTGGCAGTTTCCAATTACAGGTCACCTGCCATTTTGGGAAACTTTTCCTCTGACTTTATTTTCTTCAACCTTGATCTTTGACATGTCAAATGAGACTTGTATGGACATGAATGAAGCCTTTCAAACCATCTCCCACCTTCAAATCCATAAAATCAGGCACAGTTGACCATAGTTGACTTTCTAGGATTTCAGATGAAATTCAGCTTGACTGATGACTTCTGAGCATCCAATCTTTGGCCAAACCACTTCACAATGATCACATACTCATATGAACTCGATAAACCAACCCTAGGGCTTTGTTTCTTTGAGAAAGGCACTTGCTTGCTTGATTGACTGATTCTCCTGACTAGTTGACCTAATCTGTCTGAGGACTTGCACTTGGGCAAATGGACAATGCAATGTTATGCAATGGACTTTGTTATGTTAATGACCTAACGATGAAAATATATGTACAATGGGTAGGGTGCAAATTTGAGGTGCTACACTCATCAAATAATATCAGGGAAAAGAAGTGCAGCATCGTCAATCATATACAAGAGAAAAGGAAAATAATCGTCTTATGGATCCCTAGAAACAATCTTCTAAAGCTCGGGACACAGGAAGATAAGATGCGCGAAGCCTCTTCATCTCCCTCTCGTAGGCTGCCTCCATATCGGCCTTCTCTTTGGCGAGTCGATCATACCTCCTCTTCCAGAACTTAGAAGACTGAGGAAGTAGAGAAGTTCATACATCATCAGGGTCATCAATAACCTGATGCTCAAGAAACTCAATCAACGCATCCTTCTCCTTAATCTGCTGAAGCAACTTTTCACGTTCACGGATCCAGGCACGTGAACGGTCTTCGTCTCTCAACTCCTCTACTCCTTGATTAGGGAGGGTTGAAGGCCCAGCCATAATCATAGGTGTAGGTCTCAGATACTCGTAAGGCATGAGATACTCAGACGCCCTCTTCCTAACCCAAACATTGTAAGGCTCCAAATCGATGCAATTCTTAGGACCTAACTCTTTCCTTCCTTTCCTATGAATCTTGCGCCAAGCGCGGACCATCCTAGCTTTCAAGCCTTGGGGATCTTTACCATCCTGAAAGAATACACCCTCTAACAGAATGTTATTGGATTTATCCTTTAAGGGGAACCCATGCTGCCGACGTGCCAAAACAGGATTGTAGTTAATCCCACCACATGTACCAAGAAGAGGTACATTGGAGAATTCGCCACAAGAGTCAATAATCCGCACACCATCATACACATGGTTATACCAAGAGATATCATCATTAGTGAGAGACATAAGTCTCGTGGACCATCGTAGACATTCCTTGTTCTCCTTGAAAGCGACCGTCTGAGGTAAGTGAGAAATAAACCACTTATACAACAGAGGCAAACAGCACACAATAGCGCCACCACCCTTTGCATTCCTCATATGCAAAGAGAAGTAGGTATCGCCCACAGTGTCGGAACGGGATTAAGAGTAGAGAAAATCCTAATAGCGTTCACATCCACAAACTTGTCGATGTTGGGGAATAACACTAACCCATAGATGAGAAGTACAAATATGGCCTCAAAGGCATCCTCACTCATGGCCTTGCCATATATAGTAGCTTGAGCAATGAGGAACTCAGAAGGGAGACCTTGAATTCCACCTTTGGTAGTTATATGAGCACCAACAAGAGATTCATCTATGTGTAACATGTCAGCTATATCTTGAGAAGTAGGAATACTCTCCAAGCCACTGAACGACAACTGATCCAGAATAGGTATACCCACAAGATAAGCATACTCCTCAAGTGTAGGCAAAAGCTAAAAATCCGGAAACGTGAAGCAACGGTACAAAGGATCGTAAAACTGCACCAATACACTCATCAATCCTTCATCCACCTGAGTAGTCAGAAGAGGAAGAAGCTTCCCAAAACGAGCTTTGGAACCCAAGGGATCTAATACATAAGATGTCAAATTCCTTAACTCTTTCAAGTCTGGTTGTTTAAAACTGTAATTCTTTGTATTCCTTCTTTGTCTTTCCATGTCTGAAAATTTTGCAAATAGACCCCTTAAGTTCCTTGAAAGTTTTCTTATTATTTTGATGATATGAATGCAAATGGGTGCATGAATGCATAAATGCAACAATCACACTCAAGGATCAAGCAAAGCACACCAAACAAAGGTCATGGGATAGATCATGTTATCCTTAATATCAACCATCCATTTTGGTGGATTATGGTTTACACCTTATCAACACCCAAGTTCCATTGATATTAAGGATACCTGAACGGATCAACCATGAATCAAGGGTTTGTTGCAAGTCACAAGCATGGAGTTTAGGTTAAGAACCACCCAAAGGGAGTGTACTAAGGTTTAAACCTGCCAAACATGTTCTACAAAAGGTTCCCATAGTCATCATCCCATCTTTCGGATATTATTGGAGAAACGACTACTCGTATTCCGAAAATATTCTCAAGAGAGACTCTTATGAGTGTAGTATCGCGTAACAATCGTATCAAATCTTACACTTGAACGACTTTCGCACTACATCCTATGAATAGGCCAAGATGGGTTTGGTAAACTAAGGTCCTTGGCTTCTAAGGTCTATATTGGAAAGAGTAATGTCTAACCACAACTTACTTGTGTGACATTATTGATCCCAACATAACCTCCACCAAGTGAATGGACTTGCAATTCAACTTGCTAAGGAATAACTCCACACAAGTCAACAAGACTACGCCATTCTCCTATCCTCAATGCACTCGAGTCCGGGTATAGAACTCATCTCACAAAGATCACCAAGCATACAAGGAATTAATATCAAGCAATTCAATCATTACATACAATACAGTAATCCCAAATTGCACAAAAATATGTCACAAAACAAATACAATACAACAAGCATGAAAAGTCGGCAAAACCCACTAGGAAAATAAACGCATTTCTTTCTTATCCCCAGCAGAGTCGCCATTTTTCTGTAGTGGGATATTCGTTACCATTAGAGATATTGACTAAATCCAAGGTAAATCATACAAGTCGAGTCGCCACTGCACTTCTATTTATCCAAAGGAATGGTTAGAAAGCGAACAAAAACCTAAAAGTTTTATCGAATCAAAAACTAGTAAAAATGTCAGAGATCTGGGTAAGGGGGTTGGTTATGCAATGGGAAGGTATTAGGCACCCAAAGCATCCTAGGTAATCCTAGGGAGCCCTTTTCACATTTGTTGCAAAGGTTGCTGTTTTTTTTGAAAATTTATTTGTGCAAACATGATTGAAGGGATGAGAAAAGCGTGTATGTTTATCTAATGTACTACCTACTAAAAGAAGGGTCAAAAGAAAATGACTCGCACGGATGTTGCATCCACTGCATACATATCTCATCTGAATCTGAGAATCAGAGTCTTCGTAGCTCGGCTACCTATGGGTTAAAGAGGAGTGTGTTCGCTAAGACATCGTGTCTTATGCCTACGTATCTCATCTAGGATGAAAATCAGAGCAAAACGTAGTTCGACCACCTATGGGGTAAGGGTTGTGTTTTGGGGTGAACGACGTTACTACGCAATCTACCGGATGCTCGACCTTTGGAGACTTACTCGCCTGTAGTAGAAGGAGATAACGTGTTCTTAGGAGAAGAAAAATCAATGAGTTTGGAGTGTTTAGGGATGCTCATGCAAAAAGGTAGTCCTAGATGAAGGAACCGCGCTACCTTAAATGACATGCCACGAGAGGCTATACGAAACCTAAGAAATCGGTAACATGCGGGAAAAGTAAAGGGATCGAGAGATCTACCGTACGGATAAAGATCTGAAGTAACAACAATTAAAGAGATAAGAAACCCAGAGATCTCTCAAGCTAGCACCATCAGAGAAAGTGAGTCAGTACAGGTAATCGGAATAAACCTACAAGTGGTATCCCACAAATAAAGTGGAACACCAGGCAAGCCATCTCTGCAAAAGTCATATGATCCCTAACAAAACAAAACTCAACAAACAGGTTAGAAATAACAGGTAAATAGTGCATGGATGCGGCGTAAAACATGTTACAATCAAACACGAAAACAGATCTGAAACCAAACAGAAAAAACAAGCTACTGTCACGTTCGCTACTGCTTCGCTTAGCGAGGTGCTAGCGAAGCTTTGCTACATGTTCGCCTAGCGAAGGTGCTAGCGAACGCCTGCGGGTTCTGGATTTCCCATGGATAACAGTACGATTTTAGGGACTCCAAACCCTATGGTCTCCCTTTCAGAAATCAAGTGATCAAACATTCAAGGTATTTTTTAAACATTTATGCATATCTAAACCTGTGGGCAACATTTGAACGATACCTCAGACATTCAGAGTATTCAAATTAAAAGCATAGAGTAATGGGGATAAGGGCAAACTTATTGGAGAGACCGATAAAACTCGACTGGCACGACTGCGTTTGCAAGGCAATGTTAGGGTTTGCGTGAGGCGGAGGCGAAAGTGTGTGACTCCGAGTGAACCTTTCAGAGTTGCCTGGAGGTTGTTGCAGATTAGTTCGTAGGTTTGCCTTCTGCCTCTTTTCTCTCTCTTTTTCTCTAGGGTTTGTAATAGTCTCCAGCCTGTTTTTCTCAAATGAAGCTCTGGTATTTATAACCTAATATTGGTGACTTGGTGGGCTCAGAGTCAAGCCCAAAATTTTCTGATATTTTCCAAAATGCACGCGCTTCGCCTAGCGAAGGATCTGCTCGCTTAGCGAGCATGACAGTTCAGTTCGCTTAGCGAACCAGTCTGCTCGCCTAGCGAGCATGACAGCTCAGACCTTGTGATTGCTCAAGCTACGAAAAAGATGTTAGTGACATAGTTTTGTGCTTTTGGTTAGTAAACAAATGTAAGAGAAACAATGATGTATAATTTAAGCATGCTTGGTGATCTCAAACCAATCACAAGGAGTCCCACCCAAAGGAAAAGGGAACCAAGATGCTAAAGATCCTTGAGGCAATGCAAATGCAATGTTATGATGCCATGAGGGATCTTAGGGTCAAAATTGGGGTCTTACAGGTTGGATCATGGATTCATCTTTTAATCAGGAATTGGAAAAGTTACTTAATTTGGAAATGGTTGACATTCCATTTAGGGCAAGTTTTTATGATTTCATGGCTACCTACAACAGGAAATGTGTGGTTGGAATTAGAGGAGCTCATCCATGTCACGATTGGAGAGGTATCTTGGCCTAGGAAGACTCACAATTATCTCAGAAAGATCCATTGGCAAGCAGTGCAATAAGTCCCCGATCAATTTTGCCCTAAAATTAGGGTTTGGTATAAAATCAATTTATTTCTGTTTCTTTGGGTGAAACTCTTTTCCGTTGCCCTCCATATGTCCACAAGGGTCTACATACAAAAAATCAGCTTTTTATTTGAGCCATTGGTGCTTCAATTGATCACTGGAATTGGGAATCAGAAAGTTTGGGAAAAGTCAACTGTGGGGCCAGAAGAGTCAATCCTTGACTTTTTGAGAGTGGAATCTCAAAATTCCTGTCTAGGGGAGCCTACATGTGAAATTTGATCAAGGTTGGATCATGGATTCATCATTTAATCAGGAATTGGAAAAGTTACTTAATTTGGAAATGGTTGACTTTCCATTTAGGGCAAGTTTTTATGATTTTTGCACTCACTTTAAGCCCATTTTCCGTCAAGATAAAAGCTCCATTTGAAAATTTCTCAAACATGAAAGTTGTTCCTCTTGTTCCAAGCTTTCGAGAAATATAAAGTTTGCTCCATTTGGATCAAAATTGAGAAAGTTATGCTTAGTCAAAGCAGGGCATATTTTTAGGACACTTAGAAAAATTTATAAGTCTAAATATCTTTAAGTTTTGTCAAAACTTCTTGGCCAGTTTTCTTGCACTTCAAGGCATCATTTGAAAATATTTTCTTCACAACAATTATACCTTGTCATGTCCCCTTTCACCTCCCTTTGGAGTCATCTCATTTGGATCCATGGTTTGAGAGATGCATTCATTTAAAGTTGGTAGCATGACTTGAAATTTCTAGGCAGATTTAAGCCTAACTTGCCCAACCAATCTTGCAATGGTGTGACATGAACTTGAGGCCCATTTTTCACCTTCTTCCACTCATTATTTCCACCTATGCTCAACATGAAACATGCCAAGCTCCATGATATCTTTCTACTGTTTGCATTATCTCATCAATTGGTGGTTTGTTCATCAAGTTATTTTACCACAAAGTCACCACTTTGAAATGCTTGCTTGCCAAACCAGACCAAGCCATGCAGCATGTTTCCTTTCACTTAAAGTTTTGCATAAAATAACAACATCTCACGTGCCCTCTTTCTATTTCTCATATACCTCACCAAATGCACATTATTTGCTCATGAACAAATCATTATTTCAGAGCCCATTTAGATGTTTGACCCACCATATTTAAAGGCAAAAACCCTAAACATAAAGAAGGCTATGAATTTTCGAGCAAGCAAGGCAAGTTCATTGAAGTTAGCTTCCATTTCTCAGCAAAGGTCTCAAGTTGAAGCACATAGAGAGCAACATCCTTTTCTTCTAGCCTCTCCACAATCAAGAAGCAGTGGACTAGACTTCCACTAGGTAACTTTTCTTGCTCCATTTCCATGGCTATTATGTTGATGCATCTATGCTCATTATCATGTCCGTTCCATTATTATGCTTATGCTTGCTTCTGAAGTCCTCAGCACGAGGCAATGTTCATGATTTTGATTTATGCTTTTGATTTTCTGTTCATATCCGTGTCCATATTGACACTTTATTGTCAAATTTTCTCCATGAATAAGCTACCATTTCACTTAAACAAAGATACCATGTTAATCCTTGCATTTTGTACTTGAGATTTGGGCTTTGTTTCATGATTTTTGATGCATTATAGTGTGCACATTTTTGAGTTGAAGTTGAGCAAAACACACTGCATTGCCTGCGTATCTGCATGAACATGGCTAGGGTTTTTTAGTTCAACGAAGAAGATGACCGCGTGTCATCTTGAGAACCGTTGGATCCAGCGCGTATGTTTTAATCCTGGCCATCCGTCTTGTTTTGTCTTGTAGTGACTTAAAGTGAATGTGACCAATTGATAACATGTTCACATGATTATTTTAATAAAACGTTATTTCATTGTGTCACGCCTGATTTAATATTTGGTTTAGACTATGGGCTTTGCTTTTTGCTTTCAGCACCCTGCATTTATGGCCCATTAGCGTACCATTCATTTTCCAGTTCATTTAAAATGCCAATACACCCCCTTTTCAATCTTTTTTTAATTCCCATATTTTATTTCTGTTTTGATTTTAATTAATATAAAATATTTTATTTGTTCATAAAAATATCCAAAAATATTTTCCATATTGCTTGATGCCTTATTTTATTTTATTTTATTTTTATTTTCGCATTTATTTAATATTAATATTTTATTTTAATTATTCATTCCAAGTTGTCCATTTTAGCATACATTTGTTTCTTGATTTTATTTTTATAACATAAAATTATTTTCAACTTCTGATTTTTGGGATGAAGGTTGACCACTGCCCCATGGTCAACCTGACCTTTTCTTGGATTTTTATTTCACATTTTTAATTTATTCTTGATTTATTTTTAACCTAGTTTTGTTGGTTGACTTTTAGTTTGACATCTGTTTTATTTTAATTAATTCATGTACCAATTTTCATTATTTTTGAAATCTTTTTGGGGGATGATGATGTCCTGACCTCACCTTACTTAGTTTAATTTTTTATAATTTTCTTGTTTAATTTGCTATTTATTTGATAATTATTAAGTTGACTCGAATTTTCTGTTCATTTCTTTATGATTAATGTTTGACTTAGGGATTGCTTATGGCAATTGAAGAGATCTTTTGATCCTCCCTTATTCATCTCATATTCCATGTATTAGAGGCCTTTTATCTTGATTTTATTTGGTCCTTACCTCATTTCTTGATTTAATTATTTCAGTGGATCCTTTCTGATTCATCTGTTATCAGTTATACTTGTTCCCTTCATCCATGCTTACTATTGCTTGATTGTTTAACATGTTCATATTTTCCATGCCTTGTTTAATGCTCCCTTATTTCATTCTTTGATTCTTTGACTTGATTATATACCTGTTCACTTATCTGATTTGATTGATAACTGTCGCCTACTTGTATGATGATTGAGGCATATATTCTTTGATTGATAATTGTTGCCTACTTGTATGATGATTGAGGCATATATTCTTATTGATTGATTGCCATGAACCATCCCCGTTCGTAACAAATGTACCCCTATCCCATAAAGTGTATAATATTTATTCTTTCATTCTTTATTCATCTGTTATTACATGAATTAAAATGACTATCCGATAATCATTTCAAAACAAGATCAAAAGCTCGATCCAACATCGAGTAATCATTTTCAAAACTTAACAGAACCAGCACATATTCATCCATCTTCTTGTAAGTCGATTGCTTTAGGCATCGCCATCTACCTGTAAGTCGATTGCTTCAGGCATCGCCATCTACCCTTATCCGTGACAACTATAGGGCAGAGCTTCCCCACTTTTAGACCTTCTGTGTGTCTCCGATCTTGTGGCATGTCAGTCCATTCTATAGAAAAGAGGTAACTGCTTAAGACTCGATTCAGTGAGCTGCGACACCTACTGCTAGGACGTTGAACACATTGCCCACTTTCATTTGACACGGCTGGTGTCCCCCTTTTTAAGTCCATGTTCAAATGGCAATTTCTTAACCCCTAGTTGGCCGAACTACGATAACTCTGATTCTCATGTTCAGATGAGATACGTAGGCACGAGATGCGATGTCTTGCCGAGTTTGACTGACGAATAACAACTAATCCTTGCTTGCTTTCACCCTTGTTGCGATTCTTTTCTCTCGCCCTCGTTGCGATCGAGACCTTACCTTTCTCTTGCCCTAGTTGCAATTGAGACTCTTGTTCCCATAGTTAGCTGAACTACGTTTTTCTCTAACTCTCATTCCGGATGAGATACGTAGGCATAAGACGCGATGTCTTACCGAGCACACTTCTCTTTCGCCCATAGGTAGCCGAGCTACGAAGACTCTGATTCTCATACTCAGATGAGATACGTAGGCAGTGGATGCGACATCCTTGCGAGTCATTTTCTTTTAACCTTATTTTAGCAGATAGTACTTTAGATATACCTACACCCTTTAGACTAGAACAACAAGAGTGGATCCCGTAGAGTACTATGGATGCGTAGGGGTGCTAATACCTTCCTTTCGCACAATCGACTCCCGAACCCTAGATTTAGTTGCGAGACCTTGTCTTTTCCTCTCTTCAGGTTTTCTTTGATCGTTTCCTTTCCTTCCTTTGGGATAAATAACGAACGGTGGAGACTCTTCTGTCTTTTCCCGTCGGTTGTGTTTTTCGCAGTTGCGACAGTTGGCGACTCTGCTGGGGACCCTGGTTTCCCTATGTGAGTCACTCCTAGCTTTTGTGAGTTTCTTGTTTGTTGGCTGTTTATTCTTTTGTACAGTTATTTACTTTCAGCATTTATCTGCTTTATCTTATTGCATTGTGTACATATGATTGCTGTATCTACTGGATCTGTGGGGTTGGTTGTTTGTTGGGGTGGATTATTTTATGAGAGATAAGCCCATTACCCAGGCATGAGCATACACAGAGGTTTTAGAATGGATAGTCATGAGGCTTGCGTAGCATGTTGCTACGTTAAGTCGTTCATGAGACCCACACCCATATGAGGTTTCTTTTGGATATATTTTATCCTACGGGTGTTCCGTAACGACAGAATGTTCCTTTAGAAATCGTCGACTCTGGTGACCATTTCCCGGGGACTCAGTTGAGGCACTCCTCCGAGACGTGATTATGTTAGCTCTGGTGGGCGCATTCTCGTTGCTCAACCCGAGGACCCAAGGTTGGGAACTTGCTTTTAGGATGTCCTGTTGAGGGGAGTCAGTGGAGGTCTTTTGTATCGTAATAATACCAAACCTTCAATGGTAAATGTATTATTCTCGACTGAAGGGCTGGAAGCTGACAAACGTTTGTTCTTAGAACCTACCAGTGAGGGGCGGGCTAAATTCAGGAAACCTTAACCTTCAACCAACCCGGTTTTTTGGTATTCTTGTTGGAACAGAGCTTTGATCTCTTATATGTTCCTCAATGGTTTTCTCTTCAGACAGTGCGACCTGAGAGTTGTTCAAGCAGATACGGCAATCCTGATTTTCATGTCACTGCATCGCATCACATCATTTCGCATTCATATCATTTAACACATGTTTGTTTATTCAAGGGGTTTATATCTTCTTCTTGTTTCTAGTCGGGGTTTTCTGGTTCTCCTAAGATGGATATCGGCAGAAAAAGACATGTCGCCTACAAATTTCCTGTGGCTTGTTTGGATCCCATTCAACAGCTGATGAAGTTAATGGATCATGATTCTCTAGAAAGATTCCGGAAGGATTACGGGTTGATTCTAAGTTTCGTTACGGTTCTCTCCAAAGATCAACACGATGCTCTCTTTACATTGCTGCAGTTCTATGACCCTCCATTGAGGTGTTTTACATTCCCAGATTACATCTTGGTCCCTACTTTTGAGGAGGTTGCCAGTTTTCTCAGAGTTCCTATCAAGTCGCAGTTGCTATTCTACAGTTCCGAGTTTCTGCCCAATTTTAGCATGGTTGCTTCAGCTACATATTTGGGGAAATCAGTCTTGGAGTCTAATATGTGTCAGAAAGGAGGAGTCAGTGGTTTTCATCTGAGTTTCTTAGTGGGAGAAGCCAAGAAGAAGCTTGAAGATGGTGATTGGAGGTGTTTCAATGTTGTGTTGGCTCTTTGTGTATACGGGATTGTCGTGTTTCCTAATGTTGCAAAATTTGTGGACATAGACGCAATACGCCTCTTCGTGTTGGGAAATCCAGTGCCGACCTTGCTGGGAGATTTCTTTCATTCGGTGCATCACAGGAATGAGAATAGAAAAGGAGGATTGGTGAATTGTTGTGCACCCTTGTTTCATAAGTGGTTCAATTCTCACCTACCCAAGTCAGGAGTGTTCGTTGACTTCAAGGACTCGTTGAGTTGGTCGAAGAGGTTGATGGGGATAAGAGCTAAAGATATTTCTTGGTGGTCTGACCGGAACTTGCTTCGGGCGAATATTATTCACAGTTGTGGGAACTTCCCGAATGTGCCGTTGCTAGGAAGAAGAGGAGGAATCAACTATAATCCTTCTCTAGCAGTCAGACAGTTTGGGTATGCTTTAAAAACTCCACCTTTGGAAAAAGATGTGGAAGAATCTCTATTTTTCCATTCTTCATCTGATCTGACTGTATCCCGTAAGGCAGCTGAGGCCTGGCTCAAGGTAATCAAGAAAGGAAGGACTGTGCTTGGAAAGGGGGATTACATGACTTATCCTCAATATGAAGATTGGCTTCGGGGAAGAGTCGAAGAGTTTAGTCTGTCGTTTCCTATTAAAGAACCTTTGTATTCACCTACTTCTGAGCAGTCAACAATGGTGAGCCAAGAGGAGTATGACAAATTGAAGGATACCATGGAGGAACTTCAAACTAAAAACTCGGAGTTGAGTTTGAAGTTGCAAGACTTTATGCATCTATACCATGAGGCAGAATATCAGAAGGGGGAAGCTGTCAGATTGCAAGAGGAAGCGGAAAAGAAATTGGTTATGGAGGTGAATTTCTTCAGGAAAACTGACAAAGCCTTGGGGTTATCCAGTTCTAAGTTGAGGCGAGTCAAGCAGCAGTTAACAAATGCCCGTGGTAAGTTAGTTGGTTGGCAAGAGCAATGGGATGCATTTTCAGCTTCTTGGAAGGCAAAAGAGGAAGAGATGGTGGCCTAATTGACTGGTCAGATGGAGAAGTTGAAGATTCTGCTGAAGGAGAAGAACAATGAGCTCCTGTGTGCCCGTACAACCATTGGTTACATCACAGATCAACTCAACAAGGCTCAAGAACAGATTGAAGAACTCAAGGTGCTGGTGGGTTTGAAGAAATCTAGACTTGAAGAGGTATTCGGGGAGGATGATGCGAATTATTACATAGAGCACATCAATGAACTGGAAGGGATTATTCACAAGAGGAATTTGCTTATCCGGCGTTTGACAGAATCTCCAGATCATCCTGACACGGTGGCACTGCTGGCTGAAGTTAGGAGCAGTCCTTATGGGTTGTATACAGGAGGCTGATTCCTGATTTTTGTTCCTATTTTTACTTGTTGTGTTTCTTTGTTGCTCTGTAGTAATGATCTACAGGCTTGTTGTGGAGATCCTCTTTTGATGTATTGTTGGCTAAGGCCCTTCTCCCTGAACTCATTTGTATGACGGTTTTTCTTTATTGCATCGTGGTCTCAGAAGTTTATCCACGGCTCGATCTTCTTGCATTGTTTATCTGATGTGAGACTGGAATCAAGGGGTAGAATACCCTTTAGAATTGATAAACATGACATTGAATTTGCATATGCATTAGCATGTCTTGCATAACACTAGCAGGTGTTCTCACTTTGTTTGGTATTCCACTAGCAGGATAGCTGACTCAAGCATTCACTGATACGGTACCCGAAGGAATCAACGCAGAGCAATGGAAGGCCTACAAGTAGAGCTCACTGAGATGAGGATTCGCATGAATCAGTTCATGGACGTGGTCCAAGGAGTGGCTCAGGGACATCAGGAGCTTAGACTGTTGATACAGAGGAATCCCCCTACTACTCAACCGGAGGTTGTGATTGATCCTCCAGTTGGAGAGGCTAATGGACCCAACGGACCGGGGTCTATCCCTATCCCACGTGTCAACCCGGATCAACAACCCATCCATGATGATCAGGAGGATCAGTTCACCCTGCTTCAGGAAGACTTTGGCATGGGCCATGGCATGAACCCTATGTTTCGGAGATTGGAGGAGAGGTTGAAAGCTGTGGAAGGGCAGAATGCTCTCGGTGTGGATGTTGCTGACTTGGGGCTGATCCCAGGTGTGAGAGTTCCGCCAAAGTTCAGAGTTCCAGTGTTTGATAAGTACAATGGCAACTCTTGCCCGAAGACTCACGTGCAAGCTTACTTCCACAAGATGGTTGCGTATTCCGATGATGAGAAGCTACTCATGTACTTCTTCCAGGATAGCCTAGCTAGGGAATCCTTGGAGTGGTATATGAGGCTGGACAGAGCCCATATTCGCTGCTGGAGAGACTTGGTTGAGGCTTTTGTGAAGCAGTATCAGTACAATGCGAATATGGCACCTAACAGGACCCAACTCGAGAATCTGTCTCTCAAGAGCAATGAGTGCTTCAAAGAGTATGCTCAACGCTGGAGAAAGATGGCTTCCCGTGTTCAGCCTCCGATTTTGGAAAAAGAGATGGCCAACATGTTTATGAACACACTGCCCGGGTCTTATTTGGAGCGTCTGGTGGGTTGCAACACCTCAAATTTCGCTGATGTGGTCTCTACCGGTGAGAGGGTGGAGAACTACTTGAAGACGTGTAAGATCCAAGGTGGGGTTGGATCATCCTCGGGGTCGAAGAAGCCGTTCGTAGAAGGGCAGAAGAGGAGAGAAGGGGATGCAAATTCCGTATCTTCTTATCAGAGCAGGGGTAACCGGAGGAACAATTTTCAGAATTACCATCAGCCACCTTATGTTGCAGTTGTGACCATTCCGACTGCAGCACCAGTGCAACAACAACAACCCCAGCGTCAACAAAATCAGTACCAACAACAACAGGGTAACAGACCTGCCTACCAACAGAGACAGAGGGTGATGGATAGGCGTTTCGACACTCTTCCGATGTCGTACGCCCAGTTGCTTCCCATCCTTCAACAGTTGCAATTTGTACAGTTACGCACTTTGGCTCCTCCTATTGGCAGGCTTCCAGTGGGTTATGACGCCAATGTTAGGTGTGAGTTCCACTATGGGGCACCTTGCCACACTACTGAAAACTGCAAAGCTTTAAAGCACGTAGTTCAGAACCTTATTGACTCAAAAGCCATTAACTTTGCGCCGGCACCTAATGTTGTCAACAATCCTATGCCGCAGCATAATGGAGCAAATGTTAACATGGTTGAAGGAGAAGTCAAATTAGTCAAGGAGGTGTAGAAACTGAAGACTCCGCTGTTGGAAATTAAAGAATACTTGCTAAAGGCATATGTTTTCCCCGGTTGCGGGAGCGGATGTTTGGGTTGTGTTGCACAGAGCAGGGGTTGTGCGAGGCTGCAGCAGGGTATCCAGGCCTTGCTTGACGATGGTATCCTCCAAGCTGAAGACCTATCTGCCCAAAACTCTGTTGAAGGGGTTGTTGAAGAGAATGCAGATGTTGATCCTCTCTTTTCTAAAGATGCCGTGGATGTTGAAGAATTTACGAATGTTGATCCTGTTGATTTTGTAATTCCGAAAGATGTAATTAATTTTTCTGATGATGTTGCTGATATTCCAAACATTGTGTTTGATTCTGATGTACTTGTTGAACTTGATTCCGATGTTTCGGATGTTTGTACTTCAATAAATAAGATTTCTGAGTATGACTGTGACGTTGCCACTATCACAATTTTCTACCCGACCGCTCAGATCAGTGTGCCAGTAGCGCAACCGGTGCCACCAGTGCGACCGCATCAATCCACTATGACCATCACGACCCCTGGTCCTTTACCTTTCACCAGCGAAAGGGTCATTCCTTGGCATTACGGGGGGAGTGTGTACACGCACGATCATAGAGTGGAGCAGCCACTGAAAGTAGAAGAGGTGCAGGATCATAAGTCTAAACCTGAAGTTGAAATAAAAGATCCCGCAGTGGACAATGTTGGTGGAATCGGGCGATTCACCAGAAGTGGTAGGCTGTTCTCACCACCAGTTACCCAATCTGATAGTGCCGACGCCGCGGCGAAGGCCAAAGGCAAGCAAGTTGTGGATGAGGGTACCCCTGCACCACAGGCTGGCTCTGAGCCTGCTTTCGCGAAAGATGTGGACGAGCTCTTGAGAATCATAAAGAAAAGCGACTACAAGGTAGTCGATCAGTTGATTCAGACGCCGTCCAATATATTTATTCTCTCACTCCTGCTGTGTTCGGAGGCACACATGGAGGCACTTCTGAAGGTCCTGAATGCTGCATATGTATCTCAATAGATCTCAGTGAACCAACTAGAAGGGATCGTTGTAAATGTTCATGCAAGCAACAGGTTGGGTTTTACTGATTCTGACTTAACGCCAGCTGGACGCGATCATATGTATTTCGATGGAGTGCAAAGACATTGTGCTATCCCATGTTCTGGTGGATACAGGTTCCTCTTTCAACGTGCTACCCAAGAGAGTCCTGTCAAGGTTAGAGGTAGAAGGTTTGATCTTGAAGCCTTCCGATCTTGTTGTGAAAGCCTTCGATGGTTCTAAGAGTTCGGTATTCGGAGAGGTAGAATTGCCAATTCAGATTGGATCACAAACCTTCAACATCGTCTTCTATGTGATGGATATCAGTCCTTCGTATAGCTGCTTGCTGGGTCGTCCTTGGATCCATAATGCTGGGGCAGTCTCCTCGACATTGCATCAGAAGATCAAGTTCCCGATCAACGGAAGAATTATCACTGTCTGTGGTGAGGAGGATATTCTGATCAGTCACCTGACTACATTTAAGTATGTAGAGGTAGAAGGTGAGATTCATGAGACCCTGTGTCAGGCCTTTGAGGCAGTTCAAGTCAAGGTTGCAGCTCTAGTGGAAGAGGTTAAAGCAGGTGCCTCTATTTCGTCCTTCAAGCAGGCACAGGCCTTGGTAAATTCAGGTGTTGCCCCGATTGGGGACGTCTGTTGGATTTACCTGTAAAGGAAGACAAGTTTGGGATTGGGTATCAGCCAACATTGACTTCTACATCTTCAACGCCTCAGACTCGTCAGGGGCCGATTACTTTCTCCAGTGCTGGCATCATTCAGTATGGCCAGATCTCTGCAATCAACGAAGAAGATGGGGATAGTGATTGCGACATTGACAACTGGGTGCGTCCAAGGGTCCTGGGTGAAGTTCTTCGCAATTGGTCTTCTGAAGAGATTATCCAACTCACTCTTCTTGAAGAGTAATTTTCTTTGTTTATTTGTGCATATCCAAGTCTTACGTTCCGCACAGGGCGTAATGACTCATTGTAGAGCTCGTCTATGTGAATACCTACATTTTTATCGTAAATAAAGGACGTCTTTTTGCATTCAAATATTTTGTTCACTGTCTTCCTATTTTTGCAATTTTTAAAAATCAAAAAAATATATTTGGCAATGTTTTGTTTAGTTTTCACTCCTTGTTCACACTCATAAGCACATACCATCACTCATGCAGATACAGGTCACCGGATCCTATGGATAACGGTTTTGCTATGGCTCGCTTCGACTTTGAAAATCCAATCTTTCAAGCTGAAGAAGAGGGTGATGAAGACTGTGAACTCCCTGAAGAACTTGTCAGGTTGTTAAAACAGGAGTAAAGGGTCATTCAACCGCATCAAGAGTCTATTGAAGTGATTAATCTCGGCACCGAGGACGTCAAGAGAGAAATCAAGATAGGGGCTACTTTGGAAGATAATGTGAAGAAGGGGCTGATTGAATTGCTGCAAGAGTATGTTGACATCTTCGCTTGGTCTTATCAGGACATTCCGGGGCTTGACACAGACATTGTGGTACACCGTTTGCCTCTCAAAGAGGATTGTCCTTCGGTCAAGCAGAAGCTCAGAAGAACAAGACCAGAGATGGCTGTCAAGATAAAGGAAGAAGTGCAAAAACAGTTGGACGCAGGGTTTCTAGCGGTTACAAATTATCCACCATGGGTTGCAAATATCATTCCAGTACCTAAGAAGGATGGAAAGGTACGGATGTGTGTTGACTACCGGGATCTGAACAGGGCTAGTCCTAAAGATGATTTCCCATTACCTCACATCGACGTTTTGGTGGATAACACGGCTCAGTTCTCGGTATTCTCCTTTATGGATGGCTTTTCTAGCTATAATCAAATTAAGATGGCACCAGAAGACATGGAGAAGAGAACTTTCATAACCCCCTAGGGCACCTTCTGCTACAAGGTGATGTCGTTTGGTCTGAAAAATGTTGGGGCAACATATCAACGAGCTATGGTAACTCTTTTCCATGATATGATCCATCATGAAATCAAGGTTTATGTTGATGATATGATTGCCAAATCTCAGACGGAAGAAGAATATTTGGTGAATTTGAAGAAACTGTTTGAGCGTTTGAGGAAATTCAAGCTGAGGCTGAATCCGAACAAGTGTACTTTCGGGGTGAGATCTGGAAAACTGCTGGGTTTTATTGTTAGTGAAAAAGGGATTGAGGTGGATCCGACCAAAGTGAAAGCAATACAAGAAATGCTTGAGCCAAGAATAGAAAAACAAGTCTGTGGTTTCTTAGGGAGGTTGAACTACATTGCAAGGTTCATCTCTCACCTAACAGCCACGTGTGAGCCAATATTCAAATTGTTAAGAAGAAATCATGCTATCAGGTGGAATGATGATTGTCAAAGGGCTTTCGAGAAAATAAAAGAGTATTTGCAGAACCCTCCAATCCTTATGCCTCCAGTCCCATGGAGACCGCTGATTATGTATTTGACAGTACTTGATAATTCCATGGGTTGTATTCTCGGTCAACATGACGAGACAGGCAGGAAAGAGCATGCCATCTACTACCTGAGTAAGAAATTCACAGATTGCGAGTCGAGATACTCAATGCTTGAAAAGACATGTTGTGCACTTGCATGGGCTGCTAAGCGATTGAGACAATACATGCTGACTCACACAACCTTACTGATCTCCAAAATGGATCCAGTCAAGTATATATTTGAGAAGCCAACTCTCACCGGAAGGGTTGCTCGTTGGCAAATGGTACTAACAGAGTACGACATCCAGTATACATCCCAAAAAGCCATCAAAGGGAGTATTCTGTCAGACTATCTTGCTGAGCAGCCGATTGATGATTATGAGCCGATGAAGTTTGATTTTCCGGATGAAGACATCATATTCCTCAAGATGAAAGACTGTGAAGAGCCAGTTATTGAGGAGGGACCTGATCCAGTTGAAAAGTGGACTTCAATGTTTGACGGGGCCGTCAATGCCAAAGGAAGTGGAATTGGTGCTGTCATTACCACTCCGAAAAGTGCCCACATGCCTTTCACTGCTCGTCTGACTTTTGAGTGCACCAATAATGAAGCTGAGTATGAGGCATGTATCTTGGGTATTGAGCAAGCCATTGATTTGAGAGTCAAGACTCTGGACATCTTCGGAGATTCAGCTTTAGTGATCAACCAAGTGAATGGTGATTGGAATACCCTCCAGCCTAATCTAGTCCCCTACAGAGATTACACGAGAAGACTGTTGACTTTCTTCACAATAGTAAAGTTGTATCATATACCTCGTGATGAGAACCAGGTGGCAGATGCTCTTGCTACTCTATCCTCCATGATCAAGGTGATTGGGTGGAACTATGTTCCCAGGATCGATGTTATGCGCCTTGATAGGGCCGCATATGTGTTTGCTGCTGAACTGGTAGTTGATGACAAGCCCTGGTATCACGACATCAAGTGCTTTCTGTAGAATCAAGAGTACCCTGGAGGGGTATCCAACAATGACAGAAAGACTTTGAGAAGATTGCCAGGCAGTTTCTTCTTGAACAAAGACGATGTGCTATATAAGAGGAACTTCGACATGGTTTTGCTCAGATGCATGGATAGACACGAAGCGGACATGTTAATGCAAGAAGTTCATGAAGGCTCCTTCGGTACTTATGCCGGAGGACATGCAATGGCTAAAAAATTATTGAGAGCGGGTTATTACTGGATGACCATGGAATCTGATTGTTTCGAATATGCTGATAAGGTGCATGTGCCGCCAAATCCTCTGAATGTGATGTCTTCGCCGTGGCCGTTTGCTATGTGGGGCATTGATATGATTGGAAAGATTTAGCCGACTACTTCCAATGGGCACCACTTCATCCTTGTTTCCATCGACTATTTCACCAAATGGGTCGAAGCAGCGTCATTCGCGAAGGTCACCAGACATGTGGTTGCCCGATTCGTTAAGAAAGAAATCATTTGTCGTTACGGGATTCCCAATAGAATCATTACTGATAATGGTTCTAATCTCAATAACAAAATGATGAAGGAGTTGTGCAAGAACTTCAACATTCAACATCATAATTCTTCCCCTTATCGTCCTAAGATGAATGGTGTTATTAAGGCAGCAAATAAGAACATAAAGAAGATTGTGCAGAAGATGGTCGTTACGTACAGAGATTGGCATGAGATGCTACCCTTTTCCTTGCATGGGTACCGTACTTCAGTACGTATATCGACCAGGGAAACCCCTTACTCCCTTGTGTATGGTATGGAAGCAGTCCTACCTATTGAAGTGGAGATTCCTTCTCTAAGAGTCCTGATGGATGTCAAGTTAGACGAAGCTGAATGGATTCAGACAAGGTTCAATGAGTTGAGTCTTATGAAAGAGAAGCGAATGGAAGCCATTTGTCATGGGCAGTTGTATCAAAGTCGGATGAAGAGAGCCTTTGATCAAAAAGTGTGTCCTCGATGCTTCCAAGTCGGAGATTTGGTGTTGAAAAGGATCCTTCCTCCTCAGACAGATCACAGGGGCAAGTGGACTCCTAACTATGATGGACCATATATTGTGACCAAGATTTTTGATGGTGGAGCCTTAATGCTTGCAACTATGGATGGTGAAGACTTCACTTCCCCTGTGAACTCAGACGCAGTTAAAAAATACTTCGCATAAAATAGACCCGCTGGACAATAAAAAGAATAGTCCAGGCAAAAAATGGGCATCCCGGAGAACCAAGAAAATGAAAAAGGTTCGAGCAAAAGTCAGGGATAAAAATGAAAAGATTGTACACCCGGTAAGTTGAAAACCTGAAAAGGCAACTTAGGAAAAAATGCGTATCCCGGTGGATTGAAAACCCGAAAGGGCGATCCAGGAAAAAGTTAGGGATTAAGCGAATGACTGTGTTCTGAATAGTTCTGAATCTCTTTTCGTGTCAATAACTGGAAACTTCCGAAGGATAGGAAACAGTGCAATCACCTTTTTCAGAAAGCTGATCATTTGGAGGATCTTGAAGACGAGCGAGTCATAGCAGAATTGGAACCCGATAGAAATCCATTTCACATTGCCATTAGATTAATTTCTGTTTTTATCTTGTGTGCAATTACCTCTTTCCAGTGATTGCTTCCTGATTTAAATGCCTATTCAGAGGCCATTCAATCAATAAAATCATGTTATTCAGTATATCTCTATGTTCATTTTCATTTTACTGTTTTGTTTGCAAAAATGACGTCTGAATTTTTGATAAACATTGCATCATGAAACATAAATGCTTTACAGGTACATGCTTAATAAACATTTAAAATTGCTATAAATTTTAAGTGCTTTGGATCGTCTATTTAGAACAGGTACACTCGGGGCATTTCCTTAAGGTTCCCAGCAAACGATTGCGGATGTTCTTCTTCAACAGTTGGTATTTGGTTTCTTATCCCTGCAAAGTTGGTCCAAGCATTGGATTCTTCAATCCCCAACAGGTTCTCAATACTGTACTTCCCCAAGCATTTGTTTCAGATTATAAGTTCCCCAGTAGAGTCGACAGTGTCAGACTGTATCTTCCCAGTGGAAGTGGCTGCTCCTCAGAGTTCGATGCCAGATCGATGATCTTGACGCTAGATCCATGGTTTCTTTCCTTGAAGCAGAATCTCGGTACCGTATCGGTGTTTGCTTCCCCTGCTGAGTCATCTCTCTCGCAGATTATGGTTTCCAGAACCGCTGTCGTCTTCCTCAGCAGCAAGCTTTCAGTGCCATGCTCTCCCCAGTCAGAATCTCGGTATTTTGTTATCGCCATAACACCGCGTGGCTGGTCATTTCCCCATAGAGTTCATTATGCTGTGTATCTCCAACAACATTGCCAGGGTTCAGAAGATTGTGATCATTTCCCCAGCAAAATTCCTTGCCTCGGCTTGGCGTTCTCTCTAACCTAGCATTTCGCATCCCTACATGTAGAATCATATTGCATTGCATCTTCCCAAATCGCGTAGCATTTCCATTTTCATGGAGCATTACGCCATTGAAAAATTCAAACATACGCATGTAAAGCATAAAACATTCTCGGTATCCCAAGTGATAAGCCAGAAGTTTGTTTCCAGTACTCAGATTGAAGGTTGTTCATGACTTATTATTCCCAGCAGGGGTCGTTGGCCCACATGCCGCCTCAACTATCATTTTCCCTATTTCTGCCGATACCGACAGGCATGCAAGTTTCTGGTATTCAGACCGAAGTGGCATTCAGGCCAGTTTTCCGATGTTCAGATCGAAGAAGTTTCCGACGTTCAGGTCGACACAACTTGTGGAATTCAGGCCAGTTTCCGGTATTCAGACCGAAGTGGCATTCAGGCCAGTTTTCCGGTATTCAGACCGAAGTCGCATTCAGGCCAGTTTCCGTATTCAGGCCGAAGTGGCATTCAGGCCAATTTCTGGTATTCAGACCGAAATGGCATTCAGGCCAGTTTTCCGATGTTCATATCGAAGAAGTTTCTGACGTTTAGGTCGACGCAACTTGTGGCATTCAAGCCAGTTTCTGGTATTCAGACCGAAGTGGCATTCAGGCTAGTTTTCCGGTATTCAGACCGAAGTGGCATTCAGTCCAGTTTCCGGTATTCAGACCGAAGTAGCATTCAGGCTAGTTTCCGGTATTTAGATCGAAGTGGCATTCAGGCCTGTTTCCGGTATTCAGACTGAAGTGGCATTCAGGCCAGTTTTCCGATATTCAGATCGAAGAAGTTTCTGACGTTCAGGTCGATGCAACTTGTGGCATTTAGGCCAGTTTTACGATGTTCAGATCGAAGAAGTTTCCCACGTTCAGGTCGACGCAACTTCTGGCATTTAGGCCAGTTTTCCGATGTTCAGATCGAAGAAGTTTCCGACGTTCAGGTCGATGCAACTTGTGGCATTCAGGCCAGTTTCCGGTATTCAAACCGAAGTGGCGCTCAGGCCAGTTTCCCGGTGTTCAAATCGATGTTTGATAATCTAGTATCTTCCGATGCTCAGATCGAAGTCATTTCCAGTATTCAGATTGATGAGCAGCATTCAGGCCATGGTTATTTCTATGTTACCATTTAGTTTGGTATTCAGGCTAACATTCTTTTTTCGGTGTTTAGACCGACTCTCACCGTACCAGACGGATTCTTTGTTGATGCTCATATCAAGACCACTTCTTTGCCGATCTTGACAGGCATTATTAATTTATTTTTCACTTTTCTACTTCAGTGTAAATTTTCGGGCTTTTATCGTATTCAATCCCTTGATACCTCGAAAGTGCGAAAGTTGTCGCTATCTTCATTTTGGGTCTCTAGTTGATTGAATAGTGACTTGGAAATCAGGTTTTGATTGATCACTCCTTAACAGAAGGAGCCCACACAAAGCAAGATTGAGAATTGGACTTCATTCTCTAAGTATACAACTCTCAAGGGTCTCAGGGGGCTCCAAGTATCTTATTATGGTCCACAGTTAATCAGTGAAGGATTCAGAGCTATCAAAGTGTTCATCTGGATTTAATCAGGAAATTATGGTTTCATGGCTACTTGCAACAAGAAATGTGTGGCTGGAATTAGAGGAGCTCATCCATGTCACGATTGGAGAGGTATCTTGGCCTAGGAAGACTCACAATCATCTCAGAAAGATCCATTGGCAAGCAGTGCAATAAGTCCCCGATCAATTTTGCCCTAAAATTAGAGTTTGGTATAAAATCAGTTTATTTCCGATTCTTTGGGTGAAACTCTTTTTCATTGCCCTCCATATGTCCACAAGGGTCTACATACAAAAAATCAGCTTTTTATTTGAGCCATTGGTGCATCAATTGATCACTGGAATTGGGAATCAGAAAGTTTGGGAAAAGTCAACTGTGGGGCCAGAAGAGTCAATCCTTGACTTTTTGAGAGTGGAATCTCAAAATTCCTGTCTAGGGGAGCCTACATGTAAAATTTGATCAAGGTTGGATCATGGATTCATCATTTAATCAGGAATTGCAAAAGTTACTTAATTTGGAAATGGTTGACTTTCCATTTAGGGCAAGTTTTTATGATTTTTTCACTCACTTTAAGCCCATTTTCCATCAAGATAAAAGCTCCATTCGAATATTTCTCCATCATGAAAGTTGTTCCTCTTGTTCCAAGCTTTCGAGAAATATAAAGTTTGCTCCATTTGGATCAAAATTGAGAAAGTTATGCTTAGTCAAAGCAGGGCATATTTTTAGGACACTTAGAAAAATTTCTAGGTCTAAAAATCTTTAAGTTTTGTCAAAACGTCTTGGCCAGTTTTCTTGTACTTCAAGGCATCATTTGAAAATACTTTCTTCACAACAATTATACTTTGTCATGTCCTCTTTCACCTCCCTTTGGAGTCATCTCATTTGGATCCATGGTTTGAGAGATGCATTCATTTAAAGGTGGTACCATGACTTGAAATTTCTAGGCAGATTTATGCCTAACTTGCCCAACCAATCTTGCAATGGTGTGACATGAACATGAGGCCCATTTTTCACCTTCTTCCACTCATTATTTCCACCTATGCTCAACATGAAACATGCCAAGCTCCATGATATCTTTCTACTGTTTGCATTATCTCATCAATTGGTGGTTTGATCATCAAGTTATGTTACCACAAAGTCACCACTTTGAAATGCTTGCTTGCCAAACCAGACCAAGCCATGCTGCAAGATTACACATCCCATGTTTTGTTTGCCTCATTTGGCCATGCAGCATGTTTCCTTTCACTTAAAGTTTTGCCCAAAATAACAACATCTCACGTGCCCTCTTTTTATTTCTCATACACCTTACCAAATGCACATTATTTGCTCATGAACAAATCATTATTTCAGAGCCCATTTAGATGTTTGAACCACCATATTTCAAGGCAAAAACCCTAAACATAAAGAAGGCTGTGAATTTTCGAGCAAGCAAGGCAAGTTCATTGAAGTCAGCTTCCATTTCTCAGCAAAGGTCTCAAGTTGAAGCACCAAGAGAGCAACATCCTTTTCTTCTAGCCTCTCCACAATCAAGAAGCAGTGGACTAGACTTCCACTAGGTAACTTTTCTTGCTCCATTTCCATGGCTATTGTGTTGATGCATCTATGCTCATTATCATGTTTGTTCCATTACTATGCTTATGCTTGCTTCTGAAGTCCTCAGCACGAGGCAATGTTCATGATTTTGATTTATGCTTTTGATTTTCTGTTCATATCCGTATCCATATTGACACTTTATTATCAACTTGTCTCCATGAATAAGCTACCATTTCACTTAAACAAAGATACCATGTTAATCCTTGCATTTTGTACTTGAGATATGGGCTTTGTTTCATGATTTTTGATGCATTATAGCTTGCGCATTTTTGAGTTGATGTTGAGCAAAACACACTGCATTGCCTGCGTATCTGCATGAACATGGCTAGGGTTTTTTAGTTCAACGAAGAAGATGACCGCGTGTCATCTTGAGAACCGTTGGATCCAGCGCGTATGTTTTAATCCTGGCCATCCGTCTTGTTTTGTCTTGTAGTGACTTAAAGTGAATGTGACCAATTGATAACATGTTCACATGATTATTTTAATAAAACGTTATTTCATTGTGTCACGCCTGATTTAATATTTGGTTTAGACTATGGGCTTTGCTTTTTGCTTTCAGCACCCTGCATTTATGGCCCATTAGCGTACCATTCATTTTCCAGTTCATTTAAAATGCCAATACACCCCCTTTTCAATCTTTTTTTTTAATTCCCATTTTTTATTTCTGTTTTGATTTTAATTAATATAAAATATTTTCTTTGTTCATAAAAATATCCAAAAATATTTTCCATATTGCTTGATGCCTTATTTTATTTTATTTAATTTTTATTTTCGCATTTATTTAATATTAATATTTTATTTTAATTATTCATTCCAAGTCGTCCATTTTAGCATACATTTGTTTCTTGATTTTATTTTTATAACTTCAAATTATTTTCAACTTCTGATTTTTAGGATGAAGGTTGACCACTGCCCCATGGACAACCTGACCTTTTATTTCACACTTTTAATTTATTCTTGATTTATTTTTAACCTAGTTTTGTTGGTTGACTTTTAGTTTGACTTCTGTTTTATTTCAATTAATTCATGTACCAATTTTCATTATTTTTGAAATCGTTTTGGGGGACGATGATGTACTGACACCACCTTACTTAGTTTAATTTTTCATAATTTTCTTGATTAATTTGCTATTTATTTGATAATTATTAAGTTGACTCGAATTTTCAGTTGATTTCTTTATGATCAATGTTTGACTTAGGGATTGCTTATGGCAATTGAAGAGTTCTTTTGATCCTACCTTATTCATCTCATATGCCATGTATTAGAGGTCTTTTATCTTGATTTTATTTGGTCCTTACCTCATTTCTTGATTTAATTATTTTAGTGGATCCTTTGCGTGCATTTTTTCATCTGTCTGATTCATCTGTTATCAGTTATACTTGTTCCTTTCATCCATGCTTACTATTGCTTGACTGTTTAACATGTTCATACTTCCCATGCCTTGTTTAATGCTCCCTTATTTCATTCTTTGATTCTTTGACTTGATTATATACCTGTTCACTTTTCTGATTTGATTGATAATTGTCGCCTACTTGTATGATGATTGAGGCATATATTCTTTGATTGATAATTGTTGCCTACTTGTATGATGATTGAGGCATATATTCTTATTGATTGATTGCCATGAACCATCCCCATTCGTAACAAATGTACCCCTATCCCATAAAGTGTATAATATTTATTCTTTCATTCTTTATTCATCTGTTAATATAAGAATTAAAACGAACATCCGATAATCATTTCAAAACAAGATCAAAAGCTCGATCCAACATCGAGTAATCATTTTCAAAACTTAACAGAACCAGCACGTATTCATCCATCCTCTTATAAGTCGATTGCTTCAGGCATCGCCATCTACCTGTAAGTCGATTGCTTCAGGCATCGCCATCTACCCTTATCCGTGGCTCCTCTCCTTGCTCCATCCGTCGACTCTTGTTCCGTTTAGGTAGCACCCATTAGGTAGAACCCTTTGTATGATAACATAGGTAGAATTCCCTTATTCTTTGCATGCTAACATTAGGTAGATGATCCCCTCTGTAAATCCTAACACATAGGTTCATATTGCATGACAACTCTAGGGCAGAGCCTCCCCACTTCTAGACCTTCTGTGCCTCTCCGATCTTGGGCATGTCAGTCTGGTCTATAGCAAAGAGGTAACTGCCTAAGACTCGATTCAGCGAGCTGCGACACCTACTACTAGGACGTTGAACACATTGCTCATTTTCCTTTGACACAACTGGTGTCCCCCTTTGTAAGTCCATGTTCATATGGCAATTCCTTAACCCCTAGTTGGCCGAACTACGACAACTCTGATTCTCATGTTCAGATGAGATACGTAGGCACGAGATGCGATGTCTTGCCGAGTTTGACTGACGACTAACAACTAATCCTTGCTTGCTTTCGACCTTGTTGCGATTCTTTTCTCTCGCCCTCGTTGCGATCGAGAGCTGCCTTTTCTCTTGCCCTAGTTCCAATCGAGACTCTTGTTCCCATAGTTAGCTGAACTATGTTTTGCTCTGATTCTCATTCCGGATGAGATACGTAGGCATAAGACGCGATGTCTTACCAAGCACACTTCTCTTTCGCCCATTGGTAGCCGAGCTACGAAGACTCTGATTCTCATACTCAGATGAGATACGTAGGCAGTGGATGCGACATCCTTGCGAGTCATTTTCTTTTAACCTTATTTTAGCAGATAGTACTTTAGATATACCTACACCCTTTAGACTAGAACAACAAAAGTGGGTCTCGTAGAGTACTACGGCGTAGGGGTGCTAATACCTTCCCTTCGCCTAATCGACTCCTGAACCCTAGATTTGGTTGCGAGGCCTTGTCTTTTCCTCTCTTCAGGTTTTCTTCGATCGTTTCCTTTCCTTCTTTTGGGATAAATAACGAACGGTGGCGACTCTTCTGTCTTTTCTTGCCGGTTGTGTTTTTCGCAGTTGCGACACCCATAACAAAGCTCTGCACATATCTGTTACATGAATGGACACCTCGTCGTCTCGAGTCTTGGTGGATACTGGTTCTTCGCTTTATGTGATGCCTAAGAATAGATTAAGTCAATTGCTGGTACAAGGGTTTGAGATATTGTCCAATGTTTTGGTCTTGAGAGCCTTTAATGGTTCTAGGAGACAACTCATTGATGAGGTGGATCTACCTATCTGTATCGGACCATATTTTTTTACCATTACTTTCCAAGTGATGGACATCAATCCAGCTTATAGCTGCTTGTTAGGAAGACGATGGATTTATGCCGCTGGGACCTCTATACTACATCAAAAGTTCATGTTCGAAGACAAATTGGTCATTATTTATGGTGAAGAGAATCTACTCCTCAGTGAATTATCATCCTTCTGGTATGTGGAGAATGAAAAAGGCATATCTAAAATTTCCCTTCATTGTTTAGAATTTGAAGATGTTAGCTCTGCTACCTCAAATCAAGACAAGACACCAGAGGTGGCTCTTTCATATTTAAAGAGCGCCAAGGAAACTCTTGAGAGAGGCACTCCTCCTGGGTGGGGCAAGATAGTTGATGTTGTTGAGAAGCATGATTGCTTTAGTATCAGTTACCGTCCATCTTCATGCCTACCAGATCTAAAGAGCCAGAAGAAGTTACCCATGTCAAATTCAATAGGGTTGGCTTTCAAAGTCACAACATTATAGCAGTTATTACTGGTGCATGCAGTAGAAGAAATATTCCAAGCTTCGTGCGCAAATGCCATCGGGCTTCAAGCTAGATAACTGGACAACTTTCGTGATCCCCACTGTCTTTTATGTTACTACGTAATGCATTTTTTTCTTAATCCCTTGTCTTCGGCGAAGACAAGAGGATAGCTTGTAAAGGCCTCCTTATTTTCAAAGTATTATATGATCAATAAATAAAAAACTTTATAGTCCTTTTCTTTCTATTATTTTACTTTTCACAAAAATAAATGGCAAAAGTTTCTTTTTCATTTACACTTTTATAAAAAAAGCCCATTCTAAAATAAGCTCATAAACATGCAGAGAAAATAAATCCATTGGTAACAACATGGCAAATATCTTGTGTAACTCTGGATTTCTAATTAACCAAGCCGAAGACGACGGTGAGGAAGATTGCAAGTTATCGGTTGAACTAGCAAGGCTCCTTGAGAACGAGGGAAAAGAGATTCATCCACATCACGAGCCAGTAGAATTCATTAATTTGGATTTTGAGGAAGTCAAAAAAGAAGTAAAAGTAGGGGCATCCCTTGAAGAGAATGTGCATATTGAGTTGGTTAAGTTGGTTCAAGAACATGTAGACGTCTTTTCCTGGTCATATCAAGATATACCTGATTTATACACCAACATCGTCGAGCATCATTTACCACTCAAGCCTGAATGTCCTCCTGTCAAGCAGAAGCTTCGAAGGACCCGACCTGACACGGCACTGAAAATCAAATAAATGGTGAAGAAACAGTTTGATGCTGGCTTCATAGCTATTTCTGAATATCCTCAGTGGCTTACAAACATCATCCCATATCCAAAGAAAGGTGGGAAGGTCAGGATGTGTGTAGACTATAAAGATCTCAATAAAGCGGGCCCAAAGGATGGTTTCTCTAGGTATAATCAGATAAAGATGTCTCTAGATGATATGGAAAGGACAACTTTTATAACGCCTTAGGAAATTTACTGCCACAAAGTCATGTTGTTTGGTTTGAAGAACATAAAGGCAATATATCAGCATGCCATGCTAATTCTCTTTCACAATATGATTCATAAAGAGGTTGAGGTTTACGTGGACGATATGATTGCTAAATCCAATTCTGAAGACGAGCATTTAAATCATATGAGGAAGTTATTATCAAGACTCTGAAAATTCAAGCTACGGTTGTATCCTGCAAAATGTACCTTTAGGATCCGATCTGGTAAACTCTTGGGTTTCATTGTTAGTTAGAAAGGCATTAAAGTTGATTCCGACAAAGTTCGAGCAATTCAGGACATGCCACTTCCCAAAACTGAAAAAGAAGTCTGAGGCTTCTTGGGTCGACTTAATTATATCTCCAGATTTCCAAGAGGCATTTGACAAAATAAAAAAGTACTTGCAAGAAACACTGATCTTAATACCACATGTTTCTGGTAGGCCATTAATCATGTATCCCACTGTGTTAGATGAATCTATGGGATGTATACTTGGTTAACACGATAAGACAGACATAAAAGAATATGCCATTTACTATCTAAGCAAGAAGTTCACCTAGTGTGAGACCAGATACTCACTCTTGGAGAAAACGTGTTACGCTCTAGCTTGGGTTGCTTGACGCCTAAGACAATATATGGTTTGCCACACTACTTTGTTGATATCCAAAATGGATCCAATAAGATACATATTTGAGTAGCCTACTGTCACTGGAAGAATTTCTCGGTGGCAAATGCTACTAATAAAGTATGTTACCCAAAAAGCTATCAAGGGGAGTGTGTTATCTGACTATCTTTCTCATCAACCTATGGAGGGTTATCAACCAATAAGGTTTGACTTTCCAGATGAGGACATCCTGTTTATTAGAGATTGTGAGATTCTAGACCCTGATGAAGGACCCGAACCAGGATCGTGATGCACCATCATGTTCGACGGTGCTTCAAATGCTTAAGGTCATGAAATTAGGGCAATTATTACTTCTCCAACTAGATTTCACCTTCCTTTCACTACTATATTATACTTTGACTACCCCAATAATATGGCAGAATATGAAGCATGTATCTATGGAATTAAAGCGGCCATTGATATGATAATTAAAATCCTTGAGGTTTACGAAGACTGCATTCTGGTAATATGTCAGATCAAGAGAGATTCAGAGACTCGGGATAGAAAGTTAATTCCACATAGGAAACACGTTGTAGAGATGATTCCCTACTTTGATGAGATCATTTTTCATCACATACCTCAGGAAGAGAATTCGTTGGCAGACGCTTTGGCTACCATAGCATCCATGTTCAAAGTCAAGTGGAAAAACGAAGTACCCGCTATCACATTGACCACTTTGATGAACCAACACATTGTCTAGCAATTGAGGCAGAATATGACGATAAATCTTGGTTCTACGACATCAAAAGGTATCTGGAAAGAGAAGAATATCCCAATAATGTGTACATCACTGATAAGAAGGCTCTAACAAGGCTATGTGCCAAGTTCTTCTTAAATGAGGACGTGTTATACAAGAGGAATTATGATTCTGTTTTGCTCAGATGTATGGATAGACACAAAGCAAACACGATCTTAAAGTCCATACATGAGGGTTATGAAGAAGTACATGCAAAAGAGCATGCCATGGCCAAAAAGATCCTTTGAGCGGGCTACTACTGGAAAACAATGAAGGTTAATTGTTACAACTTATCAAGAGATGTCACAAATGCCAAATCTATGGTGACAAGATCCATGTGCCATCAACTCCATTGAATGTATTGACTTCTCCTTGGCCTTTCTCTTTGTGTGGTATTGATATGATTGGAGTGATTGAGCCGAAAGCTTCCAACGATCATCGCTTCATTCTAGTTGCTATTGATTACTTCAGAAAGTGGGTCGAAGAGGCTTCGTATGCAAATGTCACACGACAAATGGTTACAAGATTTATCAAGAAAGAGAAAATTTGTCGCTATGGTGTTCCTAGTAAAATTATCACTAACAATGTCAGTAACCTGAACAAAAAATTGATGAAAGAGTTGTGTAAGAATTCAAGATCGAGCATTACAACTCTTCACCATACCGTCCCAAGATGAATGGCATTGTAGAAGTAAAAAATAAAAACATCAAGAAAATTGTCTAGAAAATAGTCAAGACTTACAAGGATTGGCATGAAACGCTTCCCTTTACTCTCCATGGCTACCAAACTTCAGTTTGTACTTCTACTGGGGCAACTCCATTCTCACTCGTGTATGGTATGGACGTTATCTTACCGATTGGAGTTGAAATTCATTCGTTAAGGGTTATCATGGAAGCCGACCTAGATGAAGTCGAATGGGTTCAATCCAGATACGATCAGCTAAATCTCATTGAAGAAAAGCTCTTGAGAATTGTCTGACATAGTTAGGTGTACCAGATACATCTCAAGAGAGATTTTGACAAGAAGGTTCTCCCTCGTGCGTACCATGAATGTGAACTTGTGCTCAATGAATACTTTCATATAGATTCGGATCCACGAGGCAAGTGGACTCCCAACTTTGAAGGACCATTTATCGTCAAGAAGGCATTCTCAAGCGGAGCCCTGATCCTCACCACCATGGATGGGGAGGATTTTCCATTTCCTATGAACTCCGACGTAGTAAAAAAATACTATGCCTAAACATAAATGAATAAGAGTCGCTAGGTTGACATCCGCAAGGAAAATCTAGGCAAAAATGGGTATCCCGATGGACCAGAAAAAAAATTCCCATACAAAAGTTAGAGGGATCAAACAAAAAAAATACATAAGTTTGCTAAGTCGGAAACCTGAAAAGGCGACTTAGGCAAAAAGGGGCATCCCGATGGACGAAAAAAAGAGAGAGAAACTCTCTAGGTAAAAATTATGAATAAGGGAACTTGACTGCAACCATGATCCTACTTCATCATAGTTAGATCTCAAACGGCAACAGATCAATCCAATCATTGTCAACCAAAGCAAAGTTTTGGGACCTAGATCTTATAGGGGATGGTAGCCAATGTTATAACCAATGAGAAATCACACAAATTTCCTATTTCCATTTACCTTTATTTTTCAATTTTTGTAATTTCCTCTTCAAGGATTTTGCATCCTTGTACACACACCACATGTACCAACTTTTCCACATTCAACAAAATTCACTTTTCTTTAATCTCTTTTCTTTACCAATTCTCATTTCTCGTATTTTGTTTTCAAAATGATTGATTATTATTTATCATATAATGCCACAAAACACAGAGAATAATAAAAAGATAAAACAAAATAAAAACATTATGCGTTGCTTTGATTACTTGAAAATTTCTAAAGGGAGATTTGTAGTCTACAATAAATGCTTGATACCCAAAAGCATCTCAATAATTTCCTATCAGATCACGTCCTTTTCTCCCCTGCATGGTCGGGTTTGAAATCTCCAGCAAGTAGTGGTAACATGAGGTCCTCTCCTTTGTGACATGTACTGGTCTAAATATCAAATGGTAGAAAATCAAAGTCTACCACCATGCAAAAAGTGTCTCACACTTGTAGATACCATTCATTTCACATTGTTGCACAACATACATAACTTCATGCATCATGAAAAAAAGAGAACATATATTGCATATAGCATGCATGTCAAATATTTCTCTTGTGACTGATCTATTTCCCCAACAAAATATTCCAGTCAATCCCCAACAGATAACCCTGTAAAAAGGCCTCTTTGAATTCCATATCCCATAAAAAATCCCCAATAAACTTACCTTCCTTGCACTACATACTCAACGGACTAATTTTTGGATATTATTGTATTTAACCTTCTTCTACCTCGTATGCTCAAAAAGCTATCGGTATTAATACATTAAGGTCCAAGATGATTAAATAGGGGATGTTGTCATACCCCTAAAAAATCCCCCCCCCCCTTTCTCATTTCATCTGGCCCATGGTTCATTTCATTTTCATAAAATATTCATTTATAATTGCATTTGTCAAACAAAATCATGGATTAAAAAGTCTTCATATCTATTACACAAAGCATTGAATAACAATTGAGTCCTAAGTTGGGGTTTTCCATGGTATATTTGTGGATAAATCTAGGGGATTTTCATTATAATTCACATTGGCTTTCTTGATCATGGAGTGAGACGTGAAACCCTAATTCCTGGGTTTTGGTACATATGGATCACTTGGTTTGCATTAGGATATTGGCTTGGCTTTGGATTGCAACTTACATTAGTTCAACCTTGGTGGATTGAATTCAATTGATCTTATTGGTTTATGCATTAGTCCAATAGTTTATTAGATTGGGATTCAAGGCCAAATATCATGATTCATATCTCATTTCAAGGATAGCATTCAAGCATTCAAATTCAAGAATATTCAAATTGAAAATGGAGGCAGGGTTGGATTACTTGGAAAACAAGTTACAAGTTACACAAGTCAAAAGCCTTCATTCATGTCTACAAATACATTACAAAGGTATCAAAAATGGAAATTACAAGCAAAATTGATATTTGACCCATGGTTAACTATTAACTTTTGGTCAAACAGTTGACCAAAGTCAAACCTCTACCCTAGACCTATGGTAACTATTAACTTTTGGTCAAACAGATGACCAAGCTTCACCCACCAAGCTTGCACTTTGCCATGCCTTGACTTAGATCCTCCAAGCACCCAATTTCCATACACCAAGCCTTATCTTATCAAGCATCAACATATAACAACCACTAACTTGTTAAGGCATATGATTTATATGTTTTTTCAAAATTCAGTCCAGTCGGGTTTTTCTTCTAAATAACATGTTAATAGTTCCTAACATTTAATGTAACTACATTACCATAAGCTAAATAGTGTTAATTATTTTACAAAATAAATGATTCCAACTGCATCATCACATAACATTAACTAACTCGACATCTAGCATGGTTCAATAGGTGATTCAAACAAGTTCAGTTCACAAACATAACCAACAAGGTTTAGAACTTTTCTTATAGAAACTTGCAAGTTTCTGTTATTAGTTAGATATAAATTGCATCATATTTCCATTACTTAACTCCACTAACTTCTGTAAGACCTCAATTTTGACTCCTAAGATCCCTCATGCCATCTCATAGCTTTGCATTGGCAATGGGATCACACCTTGGTATTCTCCTCACCTATCATTCATTGGGTTTGTATTGGGAGAGATCATCAAGCATATATGATTGTATCATACTTTATTCTATTTTCTTTGTTTACTAACCAAAATAAAAAAATATGTCTAGTTTAGCTTTGTTTATTTTGTGGGTAATGTGTGTGTCCATCTGTGCCTCACCAAGCCCACAACTAGGGTTTAAGACCCTCAATGCAAGAGATAAAATAAGAAAAGGTTCACATTAGTTCTAAACATCATATATGGATCCCCATGTTCTTTATTTGTCACTTTTATCAAGAGTTCATCAAGAGTTTGAAGCTTGCTTGTCAAGTAATCCCTAATTCATATGGGTATCTTGTGTGCCTTCCTCAGCAAGTTTCTTCAACAGTTGGTGTAGCGGTAAATTCATGATCATCAAGCTATGGATAAGCTATACATCAAATAAACAAGAGTTGTCATCGCGCTTTTATTGTTTCCAAAAGAAAAGGGAAAAGTACAAACAAAACCCAAAAAATAAGAAGTTTTCAAATCAAAACTAATAAAATGCCAGAGATTACAGGTAAGGGGTTGGTTACAAAGAGGGAAGGTGTTAGCACCCAAAGTGTCCTAGGTACTCCTAGGGAGCCCTTTCTTGTGTGCATATGTGTTTTTGTACAAGTGATGTTGCAAACAAATAGAATGGGGGGATGAGAAAAGAATTCATTAATTATATTTTTGTGTTTGAAAAGACCTTAGGACTTATGCCTACGTACAAACATAAAATAAGGGATCAAAACCTCGTAGTTTGTGGTATCAATTTCAAAGTGGGTGCATTGCTTTTAACAAAAATTTAAGTTTAAAAGGCACAAAGGCCTAAAAAAGGTTTTAATGACTTAGTTCCGTTTGGCTTTCGAAATTTTAAGTCAGGTATAGTTAGGTTTATTTACAAATTTGATTTAAGAAAAAGTTTGAAAATGCAATGGCATAAGGTCAAAGTTTCTAATTTGTAATATGGTTAAAGTTTAAAAACAAACAAGTACAAGCAAAGAAGTTTTTTTGAAATGAGGGAGAAATTTTGAAATTAAAGAAGTGAGGAGGAGATGAAGAGACTAATCCTAAGCACAAAATTAAAAGTTAAGAGTTGAAAAGATCTAACCAATGAGCTGCAATCCAATAGACAAGAATGTCATTTAGAAACCCACAATTCCCTTGGACTTTAGAATCAAGCAAACAAACAATGCACAAAATATCAACTTGAAGAGCAAGGCATCAAATAAAGATAGCCATATCCAAGCTTAGAAACTCCATGATATTCTTCAAATTTGCCCATGTAGCAGATGAATTCCATAATGCATAAATCACAGGTTCAGAATAACAGCTTCACAATGATTTTGTTGCAGATGAACTCAAATGGATCTTCAATGATGTATCAGATGAAGTTTCAAATTACAAGCACTTGATTACATGAAAGTTGGAATTTGCCAAGTCATTTGCAAAGGGAATGTTTCCTAGATCCTAAGTCTAATTGTCTCAGATCAAACCAACAGTCCACACAAGATATGTTTTAGGGTTTTTGTTCTTATTATGTACATTAATGGTCAAAGACCACACAAACAAACACAATATACACAAGCAAAATATATCACAAAAATATGGTCCAAATGGACAAAGTGAAAATGACATTAACATAAACAATTAGAATGGTATGAATAATGGAAAATGAATAAAGCTCAAAAATTAAATTGCATTGAAAGTAAATAAGTGACTTGAAATTAAATGTTAGTTGTTAATGAGTTAGAAGTTAGTATTGCTTTTGCTTTTCTTTTATTTAAGTCATTCTTTGGAGAACACTCAACCTACTTATCACAAGCATGGATCCTTGAACCAAGACATCTTCCAAAGGAAGGAAAAAATGGCCAAGTGTCCACACAATACCATGAAAGAGGGGAGACTTACAATATCACTAACAAGAATGCTATGCCTTTTGTGTCAAAATTTAGCGATATGTTAAGCAATCGTAATTGGACTTATGTAGAAGTCACAACTATTTGAGGCCGAGCAATAGAATTTTGGTGTTAATACATGTTAGAGACATAGTATGATGAACTAAGCTCATGAAACATACCACACACAAAAAGAATATGAAAAATGGGGGACCTAATCTCATCCATACTTATGTTGATTTTGCAATCAACTAGGCTTAGGATATAGAGATATCATAAGTCCATGAAATGAATGAGAATATAATGAGAATATAATGAGAATAAGATAAAGAGGGAGGTGGAGTGGAATCAACACAAATTGGTCAAAGGAGGACTTTTACCAAGTTAAGATTATTCATTCATTTTGGGAGATGGAATGTACATTCCATCAATCCCTTAAATCCAATGATCTTAACCTAACAAAGTCAAATCAACCTTTACCAAGGCCCAACAACACAAGTCAAACTCACAAAGGCAGTTAAAATGGCTCAACGCAATTAATTTGACATTTAAACAATTAAAAATATTAAAAATAATGCATTTAAATTAAATATGGTTGGTCAAATTCCTAAAACCTCATCAAAACATCAAAGAAACGGCCATTAGATTTATCATAGGTCAAACAAGGTCAAAGGACCTTGGAGAAAAAATTTCAGAATTTTTGGAAACTTAAAAGGATTTTTAAACAATTAAAAATAATCACAGAATTAATTAAATCATGAAAAATATTAATAATGATCCAAAAAGTAATTTTAATTCAGAAAATGAAAGAGAATTTTATTTTAAAAAAATTGGTGAAACTTTCATATTTTTTGGATCAATATTAAAATTAATATGAATTAATGAAAATCAAAGGAATAAAAATAAAAATCATATAATCAAAAACACGTGGATCACTTGATCTCCCTCATTAATTGAGGTGGCAGATCAAGTGGTGGAGAGCATGTGTTCCATGATGCGCTTGTGTCAACTGATCACACGCTGGGTAATCACAATGTACGCTCCTAATTAAAAAAAATTTGAACTCATCTAATGGTTCAATCATCACCATATCATAAATGAAAAAGAGGACATGATCTTTAATAAAAATAGGCGTAGATCATGAATATCACCTCAATTTCAACTAACTCCAAATATATAGAGAGATACGTGGAGTTGAATTTTGAGGTGTGTCAATTGAGTTGCTTCGATTTGACCTCAAAGCAACTCAATTTTCTATCCTACATTGGTAGGACTTCAGACAACCAAGGATCCAAGAGAATTGATGAGAATTAAGAGAGAATCGAAGAGAAGAAAAATATGGAAAAATACCTTAAATGCTCTGCAAAACTGGATCTCTCTTGCTTCAATTCGTGCTTGATCTTACTTATGGAGCTTGTGGAAGTGGCTAAGAGTAATGTAAAGCTTTGGATCCTGGAGTTTTTGAATCTCCAAACAGTGAGATTCAAACTCAAATTTCAAATGAAATTTCTCAAGTTTTCCTTTGAATTGAGAGGGTTTGGAAGGTTGGGGCAAAGCTGGTGCACAAGGTCCTTTGAACTGAGGCATTTGATCTCTATTTATAGCAATGAGAAGTGTTATTTGCACAATTGAAAAATTCTCCAAAATTGGCAATGCAATGCACATTCTTGCATGGGCGTGTACAGGCCCATGAAGCAATCCAATTAGGTCCACAATCAACTGAAATGAGGTCTGCATGAAGCTTGGATGGCAAGGCAAAGTTGTTTGAACATTTGAATCATCAATCTTGCCAACTGATACAAGCATGTTTAAGCCATGCGCAGACTCATCAAACTTTGTCTAAAATGAGTGAATTAGGATTATTTGGAAAAACTAGACCAAGAGGAAAAACTATTATATAGAACACTTTTCCATTTGGAACTTGTATCATGGTGAATTTTGAGGTGGAAGTTTGGAAATTTCAACATGTCAAAATATTTTCTAAGTGTCAAGTCAGATATTCAATTATTCCACCTTGCCTAACGTTTTATGTGAGCTCCAAATGATAAAGGTGTATTCATCAAAGTTGTAGATAATTAAAAAACCTTCAAAATGGTCACCAATTTTACATCATTTGGATTTAGGATGAGTGAGTTATACATTTTTGAAGTTGAGGAAAATCACTTGTTCAATGGCATTGGTCCAAAATGACCTATAATGTATTCTCATATCACATGCTCATAAAAGTTGATTTAACTTTAACTCGAAACATAAAAGTGTAAGTAGAAATCTTTAATTGGATTGTGAAACTTGGAAATCTTTCATCTCATAAAAATTGAGCAAGTTATAGCCTTAGGGAAGTTGACTTTCAAATTAGGGTTTAGACAAAATGACCTAGAATGTTTCAACATAGAAAATGACATTCCAAGCCAAATTAGCTATAGACCTCAACATTACAGTTGTTTTAAATGTCATTTATAGTAACTTTTATCTTGGAATAATTTTCATATGATGAAAATTGTAGGAGATAGGGGCTAGGGAGACCCAATTTTGATCAGATGAATCCATCCGGCCAACCACCATCAACCAACTTGCTAACTTGAAATTATCTTGACTTTTTAGGATCATGGTAGCTCATATATGCATAATATGATGAATTTTGAAGTGTCCCTTTAGAAACATGATCAATTGGTGAAGAAGCTTGTTGAAGAAGTTACTCAAGATACCTAGATGAACTAGGGTTTCTAAGGCAAACCAACTCTAAACTCTTGAAGAATGCTTGAGCAAAATAACATGTAGATATCATTGGGACTCATATATTATGATTAGAGCCATTATGGATCATTCCTTGGTTATGCTCGTAGCAATGAGGGTCTTAAACCCTATATGTGAACTTGATAGATCAATGGTGATCATGCCTTACCTACAAAGGAGTTAGGCAAATGCAAATACATATTTTTGGTATTTTGGTTAGTAAAATGATAATATACAAGTATGATACAATCACATGGTGCTTGGTGATCTCTCCCAAAACAAACTCAATGAAAGAGGGGTAAGGAAAATGCCAAGGTATGATCCCAATGCTAATGCATATGATGAGATTGCATGAGGGATCATAGGGTCAAAATTGGGGTCTTACAGTTGGTCAAATATATCAAGGGATACTTAATTTTACATCATCATAGGAATATATGATCCTCCAAGATCAAAGGAACTTCAAGTATGCAAGGTAATTCAAGGAAGTTGACCAGAAAAGTCAACTAGTCAAATCTAGGGTTTCCTAGACCCTATCTCCTACAATTTTTGTCATATGAAGCTGATTCTAATAGAAACATTACTATTTATGACATTACAAACATATTTCATGTTGGCCTCAAGAGCTAATTTTGTTTGAAAAGTCATTATTATGGTGAAAGATTATAGGTCATTTTGTTTGTGCCCTAGATAGAAGGTCAACTTCCAAGAACCATAACTTCCTCATTTTTTATGATATGAAGATGATCCAAGTTTCATGATTAATTTCAAGATGTATTATTAAACTTTTCTTATTTTATAAATATCAAATTCAACTTACAAGGTAATGTACCATGAGGAAACATTATAGGTCCATTTTGGTCCTCATCATTGAACAAGCAAAATTCCTCAACTTCTAAAATCCATAACTCCATCATCTAAACTCCAAATGGTACCAAATTTGTAGTCAAATTAAAGGTGATTGTAAGAGCTACAACTTTTTAGAAGGAACCAAGTTAATTTTAAGCTCACATCAAAAGTTATTCAAGGTGGAAATAGAGATCATTTGGCTTTTAACTTAGAAAAATTTCTAAGTATGTGCGATACTTCCATCTTCAAGGTTAGTTTTATTCATTTTCCAAGCTTCAAATTGAAAAAGTAAAAAAATAAAAGTTGTTCTTTATGATGAAAGCTTTCCAAAAAGTCGAAGATCACATCATTTGGATGAAAAATGAGGGACTTGCACATGAGGTCTTTCCATGGCTTGTTTTGGCAAGATTTGAACTCCAAACATTGAACAACTTTGCATGGCATTGTGTGATGACTTCAGCAACATCCTTGCACAGTTTAGAGTGCATTCCAATCATCAATTGGGCCTGTACATGCACCCATGCACCGATGCACCAAGGATTACTCATTTTCATTCAAATTTAGAAAGGTGCACATATTAATTGCTTGGCCTATAAATCAAAGATCATTTGCTCAGAATTGAAGGAGAACACTTCCCAAGCTTTCGTAGCCATTTCCATAACCTCCGACCAAAGAATTCTTTGAATATTTCTTGAGAAATCGAGTTTCTATTCAACTCAAGTTTGTGAATAAAAACTCCAATGATTCATTTCCTTTTCCACTCCATTAAGTTTCTGCAAGCAAGAGGAAGAGAAAGCATGTAGCATTGCATCAAAAACCAAGCTTAGAAGATGATCACAGAAGATGAATTTCATCAAACTTAATCTCTTCGATTCATCATCCATACTCTAGATCTGAATTGAATTTTATGTTGGCTGAAGTTTTACCAATGTAGGCAACATGACTGAGTTGTTTTGAGCTTGATTCGAAGCAACTCAAGTTGAATACCTCCAATTTGATCTCCACTTTTCTAACTATAGAGTGAGAGATGGAAAAAATTAAGGTGACATCTGTGACCCTTGCAATTTTTCCTTTAAAATGATGTTAGATCCATCAACTTTTGGGCAAGTTTGATCTTGCCAGTCAGGTGACCCTCACCGGAGAAGAAGACCGGAGCTATGGCACTGGTGGTGGTGTGGTATTGCTCCCACACTTGGATCTCTCTTTCATCTTCTAATCTGAGCCTTTATTTTTTATTACCACGTGTGTGGCGTGTTGATTGAAGGCATATATGGAACGCGTAGTTTAGACCATCAAATTTGCCACTTTAACTAATGAGGGAGATCTGATGACTCCAATTTTTCCTTTTTATTTTGATTTTTCTAAAATGATTTTTTAATAGCCTTTTCTTTTAAAAATCACCATAAATTCATTTTTGATCCAAAAATTATAGGACCAACACCAAAAATTGACAAATATTTTCTTTTTCCCATTTATGATTTAAAATTAATTTTTGGATTAAGTTTGATATTTTTGGTGAATTTTGTGTTTTTTAACTTGTTTTAATTATTTTTTAATTACTTATGACTTTTGAAAAATACCAAAAAAATTAGTCAATGGTCCTTTGACCTTGCTTGACCTATGATAAATCCCTTGGCCATTTCTTTGGTGTTTTGAAGGGGTTTTAGGTTTTTTATCTTTGGAAACTTATTTTCTTCATTTTTAAAATTATTTAAAAATTGTTTAATTGATTTGATGCTTCGGTGAGCTTTTTTATTGACTTTGTGTTGACCTCACTTCTATATGGCCTTGGTCTTGGTTGAATTGAAACTTGACTTGGTCAATACCATTGGACTTAGGAGGTTGATGAAGTTTAAAACTTCATCCCTCAAGATGAATGAATGGTATTGATCAAGTGAGGTTCATCCTTTGACCAATTTGGGATCCTCTTCATTCCATCTCTCCATTTTCCTCTTATTTATTCCCCAATCATCTCTTGGCCCATGACTTCTCATAGATCATTAGCTAGTTTATTCATCAATGACCTTGTGTCAGATGAATCAATATAGGCTTGATTGAGATAGGCATATCCCCTCTTGCTTTTGTGTGTGGTATGCTTCAGGAGCTTGGTCTTGGATACCTTGTCTCTAGCATGCATTAACACAAACATTATTATTGATCAGACTCAGATAAGTATGCCTTCTACATAAGCCTACATACGATTGCTTAACATAGCGCTAAATTTGCCTCAAGGCACAAATTAACATACTAACTTGACAACTAACATTTAATTTTCTTGTCATTTACTTTAATCCAATTTAAATTCTTGCACTTTATCATTCCTTGTCATTTACATTCTTGCAAATTGTTTATGCTTCAGTCATTTGTTATTTGCCCACTTTGTCTTATGTTTATGCTTTAGTTATTTTCATTTTTGCACACTTGATCCATTATATTTTGTGCTTGTGATTATATTTTGCTTGTGGTATTAGGAACTTAAAACACTTAATAAAAACAAAAATACTAAAAAAAACACATTGGTGGACTGTTGGATCATTGTCTGTGACTTGATTTTGACCTATGGACTTATAGTAGCCATCATTCCTGAGCTATGGAAGGAAAACTTGGACAATGCCAGTAATTTGAGACCAAAACATGGCCAATGTCATTCATCTAAAACAAGCTTGAGAGACTCCCTCGGGTTTATCTGATACACTCTTTCTCTTTGTCTAAATTTCTACTTTGATCTTATTGTTATTATTTGATATTTTCTCTTTGAGTATGTTTCAAGGGATTTTTCATCTGATACACATAAAGGACATGGAAGATTGCTTGTTTTGGAGTGCTAGCTTGGATGTTTCGTTATCTTTATTTGATAGCATTGGATTTCTTATGAATCGCTTGGATGATTATGGCTTTATTGCTTGCTTGACAATCCAAAGGAAATGGGTTTCTATCTGACACTATTATCTTGTGGATGCTTCCCATGGGTTAGATCTTTTCAACTCAAAACTCTTAATCTTGTCTAAGGTAGCCTATTCATCTCCACCTAATTCTTCTTTAATTTCAAAATATCCCTCTCATTTTCAAAACTTCTTTGCTTGTTGTTTTTCAACTTAGACTTGTTTTAATGAGTAGAAACCTTGGCCTTATGCCATTGATTTTCAAACTATTTTCTTAATCAAACCTGTAAAAAGACTTAATCATATTGAATTTATATTCAAAAAGAGAAAAAAGAACTAATAACCTCATCTAATCATTTTGGCCATTATGCCTTTTTCCTTTTAAACTTTTCAAAAATAAAGCATTTAGATTTGAGTTATCCTTGGTTGAGATGTAATTCTCCCATTCCATGATATGTTGAGTGTAAGACTTTCCATTTACTTGGGGTTAAAGGAATACATGTTGATTTTGAAGGTTGAGGAAAACAAGAAAGGGGGTTTGAATTGTTTTGGAAATAATTTTTTTTTCAGAAATCAGACACACACAAAATAAAAAGGAAATGACACATAATTTTATATTAGTTCGCTTGAAATTCAAAGCTACTCTAGTCCACCTAGCCAAGGTGATTTCACCTTCAAAAAGGACTTAATCCACTAATCTTGAAAGATTACACAACCAATCGTCTAAGAGAATAATCTCTCAGTCCTCTCAAGTATTCAGACTACACAGAGTCACTTGAGGAAGTAGTTCAAGCAAGAATATAAATTGTAATGTAAAGTGCTTCTAACAAATAAGCAAGAATTACAAAGTTATAAGAACAATAACTTTTCACGTAAGAGCAGCAGCTCGTGAAAGATGAGAGAGAACGAATGAAATTTCTTGTGTGTCTCATGTGTGTTCTCTTGTGAAGTATTTCGTCCTTTATATAGTCCTTGTGAAGGACCGTTGGAGTGATGACAGGATCTTGGTCATTGAAGAATGTTTAATGTCATTACTCTTCTTGTTTCTTTCTAAAACAGTTTTGAGAGCCTCATTATTTCCTTCTTGAAATAGTTTCTTTCCAAATACAAATTTCTTTTCGGTTACACATTCTGAGCTAGTAAGTCTACGTCAGAGTCTTGATAGATCAGAGTTTTCCTTTAGAGGATAAGTATGTCTAATTGTATCAGAGTTTCTCAATGCTCTAGACTTCTTCAGATTCAGAGTCTGGATTCAATATTCTTTTATCAGAGTCTGATTTCTTTATGTTGCGCTAGGTATCTGTGTTGATCAGAATCAGAGTCTTCTAGGCACATTCTTTCTGAGTAGCATCTGATAATCGAATATTTTCTATCTGATGTTTTATCAGAGTCCTGCATACTAAGAAAAAATCTCGTTAGAGTACCATTTTGTTTTATCCTTTGTTATCATCAAAATCTTAGAGATATATTGTAGAACCAACTTTGTTCTTACAATCTCCCCCTTTTTGATGATGACAAAACAATACAGAGTAAAGGTGAAACATAAAAGAAAATCTTAGATTAGATAGGAAAGTGGGCTCCCCCTGAGTTAGATCCTTGGATAACTCAGATGTTCTTACTGGACCTTCCTTGGTTTAGTGCTTTAGCTACTTTCTTGCATATCTTTAGTCATGATTTAGTAATAATTTTATTGAAAATTTTTGCAGTGCTTGAGAGGATTTAGTTATGTTTTCATCAGAGTTGTTTTAGTTCTCCCCCTTTTTGTCATAATCAAAAAGACATAGCAACAAAAAAGGTTGATATTGATAAAGAAGAATTTACAGATAAGCACATATGTCAGAAGGCAGAAAGTAGAGAGAAAATAACAAAACAGAGAAAGCAACAAGAAAATAGCCTAGGTGCCTAAGGGTTTGGGGGCGGAGGCATCCTTTAGAGCAGCTGGGACAACATGTTCTGAATGTTGATGTTGACTGAGTCCTGTTGATCCAGCCTGGCCCGAACTACCTGTTATTATTTCTGCAGTTCCTCTAGAGTCTTCAAGACCAGAGGGACGAACCCAAAGTTGGAGTGCTCCCCTTGAGTCAGTTCATCAGTGTTGGCTTTGGCAACAACTTCTCTGATTTTATGAAGTTCTTCTTGGCACGCTTTCTCTTCAGCGTCCTTCCTTGCCCGTTCCTCAGCTTCTCTAGCTAGGCGCTCTTGAAGTCTAATCCCAGCGTCTCTGATGAAGTCGTTGCGGACTTCTTCAGAGAGGCCTTTCAGCTTGAAGGCTTCAGAGGTCATCTAACTTATCACTCTGTTCCAATGGATCCTTACAATAGAGGGATCACCACTGATACCAAAGTTGATAGTCAGAGACTTGACCTTCTCAACTGAAGACTCTGCAAAAATCTGGATTGCTTCTTCAAGGGTAGGAAGGGTAGTTTCTGGTTCAGTGGAAGAGGCTAGGGAGGGTGAGGAAGGTGAGATATGGGCACTTAGATTAAGTGTGGGAGTTGTTGGGTCAGCGGAAGTGATGGGTGGTGGTATGTTAGAGTGGGTTTGTGAGGATAGTTCAGGTTGTGGGGTTGGTTTAGATGGTGGTTGGGTTGGTTGTGGTTCAGATGGTGTTGGAGGTGGTTCAAATATGGTTGGATTTGGATGTTTCGGAGGTGGGGATGTGTCTTCAGGTTCAGGTTCAGGATGTGATGGTTATTGAGAGGCCAGAGCACGGGCTTGGAGCTGAGCTAGAGTGGGGGATTGAGGGTCAAATGGCTCGGTATCAGAGGAGAGTTCGTAGTAAGGTGGGGATTGAGGAGATGGTGATGATGATGGTGAGGTGGTTTCATTTAGCATTTCTGCTTCTGAAACTGGTAATGTTGTGGTGGCGAGGTTGAATTTCAGAGAAGGTGGGTTAGAAGATCTGGTGGTTGAGGGAGGAGTTTCAGCAGAGGTGTATGTGGGAATTGTTTGGGGAAGAGAAGAAGCAATTGGTTTAATTTTGACATAGCGAGGGAGAGATACAGACTTACCTGGAGAGCCAGCCAGAGGAACTAGGGGTCTTGATCCAAAGGATTCTCCCAACTTAGCTTTCTTTTCCTTCTTGGATTTCTCAGAGGGCTCCCGCATCCTCTTCATGAATTAAGGTGGATGCTCAGGAAGCCAATCCACTGTGAATTCAGAGATATCCACCCCTTGATTGGCAAGGTCTTGTAGGTAGTAGGCTACTACCTCTAGAGGGTAAATCTTCGAGAATAGGTAGAGTCCGTTGGGAATCTCATTCTGATCTCTGAGTGCTTCCCAAGAGGTATCAAGTGTTGGTTTGGCTCTGACTTGATCAATGATTCCCATGCTCTTCATATTCCGAGCATTCAGAGGTCTTCCAATGTCAATGGTGACATCTTCCATGAGTCTGAGCTGAATCAGGTGGTCCACGAGGCCACTCTCGATCAATACATCAGATATCAATCTCCCTAGAGGGATGTAGTTCCTTGTCTTCATGTTGTTTCTGGTGTCTTTAACTGAATGTCTGAGGTACTTGAAGAGAAGTGCAGGTAGACCGAGTTTCAGACCCTTGTGAGTGCAGTTCAAGATACACTTATGATTTGTGTTCATGTAGTCAGAAGAGTTTGAAGCAGGACGATGATGGATGGTGCCTAAGATGATCTTCAGCCAGACCCGAAGGTTCTGATGTAGTTCCTTGTTCTTGGAATGCTTTCCTTCAGCACTCTGTTGGAAGATAGTAGGGTTTATTTCCTGGGACAAGTACTTTGCCTTAGGGTTTATGTTGTAGATGTGTCTTCCTCCTGTCTTCTCCATGTTTAGAAGGGAGGCAATTGATTTCTCAGTGATGGCTATCTTGACTCCCAGAATGTAGGAGACAATGTAGTGATCATCTGAGTCTGCGAACCTCCAGAACTCCTTCACCAGATTCATGTACACAGGGCCATAGAGGCGTTGAAAGTAGGTTTCCCACCCTTGCATTTTCAATTCTTTAGTGAGGTAGACGCCATTTCGCTTCATGTTTTCGAAATCAACCAAGGATTCACATAGAACTTCAAGCTTTTCAAAGGGAGTTGCTAGATGAATGTGGGGCTCACGATCAAGGATGTGGGGTTCCCTGTAGATTGGAGTTGAGACTACGCCGGTGGTTGCAGTAGTTTGTTGGCTAGAACTGGGTGATTGCTCTGTTGAGTTCATCTGTTGGGAGAAGTTGTAAACTGATTGTTGCTAAGAATCCATGAAGAACAGTTGAAGATGATGATGAATGTTTGAAGAACATGATGAAGACTGCAAAAATCCTTTGAAGGAGATGAAGAACTGAGAGAGGGGGTTTTGTGAGGTCGTGAGTATTAAAGTGTGCAAGTGTAGTTTGTGAAATGAATATATACACATTTAGGGTGCATGCAAAACGACAATAGAAAGTGAGTTTAACAGTTAAGAAATTGAATGCAACACGTTAACCAAGTAAGCACGTTTGGAGGAGAATGATTACAGCCCATGATGGAGGTCTAATCCCTAAATCAGCACACTGCTCGAGGAGATATCAAGAGTCTGTCTCTTGATTTCTGCTAGATAGCTGTCTAGAAGTTCCAAGGTCAGATGTAAGATGTACCACATGTTACTTTATCTGATCTTCAAGAATACCAAAGGGTTGGATCCTGAGGATTTCTAACTCAGATGACTTCTAACTGGTAGTAGCATCAGAGTCAGATACAGATTCCAGGTGTTTACTTCAGAGTCTTATTTTTCTATTTCAGAGACACATTTCTTTCTGGACAATTTTGAATGTTTAGATTTTTTAAGATAAAAGAGAATCTATCTTCAGCCAGGGGTTTGGTAAAAATGTCAGCCCATTGATGGTCTGCATCAATAAGTTTTAAAGTGATTACCCCTTTCTGAACATAGTCTCTAATGAAATGATGTTTTATTTCTATGTGCTTAGCTCTGGAATGAAAAATAGGATTCTTACTTAAATAGGTGGCAGCAGTATTGTCACAAAAAATAGGAACGTTACTCTAAAAAATCAGAAGGTCTTCAAGTTGATTCTTAATCCAGAGCATCTGAGTAGTGCATAGTGATGCTGATATATATTCTTCCTTTGCGGTGGATAAAGCTATGGTTGATTGCCTTTTGCTGGCCCAGGATATTAGATTCTTTCCCAAGAACTGACAGTTCCCAGATGTACTTTTACGTTCCATTTTGTCCCCTGCGTAATCTGCATCATAATAACCAGAAAGTCTATACTCTGATGTTTTCTCATACATCAGGCCCATGTTAGGGGTTCCTTTTAGATACCTGAGTATTCTTTTAACAGCTGTTAAATGAGATTCTCTAGGATCTAATTTGAATCTGGAACAGAGACATACACTAAACAGAATATCAAGACGTGTAGTTGTCAAATAGATAAGAGAGCCTATCATACCACGATAGAGCTTCTGACAAACCTTCTGGCTAATTTCTTCTTTTTCCAGAATGCAGGTTGGATGCATAGGTGTCTTAGCAGGTTTGCATTCAGCCATTTCGAATTTCTTCAGAATGTCTTTTATGTATTTACTTTGATAAACGTAGGTAGCTTCTAAAGCTTGATTGATTTGAATCCCTAGAAAGAACTTTAGTTCTTGCATTAAGCTCATTTCAAATTCTGCCTTCATTAGCTCTGAGAATTCTTGACATACAAAAGGGTTAGCTGAACCAAAAATAATGTCATCAACATATATCTGGCATATCATGAGATCATTTCTAATGTTTTTACAGAAGAGTGTAGAGTCAACCTTTCCTCTAATAAAGTCATGTTCCAGAAGGAAGTTGCTTAATCTATCATACCAAGCTCTGGGAGCTTGTTTTAAACCATACAGTGATTTCTTAAGTTCAAAAATGTGTTTTGGACATTTAGAGTTTTCAAAACCTAGAGGTTGATTGACATAAACTTCTGATATATAACCATTAAGAAATGCACCTTTGACATCCATTTGATATAGTTTGATATAATGATTTACAGCAAATGAAACAAGTAAAAGAATAGACTCTAACCTGGCAACTGGGGAAAAGGTTTCGTTGTAGTCAATGACTTCTTGTTGACTATACCCTTGTGCCACCAGTCGAGCTTTATTTCTGACAACTTCTCCTTTTTCATTCAGTTTGTTTCTGAACACCCATTTGGTTCCAATAATGTGAGTTCCTTTAGGCTTTGGAACAAGATCCCATACGTCATTCTTTGAGAATTGATCTAGCTCTTCTTTCATAGTTAGAACCCAGTTGTTGTCTTGAAGTGCCTCATCACAGGAAGTGGGCTCAATTAGAGATACTAGTCCTAGAGAGATTTCTTCAGGTACTTTGAATGTTGACCTAGTTCTGACAGATTCATCCTTGGTTCCCAGAATCAAATCTTCAGAGCTGTTGGGGTGGCTTCTTGATTTCTTCTGGATAGTTGAGGCTTCAGTTGCATCTAGACTTTGTTTATTAGATACTTCTGGTGCTTTGGTCTTTATGTCAGAACCTGTAGGAGTAATCTCCAGATCTGCAAGTTTCTCAACTAGCTTTGACTTTTCAGGGTCAAGCTTATCATCAAATCTAATATGGATTGATTCTTCCACAATTTTGGTTTTTGTGTTGTATAATCTGTAGCCTTTAGAGCGTTCAGAGTATCCTAACATAATACTTTTTTGTGCTTTTGAATCAAATTTGTTCAGATGTTCTTTAATATTCAGAATAAAGCAAGAACATCCAAAAGGATGGAAATAAGAAATGTTGGGTTTTCTTCCCTTACACGGTTCATAGGAAGTCTTTTCCAGAATAGGTCTTATAGAGATTCTATTATGAACATAACATGTTGTATTTACTGCTTCAGCCCAAAAGTGCTTAGCCATATTTGTTTTATTGATCATGGTTCTGGCCATCTCTTTGAGTGTCCTATTCTTCCCCTCTACAACTCCATTTTGTTGTGGAGTTCTAGGATAGGAGAAATCATGGGATATTCCATTAGAATCGAATAGTTATTGAAAAAATTTATTTTCAAATTCTCCACCATGATCACTTCTGACTCTGATGATTTTGGAGTCAAATTCGTTTTGCACTTTGGAGCAGAAGCTAGTGAATACAGAGTGAGACTCACTCTTGTGCTTTAGGAATTTTACCCATGTCCAGCGACTAAAATCATCAACAATAACTAGTCCATATTTCTTTCCATTGACTGATGCTATTTTAACAGGTCCAAACAGGTCAATGTGAAGAAGTTCCAGAGGCTTAGAGGTGGAAACAATATTTTTCTTTTTAAAAGATATTTTGGAAAATTTCCCTTTTGGACATGCCCCACATAGAGCATCTGAAGAATACTTCAGCTTGGGTAGACCTCTGACTAACTCGAGTTTATTTAGCTGAGAGAGTTTTCTCATGCTAATGTGGCCCAGGCGTCTATGCCATACCCATTGCTCTTCATGAAAAAACATTAGACATTTTACATTTTGTTCTTTTAAGTCTAAAAGATTTATTTTGTAAATATTGTTTTTCCTCTTGCTAGTGAATAAGACTGTTCCATTGTTCTGATTAATTGCTTTACATGTTTTTTATTGAAGATTACATCATAGCCGTTATCACTTAATTGACTTATTGATAACAGGTTATGCATAAATCCTTCTACATAGAGAACATCAGATATAGAGGGAAGAGTTCCATTACCAATAGTTCCGGAGCCTCTGATCCTTCCTTTCTGATTTCCTTCGAAACCTACGAAGCCAGCATCTTTAAGTTCCAGGCTTTGGAACATATACTTTCTTCCCATCATGTTTCGCGAGGATCCAGAGTCCAGGTACCATGACTGGTGTCTTAACTTTGCTGCATAAGATATCTGCAACATAAACAATTTTATCCTTTGGTACTGAGAATATTTTGGGTCCTTTATGATTAGTTTTCCCAGAGTTTCTTAGAACTTTGGGTTTTCTAGCATTATCAAAACGTTGTGCTTAGGTATGTGTGTAGTGATAAGAAAACAAAGATTTAGATTTGTCATTTGTGGAAGATTTATCTTCACTGGGGACATACCCTATTCCTCTTTTATTATTCTGACTTACTTCATAAATCATGGATGCCATTCTGCTTCTCTCTATCCCATTTTTCAGAAACTTTTGAAAAGCTTTTTCATATTGATATATTACTGGGTTTGAAGTTTGTGAGGCTTGAAATAATGCTTCTTCAAGTTTAGAGCATTGTTTCTTTATGGAATCTCTTTCTAATATCAAAGTTCGGTTTTCATCTTTTAGTTCTGAAACTGTTATCTCAAGTTTACCACATTATTTGATGGTTTCTTCAAGAACCTCTTTTACAACTTTAAATTTTTGTTTAATTTTCTGATATAAGTTTAGAGTTTCAGAAAGGCATGATTCAAGGTCAGAGCGAGAAAGATCAGAAAATACCTCTTCAGAGTCAGATTCTCCATCTGATGTATTTCTGGAGGTGGTAGCCATAAGTGCAACATTTGCCTGTTCTTCAGAGTCTGATTTTGAGGAATCAGATCCACTGTCGTCCCAGGTGGCCATCAGTCCCTTTTTAGTTCTGAATGAACTTTTCTTGAAATTCTCTCTTCTAGAGCTTTCTTTTTTCAATTTGGGACATTCATTTATGTAATGAACTATTTACTTACATTCATAGCATGTTATATCTTTGTTTGACTTACCTCTGGAAGTTGATTCTGATTGATCCCCCTTGGGTCTTGGTCTTCTGAAGTTATTATTCCTTTTTCTCCAGAGTTGTTTTACTCTTCTAGTTAAAAGGGATAATTCTTCTCCGTTGTCAGAGTCTTCCTTCTCAAAGTCATCCTTGTCTTCTTCTTTAGCCTGTAAGGCTTTGTTTTTACCTGGTTTGCGTCTTTCGGATCTGGACTTTAGTGCTACAGACTTGATCTTCTTTTTAGGTTCATCTTTCTCCAGTTCTATCTCGTGGCTTCTGAGTAAATTGACGAGTTCCTCAAGGTTGATATTGTTAAGATCTTTTGATAACTTCAAAGATGTGACCATGGGTCTCCATTTCTTTGGCAAGCTTCTAATAATCTTTTTGACATGATCCGTAGTTGTGTATCCTTTATCCAGCACTTTGAGTCCTGCAATTAAAGTTTGAAATCTAGAAAACATTACCTCTACAGCTTCATCGTCCTCCATTTTGAAGGCTTCATATTTCTGGATTAGAGTCGAAGCCTTTATTTCTTTGACTTGAGAATTTCCTTCGTGAGTCATCCTCAGGGAGTCAAGTATTTCTTTAGTTGTTTCCCTATTGGTGATCTTTTCATATTCATTATAGGAAATAACATTGAGTAGTATCATTTTGGCTTTGTGATGGTTTTTGAATTCACGCTTCTGATCATCTGACGTTCTACTTCTGGGAATAGCAACGCCAGTGTCTGTCACAGGTCGTGTATAGCCAATTGTGACAATATCCCATAGATCAGCGTCGTAGCCCAGAAAGAAACTTTCAATTCTGTCTTTTGAGTAATCAAATTTTTCTCCATCAAAGATTGGAGGTTTAGCATTGTAACTATCTCTTTCATTGGTGTTGGACATAGTTTTTCTCACGCTGGATCTCTCTACACTGTTAAGTGTTTGATTAGAAAATCAATAACAGAGTCGTAGCTCTGGTACCAATTGAAGGTTGAGAAAAACAAGAAAAGGGGTTTGAATTGTTTTGGAAATAAAAACTTTTTTAGAAATCAGAGACACACAAAATAAAAAGGAAATGATACATAATTTTATATTGGTTCGCTTGAAATTCAAAGTTACTCCAGTCCACCCTGTAAGACCCCAATTTTGTCCCTAAGATCCCTCATGGCATCATATCATATCATTGCATAGCCTCAAGGATCTTTGAGCATCTTGCTTCCTTTCCTTGTGGGCGGGGTCTCCTTGTGAGTGGTTATAGATCACCAGGCATTGTTTGCATTGTATATCCTTGCTTTTCTTGTTTAATCACTAACCAAAAGTACCAAAAATATGTCATCTAACATTTATTTTGCAGTCTAAGCAAGCACATGTCAAAGCAATTCAAGGTTTTCCATTGAGCAAGAGCAGAGGGTATTTTCTTGGTATGAGGACCTCATGACATTGTATTGAGCTTATATGAGCTAGAGGTTCATTTTGGAGCAAATTCCCCAAGAGTTTGAAGCTCAAATTCATCAGACATTGCCAAGGTCATCTGAGGACCATTCAATCAACTATACAGCCAATTGAAGGCTTTGAAGTGTGGGAAATGATTTGAGACATCCCATTCATGTTCAAACAAGGCTTATTCATCATGTCAAACCTCTACCTTGAAGAATTTGAAGCCAGTGCAAAAGTTTCCAAAAATGGAAAGTGACCTGTAATTTCAAGTTTCCAAAAATGGCAAGTTTTTGGACCAAATTCAACTTGACTTTCCAACATCAAAGAAGCTTCAAATGAATTTTTGTCCAACATGAAAGTTGAATATCTCTCTCTCCCATTTCCAAAAAGTCCAAGATCATGAGCATCTGATGAATGGTTGAGGAGATATGGCCAAATGATTGCAATGTGTACATGGAACTTCAACAAGCCATAACTTTTGATCCAAAGCTCCAAAATGAGTCACTCTTTTTGCATAATGCTTTTCATGACCTATAATTTCCAAATCCATCATTACATTGCATGAAATTTATTCATATGATCATTGGCCCATGCATGAACATTTTGGAGGGAAAGTTGGAAATTCAAATTTGTTGCATCATACATGATTAATTCCAATCCAATTATGTGCATGAGATGATTTTAAGTGTAATACACCTCCATATGCTACTGTTCACGTCCAAATTTGCCATGCACCACACACTTTTCCAATTTTGGTCATGCACCTTATTTTCACTAATCCTAATTAACTCATGCCTAATTTTGATTTAGAAGTGATTAGGAGACCATATATAAATCAAATCATAACAGAATTCTGGAGTTTTTTTTCAGATTCTAGATCTAGATCCAAGTTCCCTCCAAAAATTCTCTCATTCCAAATTTGAAAATTCTTCACATAACACGTGAATTTTATTGCATATTCGTGTTCTTTGATCATCATTGAGTGAAGATCAAGCTGTGGATTGAAGGTTTTGGTGAAGAATCAAGCAAATCGTGCATGAACACATGAACATGGAGTTTTGAGTTTCAGCAAGATCCAAGCCAATTGAAGCATCAAATCGTGTACCAGACTTCATAGCAAGGTTGAGGAAGGAAATCTGGAGCTGGAGAGCACTTGAATCCATTGAAACAGTTCACTGTTCTTCAGGTTGGTTAAAATCCGCATCTCTTAATTCTTCAAATCATTGCCATGTTTATGTAAATCCTTTCATGCTCATTATCCTGATGCTTTTAGAATTTGAAATGGATGATTATTGGTTGAGTTATGCTGAGTAGAAGTTTTATAGATCAAAATGTTTCTCTTCGATTTGCATTGGTTAGGAAGAATTATTGTGAATTGATGCTGGATTTAGAATGTGCATGAGATAAGCTTTTGATTGGTATAATTTTCATGTGATTCTGGAAATTTTTTGGTAAGAGTTACTCTAGCGCCACCGTCTCCATGAAGAAGACGGTGGAAATAACCGCTGGCCACCGCGCCTAGGGTTTCCTGGTTCAGCTCGCTCAGATCCACTGTAGATGAGCCTTTCACCACGTTGTACCGTGTTCGATCCTCCCCGCGTGCATTTCTCTATTTTCATTTTTATTCTCCACTTAACCAAACGACTGCGTTTTGGAACTTTGTGCCATACCTCCATTCGATTCCCATTGGCAGCGCTTTTTATTTCTTCAGCTCCTTTTTGACATGCATTTATGTGACATTTCAATTTTATTTCATCCAACTTTGAAAAATCATAACAATTAGAAAATTAATCCAAATCACTTCCAATTTTTTGCTACATGTTCATTTGGATGTCTATCATTTTGTGGTAATGATTTCATGATTTTATCTTTTCTGGATTTTTAACTGTGGACTGTTAATTGAACATGATGCAAAATGTGACATGTTGTACCAATTCTATTGTGAAATGCTCATACATTGGCCAATTGATTTGAAATTTGGTATGCTGATTCCCAACATGTTGCATGATTTTTGAGGCTTGGTTGTGCATTTTTATCATATTTCATCTCTGTTTTAGACACATGAATGCATGGTGTGACAATGTGTCACACAATTTGATGTCATGCTTGTTCATTTTCATATACATGTCAATTGATCTTTTCTGATTCCAATTTTTTGCATGCTGCTTGTGTTTAACATGTTGTGTGCACATAAAAATTTTCATGGTTATTTGATTCATTTCTGTTTTAAAATGGAATTTCTACTCTTAATGTTCAATTGTGTGCTTTGTAATTGCCTTTGCCTTCTCTTGCTCATTACATGGATTTGCTTATTGATTTGGATTTGGTCCTTTTTAAGACATGTTCTTACTTGATTAAATGTGCTTCATGTTGAATATCCACTTCTGTTTTGACTTTTTGCTTTGCCTTTGACCCTAGTCTTTGCACTAGTGGTTTGTACTCACCTTTTGAGCTTTGTAGTTCAGGTTCAAGCAAATTAGCCATAATGATTGATGTGATCTCATTACTTGAGATGCAAGTTACTTTGGTTAACTAACCTTATTGTGTGTAGGTCATTTGAATGATGAAACAATTTGAGTTGCTTGCACTTTGTACTTTGCTTGGTGTAACACTGTTGATTGGTTTTGTCTGTTTTCTGTTTATTTGTATGGGTTACTAATTGACTAGCCTTTTGTACAGGTACTTTAGCCGCTTTTTGCTCATTACTTGAGCTTTGCTTTGCTTGTGGTTGGTTTACCACTTAGGTAACCTCTCCAACTCCATGTAGTCTGGAAGCCCTGTCGTTTCTGTTTGGCAGGCATTTGGCTGAAGTCCTCCTTAAGAGGCAATGTCTGTGTTTGTTTAATTTTGTGCTAAAGACCTCATTGTCGAGGCATGTGACTTAAGTCCTCCTAAGTGAAGAGGCAATTGGCAGATATAAGGGATTTGCAATCAATCCCCTGCAATTCAGTTGAGTCTTTCATCATGCTCGCACTACGTGCTAATGCATTTTGAATAAACACCCAAAATCTTGTATATAGAGTCAGTCATGTGGAATAGGGTCCCTCATTCTGGACCCCCACACCATCTTTGATTCAAGCTCACCCAGGCCCGGGTTAAGAGCTATGAGGTCTAACCCTCATTACCTTTCATCTGCTCACCCTGACGGTCAATGTCAGTGGTTAAGAGCCTAAATACCCTCACATATCTGGCTTGTTTGTCGAGGTTGATATGACCCCTTGACTAAAGCCCAACCTTGTATGAGCCTCTTGGTTGTGTATAGCGTGTGATAATTGATTGCTTGTTTGCTTATTTGTGCATCTTTCATATTTTTTGCTTTGCATGCATCTTTGTTTCTTTTGTGGAGTCAGATGTAAGACCATTGATTGGCTATCTGTTTCCTGTTCCTTTTGGGGAGCTGGATATAAGACCATTGATTGGCACTCCATTTCCTTTCTTATGTTGTTTTGTGGAGCTAGATGTAAGACCATTGATTGGCTATCTGTTTCCCATTTGTTTTTGGAGCTAGATGTAAGACCATTGGTTGGCTATCTGTTTCCTATCTGTTTTATCCTGTGGAGTTAGATGTAAGACCATTGATTGGCTATCTGTTTCCTATTTTGTTTCTTTTGTGGAGTCAGATGTAAGACCATTGATTGGCTATCTGTTTCCCATGTTGCTTTGTGGAGTTGGACGTAAGACCATTTATTGGCACTCCGTTTCCCATCTCTTTTCGGAGTTAGATGTAAGACCATTTATTGGCAATCCATTTGCAGTTTTGTTGCTCCTTTGAGCTTGCTTATTTGCTTATTGCTTTGTGTTGCCTAATTCCAAAGGAACTTACTTGGATCATTTCTATGATCTTGAGAAAGCAACTCCTGTTTGTGGCTTTGTCTCTTAACCCTTTTGTGCTTAACCTTGAACCATGTTTTTCATCTTTAACCCAAACCAGAAAACTTTTGTGCAAACATTTTGACTGGTTTTCAAAACTAGAAACCTAGGCCTTAAGCCTTTGATTTTCAAAATTCTCATTTCCTAATACTCATTGTAATTGAACTCTAATTCATACTTTGACTTCATTTTGTGAATAATTCTAATTGATTAATTTCACTCACTCAATTGCTTTTGTGGCCTTGTCCACTCCTTAATCAAGTTTTCATGCATTAGCCATAGATCTGAATTATCTTAGTGGTTGATGTGAATCTCGCCTTGTCCTTAGTGATTGAATTGTAAGACTTCCATGCTTATTATAGGGCACAATCCCTCACTAGCATGTCGAAGCTGTTCTCACATGGTGGACTTGTGGTTGCATAGGTCGAGTGTTCTCCCTTTGATAATGAAAGACCTTAAGGCTTTTGTTTAAAATCAACCCACTCATCTTTTTGGAAATCTTTTAGCCGAACTACGGCGTTTTGATCCTTATCTTTTATGGAAAGGTACGTAGGCAATGGGTTCATCCATCCAAACACAAAATTAATAAATTTGTATATTCTTTTCTCATCCTTTCAATCGTGTTTGCACAAAAATATTTCATAAACAAATAATAATACAACATTTGTGAAAAGAGGTTCCCTAGGAGTACCTAGGATGTTGTGGGTGCCTAACACCTTCCCACAACATAATTACCCCCTTACCCAGATCTCTGACCCCCTTTTACTAGTTTTGTTTGTAAAACTTTATAGGCTTTTGTTTGCTTTCTAGCCATTCCTTTGGATAAATAGAAGTGCGGTGGCGACTCTATCTTGTATGATTTACCTCAGATCTAATTAATATTTCCGATGGTGACGAATACACTGCTACAAAAAAGTGGCGACTCCACTGGGGATAAATTTCCTAGTGGGTTTGCCTACTTTTCACACTTTGTTGTATTATATTTGTCTATTGTTTATGATATATTTTTGGTGCTATTTGGGATTACTGTATTGATTGTAATGTTTGAATTGCTTGATATATCGATTGCTTGTTTGCTTGGTGATCTCTGTGAGATGAGTTCTGTACCCGAACTCGAGTGCACCCTATGATAGGAGAATGGCGTAGTCTTGTCGACTTGTGTGGAGTTATTCCTTAGCAAGTTGACTTGCGAGTCCATTCACTTGGTGGAGGTCATCTTGGATTAATGATGTCACACAAGTCATTTGTGGTTAGGAATTATTCTTTCAATATGTGCCGTAGAAGCCAAGGACCTTAGTTTACCAAGCCCATCTTGGCCTATTTTTAGGACGTAGTGCGGAGGTCGTTCAGATGTAATATCTGATGCCATTGTTACGCGATACTACACTCATAAGAGTCTCTCTTGGGAATATTTTTGGAATACGAGTATTCGTTCCTCCGATAATATTCGAAAGATGGGATGATGACTATGGGAACCTCTGGTAGAACATGTTCGGCAGGTTTAAACCATAGTACACTCCCTTTGGGTGGTTCTTAACTGAGACTCCATGCTCGTGACTCGCAAGAAATCCGTGATTCATGGTTGATCCGTTCACACCTCCTTAATATCAATGGAACTTGGGTGTTGATAAGGTGAAAACCATAATCCACCAAAATGGATGATTGATATTAAGGATGGTTGAACCGTTCGTATATCGTTAATATCAATGGAACTTGGGTGTCGATATGGTGAAAACCATAATCCACCAAAATGGATGATTGATATTAAGGATAATATGAACCATCCCATGACCTTTGTCTGGTGTGCTTTGCTTGATCCTTGAGTCTGATTGTTGCATTCATGCATTCATGCATTCATCTGCATCCATATCATTAGATAAAAAGAAAATTTTCAAGGAACTCAAGGGGTTTATTTGCAAAATTTTCAGATATGGAAAGACAAAAAAGGCATACAAAGAAGTACAGCTTCAGACAACCCGATCTGAAAGAGTTAAGGAATCTGACATCTTATGTATTAGATCCCTTGGGTTTCAAAGCTCGTTATGGGAAATTGCTTCCTCTTCTGACTACTCAGGTTGACGAATGGTTGATGGGTACTTTGGTCCAGTTCTATGATCCTCTGTATCACTGCTTCACTTTTCCAGACTTTCAGCTATTGCCTACCCTTGAGGAGTATGCTCATCTTGTGGGTATTCCTATTCGGGATCAGTTGCCGTTCAGTGGCTTGGAGAGTATTCCTACTTCTCAAGAGATAGCTGACATGTTGCACATAGATGAGTCCTTGGTTAGAGCTCATATGACTACCAAAGGTGGAATTCAAGGTCTCCCTTCTGAGTTCCTCATCGCTCAAGCTACCGTTTATGGGAAGGCCATGAGTGAGGATGCCTTTGAGGCCATATTCGTGCTTCTCATCTATGGATTGGTATTGTTCCCCAACATCGACAAGTTTGTGGATGTGAACGCTATTAGGATCTTCTCTGTTCTTAATCCCGTTCCGACTCTGTTGGGTGATACCTATTTCTCTTTGCACCTGAGTAATGCAAAGGGTGGTGGTGTTATTGTGTGTTGTTTGCCTATGTTGTATAAGTGGTTTATTTCTCACTTACCTCAGACGGTCGCTTTCAAGGAGAACAAGGGATGTCTACGGTGGTCTACGAGACTTATGTCTCTCACTAATGACGATATCTCTTGGTATGATCGTGTATATGACACTGTGCAGATCATTGACTCTTGTGGTGAATTCTCCAATGTGCCTCTTCTTGGTACATATGGTGGGATTAGCTACAACCCTGTGTTAGCACGACGTCAGCTTGGGTTCCCCCTAAAGGATAAACCTAATAACATTCTGTTAGAAGGTGTGTTCTTTCAGGAGGGTAAAGATCCCCAAGGTCTGAAAGGCAGAATGGTTCACGCTTGGCGCAAGATCCACAAGAAGGGTAGAAGTGAGTTGGGTCTGAAGAATTGCATTGCTTTGGAGCCGTATACTGCTTGGGTAAGGAAGAGAGCATCTGAGTATCTCATGCCTTATGATTATCCAAGACCTACACCTTTGGTTATGGCTGGGCCTTCAACCCTCCCTAAGCAAGGCGTAGAGGAGTTGAGAGACGAAGACCTTTTACGTGCCTGGATCCGTGAAAGAGAAGAGTTGCTTCAACAACTTAAGGAGAAGGATGCTCTGATCGAGTTCCTCGAGCATCAGGTGATTGATGATCCGAATGATGCATGGACTTCTCTACTTCCTCAGTCTTCCAAGTTATGGAAAAGGAGGTATGATAGACTCGCCAAAGAGAAAGCGGATATGGAAGCAACATATGAGAGAGAGGTTAAAAGGCTTCGTGTAGCTTATCTTCCAGCATCCCGAGCTTCTAGGGATCCATAGGATGTTTATTTTCCTTTTCTCTTGTAATGATTGACAATGCTGTACTTCTTTTCTCAAATATATTTGATGAGATATTTTCCATATGCAATCAAATGCTTAATATTCAAAATTTGCAAATAATACCCTAAAAGTTCCTTCGAAAATAAAAACAAATCATGTGCACGAGCATTGCATGCATCATTTGCATAAGCAAGTTTTGTTCCGGTCCTCTGGTCCTGTGATCTGAATTTGTGCTCTTCATTTATTTTGAAGACAAGCTGACTCATCGGTACTACCCCAGAGCCAACTCTTCTAGATTGATGGATCATCTTGAGCAAGAAAACCGAGAGCTCAAAGAGGAAGTCGCCAGACTAAGTGCTTTGATGGAGTCTTTCCTGGCTGCTCAGAATCAGTCGTCTCCAACACCTGCAACTCCTCCCCAGAGGACAGTCATCTCTGAGGTTGTTTCCTCTACAGTGCTTGCTGCCAGTGCCCACTTCGTGCCAACAGCCATGCCGTCCGGGTTTCCGTGGGGGATGCCTCCCGGCTTTATGCCTGATATTCCTGCACCAACTTTTGCTTCCATGCCGGCATCTATCCCGGTCCTTGCTATGCCTCATCCTGTCGTGCATACTGTTCCTAGGGTAGACGACACCATCTACCATTCTGAGCCGTCTGAGGGCCCATATGTTCATGAGGAGATGGATGCGATGAATGACCAATTTCTTGAACTCCGCAAGGAATTGAAGAATCTCCGAGGAAAGGACCTCTTTGGCAAATCCGCTGCCGAGCTCTGCTTAATTCCCGGTGTGAAAATTCCTGTCAAATTCAAGGTCCCAGACTTTGAAAAGTACAAGGGGAACACCTGCCCTCTCAGTCACCTGGTTATGTATGCCAGAAAAATGTCTACTCAAACGGATAATGATCAGCTGATTATTCATTATTTCCAACACAGTTTGTTCGGTGCTGCACTGCGATGGTATATGAGTTTGAACAGTGCAAACATCCGTTCCTTCAATGATCTTGGTGAAGCCTTCGTCAAGCAATACAAATACAACATGGATATGGCTCCCGACCGAGATCAGCTCAGAGCCATGTCCCAGAAGGACAAAGAGACATTCAAAGAGTATGCCCAGAGGTGGCGAGAGTTGGCAGCTCATATTGTGCCTCCGCTGGAAGAGAAGGAAATGACCAAGATCTTTCTGAAGACCTTGAGTTCATTTTATTACGAGCGGATGATTGCTAGTGCTCCTTCTGACTTCACCGAGATGGTGAACATGGGGATGCAACTAGAGGAAGGAGTCCGTGAAGGACGTCTGACCAAGGATGAAGGCTCTTCTAGCAAGCGATATGGGGCGTTTGCGAAGAAGAAAGATGCAGAGGCACATGCTGTGCAATCCCATGTGAAACCCAGAAAACCCTCCGTGCGGAGGAAGCTTGTGCGTTTAGCCAGCAACCAGCACCAGGTGGCTCACATAGCACCTGTCTTCAGAGACAGCCAGCAATATCATCAGCAGCACAATAATCAACAATCACAGCAGTAGTATCAGCAACAACATCTTCCTCAACAGCAGGCCTACCAGCCTCGCAACAGTAATCAAGCTAATACGAGTTATGAGAGGAAGAAGATCACTTTTGATCCGATTCCGATGTCATACACAGAGTTGTATCCCTCTTTGATAGAGCGGAAATTGATTACTCCAAGAGACCCACTGGCTATACCGGCTAACCCGCAGTGGTGGTACAAGCCTGATCAGCATTGTGTTTACCACTCTGGTGCTCCGGGTCATAATGTGGAAAACTGCTTTCCGTTGAAGACTAAGGTTCAAGACCTTATGAGATGCGGTATTCTGAGCTTTGAGGACTCAGGTCCTAATGTTACGAAGAACCCATTGCCCGAGCATGGGAAGTCAGTTAACATGGTCCAGGGTTGCCCTGGCAAGTACAAGGTCAAATATGTTAGCCATATTCGATAGTCTCTTGTTGAGTTGCACCGGCTGCTGTGTGATTACAGTCATTTGGAGCACGATCATGATAAATGCCGTATCTGCTCTGTCAACAGATTGGGTTGTCCCCAAGTGCGTAGAGATCTGCAAGAATTGTTGGACGATGGGACCATTGAGATCCTTCAGAACAGGAATGTTGACGAGGTTGAGCCAGAAGTCAACGTGATTTCTCCAGTGTTCAGAATCCCTGAGCCTGTTATCATCAAATATGATGGTAGCAAGCAGAAGGTTTCTCCTTCCCTGATTATCAAGCCTGCAGGTCATGTGCCGTATTCTTCTGACAAAGCAATCATATTCCGATACATTGCTGTTGCTGTTGAAGATGGGAAAGAAGTGCCTCTGCCTTCTCCTTCTGTTGTGAACATTGCTGATGTGAGTGGGATGGCCCGTAGCGATCGTGTGTTTTCTGCACCCCCGAAGCCTCAGGCTGTTGCTGACTCTGTTAAGCGTCCGGTCCGGAATGCAGTGAATTCTCCGAACCCGACACCTGTTGTTAAACCCTCCTCTGTACAAAAGACTCCTACTTCTTCTATTGGCCCTAGTGGCACTATGAATGAAGACTGTGATGAGATGCTAAGGCTCATCAAGAAGAGTGAGTACAATGTTGTAGACCAGCTTCTACAAACATCATCCAAGATCTCCGTGTTATCTTTGCTTTTGAATTCAGAACCGCATAGAAAGGCTCTGCAGAAAGTCTTGGATGTGGCTTATGTTGATCACGATGTCACAATAGAACAGTTTGACAGCATTGTTGCAAACATTACTGCTTGTAACACTTTGAGTTTCTGTGACTCTGATCTCCCTGAGGAGGGAAGAGACCACAACATGGCTTTACATATATCCATGAATTGCAAGAACGACGCCATGTCCAACGTGCTGGTGGACACTGGGTCATCTCTAAATGTATTGCCGAAGACCACTCTCTCTATATTGTCATATCAAGGGCCTCCCATGAGGCAGAGTGGTGTTGTTGTGAAAGCTTTTGATGGGTCGCGTAAGACTGTGATTGGGGAAGTTGATCTCCCAATCAAGATTGGACCACGTGATTTCCAGATTACCTTTCAGGTTATGGATATCCACCCATCATATAGCTGTCTCCTTGGTAGACCATGGATTCACGAGGTTGGCGCCGTGACATCCACCCTACACCAGAAGCTGAAATTCGTTAAGAACAAGAAACTGGTTGTGGTAGGGGGAGAACGAGCTCTCCTGGTTACCCACTTGTCTTCTTTCTCATACATTGATGTTAAGGATGAAGTTGGAACTCCCTTCCAAGCTTTATCTATAGCCGAGCCTGTTGAGAAGATAACTCCTTTATTTGCTTCCTATCGAGATGCGAAACTGGCCATCGAATGTGGTGCAGTTGTTGGTCTAGGAAAAATGATCTAGATTGAAGACAACAAGTCCCGGGCTGGCATTGGCTATTCTTCTGGGGTCTTCAACAAAGAAGGGTTGTTCAAGAGTGGAGGTTTCATCCACGCCGATCAGAGCGAGGAAGCTGCTGCTATCTTGGAAGAGGATGCAGAGGACTTTGACAATTTTGTCATCCCTGGCGGAATCTGCCACAATTGGGTCGCTGTAGATGTTCCTACAGTCATTCATAAATCAAAGTAATAATCACTTTGTTTAAAAACCCTTCTCCCATGCCAAAAGGAGAAGTGATGACATTGTTGGCAACATTTAATACAATGATATTTTCATTCAATAAATGCATGTTAAACATTTGTTTTTTCCATTTGTTTTCCCTTTTTGCTTTTTTTACATGAAATTGGTGATCACAAAAAACCCTAAAAACAAGAATAAAAGCAATCTTTTCATCTGCATAATGATTGCCTTGTTTGATTTCTAAAAAGCTTTTCATATCAAAATCATTATGCAGGTTGATTCTAAAACCCATTGAACATAATGATCCAACGCCATCTCCCAATTTTGGGTTCCCTGTATTCGAAGCAGAGGAAGATGATGTTGAAGGGATTCCTGACGAGATTACCCGTCTTCTTGAGCATAAAAAGAAGATCATTCAGCTGCATCTTAAGAATCAGCAAAACAGTCAAACTGGGGCATTACAAATGTAATGTAAATAAAAAAAAGAAGGGTGAAAAAATCAAAATCAAAATCAAAAATCAAAAATCAAAAAAAAAAAAGAGAAAAAAAAGAAAAATGGTACCCTCAAACCTCGAGTTGACTGATGCTGAATGGATCCAGAGTCGATACGACCAACTGAATCTGATCGAAGAGAAGCGATTGACTGCCATGTGCCATGGTCAGTTATATCAGCAGAGAATCAAGAAAGCATTCGATAAGAAGGTCAAGCCTCGTGTGTCCCGAGAAGGTGACCTTGTGCTCAAGAAAGTCTTGTCTTTCGCGCCCGATTCCAGGGGCAAGTGGACTCCAAACTACGAGGGTCCATATGTTGTCAAGCGAGCCTTTTCAGGCGGTGCTTTGATGCTTACAACAAAGGATGGGGAGGATTTCACTCGTCCTGTGAATTCAGATGCAGTCAAGAAATACTTCGCCTAGAAACAAAAACAAAATGGCTTGCTGAGTTGAAAACCCGAAAGGGCGACTTAGGCAAAAATGAGCGTCTCGGTGGATTGAAAACCCGAAAGGGCGATCCAGGAAAAAGTTAGAGACATGAAAAAAAAAGTATATTTGCATCCCGCTAGATTGAGTACCTCATCCTGTGACAATCTAGGCAAAAATTGGGGATTTGGCAAGTAACTGCATCCTGACAAGACTTTCTGTTTCACAACTGTCTTTTCGTCAGAAATTCTCGCTCAGTCATCGTCAACTGAAGCTTCAAATACATCAGATCAAATTGGTAGAGAAATGGTCATTATGTTCAATGTATCCCTTTCCAATATATATCACCGATTTGAAACTTGTACAGATCTATGGAGTCTTGCCATTTGCAGACTACCATTCCATCAAATCGATTTGAGCTTTTATCCAATTATTTGCACTCTTATTTGCTTCAATTCAACAAATGTTTTGCATGTTTTAATTGATAAAATGTCGTTGTTTTAAACAAACAAATTTTTCAAAATTGTTTTTAAACAAAGTAAACATTCACAATGATGAAAGGATACTTAAGAAATTCTCAGTTCTCTCCCAAGGGTGGCATGATCTCCAACAGGATAAGACTTTTGTTCATATTTCTGGCATGGCTGTATCCTCTTTCTCCAGATTGTTGTTGGGGTTTCTCCCCAAGCAGAGCTTCTGTCGAGATTTTTTCCCCCGAGCAGAGTATTTGTTGGGATTTCTCCCGAGCAGATTTTGTTGAGCAGAGCCTTTCTTATGACTCCTCCTCATTCAGAGTGCCTGTTGAGGTTTTCACCTCCTTTCCCTTCAGCAGAGCAGTGATTCTTTCCTCCTCAGTAGTTGTGGTTTTCCTTTTGGAAGGTTCAGTATTTGGTGGTTGATCCCCAATTCTCCTTCTCTTCCTCGGATAAATCCGCAGTAGATTGGTGGCAGGGTGGATTGTATCTGTGATGATTCCTCCCCTGCAGAGATTTGGTGTTCTCTTGATATCTCTGATCCCCAGTAGAGTTGCTTGTGTGGCAGGATCTATTTGTGTGATCTTTTCTCCCTCAGTGGGTTTCCCCCAGTGGAGTTTGTTTGGAGTTGCTTTCGTGGCAGTTTTCGCCTGTGCAGTGAGCTACTCTTTCCCAGCTGAGCCTGATGATTCATCCTTGCAGATGATCCTTGTTTCCTGATCCCGTCAGAATTGTTTATTCTACGGTGATCCTGGCTTTCTCTCCTGTGGTGTAGTACCGGGCGTTTGATCCCTGAACCTGTTTAGGTTAGAAATGTATGTTTGTCAGCATTCATCAAACATAAATCACGCATATTCATGCATAAACATAACATTCAGATATTCATGTTGCATTCTTTGCCATATATCTTTTGTTTGTTGTCTCCTGCTTTTTTTTGGGTGATATAGATCTCCCCAGTAGATCTCCCCAAGCAGATGTGGGTGTGTCTGATCCCTCCATGTAGAGTCAGCCCCTTAAGCAGAGAGTGTTTATCTTTCATGCCATTTCCCCACTGAGTTATATCCTCGTGGATGACGGTTGTTTTCGTTTCCTCCCAACATATATATTGGGATGGATTTCCTTATTGAGTTATATCCTCATTAGGATGAGTCTTAATTCAGTTTTGCCTGTTCGGTTCGATCCTGAATTGGCTCCTTGTGGCTGTCTCTTGTACTTCCCGGTGGAATAGATGGGTAATTGCTCAGTAACCGGCAATCGTTCATCTTATCCCCAACAGGAGTTTTTAGCCTCTACCTAGTAACCGGTAGTTGTAAGTCCTATCTTTATGGTTTTGTACCCCGTATTCGGTAGTTATAAGTCCTACTTTTTTCCCCTAGCAGAGGTAACCTTTGTGGTTCATTCTGGTTGATGGCGGATTTTGGTGGTCTTTGTAAGACCCCAATTTTGTCCCTAAGATCCCTCATGGCATCATATCATACCATATCATTGCCTCAAGGATCTTTGTGCACCTTTGCTTGCCTCCTAGTGGGTGGGTTATCTTGTGAGTGTGGTTCTTGATCACCAAGCATGTATTGCATTTGTATATCATTGCTTTTCATTTGTCTATTAACCCCAAAGTACAAAAATATTGTCATCTAACCATGTTACTTGCAGATGAAGCCAGCTAGGTCAAATCAGTCAAAACAGTCATTGAGCAATAGATGGTGGCCATTCTTGCAGAATTTGGGCACCATGATCATTCATCAAGAGTTCATATGAGTTGTGACATCATTTTGAATCAAGATATCAAGTGGTAGGGGCTTGGAATTCATCAGAACATGGTTCAGTCAACCAAAACCCTAGCAAAGTCAACTGAAGTCAACTGTGGTCAACTGTGCATTTAATCAGTGATTTGATGGTGGGAATTGGTCTGAGAGGTCTCATTCATGTCCATATAAGCCTCATATAACATGTCAAACATCCACAGTGAAGAATCTGAAGTCAGACAAGAAATTTCCCAAAATAGTAAGTTGACCTGTAATTGGAATTTGCCAAAAATAGAAAGTTCTTCTCCCCAACATTACTTCATCATATAAGCTTCAAATGAATTTTTGTCCAACATTAAAGTTGAAGATCTTGTTCTCCAATTTCGAAAAAGTCCAAGAACACTCATTTCTCATTTATGGTTGGCAAGTTATGATCAAATCATTCTCAAAAAATTTTGAACTTCAAAGTGAGATAACTTCCAAACCATTTGGCCAAATTGAGTGAGTTTTTTTGCTACAAGTCATATTTGATGTGCTCTATCCAAATCTTTCATCACATTTCACCAAAAATCAACCAATCAAAATGGCCTTTTTCAAGTGGCTTGAATTTAAAATGAGGGAGGTGAAAAAGTGACTTTTCAAATTAACCATTTCCAATACATTTTACCAATTGCAAATGATCAGAAATCTCATTTGGGATGTGTTGCCTAAGCCCATTTCGCACTGTAGCTCATGCACATGCAACACTTAAGTGAATTTCACTAATTAGCTAAAACACTTCATTAAGCTAATTTCCAATTACCACCTCATTAACCCAACTTAAGCTTCATTAAACAGAGTATATATTGCTCATTTTCTGGTAGAGAAACCCTAGCCACACTTTGCCAAACCAGATCCAAATTTCATTTTCTCTCAAAAAACTCTCATCCCTCACTTGAACTTTTTTCTGAAAATCTCAAAAGGACCCGTGTTCTTAAGCATTGTGCCATCACCTACCATCATTTTGGAACCTTTTGCAAGCATCATCTTCCAACTGTAGAGCTGTTTACGCCACTGTTGCATTGAGAGTTCTTCCATGGCAGATTTTGATTGGAGCTGTCTCAAAGGTTGTTGAGCTAAAATTCATTGTCCATTCATCAATACAAACCTCCAGGAGCATCTGTTTCAGCTCATCGCAACCAAAGAACCACTGCTTCATCACTACATCTTCAAAGAGGTTGGTTTTCGACTTTCTTATTTCTTGAAATCATGCTATGCTTTAGAAAGGTCTTGCCATGCTGAGTATAATGAAACTTAAATCGTGGAAAACCATTGATTATTGAGAGAGAAACATTGTTTTGAAGTTTGTTGGTTAAATGTGTTTGTGCTCGATTCATCCTTGTTAGCATGAGTTAATGAAAATTAATGTTGGAATGTTGATGTACATGGTTTGCTAGTTTGAATGGTGTGTTTGTTTTCAAAAACTGGAACCAAAAGTTCATCACGATGATGAACACGATGAACAGTAGCCAAACCCTAATTTTTTTAGAAACCCAGAACTCGTGTTTGGCTTGCTGGAATCGCGTTTGCATGAAGTCACTGTGCCATAGCCATGTGACCATTAGCCGGACGCCACCTCACTAAGTGAAATGCGGCGTTTCACTTAGTGACTCCCTTATTTACCGTTTGTCCATTCCCGGTTTTATTATTTCAATTAAATCATTTCTTTTTTCTATTTTATTTCATTTGGCTTAGCAACTTAGAAAAATTCATAAGTTACTCATTTTTTATCCAAATTTGATGGGATTTTTTGTGAAATTCTCCTCTTGATCTCTAGTTTATTATGATGATTATTCCAGATTTTTTGCACGTGTAGATTTTTAAATGTGCTAGGGTTTGTTCATGTGTGTCCATTTTATGTATGCTATGCCATTTTGCTTATGAAATGATGATACCTAATCCAATGAGGCTGAAATTTTGTGTGCTTAAACTAGACATGTTCATGGTGATTTTGGTGTAGAGTTTGTGAATTTATCATTGCTGGTTGTGGAGATATGATTTTTTGAATAGGGGTGTGACAATTTGTGTCACACCATTCATGTCCAACTTCATGATTTTTATTACCATGCTTATTAAACTCAAAATGGTCTGGATTTTTGCATGAACGTACTTGTGGATGTTGAGAATACATGTGAATTTTTCTGGAATTATTGATGGCATTTCCTATTGGATTGGAATTTCCTCCCCTGTTTGACCAAATTGTTGCCTCCTTGTGATACATGTTTGTATTTGGTTTGTGCAATTCTCATGCAATATTGGATAGACTTGAAATTTGACATGTGAATTCTGGACATCTTAAAGTTTGTCATGGTTTTAGTCCCATTCATTTATCATATGTTGTCACTGTTTTATGATTTATTGAAGTTGGTGCATGTTTTGATGCTTTGTATGAGTTGGTTTGTACTTGCTTTGACTTTCTGATTTTCATTGACCTACTTCCCTTGATCCAAATGAGCTGAAATTTGGTATGCTTATCATGTTATGAATGATGTTTGATCATGAATTATTTGAGAATTTTTTTGAAATGTTTATGATTGGTTTTGAGTTGAATCATTCTGTTGACTTCTTTGAGGTTCTATATGACATGCTTTGACCTAATTTGTTTATGAAATGATAATGATGAATGATATGAATGTGAAACCACTTGGGTTTGTTCCTTAATTGTTTGAACTTGATTTTGGATAGCTTTCACTTGCTGTTTTAGATTTTTTATCTCCTTTTGACCCTAGGCTTGTCCTAGTGGTCTTGTTGCTCATGTTTGAGTTTGTTTTTCAAGTTAAGAAGCAAATGCCTTAAGGGAACTTATGCAAGTTGCTTGAGTTTGATTGGTTATCATGAACTAACTTGTTTGTTTTGTAGGATGCTTAGCTCATATGCTTTGAGCTTTGTGCATTGCACATTTGACTGATTGTGTTGGTCCTTATCTTATATTGGTTTTGAATTTGAGTTGTATACTGATTTTACTTGATTGATTTCAGGTACCTTTAGTTGCTAATAGTTCTTTGAGAACTTGCATTGCTTTGCTTAATAGCAATTTGCACTGAGGTATAATTCCTTTTTCTTCATGTAGTCTGGAAGACTTGGCCTGTTACTTGGCCAGGCAACTGTCTGAAGTCCTCCTTAAGAGGCGATGTCTGTGCTTGTTTACTTTTGTCCCAAGCAGGAAAAGTCCTTTAAATAAGGAAATTGGTAGAATCCAAGAGATATGTAACCTATCTCCTACTATTCTGTGTGTCACTCACCTTGCTCACACCACATGTGTTGATGCATAGTGAGTAAAAACCCAAGATCTATCGAGTCTAACTTGTGGAGAGAGTTCCTACTTTCTGAACTCCCACACCTTCTGATATTCAAAGCTCTCCCTGACCAGGGATAAGAGCATGAGGCACACCCCTCATATCCTTTCATCTGCTTCACTTTGGCTCTCAATGTCAAGGTTAAGAGCATTATTTACCCTATTCCAGTTGGCTTCAATGCCTAACCCTTTGTATTAGCCTAATTGTTTGGTTATAGAGTGTGCTGAATGCCTTTGATTGATTAATTGCTTACTTCATATGCACATGTTTGCTTGTATGCTTTGTGCATTTATCAACATTAATTGCTCATTAGTGCATGATCATTTCATCTGTCTTTATGACATATCTTTGTTGTTTTCCCATTGAGGACAATTGTAAGACCATTCATTGGCCATTGTTCCTATGATATGGAAGTGAGTATAAGACCATTTCATTGGCCACTCAGCTTCTCTTTGCTTGATGTATTTGTTTGTTGTATGTGAGGATGCAATTGTAAGTCCGTGTAATTTGGCATTTGTTTTCCTATGATCATACGTTAGAGGTTAGAGTAAGCCCAGATAGATTGGCATCTGACATCCAAGTATTTGTTTTGTTTTTGTTGGAGATTGGTATAAGCCCAGATAGATTGGCATCCGGTATCCACTTTTTATTTTTTTTGTTGAGGAGATTGGTATAAGTCCAGATAGATTGGCATCCGGTATCCACTTTTTATTTCTTTGTTGAGGAGATTGGTATAAGTCCATAGAGTGGCCTCTGATATCCAGTTCTGTTTTAGGAGATTGGTATAAGTCCAGTAATTGGCATCCGGTATCCGCTTTTGTTGACTTTCTTCCGTTGTTTTGCTTGTTTATTATTGCTCATTGCCTATTCCAAAGGACACACTTGAGTCATCTTCTATATGATTTCAAGAGGTGAACCTTCTAGGAAGTTTTACACTCCATCTTCATCCATTCATCCATTGTGTCCTAAACCTTTTCACACATTGCTTTCAAAACTTGAGATAAATATTGTGCAAACATCTTCATGCTTTTAAATCAAAAACCTGGACCCCAAGTCCTTGACTTTTTCAAACTCCCTTTCATAATACTTCTTTTGAACCAATCTTAATCATACTTTGACCCTCCTTTTGTGAATAATCATAATCAATTAACTTCATCCATTCAATGGTTTTGTGGCTTTGTCCATTCTTGTTAAGTTTTCATACATTAGCCATAGGTTTGATTTATCTTAGTTGGTTGATGTCAATCTCACCTATTTGTCCTTAGTTGATTGAATTGTAAGTCTTCCTTGCTTATTATAGGGTTAACCCCTCACTAGCAAGTTGAAGCTTTTCTCACATGGTGGACTCGTTGTTTCATAAGGTTGAGTTTTCTCCCGTGGATAACGTAAGACCTTAAGGCTTGTGTTTAAAATTGAATCCACTAACTTTTGGAAATCTTTTAGCCAAACTACGGCATTTTGATCCTTACCTTTGATGGAAGGTACGTAGGCAACGGGTTCATCCGTTCGAACACAAAAATAATTAACTTGTATATTCTTTCCTCATCATCCCAATCATGTTTGCACAGTAAATATTTCATAACAAATAACAATTTTATACAACAAGTGTGAAAAGGGCTCCCTAGGAGTACCTAGGACGTGATGGGTGCCTAACACCTTCCCATTGCGTAATTTACCCCTTACCCAGACTCTCTGATCTTTTCATTAGTTTTCTATGTGTAAAACTTCTTAGGCTTTTGTTCGCTTTTTAGCCAGTCCTTTGGATAAATAAAAGTGCGGTGGCGACTCGAATTCATTGTATGCTTTGCTTATGGTTTAATCAATAAATCATATAGCGACGAATACACCGCTACAGAAAAGTGGCGACTCTGTTGGGGAAAATACTTGGTGGTATTGCCTACTTTTCACCCTTGTTGTGATATATTATTATTTGTTATATGACATATTTTTGTACAATTTGGGATAACTGTATTGATTATAATGTTTGAATTTCTTGATATACAATTGATGTTTGCTTTGGTGATTTGTGAGATGAGTTCTATACCCGAACTCGAGTGCACTCTAGGATAGGAGAATGGCATAGTCTTGTCGACTGGTGTGGAGTATTCCTTAGCCAGTTGACTTGCGAGTCCATTCACTTGGTGGAGGTCATGTTGGATTAATAATGTCACACAAGTTATTTGTGGTTAGGCATTATTCTTTCAATCATGTGCCGCAGAAGCCAAGGACCGTAGTTTACCAAACCCATCTTGGCCTATTTTTAGGATGTAGTGCGGAGGTCGTTCAGATGTAAGTTCTGATGCGATTGTCACGCGATACTACACTCATAAGAGTTTCTCTTGAGAATATTTTTGGAATACGAGTATTCGTTCCTCCGATAATATTCGAAAGATGGAACGATGATTATGGGAACCTCTGATAGAACATGTCTGGCAGGTTTAAACCCTAGTACACTCCCTTTGGGTGGTTCTTAACCGAAACTCCATGCTCGTGACTCTCAGCAAACCCGTGATTCGTGGTTGAGTCGTTCAGACAACCTTAATATCAATGGAACCTGGATGTTGATCAGGTATAAAAACTAAATCCCCCAAAACGGATGGTTGATATTAAGGATGTTCGAGCCGGTTCATGTACCGTTAATATCAATGGAACTTGGATGTCGATAAGGTGAAAACCTAAATCCACCAAAATGGATGATTGATATTAGGGATACAATGAGCTTTCCCATGACCTTTGTTTGGTGTGACTTGTTTGATCCTTGAGTGTGATTGTTGCATTCATGCATTCATGCATTCATCTGCACTTCATGTCATCAAAAAAAAAAAGAAAATTTTCAAGGAACTTAAAGGGTTTATTTGCAAAATTTTCAGACATGGAAAGGCCAAAAAGGCATACAAAGAAGTACAGCTCTAGACAGCCCGATGTAAAAGAGTTAAGGAATCTGACATCTTATGTATTAGATCCCTTGGGTTTTAAAGCTCGCTATGGGAAGCTTCTGCCTCTGCTCACTACTCAGGTTGACGAAGGGCTGATGAGTACTCTGGCTCAGTTTTATGATCCGCTGTATCATTGCTTCTAATTTCCGGACTTCCAACTGTTGCCAACCTTGGAGGAGTATTCTCATCTCATTGGGATTCCGATTCTGGATCAAGTGCCATTCAGTGGCCTAGAGAGTATTCCGACTGCTCGAGAGATTGCCAGCTTGTTGCACATAGATGAAGACTTGATTAGGGCTAATCTGACTACCAAAGGCGGAATTCAGGGTTTTCCTTCCGAGTTCCTTATTGCTCAAGATACCTTTTATGGAATGGCCATGAGTGAGGATGCCTTTGAGGCTCTGTTTGTGCTGCTCATCTATGGATTGGTGTTGTTTCCCAACTTCGACAAGTTCGTGGACATGAACACCATTAGGATCTTCTCAGTTCTTAATCCCGTTCCGACTTTGTTGGGCGATGCCTATGTCTCTTTGCATTTGAGGAATGCAAAGGGTGGAGGAGTTATTGTCTGCTGTCTACCTCTGTTGTACAAGTGGTTTATTTCGCACTTGCCACAGACAGTTGCTTTCAAGGCGAACAAGGGATGTCTACGGTGGTCTCAGAGACTTATGTCTTTCACCAATGATGATATCACTTGGTATGATCGCGTGTATGATACCGTCCAGATCATTGACTATTGTGGTGAATTCCCTAATGTGCCTCTTCTTGGCACGTGTGGTGGGATCAGCTACAATCCTATTCTCGCACGACGTCAGCTTGGGTTCCCCCTAAAGGATAAACCTCATAACATTCTGTTAGAAGGTGTGTTCTTCCAGGAGGGTAAAGACCCCCAAGGCCTGAAAGCCAGATTTGTCCGTGCTTGGCGCAGTATTCACAAGAAGAGTAGGAATGAGTTGGGTCCAAAGAACTGCATTGCTTTGGAGCCATACACCTCTTGGGTCAGACAGAGAGCTGCCGTGTACTTGATGCCATATGATCATCCGAGACCTACACCGTTGGATGTGGCTGGGCCTTCAACCCTCCCTACCCAACGTGTAGAGGAGTCGAGAGAAGAAGACCTTTCACGTGCTTGGATCCGTGAAAGAGAAGAATTGCTTCAGCAGCTTAAGGAGAAGGACGCTATGATTGAGTTCCTCGAGCACCGAGTGATCGACGATCCGAACGACACTTGGACCTCTCTGCTTCCTCAGTCTTCCAAATTCTGGAAGAGGAGGTATGATCGACTTGCAAAGGAGAAAGCAGACATGGAAGCTGCCTATGAAAGAGAGATCAAGAAGCTGTGTACTTCTCGTCTTCCGGCATCCCGAGCTTCTAGGGATCCATAGGATGTTTATTTCCCTTTTCTCTTTGTAATGATTAAAAAATGATGTACTTCTTTGTCTCGATATATTGAATGAAATATTTTCCGTGAGAAATTAAAATGCTTTAATTATTCAAAATATTGCAAATAATACCCTAAGGGTTCCTTGAAAATAAACAAAGCATCTGCACAAGCATTTCATGCATCATTTTTGCATAAACAGGTACCCTTTGTTTCTGGTCTTCTTGTCCTAACTCTGTGTTCTTCATTTATTTTGAAGACAAGCTGACTCACCGGTATTATACTCGAGTCAATTCTGCAAGAGTTATGGAGCAGCTAGAACAAGAGAACAGAGACTTGAAAGAAGAGGTCGCCAGACTTGGCGCTTTGATGGAGCAACTCCTCGCTGCTCAAAATCAACCTGCTCAACCGCCTGCAACTCCTGTTCAGAGGACGGTCATTTCCGAAGTCTCCACTTCGACTGTGCCAGTCAGTGCTCCGGTGCCCAATGTTATGCCAGCCAGGTTCCCTTGGGGAATGCCTCCAGGTTTTATGCCTGATCGGCCTGCTCCAACTTTTGCTCATATGCCGGCATCTAGCCCGGTCCCAGTTGCCGCTCCTCCTGTCGTGCATACCATGCCAAGGGTAGTTGACACCATCTATCACTCCGAGCCGTCTGAGGGCCTGGACGTTTATGAAAAGATGGATGCCATGAACGACCAATTCCTTGAGCTGAGAAAGGAATTGAAGACCCTTCGAGGTAAAGATTTGTTCGGAAAGTCTGCTGCTAAGCTATGCCTTGTTCCCGGTGTGAAGATACCGATTAAATTCAAAGTACCTGACTTTGAAAAGTATAAAGGGAACACCTGTCCACTCGCTCACCTGGTCATGTATGCCAGGAAGATGTCTACCCAGACTGATAATGATCAGCTTTTGATTCATTATTTCCAAGACAGTCTGTCCGGTGCGGTGCTCAGATGGTACATGAGCTTGGGCAGTGCCAATATCAGATCCTTCAACGACCTTGGCGAGGCCTTCGTCAAGCAGTACAAGTACAACGTCGATATGGCACCTGACCGAGATCAGCTCAGATTACTCCACCGCTGGAGGAGAAAGAAATGACCAAGATCTTTTTGAAGACTCTTGGCTCATTCTACTATGAGCGGATGGTAGCAAGCGCTCTCTCTGATTTCACCGAGATGGTGAACATGGGGATGCGTCTTGAGGAAGGTGTCCGTGAAGGACGATTGGCGAAGGATGAGAGCTCTTCCTGTAAACGATATGGAGCGTTTAAGAGGAAAGATGGGGAAGCACATGCTGTACAATCCCATCCCAAGCACAGAAGACCCTCTGTTCAGGGGAAGCCTGCACGTCGTGTCGGTCATCAGCACCAGGTGGCTCATATAGCACCTGTCTTTAAAGACAATGCTCAGCAACATCAGCAATATCAGCATCAGCAACAATATCAACAGCCTCAGTATCAGCAACAACATCGTCCACAGCAACAGGCTTACCAGCCTCGTGGCAGTACAACCAATCAAGCTAACTTGGGTTATGTAAGGAAGAAGATCAGCTTCGATCCAATTCCTATGACATATGCAGAGCTTTATCCTTCCTTGTTGGAAAGGAAATTGGTTTCTCCTAGGGATCCCCCTGCCATTCCTGCAAATCCACAATGGTGGTATAAACCAGATCAACACTGTGTTTACCATTCCGGTGCCCCTGGTCACAACATCGAGAATTGCTACCCACTCAAGACTAAGGTTCAAGACCTTATGAGATGTGGAATCTTGAGTTTTGAAGATTCAGGCCCGAATGTCACCAAGAACCCATTGCCTGCGCATGGGAAATCAGTTAATATGGTTCAGGAATGCCTTGGGAAGTACAAGGTCAGATATGTAAGCCACATTAGGCAGTCGTTGGTTGAATTACATCGTTTGCTGTGTCAGTACAGCTACTTGGAGCATAACCACGACAAGTGCCGCGTCTGTACGGTTAACCGCTTGGGTTGCGATCAAGTACGCCGAGAACTCCAAAAGTTGTTGAATGAGGGTACCATTGAGATTCTGCAGAATCGCAATGTTGATGAAGACGAGCCTGAAGTGAATGTGATTTCACCAGTGTTCAAGTTGCCTGAGCCTGTTGTTATTCGTTACAATAGCAGCGAGCCGAAGGCTTCCCCTTCTTTGGTCATTAAACCTGTAGGCCTAGTGCCCTATTCATCTGATAGAGCCGTGCCATTCAGATACAACCCTGTTGCTGTGCAAGATGGGGTAGAAGTGCCTTTACCTTCAACTTCTGTGACCAACGTCGCTGATGTAAGTGGCTTGACCCGAAGTGGTCGTGTGTTTTCTGCACCTGCCAAAGCTCCTGTTGCTTCTGAATCTGCTGAGCGTCCGGTTGGGACCGCTGTGAATGTTCAGAATCAGGCACGTGATATTTCCAAACCATCCTCCTCTGTACAAAAAACTCTCGTTTCTTCAGTTGGCCCGAGTGGCATTGTAGATGAAGAATCTGATGAGATGCTGAGGCTCATCAGAAAGAGTGAGTACAACATTGTAGACCAGCTTCTACAAACGCCATCCAAGATTTCCATTCTTTCTCTGCTGTTGAATTCAGAACCCCATAGGGAGGCTCTGCAGAAAGTCTTGGATCTGGCGTATGTTGATCACGACGTCACCATCGAGCAGTTTGATAGTATTGTTGCAAACATTACCGCTTGCAACACTTTGAGCTTTTGTGACGCTGATCTCCCTGAGGAGGGAAGAGACCACAACATGGCTTTACATATCTCCATGAATTGCAAATCTGATGGAATGTCCCATGTGTTAGTGGACACTGGATCGTCTTTAAATGTATTGCCAAAGACCACACTCTCCAGATTGTCATATCAAGGTCCTCCTATGAGGCAGAGTGGAGTTGTTGTGAAAGCATTCGATGGGTCGCGTAAGACAGTGATTGGGGAAGTTGATCTCCCAATCAAAATTGGACCAAGTGATTTCCAAGTTACCTTCCAGGTAATGGATATCCACCCATCTTATAGTTGTCTCTTAGGCAGACCATGGATTCACGAGGTTGGCGCCGTGACATCCACCCTACACCAGAAGCTGAAATTTGTCAAAAATAAGAAACTGGTCGTAGTAGGGGGAGAAAAGGCTTTCCTGGTTAGCCATATGTCTTCTTTCTCGTACATTGACGCTGAGGATGAAGTTGGAACTCAGTTCCAAGCTTTATCTATTGAAGAACCAGTCGAGAAGAAGTCTCCTTCATTCACTTCCTACTGTGATGCGAAGCTGGCCATTGAATGTGGTGCAGTTGCTGGATTAGGGAAGGTGATTGAACTTGAAGACAACAGATCCCGGGCTGGCATTGGCTACTGTTCTGGGGCCTGTAATGAGCAAGGTTTGTTCACGAGTGGAGGATTCATCCATGATGATCAACCTGAGGAGGAAGCTGCTGCTATCTCGGAAGAGGATGCAGAAGACGTGAACAACTTCGTCATTCCTGGTGGTGTCTGCCACAATTGGGTCGCTGTAGATGTTCCTACAGTCATCCATAGATCAGAGTAATTGTTCACTTTGTTTGAAACCCTTCTCCCATGCCAAAAGGAGAAGTGATGACATTGTTGGCAAAGCATATATACAATGATATTTTCATTTAATTAATGCATTGTTAAACATTTGTTTTTCCTTTGTTTTCACTTTTTGCTTTTCTGCATGAAATCAGTGATCACAAAAAAGCCATAAAAACAAGAATAAAAGCAAACATTTTTCATCTGCATAATGATTTGCTTGTTTAAATTCTAAAGTTTTTCATTAACCAAAATCATTATGCAGGTTGATCCCAAAACCCATTGAACATAATGATCCAACGCCATCTCCCAATTTTGAATTCCCTGTATTTGAGGCAGAGGAAAATGATGTTGAAGAGATTCCTGATGAGATTACCCGTCTCCTTGAGCACGAAGAGAAGGTCATTCAGCCGCATCTCGAAGACTTGGAAACAGTCAACTTAGGGTCTGAAGAGTGTGTTCGTCTGGTGAAGATTGGGGCACTTCTTGAAGGGTCTGTCAAGGAAGATTTGATCAGTTTGCTACGAGAATATTTAGATATCTTTGCTTGGTCCTATGAAGACATGCCGGGTTTAGATACAGATATTGTGCAACATTTCCTGCCTTTGAAGCCTGAGTGCGTGCCTATGAAGCAGAAGCTCAGAAGAACTCATCCAGATATGGCAGTGAAGATCAAAGAGGAAGTTCAGAAGCAAATTGATGCGGGGTTTCTGGTGACTTCTACATATCCTCAATGGGTGGCCAACATTGTGCCTGTTCCTAAGAAGGATGGAAAAGTCCGTATGTGCGTTGATTATAGAGATTTGAATAAGGCTAGTCCGAAAGATGATTTTCCTCTACCACACATTGACATGTTGGTAGACAATACAGCCAAATTCAAAGTCTTTTCCTTTATGGACGGATTTTCCGGATATAATCAAATCAAGATGGCACCAGAGGATATGGAGAGGACAACATTCATCACACCTTGGGGAACATTCTGTTATCGAGTGATGCCCTTCGGTTTGAAGAACGCCGGAGCCACGTATCAACGAGCTATGACTACCTTGTTTCATGATATGATGCACAAGGAGATAGAAGTCTATGTTGATGATATGATTGCTAAGTCCCGAACGGAAGTTGAACATGTTGAGCATTTGTTGAAGCTTTTTCAGCGTTTGAGGAAGTTTAAACTCCGCCTGAATCCGAACAAATGTACATTTGGAGTCCGTTCCGGCAAATTGTTGGGTTTTGTGGTAAGCGAAAGAGGTATTGAGGTTGATCCTGCAAAGGTCAAAGCAATACAAGAGATGCCTGCACCCAAAACTGAAAAGCAAGTCCGAGGTTTTCTTGGCCGCTTGAACTACATTTCCAGATTTATATTCCACATGACTGCCACATGTGCGCCGATATTCAAGCTCCTCCGGAAAGATCAGTCTCATGATTGGACCGAGGATTGCCAGAAGGCTTTCGATAGTATCAAAGATTATCTGTCTGAACCTCCGATATTGTCTCCGCCTGTAGAAGGAAGACCTCTGATTATGTATTTGACGGTTCTTGAAGATTCGATGGGTTGTGTACTCGGTCAACAAGATGAATCAGGGAAGAAGGAATTTGCTATATACTACCTCAGTAAGAAGTTTACTGATTGTGAGTCTCGGTACTCTATGCTTGAGAAGACGTGCTGTGCTTTGGCTTGGGCTGCTAAGCGTTTGCGCTAGTACATGATAAATCATACAACTTGGTTGATATCCAGAATGGATCCGATTAAGTATATCTTCGAGAAGCCTGCTTTAACTGGGAGGATTGCCCGTTGGCAGATGTTGTTATCTGAGTATGATATTGAGTATCGAGCTCAAAAAGCTATCAAAGGTAGTATCTTGGCTGACCATTTAGCGCACCAGCCGATTGAATATCATCAATCTGTTCAGTATGACTTCCCTGATGAGGAAATTCTGTATTTGAAGATGAAAGATTGCGATGAGCCTACACTTGATGAAGGTCCGGAACCTGGTTCCAGATGGACGATGGTGTTTGATGGCGCTGTTAATCAATATGGAAATGGAATTGGGGCAGTGATCATTACTCCTCAAGGTTCACACATTCCGTTTACAGCAAGGCTAACTTTCAAATGCACGAATAATATGGCGGAGTATGAAGCCTGTATTATGGGACTTGAAGAATGCATTGATTTGAGAATCAAGTATCTTGATGTGTATGGTGATTCGACCCTGGTTGTTAATCAGATCAAGGGAGAATGGGAGACGAATCAACCTGGTCTCATCCCGTACAGAGATTACGCAAGAAAGATTTCAACATTCTTCACAGAAGTTGAATTTTATCACATTCCTCGAGAGGATAATCGGATGGCAGATGCTCTTGCTACGCTTGCTTCCATGATTGTAGTCAGATGGTGGAATGATGTCCCCAATATTACTGTGATGCGTTTGGACAGACCAACTCACATATTTGCGATCGAAGAAGTGAAAGATGACAAGCCTTGGTATTTTGATATCAAGAATTTCCTCTAGAACCAGGTCTACCCGCCTGGGGCATCTGTGAAAGATAGGAAAACTTTGAGAAGGTTGTCAGGCAGTTTCTACCTCAGTGGTGAAGTGCTGTATAAGAGAAATTTTGATATGGTTTTGCTCAGATGCGTGGATAGACACGAAGCAAACCTGTTGATGACTGAGGTCCATGAGGGTTCAATTGGTACTCATTCCAATGGACATGCCATGGCTAAGAAGATGTTGAGAGCAGGCTACTATTGGCTGACAATGGAGTCTGACTGTTGCAAGTATGTGAAGAAATGTCACAAGTGTCAAATTTATGCGGATAAGATTCATATTCCTCCGACACTTCTGAATGTGATTTCATCACCATGGCCTTTCTCTATGTGGGGAATCGACATGATCGGCATGATTGAGCCGAAAGCGTCCAACGGACACCGGTTTATTCTCGTAGCAATTGATTACTTCACCAAATGGGTTGAAGTCGCTTCGTATGCGAATGTAACCAGGCAGGTGGTTGTAAAGTTTATCAAGAACCAGCTGATTTGCCGTTATGGTGTGCCAGAGAGGATCATTACTGATAATGGATCTAATCTGAACAATAAGATGATGGATGAGTTGTGCGCTGAATTCAAGATTGCACACCATAATTCCTCTCCCTACAGACCTAAGATGAATGGGGCTGTTGAAGCTGCTAATAAGAATATCAAGAAGATTATCCAGAAGATGACTGTCACGTACAAAGATTGGCATGAGATGCTGCCATTTGCTTTGCATGGATATCGTACGTCTGTACGCACTTCAACAGGGGCAACCCCTTTCTCTCTTGTTTATGGCATGGAAGTTGTTCTCCCAGTAGAGGTGGAGATCCCATCAATGAGAGTCTTGATGGAAGCCAAGTTGACTGATGCTGAATGGATTCAGAGTCGTTATGACCAATTGAATTTGATTGAAGAGAAGCGGTTAACTGCCATGTGTCATGGTCAGTTATATCAGCAAAGAATGAAGAAAGCATTCGATAAGAAGGTCAAGCCTCGTGTGTTCCGAGAAGGTGACCTCGTGCTCAAGAAAATTTTGTCTTTCGCGCCCGATTCCAGGGGCAAGTGGACTCCAAACTACGAGGGTCCATATGTTGTTAAGAGAGCCTTTTCAGGCGGAGCTTTGATGCTTACAACAATGGATGGGGAGGATTTCACTCGTCCTGTGAATTCAGATGCAGTCAAGAGATACTTTGCCTAGAAAAAAAAAGTATATGCAAATGAAAAAACAGAATAGCTCGCTAAGTTGAAAACCCGAAAGGGCGGCTTAGGCAAAAATGAGCGTCTCGGTGGAGAACCTGCAAGGGTAATCCAGGAAAAAATTAGAGACTTGAAAAAAAGAGAATATTTGCATCCCGCTAGATTGAGTACCTCACCCTGGGGCAATCTAGGCAAAAATTAGGGATTTGGCAAGTAACTGCATCCTGACAAGACTTTCTGTATCACCAGCTGTCATTTCGTCAGAGGATTCTCGATTCGTCATCAACTGAAGCTTCGAATACATCGAGATTCAAATTGGTAGAGAAAGGATCATTATGTTCAATGTAGCCCTCCTCCAATATATATCAATGATTTCAAATTTGTACAATTCTATGGAGTCTTGCCATTTGCATGCTACCATTCCATCAAATGAATTTGAGCTTTTATCCAATTATTTGCACTCTTATTTGTTTCAATTCAACAAATGTTTTGCATGTTTTAAATTGATAAAATATCTTTGTTTTAAACAAATAAATTTTTCAAAAAGTTTGCTGTTTTAAACAAAGTGAATATTCACAAGGTTGAAAGGATACTCAAGAATATCTCAGTGCTCTCCCAAGGGTGGCGTGATCTCCAACAGGTAAGACATTTGGTTCATATTCCTGGTTTGGTTGTATCTTCTTTCTCCAGATCTTGTGATGGGGTTGTTCCCCAGCATAGTTGCAAGCAGAGTGTTGTTGAAGACTCAGTTTTCTCCAGCAGCAGTTTTCCCCAGTAGATTTGCTTATGCAGTTAGATTCTACTCGGATGTTGTTCTCCCAGTGGGTTGTTCCTCAGAGTTGTTTGGAGTTACAAAGCTTTTTGTTTCTCTTGTTCCCCAACAGATTCATCTTGGTGGCTGTTTTGCCCGTTGTGACTTTCTGTACCCTAATTGGGTTGTTTGCTGTTCCAGCACTCAGAGATTTGGTTTTCCCTGATATCTCTGATCCTCTGCTTCCCCAGCAGTGCCCGCAGATCTATGCTTTATAGCATGTAGATCTCCGCAGATTGACTTTCCAGTTGGTTTTTCCCCTGGAAGTATAGTACCGGGCGTTTGATTCCTGGACCTGTTTATGTTAGATATTGTATGTTTTGTCAGCATTCATCAAACATAAATCACGCATATTCATGCATATTCATAAACATTCAGATATTCATGTTGCATTTCTCGCCATATATCTTTTGTTTGTTGTCTCTTGCTATGGTGGTGCAGATCCCTAATAGATCTCCCCTAGCAGATGTCGGGTGTTAGATCTCTCCATATAGAGTCAGCCCCATAAGCAGAAAGTGTCTGTTGTCTTTCCTTCTGCAGTTCCCCACTGAGATATATCCTCGTGGATGACGGTTTCTTCCGTTTCCTCCCAACACATATATTGGGATGGATTTTCCTATTTGAGTTATATCCTCATTAGGACGTGTCTTGATTCAGTCTGTCTTTTCGGATTATTCCCGAATTGGCTATTTGTCAACTGTCTTGTGCTTCCCAGTGGGTTGTTCCCCAGCGGAGTTTTTCGGGCCTCTACCCTTATACCGGTAGTTGTAAGTCCTATTTTCTTTGCCCTTTCAGCGGAATTGGTGGTTATATACCTTTTATTCCTCGGCAAGATTTGTTGGTTTTCTACCTAGTAGGGGGTAGTCGTAAATCCTGTTTCTTACTCTCCAACAGAGTTTGTGGTTTGTTATAAACCTTATTTTTTGGTTTCCCGTGCGGATTTGTGATTTGTTCTATCCCCACGCAGAGTTGTCGGTTTTCTACCCGGTATTCGGTAGATGTAAACCCTAATTCATATTTATCCCCACCAGAGTATGGCTATTACCCCGTATTCAGTAGTGGTAAGTCCTATCTCTTTTTCCCTAACAGAGGTAACCTTTGTGGTTCGTTCTGGTTGTCGGTGGAATGTGTGTTGTTCTGGCCCCATCCCCAGTTAAGTCTGTGGTCTGCTACCCCGTATTCGGTAGATGTAAATCCCAGGTGTTGATTCTTCCTCCTCAACGGAGTTTGTGCCTTGTGGTACAGTTGTGGATAATTGCCGGATGCTTGCAATTTATCCCCAGTGGGTCCCCTTTTGTAACACCCTTTCTAAAATACCCCAAATATTTAATTAAAATAGTAAACATATAACAATCAGAGTAATTATGCCATTCAAGGGTGTCACACAATTATTCAAACCATTCAACAACATAACTGTCATGCTCATTTATTTATCAAATGAAACAGTTGCATAATACGCAGCGGAATAAAATCCAACATCAATACAAAACATGTAACAAAATACATGTAAGCTTATTCAACAATTATCAATGAAAAGCAAGTAAGACATCCCGTCCCGATGTTACATCTATCAGAGCATGACCCACTAGGAAGACTACACTAGACTACAAGCATTCGCTTCTACTTAACTCATTTCTCGTTACTTGAAAAATAGTTGTAAGGGTGAGTTCCTCAATCAATATAATGAGTATTATAAAATATCATGTTATGTTAAGTGATTCAACACACTTCATCACCCTAATCAAAGCACACATTCAGGAACAGCATATTAATTCAAACATCATACTCAATAACAACACAACAATACCAACACAACACACGTGTAATATTGGAATACATCCATTCATATTACACGCCATACATATATTATGCAATGAGACTCCATGCATGCGGTACCGACTATTTTGTGAACATATAGTTCAACCTCACCGTCCAAATCCAGGCACGGCTACCAAGCTCACTAGTCCCACTCATTTGAGACATAGTGACTCACTCACTAATCCCTCACCATGGGAATTAGCTACCACCCCTCAAGGGCTATGCTATGCACACTAATCACCTAGCATGCAAACATCAACAACAATCAAATTGATTTACTCACTAATTCCTCACCATGGGAATTAGCTACCACCATAAGGCCACAATATGCATGCTAATCACCTAGCAATGCAACATCAACAACAATTTAAGAATAGACACATGCTCACACTCTAAGCCATAAAATAGTCTATTCACAAATGCATACATTCACATCATCATGTATACCATCACATATCATCAACAAAAGCATATCATATCATGCCACATAATCAATCATAGTATTAGCACACTCTACTAATACCTATACTATTCAAAACAACGGGAAATGATCCCTACAACATCATACCTCAGCTAAGTACATCACTCAGCCGAAACAACCAAAAACTGCACGACCACTGTTCAGGAAAATCACAAATCTGCCCATACGCGTAATGCCCACGCTCATACGCGTATTGCCCAAACCTGACCAAGTCCATACGCGTAATGCCCACGCTCATACGCGTATTAACAGAGACAATTTCACGTTCAAAACATCATCTCTTTCACTCATACGCGTATGGTATACACCATACGCGTACCACTCCAGGGATACGCGTATCACACGCATATGGCGCGTACCAGCGCCAAAACCCCCATTTTCAAGCCATCCCATACGCGTATTGCCTAGTGCCATACGCGTATGACCAGAATCAAATTTCCAGATCTGCTATGGGTTTTCTCTGCTACGAGATCTCTCAAATCCCAACCTTCTACAGTTAAATTTTCATACACTTTCGTTCGTTTTATCAATTACAACTCAGATACATTCAACTTCTCAAATCGCTAACCTTACTACATCTAATTCCTACGAATTTCATCAATTATCGTCCAATTTCGTTCATCAATATTTCACAAATTCATCACATATCATTTCAATCAGAGTCAAATTCAGAGGTTCATCACTACCCATTACATGCTATCCCATAAGACCCATCAACGATGATAAACCCCCCTTACCTGAGTAAATCCGGCAATTCCGTTAGCTTCAAGCTTTTCCTCTTCTCTTGCTCTGCCTCTTTGCCCTTCTTCCACTTTCAGCCGCTTCTCTTTTCCTTTTCACGTGAAAACCCTTTTTCCAAAAATTGGGACTTTTTATTATTCCAGCTTATATACTCCAATAATAAAAATCCAATAATATTATCCCAATAATAATATTAATAATCCAATAATTTTCTAATTATTTAATTAAATTAATAAATAAAATATTAACTTAATTTAAACAATTATATTAATTTCATCGGGGTGTTACAACTCTCCCCCACTAAAAGAGTTTTCGCCCTCAAAAACATACCTCAAGCGAACAACTCAGGATAAGACTCCTTCATCTGACTCTCAAGTTCCCAAGTCACATTGCCACCTGCTGGTCCTCCCCAAGCTACCTTCACCAAGGCGATCTCTTTACCCCGCAACTGCTTCAACTCTCGATCCTCGATCCTCATAGGTGATGTTTCAACAGTCAGGTTATCTCTCACCTGTACATCATCTACTTGGACTACATGCGACGGATCATGAATGTACCTCCTCAACTGAGACACATGAAAAACCTCATGCAAATTCGCAAGCGACGGTGGTAAAGCGATACGATAGGCTACCTCTCCTATCCTTTCTGAAATCTGATAGGGACCAATAAATCGAGGTGTCAACTTCTTCGACTTCAAAGCTCGACCAACACAGTTATCGGAGTAACACGAAGAAACACATGATCTCCCTCTTGGAACTCAACTGACTTCCTCCTCTTGTCATGATAACTCTTCTGACGACTCTGAGCAATTCTCATCTTCTCCTGAATCATCTTAATCTTTTCCGTAGTTTGTTGAACAATCTCCGGTCCAACCACAGCACTCTCACCGGACTCATACCAACATAAAGGTGTCCGACATCTCCTACCATACAAAGCTTCAAACGGTGCCATACCAATGCTCGAATGAAAACTATTGTTGTAGGTAAACTCAATCAAAGGTAAATAACAATCCCAAGCACCTCCTTTTTCCGAAACACAAGCTCTCAAAAGATCCTCTAGTGACTGAATCGTCCTCTCAGTCTGACCATCAGTCTGCGGATGATATGCAGAACTCAATCTCAGCTTAGTTCCCAAAGCCTTCTGCAAACCTTCCCAGAACTTCGATGTAAATCTAGGATCTCTGTCCGAAACAATACTCGACGGAATACCATGCAAACTTCAATCTTCTCAATATACAACTCGGCTAATCTCTCTAACGGATAATCCATTCTGATCGGAATGAAATGAGCCGACTTCGTCAATCTGTCAACTATCGCCCAAATAGCTTCAATGTTCTTAATTGTCCTCGGTAAACCAGAAACAAAATCCATACTAATACTGTCCCACTTCCACTCTGGAATAGCCAACGGTTGCATTAGCCCAGACGGCTTCTGATGCTCAATCTTTGACTTCTGACAAGTCAAACAAGAATAAACAAAACTTGCAATTTCTCTTTTCATGCCCGGCCACCAAAATAACTTTTTCAAATCATGATACATCTTCGTAGCTCCAGGATGAATACTCAAGCCACTACGATGTCCTTCCTCCAGAATACTCTTCTTAAGCTCGATAACATCCGGAATACACACCCGATTACCAAATTTCAAAACACCATTCTCATCAACTCTGAATTCACCACCTTGACCTTGATTTACTAAAGTCAACTTGTCAACCAAAAGCATATCGGATTTTTGGCCCTCTCTAATCTCATCCAAAATACCACTCGTTAACTTCAACATACCCAATCTAACACTATTGTGAGTACTCTCACACACCAAACTCAAATCTCTAAACTGCTCAATTAAATCCAATTCCCTAACCATTAGCATAGACATATGTAATGATTTCCGACTCAATGCATCAGCTACTACATTTGCTTTACCCGGATGGTAATTCAAACCAAAATCATAATCCTTCAGAAACTCTAACCATCTTCTCTGCCTCATATTCAGCTCTTTCTCATCAAACAAATACTTTAAACTCTTATGGTCACTGAAAACCTCAAATCTTGACCCATACAAGTAATGCCTCCATAACTTCAGAACGAACACCACAGCTGCCAACTCTAAATCGTGTGTCGGATAGTTCCTCTCATGAACCCTCAGTTGTCTCGAAGCATAAGCTACGACCTGCTTATTCTGCATCAATACACCACCCAAACCCAACAATGAAGCATCACAGTAAACTTCAAACGATTCTGACGGACTCGGTAATATCATAACAGGAGCAGTAGTTAACCTTCTCTTTAACTCTTGGAAACCTTCTTCATATTTTGAGTCCCAAACAAACGCTTGCTCCTTTCCGGTCAACATCGTCAACGGTAACGCCAACTTAGAAAATCCCTCAATGAACTTCCTATAATAACCAGCCAAACCAAGGAAACTTCGAATCTCAGCAACAGACTTAGGAGCTTCCCACTTAGACACCGCTTCTATCTTAGAAGGATCAACAGCAACACCACCTCTTGAAATCACATGACCAAGAAAACTAACCTCTTCTAACCAAAATTCACACTTAGATAGTTTAGCAAATAACTTCTTTTCTCGCAGAACTCCTAAAACCACTCTCAAATGCTCAGCATGCTCTTCTTCAGATTTCGAATACACCAAAATGTCATCAATAAACACCACAACAAACTTATCCAGGTACGGATGGAAAATCCTATTCATATACTCCATAAATACTCCAGGCGCATTAGTCACACCAAAAGGCATTACAGAATACTCATAATGTCCATACCTTGTTCTGAAAGCAGTCTTCTGAATATCCTCAGTTTTCACACGTATCTGATGATATCCCGATCTCAAATCTACTTTGCTGAACACACTTGCACCAACCAACTGATACATCAAATCATCAATCCTCGGCAAAGGATACCGATTCTTGATCGTTACTTTATTCAGTTGCCTGTAGTCCACACACAACCTCATAGTACCTTCCTTCTTCTTAACCAATAACACTGGTGCACCCCACGGTGACACACTCGGACGAATAAATTTCTTATCCAACAGATCTTCCAACTGACTCTTCAATTCAGCTAACTCAACAGCAGACATACGATACGGAGCCATCGATATCGGTCTAGTACCAGGTACCAAATCAATCGAGAACTCAACCTCACGCTCTGGCGGTAATTCATTCACTTCTTCTGGAAACACATCAGGAAAATCACACACCACTGCTAGATTGCCAATCACCAGTTTATCTTTAGCCTCCAAAGTCGCTAACAGCATAAACAACTCTGCCCCATCTACTACCGCCTCACTCACCTGTCTTGCTGATAGAAACAAACTCTTTCCTTCCCCAATCTCAGGAAAGATCACAGTCTTATCAAAACAGTTGATATAGACTCGGTTAAACACCAACCAGTTCATACCCAGAATAACATCAATCTGTACTAGAGGAAGACATACAAGGTCTAACCCAAAGTCTCTACCAAAAATACTCAAAGGACAACTCAAACAAACCGAAGTAGTAGTCACTGAACCCTTCGCAGGAGTATCAATCACCATACTTCCATGCATCTCAGATATCTCTAACTTAAGTTTCACAGCACAATCCAAAGATATAAAAGAATGAGTAGCACCGGTGTCAATAATAGCTATAAGAGGAAAGCCATTAATATAACACGTACCTCGGATCAAACGATCGTCTGCAGAAGTCTCAGAACCCGATAAAGCAAAGACCTTGCCTCCTGACTGATTCTCTTTCTTTGGCTTAGGACACTGTGGACTGATATGACCCACCTCTCCACAGTTGAAGCAAGTCACAGTCTTCAACCGGCAATCTGCAGCCAAATGACCACCTTTTCCACATTTGAAACACTTCTTCTCATTACTGGTACACTCATGGATACGATGTCCAGCCTGACCACATCTGTAACACTTAGCAGGAGCACTAGAATCTCCCCCACTAGGCCTCTGCATATGGTTTCCCACGATCAATCTGATTCTTACCTTTCCTATCAACCCTTTGCTGATAGCTCTCTGCTCTGGCCTTGGAATCCTGTTCAAAAATCCTGCAACAGTCAACCAAATCAAAAAACACCCTGATCCGCTGATATCCAATCGCCTGCTTGATCTCGGGACGCAACCCGTTCTCAAACTTCACACATTTGGAAAATTCCCCAGTAGCCTCACTATAGGGAGTATAATACTTTGACAGCTCTGTGAACTTAGCAGCATACTCAGTAACAGACCGGTTACCCTGCTTCAATTCCAAGAATTCTATTTCTTTCTTTCCTCTGACATCCTCTGGAAAGTACTTCCTCAGAAATCTCTCTCTGAACACTGCCCAAGTAATCTCAGCATTCCCAGCAGTTTCCAACTCAGTGCGGGTAGCGACCCACCAATCATCAGCTTCCTCTGACAGCATATGCGTACCGAACCTGACCTTCTGGTTATCGGCACATTCAGTCACTCGGAAGATTCTCTCGATCTCCTTCAACCACTTCTGAGCACCAACTGGATCGTATGCTCCCTTGAACATTGGAGGATTGTTCTTCTGGAACTCACTCAGTTGACGAGCAGCTCCCATTCCCACAACATTCGGATTCCCTCCAAGTACTCCAGCTAGCATACCCAGAGCCTCAGCAATCGCAGCATCATCTCTACCTCTTCCAGACATCTCAATCTGAAAGTCCAACAAGCCAAAACAATAAGTACCGATAGGGTTACACAACACCTATCCCGTACAAGGAAACAGAAAAATTACGACTCGACTCGACCGACTATGCTCTGATACCACTAATGTAACACCCTTTCTAAAATACCCCAAATATTTAATTAAAATAGTAAACATATAACAATCAGAGTAATTATGCCATTCAAGGGTGTCACACAATTATTCAAACCACTCAACAACATAACTGTCATGCTCATTTATTTATCAAATGAAACAGTTGCATAATACGCAGCGGAATAAAATCCAACATCAATACAAAACATGTAACAAAATACATGTAAGCTTATTCAACAATTATCAATGAAAAGCAAGTAAGACATCCCGTCCCGATGTTACATCTATCAGAGCATGACCCACTAGGAAGACTACACTAGACTCCAAGCATTCGCTTCTACTCAACTCATTTCTCGTTACCTGAAAAATAGTTGTAAGGGTGAGTTCCTCAATCAATATAATGAGTATTATAAAATATCATGTTATGTTAAGTGATTCAACACACTTCATCACCCTAATCAAAGCACACATTCAGGAACAGCATATTAATTCAAACATCATACTCAATAACAACACAACAATACCAACACAACACACGTGTAATACTGGAATACATCCATTCATATTACACGCCATACATATATTATGCAATGAGACTCCATGCATGCGGTATCGACTATTTTGTGAACATATAGTTCAACCTCACCGTCCAAATCCAGGCACGGCTACCAAGCTCACTAGTCCCACTCATTTGAGACATAGTGACTCACTCACTAATCCCTCACCATGGGAATTAGCTACCACCCCTCAAGGGCTATGCTATGCACACTAATCACCTAGCATGCAAACATCAACAACAATCAAAATGATTTACTCACTAATTCCTCACCATGGGAATTAGCTACCACCATAAGGCCACAATATGCATGCTAATCACCTAGCAATGCAACATCAACAACAATTTAAGAATAGACACATGCTCACACTCTAAGCCATAAAATAGTCTATTCACAAATGCATACATTCACATCATCATGTATACCATCACATATCATCAACAAAAGCATATCATATCATGCCACATAATCAATCATAGTATTAGCACACTCTACTAATACCTATACTATTCAAAACAACGAGAAATGATCCCTACAACATCATACCTCAGCTAAGTACATCACTCAGCCGAAACAACCAAAAACTGCACGACCACTGTTCAGGAAAATCACAAATCTGCCCATACGCGTAATGCCCACGCTCATACGCGTATTGCCCAAACCTGACCAAGTCCATACGCGTATGCCCACGCTCATACGCGTATTAACAGAGACAATTTCACGTTCAAAACATCATCTCTTTCACTCATACGCGTATGGCATACACCATACGCGTACCACTTCAGGGATACGCGTATCACACGCGTATGGCGCGACCAGCGCCAAAACCCCCATTTTCAAGCCATCCCATACGCGTATTGCCTAGTGCCATACGCGTATGACCAGAATCAAATTTCCAGATCTGCTATGGGTTTTCTCTGCTACGAGATCTCTCAAATCCCAACCTTCTACAGTTAAATTTTTATACACTTTCGTTCGTTTTATCAATTACAACTCAGATACATTCAACTTCTCAAATCGCTAACCTTACTACATCTAATTCCTACGAATTTCATCAATTATCGTCCAATTTCGTTCATCAATATTTCACAAATTCATCACATATCATTTCAATCAGAGTCAAATTCAGAGGTTCATCACTACCCATTACATGCTATCCCATAAGACCCATCAACGATGATAAACCCCCCTTACCTGAGTAAATCCGGCAATTCCGTTAGCTTCAAGCTTTTCCTCTTCTCTTGCTCTGCCTCTTTGCCCTTCTTCCACTTTCAGCCGCTTTTCTTTTCCTTTTCACGTGAAAACCCTTTTTCCAAAAATTGGGACTTTTTATTATTCCAGCTTATATACTCCAATAATAAAAATCCAATAATATTATCCCAATAATAATATTAATAATCCAATAATTTTCTAATTATTTAATTAAATTAATAAATAAAATATTAACTTAATTTAAACAATTATATTAATTTCATCGGGGTGTTACACCTTTCATTTACCCTTGTGTTGGTAATGTTATTGTCCCCTTTGATTGGTCATCATTATATACCTAGTTTGGTATCCCGATACCTTTCTTTTCGGTTGATTTATCCTTTATTAACCCAGTAACCGGTTGTGGATAATCGTCCATGCGAGTATGTTATTCACGTTCTGACGGTAATGAATAATATATCTCATGCGCTCTTCAGTCGAATCCTTTTGTGTTTCCCTGATCGAGTAAGATTCGTTAGTTCCCTTTGCGGAATCGAATATTCTTTATTGTTGGATAATTGTCGGATACTTGCAATTTATCCCTTTGAGTTGTCTTTCGTTTACCCGGATGCTTGGTATCGATTGTCTCTCTTTCTGGTTAGTCACCTATTATATACTTCGGTATCTCTGGTGTCTTTTCCTTTCGAGTATATTATTCACGGTCTGCCGGTAATGAATAATATGTCTCATGCGCTCTTTAGTTGGAATCTTTTGTTGATTTTCCCCAGCTGAGCAAGATTTGTATTCTTTGTAGAATCAAATATCCATCCTTGAACCAGTTTGTGTTTTGGATGATGAGTGTTTTGGCATATATACCAATCCACGTTTTCGGTAGATCACCTATTATATGCTTCGGTATCTCTGGTGTTTCTTACCATGCGAGTTTATTATCTACGTTCTGACGGTAATAGATAATATATCTCATGCGAGTTTTCTTATCCACGGTCTGCCGGTAATGGATATTATATCTCATGCACTCTTTGGGTTTGTGTCCCCAGTTGAGTAAGGTTCGTTTTCCCGTTGTGGATTCGAATGTCCATCCTATAAGTTGATTTGCTTTTTCAAGCCCTCCTTTCGGATGATGAGTGTTTTGGCATATATACCAATTCACGCTTTGGTCGGTCACCTATTATATACCTCGGTATCCCTGGTGTTCCTTCCCTTCTGCTCCCTATTATGACCTCGGTCCCCTGCGGAGTCAGATTTGCCTGAGTTGATGTACCTTTTTCAGGTCTTTCTCAGATGCTTGGTTGATTGATATCTCTCACCCTTATACCGGTCTTAGATATTCATTCTTCCTGAGTTTGTTACCCTTATACCGGTAACATCTCATTCTTTGGTGCTTCCTCAGTGGAGTTTCCTTTTGCTTTTTCCCAGGAGTCAGCTTGTGTCTCTCCAATGGATGTTTTTCCTTTGGAATTTTCTTTTCCCCAGTGTGAGTCCTTCACTCCCCAGTGAGGTCTCCAGTCTGATTTCTGTTATACCCTAATCAGAGTCGTGTCTCGTTCACGCTGTATCAGTTTTGTTTTTCCCCAACTTGAAGTCGTGTCCTGCTCACGCATTCTTTTTCTTTTACTATCCCCAATGAGAGTCTTGTTAGAGTCTCTGTTCCTGGTGAGTGTATTACTCCGATGGATCGTCTTTTCTTCTGTGTGAACTGTATCCCCACAGAGTTTGTGTCCTTTGCATACATACATTTGCATCATGAGGTCTCTTAGGGACCAAAATTTGTCTCATTACTGTTATTTAAGCCCATTCTACCGCGTCGAGATGAAGATTTCTAAACTTCACTTCTCCGGCTAGAATGACCTTAAATAGGGGCATCTGTAAGACCCCAATTTTGCCCCTAAGATCCCTCATGGCATCATATCATACCATATCATTGCCTCAAGGATCTTTGTGCACCTTTGCTTGCCTCCTAGTGGGTGGGTTATCTTGTGAGTGTGGTTCTTGATCACCAAGCATGTATTGCATTTGTATATCATTGCTTTTCATTTGTCTATTAACCCCAAAGTACAAAAATATTATCATCTAACCATGTTACTTGCAGATGAAGCCAGCTAGGTCAAATCAGTCAAAATAGTCATTGAGCAATAGATGGTGGCCATTCTTGCAGAATTTGGGCACCATGATCATTCATCAAGAGTTCATATGAGTTGTGACATCATTTTGAATCAAGATATCAAGTGGTAGGGGCTTGGAATTCATCAGAACATGGTTCAGTCAACCAAAACCCTAGCAAAGTCAACTGAAGTCAACTGTGGTCAACTGTGCATTTAATCAGTGATTTGATGGTGGGAATTGGTCTGAGAGGTCTCATTCATGTCCATATAAGCCTCATATAACATGTCAAACATCCACAGTGAAGAATCTGAAGTCAGACAAGAAATTTCCCAAAATAGTAAGTTGACCTGTAATTGGAATTTGCCAAAAATAGAAAGTTCTTCTCCCCAACATTACTTCATCATACAAGCTTCAAATGAATTTTTGTCCAACATGAAAGTTGAAGATCTTGTTCTCCCATTTCCAAAAAGTTCAAGAACACTCATGTCTCATTTATGGTTGGCAAGTTATGATCAAATCATTCTCAAAAAATTTTGAACTTCAAAGTGAGATAACTTCCAAACCATTTGGCCAAATTGAGTGAGGTTTTTTGCTACAAGTCATATTTGATGTGCTCTATCCAAATCTTTCATCACATTTCACCAAAAATCAACCAATCAAAATGGGCTTTTTCAAGTGGCTTGAATTTAAAATGAGGGAGGTGAAAAAGTGACTTTTCAAATTAACCATTTCCAATACATTTTACCAATTGCAAATGATCAGAAATCTCATTTGGGATGTGTTGCCTAAGCCCATTTCGCACTGTAGCTCATGCACATGCAACACTTAAGTGAATTTCACTAATTAGCTAAAACACTTCATTAAGCTAATTTCCAATTACCACCTCATTAACCCAACTTAAGCTTCATTAAACAGAGTATATATTGCTCATTTTCTGGTAGAGAAACCCTAGCCACACTTTGCCAAACCAGATCCAAATTTCATTTTCTCTCAAAAAAACTCTCATCCCTCACTTGAACTTTTTTCTGAAAATCTCAAAAGGACCCGTGTTCTTAAGCATTGTGCCATCACCTACCATCATTTTGGAACCTTTTGCAAGCATCATCTTCCAACTGTAGAGCTGTTTACGCCACTGTTGCATTGAGAGTTCTTCCATGGCAGATTTTGATTGGAGCTGTCTCAAAGGTTGTTGAGCTAAAATTCATTGTCCATTCATCAATACAAACCTCCAGGAGCATCTGTTTCAGCTCATCGCAACCAAAGAACCACTGCTTCATCACTGCATCTTCAAAGAGGTTGGTTTTCGACTTTCTTATTTCTTGAAATCATGCTATGCTTTAGAAAGGTCTTGCCATGCTGAGTATAATGAAACTTAAATCGTGGAAAACCATTGATTATTGAGAGAGAAACACTGTTTTGAAGTTTGTTGGTTAAATGTGTTTGTGCTCGATTCATCCTTGTTAGCATGAGTTAAGGAAAATTAATGTTGGAATGTTGATGTACATGGTTTGCTGGTTTGAATGATGTGTTTGTTTTCAAAAACTGGAACCAAAAGTTCATCACGATGATGAACACGATGAACAGTAGCCAAACCCTAATTTTTTTAAAAACCCAGAACTCGTGTTTGGCTTGCTGGAATCGCGTTTGCATGAAGTCACTGTGCCATAGCCATGTGACCATTAGCCGGACGCCACCTCACTAAGTGAAACGCGGCGTTTCACTTAGTGACTCCCTTATTTACCGTTTTGCCATTCCCGGTTTTATTATTTCAATTAAATCATTTCTTTTTTCTATTTTATTTCATTTGGCTTGGCAACTTAGAAAAATTCATAAGTCACTCATTTTTTATCCAAATTTGATGGGATTTTTTGTGAAATGCTCCTCTTGATCTCTAGTTTATTATGATGATTTTTCCAGATTTTTTGAACGTGTAGATTTTTAAATGTGCTAGGGTTTGTTCATGTGTGTCCATTTTATGTATGCTATGCCATTTTGCTTGTGAAATGATGATACCTAATCCAATGAGGCTGAAATTTTTCGTGCTTAAGCTAGACATGTTCATGGTGATTTTGGTGTAGAGTTTGTGAATTTATCATTGCTGGTTGTGGAGATATGATTTTTTGAATAGGGGTGTGACAATTTGTGTCACACTATTCATGTCCAACTTCATGATTTTTATTACCATGCTTATTGAACTCAAAATGGTCTGGATTTTTGCATGAACATACTTGTGGATGTTGAGAATACATGTGAATTTTTCTGGAATTATTGATGGCATTTCCTATTGGATTGGAATTTCCTCCCCTGTTTGACCAAATTGTTGCCTCCTTGTGATACATGTTTATATTTGGTTTGTGAAATTCTCATGCATTATTGGATAGACTTGAAATTTGACATGTGAATTGTGGACATCTTAAAGTTTGTCATGGTTTTGTCCCATTCATTTATCATATGTTGTCACTGTTTTATGATTTATTGAAGTTGGTGCATGTTTTGATGCTTTGTATGAGTTGGTTTGCACTTGCTTTGACTTTCTGATTTTCATTGACCTACTTACCTTGATCCAAATGAGCTGAAATTTGGTATGCTTATCATATTATGAATGCTGTTTGATCATGAATTATTTGAGAATTTTTTTGAAATGTTTATGATTGGTTTTGAGTTGAATCATTTTGTTAACTTCTTTGAGGTTCTATATGACATGTTTTGACCTAATTTGTTTATGAAATGATAATGATGAATGATATGAATGTGAAACCACTTGGGTTTGTTCCTTAATTGTTTGAAATTGATTTTGGATATCTTTCACTTGCTGTTTTAAATTTTTTATCTCCTTTTGACCCTAGGCTTGTCCTAGTGGTCTTGTTGCTCATGTTTGAGTTTGTTTTTCAAGTTAAGAAGCAAATGCCTTAAGGGAACTTATGCAAGTTGCTTGAGTTTGATTGGTTATCATGAACTAACTTGTTTGTTTTGTAGGATGCTTAGCTCATATGCTTTGAGCTTTGTGCATTGCACATTTGACTGATTGTGTTGGTCCTTATCTTATATTGGTTTTGAATTTGAGTTGTATACTGATTTTACTTGATTGATTTCAGGTACCTTTAGTTGCTAATAGTTCTTTGAGAACTTGCATTGCTTTGCTTAATAGCATTTGCATTGAGGTAGAATCCTTTTTCTTCATGTAGTCTGGAAGACCTGGCCTGTTACTTGGCCAGGCAACTGTCTGAAGTCCTCCTTAAGAGGCGATGTCTGTGCTTGTTTACTTTTGTCCCAAGCAGGAAAAGTCCTTTAAATAAGGCAATTGGTAGAATCCAAGAGATATGTAACCTATCTCCTACTATTCTGTGTGTCACTCACCTTGCTCACACCACATGTGTTGATGCATAGTGAGTAAAAACCCAAGATCTATCGAGTCTAACTTGTGGAGAGAGTTCCTACTTTCTGAACTCCCACACCTTCTGATATTCAAAGCTCTCCCTGACCAGGGATAAGAGCATGAGGCACACCCCTCATATCCTTTCATCTGCTTCACCTTGGCTCTCAATGTCAAGGTTAAGAGCATTATTTACCCTATTCCAGTTGGCTTCAATGCCTAACCCTTTGTATGAGCCTAATTGTTTGGTTATAGAGTGTGTTGAATGCCTTTGATTGATTAATTGCTTACTTCATATGCACATGTTTGCTTGTATGCTTTGTGCATTTATCATCATTAATTGCTCATTAGTGCATGATCATTTCATCTGTCTTTATGACATATCTTTGTTGTTTGCCCATTGAGGACAATTGTAAGACCATTCATTGGCCATTGTTCCTATGATATGGAAGTGAGTATAAGACCATTTCATTGGCCACTCAGCTTCTCTTTGCTTGATGTATTTGTTTGTTGTATGTGAGGATGCAATTCTAAGTCCGTGTAATTTGGCATTTGTTTTCCTATGATCATATGCTGGAGGTTAGAGTAAGCCCAGATAGATTGGCATCTGACATCCAAGTATTTGTTTTGTTTTTGTTGGAGATTGGTATAAGCCCAGATAGATTGGCATCCGGTATCCACTTTTTATTTTTTTTGTTGAGGAGATTGGTATAAGTCCAGATAGATTGGCATCCGGTATCCACTTTTTATTTCTTTGTTGAGGAGATTGGTATAAGTCCATAGAGTGGCCTCTGATATCCAGTTCTGTTTTAGGAGATTGGTATAAGTCCAGTAATTGGCATCCGGTATCCGCTTTTGTTGACTTTCTTCCGTTGTTTTGCTTGTTTATTATTGCTCATTGCCTATTCCAAAGGACACACTTGAGTCATCTTCTATATGATTTCAAGAGGTGAACCTTCTAGGAAGTTTTACACTCCATCTTCATCCATTCATCCATTGTGTCCTAAACCTTTTCACACATTGCTTTCAAAACTTGAGATAAATATTGTGCAAACATCTTCATGCTTTTAAATCAAAAACCTGGACCCCAAGTTCTTGACTTTTTCAAACTCCCTTTCATAATACTTCTTTTGAACCAATCTTAATCATACTTTGACCCTCCTTTTGTGAATAATCATAATCAATTAACTTCACCCATTCAATGGTTTTGTGGCTTTGTCCATTCTTGTTAAGTTTTCATACATTAGCCATAGGTTTGATTTATCTTAGTTGGTTGATGTCAATCTCACCTATTTGTCCTTAGTTGATTGAATTGTAAGTCTTCCTTGCTTATTATAGGGTTAACCCCTCACTAGCAAGTTGAAGCTTTTCTCACATGGTGGACTCGTTGTTTTATAAGGTTGAGTTTTCTCCCGTGGATAACGTAAGACCTTAAGGCTTGTGTTTAAAATTGAATCCACTAACTTTTGGAAATCTTTTAGCCGAACTACGGCGTTTTGATCCTTACCTTTGATGGAAGGTACGTAGGCAACGGGTTCATCCGTTCGAACACAAAAATAATTAACTTGTATATTCTTTCCTCATCATCCCAATCATGTTTGCACAATAAATATTTCATAACAAATAACAATTTTATACAACAAGTGTGAAAAGGACTCCCTAGGAGTACCTAGGACGTGATGGGTGCCTAACACCTTCCCATTGCGTAATTTACCCCTTACTCAGACTCTCTGATCTTTTCATTAGTTTTCTATGTGTAAAACTTGTTAGGCTTTTGTTCGCTTTTTAGCCAGTCCTTTGGATAAATAAAAGAGCGGTGGCGACTCGAATTCATTGTATGCTTTGCTTATGGTTTAATCAATAAATCATATAGCGACGAATACACCGCTACAGTCTTCTACCCAGTATTCGGTAGTTGTAAATCCTATGTCGTTTTTCTCCCTATCGGAGTTTGTGCTTCCCCGCGGTATAGATGAATACTTGCTCAGTAACCGGCAATCATTCACGTTATCCCAGTGGAGTTTGTGGTTTTCTACCCAGTATTCGGTAGTTATAAATCCTATCGTTTGCTCCTCAGCTGAGTCTGTGGTCTTCTACCCAGTACCCGGTAGTTGTAAATCCTATTTCTCCCTTTTGCAGAGTTAACCTTGTTGTTCATCCTAACCGATGACGGTTACTCTTCCGTGGTTTTCTACCCAGTATTCGGTAGATGTAATCCCCTCTTTGTGGTTATCTTCATCAAGTATTCGATGTTGATATCCCCTCTTTCTTGTGGATAATTGCCGTATGCTAGCAATTTTATCCTCAGCGGGTCCTTTCACCGTTTGCCAGTGATATGTTCCCCGGATCATTGATTTTTTATCAATGCATCCTCAGCGGGTCCTCTTTCATTTACTGTTTGCTGGTAATGTCTGTTGTTCCCTTTGATCGGTCATCATTATATACCTAGTTTTGGTATCCCGATGCCTTTCTGTTCGGATGATTTATCCTTTATTAACCCAGTAACCGGTTGTGGATAATCTTCCATGCGAGTATATTATCTATGTTCTGACGGTAATAGCTAATATATCTCATGCACTCGTCGGTCGAAGCCTTCCGTGTTTCCCCAGTTGAGTAAGATTCGTTTTCCCTTTACGGAATCGAATATTCATTCTACCCCATTTGTTTGGATAATTGTCGTATGCTCGCAATTTATCCCCAGCAAGTCAATTCTCATTTATCCTTTGTTGATAATGATTGTTTCTCCCTTCGGTTGGTCACCTATAATATGCCCAGTAACTGGTATCCCTGGTGTTCCTTCCATGCAAGTATACTATCCATGGTCTGACGGTAATGGATAATATATCTCATGCACTCTTCAGTCGAAGTTTTGTCTTTCTTCAGTTGATTAAGATTCGTATTCCTTGTGGAGTCGAATGTCCATCCTTTAACAAGTTTGTTTTTGCTCTCTTCCAGGATGATGAGTGTTTTGGAACACAAACCAATTCACGATTTCGGTTGATTTATCCTTGAACAACCTACAACCCGGTTACGGATAATCTTCCACGCGAGTATATTATCTACGTTCTGACGGTAATAGATAATATTTCTCATGCGCTCTTTGGTTGAAGCCTTCTGTCCTTCTCCAATCGAGTACGATTCGTATCTCCCTTTGTGGAGTCGAATATCCATCCTAAAAAAAAAAAAAAAAATCAAGTCTGCTTTTCCAGCTTTCTTCAGGATGATGAGTGTTTTGGAAGTAAAAACCAATTCACGGCTCGGTCGGTCACCTATTATATACCCAGTAACCGGTATCCCTGGTGTTCCTTTCATGCGAGTATACTATCCACGTTCTTACGGTAATGGATAATATATCTCATGCGCTCTTTGGTTGAAGTTCTGTTTCTTCTCCAGTCGAGTAAGATTCGTATTCTTTGTAGAATCGAACGTCCATCTTGTAAGTTGAGTTTGCTTTTTCAGCCCTCCCTTCGGATGATGAGTGTTTTGGCAGTAAAAACCAATTCATGCTTCGGTCGGTCACCTATTATATACCCAGTAACCGGTATCCTTGGTGTTCCTCCCTTTCTGCTCCCTATTATGACCTTGGTCCCCTGTGGAGTCAGATTTCCCTGAGTTCAAATATACCTTTTTCAGGTCTTCCTCAGATGTTTTTGGTTGATTGATATCTCTCACCCTTATACCGGTCTTAGATATTCATTCTTCCTGAGCTTGTTACCCAGTAATCGGTAACACCTCATCCTTTTGCTTCCTCTGGAGAGTCTTTGTTAGACATTCCCCAGCGGAGTTTCTGTTGTGATTCACCCTTTTGCTGTATTGGCATTTTCCCCAATATATGCAATTTTCCCCAGCAGGGAGGTTCTGTGTGAATCTTTCCCCAGCCTGAGTCTGGATTTTGATCCGAAGTATCTTTTGTGGATAGTTTTGCTGTGTTGGCGTTTTCCCCAATGCATGCATCTTTGAGTCAGCTTGTGTCTTTCCAATGGTTTGTTCCCTTTGGAAATCCTGTCTCCCAGTTTTGAGTCGTGACCTGCTCACGCAGTCTCAGACTTTTATTCCCAATACAGTCTCCCCAGTTCTGAGTCGTGATCTGCTCACGCATTTCTTTTTATATCCCCATAAGAGTCCTCGTTTCAGTCTCTGATCCTGGCGAGTGTATTACTCTAATGGATTGTCTTTTCTTCTTTGTGGACCCATATTCCCACAGAGTTTGTTTTGTTTTGCATACATACATTTGCATCATGAGGTCTCTTAGGGACCAAAATTTGTCTCTTTATTGTTATTTAAGCCCATTCTACCGCGTCGAGATGAAGATTTTAACCTTCACTTATCCGGCTAGAATGACCTTAAATATGGGGCATCTGTAAGACCCCAATTTTGTCCCTAAGATCCCTCATGGCATCATATCATATCATTGCATAGCCTCAAGGATCTTTGAGCATCTTGCTTCCTTTCCTTGTGGGCGGGGTCTCCTTGTGAGTGGTTCTAGATCACCAGGAATTGTTTGCATTGTATATCCTTGCTTTTCTTGTTTAATCACTAACCAAAAGTACCAAAAATATCTCATCTAACATTTGTTTTGCAGTCTAAGCAAGCACAGGTCAAAGCAATTCATGGTTTTCCTTTGAGCAAGAGCAGAGGGTATTTTCTTGGTATGAGGACCTCATGACATTGTATTGAGCTTATATGAGCTAGAGGTTCATTTTGGAGCAAATTCCCCAAGAGGTTGAAGCTCAAATTCATCAGACATTGCCAAGGTCATCTGAGGACCATTCAATCAACTATACAGCCAATTGAAGGCTTTGAAGTGTGGGAAATGATTTGAGAAATCCCATTCATGTTCAAACAAGGCGTATTCATCATGTAAAACCTCTACCTTGAAGAATTTGAAGCCAGTGCAAAAGTTTCCAAAAATGGAAAGTGACCTGTAATTTCAAGTTTCCAAAAATGGCAAGTTTTTGGACCAAATTCAACTTGACTTTCCAACATTAAAGAAGCTTCAAATGAATTTTTGTCCAACATGAAAGTTTAAGATCTCTCTCTCCCATTTCCAAAAGGTCCAAGATCATGAGCATCTGATGAATGGTTGAGGAGATACGGCCAAATGATTGCAATGTGTACATGGAACTTCAACAAGCCATAACTTTTGATCCAAAGCTCCAAAATGAGTCACTCTTTTTGCATAATGCTTGTCATGACCTATAATTTCCAAATCCATCATTACATTGCATGAAATTTATTCATATGATTATTGGCCCATGCATGAACATTTTGGAGGGAAAGTTGGAAATTCAAATTTCTTGCATCATACATGATTAATTCCAATCCAGTTATGTGCATGAGATGATTTTAAGTGAAATACACCTCCATATGCTACTGTTCACGTCCAAATTTGCCATGCACCACACACTTTTCCAATTTTGGTCATGCACCTTATTTTCACTAATCCTAATTAACTCATGCCTAATTTTGATTTGGAAGTGATTAGGAGACCATATATAAATCAAATAATAACAAAATTCTGGAGTTTTTTTCAGATTCTAGATCTAGATCCAAGTTCCCTCCAAAAATTCTCTCATTCCAAATTTGAGAATTCTTCACATAACACGTGAATTTTATTGCATATTCGTGTTCTTTGATCATCATTGAGTGCAGATCAAGCTGTGGATTGAAGGTTTTGGTGAAAAATCAAGCAAATCGTGCATGAACACATGAACATGGAGTTTTGAGTTTCAGCAAGATCCAAGCCAATTGAAGCATCAAATCGTGTACCAGACTTCATAGCAAGGTTGAGGAAGGAAATTTGGAGCTGGAGAGCACTTGAATCCATTGAAACAATTCACTGTTCTTTAGGTTGGTTAAAATTCGCATCTCTTAATTCTTTAAATCATTTCCATGTTTATGTAGATCCTTTCATGCTGATTATCCTGATGCTTTTAGAATTTGAAATGGATGATTATTGGTTGAGTTATGCTGAGTAGAAGTTTTGTAGATCAAAATGTTTCTCTTTGATTTGCATTGGTTAGGAAGAATTATTGTGAATTGATGCTGGATTTAGAATGTGCATGAGATAAGCTTTCGATTGGAATAATTTTCATGTGATTCTGGAAAAAAATTGGTGAGAGTTACTCTAGCGCCACCGTCTCCACGAAGAAGACGGTGGAAACAACCGCTGGCCACCACGCCTAGGGTTTCCTGGTTCAGCTCGCTCAGATCCACTGTAGATGAGCCTTTCACCACGCTGTACCGTGTTCGATCCTCCCCGCATGCATTTCTTTATTTTCATTTTTATTCTCCACTTAACCAAACGACTGCGTTTTGGAACTTTGCGCCATACCTCCATTCGATTCCCATTGGCAGTGCTTTTGGATTTATTTCTTCAGCGCCTTCTATTTTTTTTATGTACATGGTTCGATCCTCCTCTCCAGCATTTTTCAAAATTAACCAAACCATTTCTTCTTTCCCTCCACTTTTTGACATGCATTTATGTGACATTTCAATTTTATTTCATCCAACTTTGAAAAATCATAACAATTAGAAAATTAATCCAAATCACTTCCAATTTTTTGCTACATGTTCATTTGGATGTCTATTATTTTGTGGTTATGATTTCATGATTTTATCATTTCTGGATTTTTAACTGTGGACTGTTAATTGAACATGATGCAAAATGTGACATGTTGTACCAATTCTATTGTGAAATGCTCATACATTGGCCAATTGATTTGAAATTTGGTATGCTGATTCCCAACATGTTGCATGATTTTTGAGGCTTGGTTGTGCATTTTTATCATATTTCATCTCTGTTTTAGACACATGAATGCATGGTGTGACAATGTGTGTCACACAATTTGATGTCATGCTTGTTCATTTTCATATACATGTCAATTGATCTTTTCTGATTCCAATTTTTTGCATGCTGCTTGTGTTTAACATGTTGTGTGCACATAAAAAATTTCATGGTTATTTGATTCATTACATGGATTTGCTTATTGATTTGGATTTGGTCCTTTTTAAGACATGTTCTTACTTGATTAAATGTGCTTCATGTTGAATATCCACTTCTGTTTTGACTTTTTGCTTTGCCTTTGACCCTAGTCTTTGCACTAGTGGTTTGTACTCACCTTTTGAGCTTTGTATTTCAGGTTCAAGCAAATTAGCCATAACGATTGATGTGATCTCATTACTTGAGATGCAAGTTACTTTGGTTAACTAACCTTGTTGTGTGTAGGTCATTTGAATGATGAAACAATTTGAGTTGCTTGCGCTTTGTACTTTGCTTGGTGTAACACTGTTGATTGGTTTTGTCTGTTTTCTGTTTATCTGTCTGGGTTACTAATTGACTAGCCTTTTGTACAGGTACTTTAGCCGCTTTTTGCTCATTACTTGAGCTTTGCTTTGCTTGTGGTTGGTTTACCACTTAGGTAACCTCTCCAACTCCATGTAGTCTGGAAGCCCTGTCGTTTCTGTTTGGCAGGCATTTGGCTGAAGTCCTCCTTAAGAGGCAATGTCTGTGTTTGTTTAATTTTGTGCTAAAGACCTCTTTGTCGAGGCAAGTGACTTAAGTCCTCCTAAGTGAAGAGGCAATTGGCAGATAGAAGGGATTTGCAATCAATCTCCTGCTATTCAGTTGAGTCTTTCAAAGAACATCATGGGACACTTCTGCCTGTGTTATCTACCGAGGTTGTTGAAGGACTTTTGAGCATGTTGGTTCAGTTCTATGATCCTCTCTACTGGTGCTTCACCTTTCCCGATTATCAGTTTATGCCTACGTTGGAGGAGTATGCCTATCTCTTGGGTATACCCGTATTTGACAAGGTGCCTTTTAGTGGATTAGAGGAGATTCTGAAATCTCAAGTCATAGATGATGCTCTTCATTTGAAGAAGTCCGAGATTGATGCAAATATGATAAACAAATGAGGTATCTGAGGTCAGACTTCTTAGTTTCTGATTGGGAGAGCTACCACTTTTGCTCAAATCGGTAGTTCGGACACCTTTGAGACTATCTTCGTATTTCTTATCTATGGTCTAGCATTGTTCCCTAACATTGATAACTTTGTTGATGTTAATGCCATTATAATCTTCTTGATTAGGAATTTTGTTCCAACTTTGTTGGGTGACATGTATTTCTCCCTAAATCTAAGGAATTACAAGGGTAATGGAACCATTGTGTGTTGTATCCCTCTTCTGTGCAAGTGGTTTATTTCGCACTTGCCTCAGACACCAATATTCCTAAAGAACGGGCAATGTCTACCGTGGTCTCAGAGACTTATGTCTCTCACTAATGATGATATTACTTGTTATAATTTTGTATGTGATATCTTGAAGGTTATTGATAATTATGGTGAACTCTCTAATGTTCCTTTCATTGGCACACAAGGAGGAATCAACTACAACCCTAATTTGGCTCGTCGTCAACTTGTGTTCCCCTTGAAGGAAGAACCTAATAACATTCAATTAGAAGGTCTATTCTATCAAGAGGCTAAAGATTCCCAAAACTTGAACAGTAGGATGGTGCGTGTGTGGCATAATGTTCATAGGAAGGGAAGAGCTGAGCTTGGACCATGCAATTGCGTAGATTTGGAACCTTACACTAGTTGGTGAAGAAGAGAGCCTTAGATATTAAGTTGTCGTATGCTTGTGAAAGACCTATGTATATGGTTATGGTTGAGCCATCAAATCTTCTTAACCAAGACGTAGAGGATTTGGAAGACAGACTAGCTAAGATGAAATTGTAAGTGGATTTGTAACTTGAGATGAAAGATAAGGATGCACTTATTGAGATCCTCTAAGATCGTGCAGTTAAGAGAGAGAGAGAGGGCCAGAGGATTTATTTTCCTCTAGTATCCCTCAGTCTTCCGGTGCTTGGAAGAAGATCTTCGATCAGCTCGTCACCGAGAAAGCTCATATGAAGACCGCTTACGAGTCAGAAATCAGAAGCATTCGAAGGAAGTACATGCACATAGCCAGTTCATCTGATGCAATTGCTAGGGATCTTTAGGATGCTATTTTCCTTTTCTCTTGTATTTGTATTTTGGTTTCTGAAATTGTACTCAGTGTAATCCTTCCAAATATTATGAATGAAAATGAGATTTTATGGTCAATTCAAATTGTTATTATTGATTACTATTATTGAAATATTTGCAAATAAGACTTTGTATGTTCCTTGAAAATAATTAAAAAAAACAATGCATTCATGCATCATTTGTATCATAGGTTTCTTGTATTCTAGCCCTTTGTTGTATGTTCCTTGAAAATAATAAAATAAATAAATAACATTGCATTCATGCATCATTTGCATCGCAGGTTTCTTGCATTCTAGCCCTTCGGCCAGGTGTCTCATGATCTTCATCTTTGTAGAAGCCAAGCTGACGCATCAATGCAGCACTCGTGCTAATCATCAATGTAAGATGGATCAATTAGAACAAGAAAACTATGAACTCAAAGAGGAGGTTGCTAGACTTACTACTCTTATGGAATCTCTCATCACAGCTCAGAGTCAGATGGCTCAAATTCCTGCAACTCTGCAACAACGGACAGTTATCTCTGAGATTACCTCAACGCCCGTGTTTGTGGCTCCAGTCAACCAGCCTACGCACTTTATACTTGTAGAATTCCCTTGGGGAATTCTTCCAAACTATATGCCTGAGGGTTATGCTCATACCATTGCTCCTATGCCGGCATCTCGCTCGGTTATGTCTACTTCTTCTCCTGTTTTGCATGTCATGCCTCATGTTGAAGAGATTATCTACCATGCTGAGTCGTCTGAAGGTCCAAATATGTATGAAAATATGGATGAAATGAAGGATCAGTTCCAAGAACTAAAGAAGAAAATAAAGACCCTGAGGGGAAAATATTTGTTTGGGAATAGCGCTTCTGAGCTCTGCTTGGTGCCCAATGTGAAGATCCCTGTTAAGTTCAAGGTCCCTTATTTTAACATCATAATAAGGTGAGACATGACCTTCTTCCTCTCATAGTTGTTGTCCTGATTATTGTTGTGATTGTTATTATGAGTACACTGTTGTTGTTGAGGTTGGACTGTTGCTGATTGAACGGCAGACTTATTGGCAAACACTAGAATAACAGAAGACACTTGATGATGTTGTTGATGAGATCTGGAACTCTTCTTAACATAAGGCTTCCTTCGCCTCTCCACAATCACTGAATTAGTTTTTCCATCCTTCTTTTTCGAGAAACCACCCCCATACTTCTTATTGGTTGCCGCTTCTTCTCTAGACAATCTGCCCTTATGGTCACCTTCCTCTAGACGCATCCCCATCGTCTCTTATTGTCAAAATTTTGGTGCATCCAAAAAGTCCTTCGTCTATGCCTGAACCACTGTTGTGGTGGTATAAGCATGATTAGCATTGTGCCTATCATCAAGGGGCACCAGGCCATGATATTGAGAACTGTTATCCGTTGAAATACGAGGTTCAATGATTGGTAAGAAGTGGTATGGTGTCCTTTGAGGATCGTGCACCGCTGTTACCCGCTCATGGTAACTCCTCTATAAATATGGTGGATGGTTGTCCCGGTGAGTACATAATTTATGATGTATGACATGTCAAAATATCCTTGGTAGAGCTTCATAAGACTTTGTGTTAGATTAATGAATGTGAACATAATCATGATGGTTGTATCATTTGTAGTGTCAATCCACGTGGGTGCATGATTGTGAAGAGGGATATTCAAAGGTTAATGGATGAAGGTATGATTCAAATCAACCAAGTTAGAAATCTGGATGATGACGTGAATGTGATTGTTTCAGTTTTCAAAACTCCTGAACGAGTGGTTATTCAGTATGAAGCAATAGATCGGTATCTTCGTTGGTGATACGGTTGACGAGCCTAATCTCGTATGAATCTGATAAGGTTGGGCCTTACAAGTACGATGATACTATGATCAAAGATGGCCAAGAGGTTCCTCTTCCCGCAGCTACTTCATTAGTAAGCATTGTTGACATTGTCAAGGTGACCCGAAGCGGTCGAGTGTTTAGTCTGGTATTCCCGAAGGCTGTTGAGAATGTTGTAGTTGGAAATAAGGTCGAGGTGGTTGTTCCTTTGTGTGGTCCTATTAACACTCCAATCTGTCGGTTTGGTGAGTCCAATAGTTTGAAGAATAAAGATGATAATGATGAAGTACTCCTCCTGATAAAGAAGAGTGAGTTTGACATCGTGGAGCAGCTACTCCAGACGTCCTCCAAGATTTTTGTTTTTATCTCTATTGATGAATTCTGAAAGACACCATGAGCCTTTACAAAAAGTATATGTTGAACATGATGTTACGGTTGATCAATTTGATCACATTGTTGCTAACATTACTGCATGCAACAATCTCTGTTTTTGTGACGAGGAGCTTCTAGAAGAAGGTAGGAACCGTAATCTGGATCTCCATATATCCATGAAGTGTAAGGAGGATGCCTTATCCAATGTCTTAGTAGATAATGGTTCATCTTTAAACATTCTACCCAAGTCTACCTTGGCTAGGCTATCTTATTAAGGAGTACCCATGAGATATAGTTGTGTGATTGTGAAGGCGTTTGACGGTTCTCACAAAATTGTCATTGGAGAAGTTGACCTCCCAATTAAGATTGGTCTGAGCGATTTCCAAATTACTTTCCATGTAATGGATATCCACCCGTCCTATAGCTGCTTATTAGGAAGGTCATGGGTTCATGAAACAAGTGTTATCACGTCAACTTTAGACTAAAAGCTCAAATTTGTCAAGAATTTGATGCTTGTTATTGTTGGAGGTGAGAAGGCATTGTTGGTGAGCCACTTATCATATTTCATATATGTTAAAGCCGAGGAAGTTGTTGGAACTCCATTCTAAGCTTTGTCTGTTGATAATGTGATCCAGAAGACTGGGGCATTCATGTCTTCTTTGAAAGATGTGCAAGAGATTGTTTAGGCCGATGACATAGACAATTGGGGTCGTGTCGTGGAAGTTGTTGAGAACAAGAATCGGGCCGATTTGGGATTTGAGCAAGGGCTGTTCAGGAAGGAAGTAAAGGCTATGCAATAGATTTTCCGTAGCGGAGGGTTCATCCACAAGGAAGAACAACACCTAGCTGCGATCCTTCATGAAGATGAAGATGAAGAAGAAGGCATAACCAACTTTGCAACACATGGTCAGATTTGCAACAATTGGGTTGTTGTTGATGTTCCTGTTATATTTCATCTTTCAAAGTAATATACCTTATTGTTTAAAGAAAAAATCCATCTCCTATTCCTAAGGGAGAAGTGAAAATATTGTCAGGCATTTTCAATTATCATCAATAAAATGCAATTTTATTCATCCGTATTTATGTTGTTTAGCTTTTGCTTTTTTCTGAAAGTGGTAATCACAAAAAACATAAACACACAATAATTTCCCCAATATCTGCATAATATTTGTTTGCACTTCACATTTCTAAAATCAAAATATCAAATCATTATGCAGGTTGCTTCTTAAACCTATTGAAAATAATGACGCTACTCCCTCTCCGAACTTTGATTTCCCTGTGTTCGAAGCTGAGGAAGAGAATGATAATGAATATGTTTCTAATGAGTTATCCCGTTTTCTTGATCATGAGGAAAGAACCATTCAGACATTTGAAGAACAAATTGAGTTGGTAAGTTTGGGTTCCGAAGATGATATCAAGGAAGTCAAGATTGGGTCACAACTTCATCCAGAAGTCAAGAAGGGGTTGATTGAGCTTCTCCGGGAGTACTCTGATGTGTTTGCTTGGTCTTATCAAGACATGCCAGGTCTTGATACCGATATTGTGGAGCACAGATTACCGTTGAAGCCGGTGTGTTCGCCAGTCAAGCAAAAGTTAAAAAGAACTCATCCTGACATGGTAGTGAAGATCAAGGAAGAAGTCCAAAAGAAGATTGATGTCGGTTTCCTTGTTACCTCTGAATATCATCAGTGGGTGGCCAATATTATGCGTGTTCTGAAGAAGGATGGAAAAGTCTGCATGTGTGTCCACTATAGAGACTTGAACAAAGCTAGTCCTGAAGATGATTTTCCTCTACCACACATTGATATGTTGGTAGATAATACAGATAAGTTCAATGTCTTCTCTTTTATTGACGGGTTTTCCGGTTATAATCAGATAAAAATGGCACCCAAAGATAGGGAGAAGACCAAATTCATTACGCCTTGGGGAACATTTTGTTACCGAGTGATGCCTTTCGGTTTGAAGAATGCTGGTGTAATATACCAAAGAGCCATGACCACTCTTTTCCATGATATGATGCATAAAGAGATTGAGGTTTATGTTGATGATATGATTGCCAAATCAAGGTCTGAAGATGAGCATGTTGAGCACTTATTAAATTTATTCCAGCATTTGAGGAAGTACAAACTATGCTTGAATCCGAATAAGTGTACATTTGGTGTCTACTCTGGTAAGTTGTTAGGACTTATTGTCAGTGAGAAGGTGTAGCGTTAAGTTCATGACCATTAAGCTATGGATAAACTTAACGTAAGTAAAACGAGAGTCGCCACCGTGCTTTTATTGTTTCCAATGGAAAAGGGAAAAGTATGAACAAAACCCAAAGATAAGAATTTTTCAAATCAAAACTAATAAAATGCCAGAGATTACAGGTAAGGGGGTTGGTTGCACAAAGGGAAGGTGTTAGCACCCAAAGTGTCCTTGGTACTCCTAGGGAGCCCTTTTTTATGTGTACATGTATTTTGGTATAAAATGATGATTGCAATAAATAGAGTGTTGGGATGAGAAAAGAATTCATTAATTATATTTTTGTGTTTGACAAGACCTTCGTACTTGTGCCTACGTACCAATATAAAAATGAGGGATCAAAACCTCGTAGGTCATGGTAACAATTTCAAAGTGAATGAGATACTTTTAACAAAAGTTTAAGTTTAAGAGAGGCACAAAAGGCCTAAAAAGGTTTTAATGAGTGTTAGTTCTTTTTGTCTTTTGAAATTTTAAGTCAATTATAGTTAAGTTAATTTACAAATTTGATTAAGAAAAGAGTTTGAAAATACAATGGCATAAGGCCAGAGTTTCTAATTTGCAACAAGGTCTAAGTTTAGAAATCACAAGAAAAGAAGATTTTGAAAGGGGGGAGATATTTTTAAATTAAAGAAGTGGGAAGAGATGAAGAGACTAATCCTAAGAAAAAATTTAAAAGTTAAGAGTTGAAAAGATTTGACCAATGGGATTCAATCCAATAAACAAGAATGTCATATAGAAACCCAGATTTCCCTTGGACTTTAGAATCAAGCAATATCAATACCCAAATAGCAAGATGAATAGCAAGGCATCAAATAAAGATAGCCACATCCAAGCTTAGCAACTCCATGATCTTCTTCATAATCTTCCATGTATCAGATGACATAATCCTTGAATGGCTCAGAGATAGGCACTGGACACAGGTTTAAAGTAGCAACTTCACTAAGATCATGTAGCAGATGAACTTAAAAAGGGGTCTCAATACTTGAACCAGATGAAAGTTTTCTTCCCAAGCACTTGGTCTCAAAAAAGTTGGCATTGGTCAAGTCCTTTTGCATAGGGAATGTTGCCTAATTCTAAGTCCAATGTCTCAGATCAAATCCAACAGTCCACACAAGTGTCTTTTAAGGTTTTTGTTGTTATTATGTACATTAAGGTCAAAAGACCACAAACAAAATACACAAACAAGTATATACAATCACAATGTATTCACAAGGTATGGCTCAAATGGTATGAATAATTGCAAATGGATAAAGACTTGAATTTAAAGTGCATAGAAGTGAATGGTTTGAAATTAACTGTTAGTTGATGTTAGTTGATTAAAAGTTAGTATTGCTTTTGCTTTTAAATTGTTTAAGTCATTCTTTGGAGAATACTCAACCCATTATTTACAAGTATGAATCCTTGAACCAAGACATTTTCCAAAGGAAGGAAAAAAGGCCAAGCTTCCACACAATACCATGAAAGGGAGGAGACTTACAATCTCACTTACTAGAATGATATGTTTTTTGGGTCAAAATTTAGCGCTATGTTAAGCAATCGTAATTGGATTTATGTAGAAGTCACAACTATTTGAGGCCGGGCAATAGAAATTTTAGTGTTAATGCATGTTAGAGATATGGTATTATGAACCATACTCCTAAAACATACCACACTCAAAAGGAAATGCAAAATGGGTGAACCTAATCTCATCCATACTTATGTTGATTTTGCAATTAACTAGCCTTAGGATATAGAGATATCATAAGTCCATGAAATGAATGAGAATAGAATGAGAATAAGATGAAGAGGGAGGTGGAGTGGAATCAACACAAATTGGCCAAAGGAGGACTTTTATCAAATTAAAATCATTCATTCATTTTGGGAGATGAAATGTACATTTCATCAATCCTTAAATCCAATGGTTTTGACTTAACAAAGTCAAATCAACCTTGACTAAGGCCCAACAACAATAGTCAAACTCAACAAGTCAACGCAAATAGCTCAACACAATTTATTGGCAATTAAACAATTAAAAATCAATTAAAAAAACATTAAATTAAATTATGGTTGGTCAAAATCCTAAAACCTCATCAAAACACCAAATAAATTGCCATGAGATTTATAATAGGTTAAACAAGGTCAAAGGATCTTGGAGAAAAAATTTCATTTATTTTGGAAACTTAAAAGTATTTTTAATCAATTAAAAATATGCACAAAATCAATTAAATTATGAAAAATATTAATAATGATCCAAGAACTAATTTTAATTCAGAAAATGAAAGAGGAATTTATTTGAAATTTTTTGGTGAAAGTCTCATATATTTTGGATCAATATTAAAATTAATAACAATAAAACTAAAAATCAGAAAATGCTAAAATACGTGGACCACTAGATCTCCCTCATTAATTAAGGTGGCAGATCAAGTGGATCTTAGCACGCGTTCCATGATGGACCTAAGTCAATGCGCTGCAAGGATGGTAATCAAAACCAAAGCGTGAGACTAAAACAAAATGAATGGATCATATGGTCTGAGACATCCCAACGCACCGCCAGAGCTACAACTCCGGTCTTCTTCTCCGGTGGACCTCACCAGACTGATCCACCCTCAACCATCACCAAAATGAAAAAGGAGGACATGAATATAAAGTAAAAATGCTCAGGAGCTCGAATATGGCCTCAATTTCATCTAACTTCAAGTATATTGAAAGATACAGGGAGTTGAATTTTGAGGATTGTAAGACCCCAATTTTGACCCTAAGATCCCTCATGCATTTCATCATAAGCATTAGCATTGGGATCATACCTTGGTATCCTCCTTACCCCTTCTTCATTGGGTTTGTTTTGGGGGAGATCACCAAGCACTTTGTGATTATATCATACTCTTATATTATCTTCTACTAACTAAAATACCAAAAATATGTCTTTGTAGTTGTCTAACTCTTTTGTAGGTAGGGGACATGATATCCTTGATTCATTGATCATATCTAGGGTTTGAGACCCTCATGAACAAAAAGAACAATCAAGAATTTATTCAAGAAAGGTTATGAGCATCATGTATGAGTCCCAATTGTTTCTACATTTTATATTGATCAAGTTTGCTTCAAGAGTTTGAGGGTGATTTGCCTTGGAAACCCTAGTTTGACTGGGTATCTTGAGTGACTTCTCCAACAAGCTATCTCACTAATTGATCAAATTTCTCATGGGAAATTTCAAATTTTGTCATCCCATGCATATATGATCTACCATGAGCCAAGAAAGTCAAGAGATTTGGAAATTAGCAAGTTGGTTGCTGGTGGTTGGCCAGATGAATTCATCTGATCAAAATTGGGTCTCCCTAGACCCTATCTCCTACAATTTTCACCATATGAAAATGATTCCGAGAGAAAACTTACTCTAAATGACATTATAAACAACTTTCATGTTGAGACCTAGAGCTAGTTTTGCTTGGAAAATCATTTTCTATGTTGAAACATTATAGGTAATTTTGTCTAAACCCTAATTTGAAAGTCAACTTCCCAAGGCCATAACTTGCTCAATTTTTATGAGATGAAATATTTACAGGTTGCACAATCAAATTCAATGTGTTTAATTCAACTTTGATGTATGGAGTGGGAGCTGATTCAACTTCTTTGCACATGTGATATGAGGCTACATTATAGGTCACTTTTGACCTATACCATTGATCAAGTGATTTTGCCAAACTTCAAAAATGCATAACTCTATCATTTCAAATCCAAATGACATGAAATTTCTAACCATTTTTAAGGTCTTAGAGAGAGCTACAACTTTTAGGAAGACACTTTTCTCATTTGAAGCACCCCTAAAAAATTAAGCAAGGTGGCATATTGAGACATATGGCTTGACACTTACAAAATTTTCAATATGTCAAATTTTTCCAAACTTCCACCTCAAATATCTCCAAGTTCCAAGCTCCAAATGAAAAAGTGTTCGACATAAAACTTGTCCCTCTTGATCTCACCTTTCCAAAGAGATAAAATTCATGTATTTTCGATGAGAAATGCATAGGCTGCGCATGGCTTAAATAGGCTGGTATCATGTGTCATGGATCAAACTTCAAATTCAAATTCTCAATTGCCTTGCATTCCAAGCTTGCTTTAACATATCTGAACTTAAAATTTGGACTTTTAGCAATCATTTGATGGGCCTATGCGCGCCCATGCAGCTGCTTACCTCACTTTGCCAATTTTAGAAACTTGAATGGAGTGTGCAATTAACACTTGAATCCTCTATAAATTGAAGCTCAATTGCTCATAATCAAGACACACACTACGCAAGCTTTGATTCCCCACAGAAAACCCTTCACATTGAGAGGATAAACCTGAGAAATTCAACTGAATTTGAGCTTGAATCTCCATTGTTTTGGAATTCAATTCTCCAAGAGTCCTTTGATTCTAAGTCATTCCATTCCTCTTCTGTAAGCTATTGGAGTGAAGCAAAGCACAATTCAGATCGAGATCTAGAAAGTTCAGACCTTCATTGAAGGTAAATTTCAGAAAATTTGATCTCTTTGATTCTCCTTGTTTCTTGCTCAATTCTCTTGATTATTATGTTGGCTGAAGTCCTACCAATGTAGGCAAGGTGTTTGAGTTGTTTTGATGATGAATCGAAGCAACTCAGATCATGAACCTCATTTTTCAATTCCACATATCTCTCAATATAGTTGGAATTGGAAGAAATGGAGATGATATTCTTGCTCAGTGATGTTTTCTCTTTAAAATCATGTCCCTGTTTGAAATTTTGGTGATGGTTGACGATGACCAGTCCAACGAGGCTCGCCGGAGAAGACAACCGGATCTCTGGCTCCGGTGATGATGTGTCTAAGGTCCAAACCATGTGATCCTTGCTCCACGTTATAATCTCAGCCGTTCCTTTTGATTAACACATTTGCCACGCAGTTGACTAAGGTGTTGGTAGAATGCGTACTATGGATCATCAAATCTGCCACCTATATTAATGAGGGAGATTCGATGATCCACGTATTTTTGTAATTTCTGATTTTTCATTTAATTCCATTATTTTCAATAATTCATAATAAATTTAATATTGATCCAAAAAATATGGGAGTTTCACCAAAAATTCTCAAATATTTTTCTCTTTCATATTCTGAATTAAAATTATGTTTTGGATCATTATTAATATTTTACATGAATTGATTGATTTTTCATTTGTTTTTAATTGTTTAAAAATATTTTTAAGTGTCCAAAAATTATGAAATTTTTTATCCAAGGTCCTTTGTCCTTGTTTGACCGATGATAAATCACATGGCCATTTATTTGGTGTTTTGGTGTGATTTTACGATTTGGACAAAACATATTTGAATTTAATGCATTATTTTGATATTTTTAATTCAATAAATGTCATTTTTATTGTGTTGACCATTTGGATTGACTTATTTGAGTTTCTCATTTGTCGTTGGGCCTTGGTCAAGGTTGATTTGACTTTGTCAAATTAATATTATTGGATTTAGGGGATTGATGGAATGTACATTCCATCTCCCAAAATGAATGAATAATATTAATTTGGTAAAAGTCCTCCTTTGACCAATTTGTGATCTCATTCATCCCTTTCCCTCTTCATCTAATTCCCCTTCTTTATCCATTCATTTCAATTGGCCAATGACATCTCAAAAATCCTAATGCTAGTTGATTGAAAGATTAACATGAGTATGGATGAGATTAGGCCACACCTTTTCATATTTTTTTTTGTGTGGTATGTTTAATGAGCATAGTTCTTAATACTATGTCTCCAACATGCATTAACACCAAAAGTTTATTGCCCGGCCTCAAATAGTTGTGACTTCTACAGAAGTCCAATTACGATTGCTTAACATAGCGATAAATTGGTGGCATAAAAAGGCATAAGCATTCTAGTTAGTGAGATTGTAAGTCTCCCCTCTTCCATGGTATTGTGTGGAAACTTGGCCTTCATTCCTTCCTTTGGAAGATGTTTTGGTTCAAGGATCCATGTTTGTGGCAAGTGGGTTGAGTGCTCTCCAAGGAATGTCTTGAAATCAAAATTAAAACAAAACTAACTATTAACTTACTAACCATTAACTTTACTTTCAAGCTTTTATTTTTAATACAATTTACTTTTATTAGTCTGTTATCATTAGTCATTGTACATATCATTCTAATTGTTTATGTTTATGCAATTTTCACTTTGTCAACTTGGACTATATTATGTGATATATTTTGTTGCTTTGTTTGTTTGATTGGTCTTTGACCACTAATGCACATAATAATAACAAAAACCCTAAAAGAAAATTTGAGTGGACTGTTGCTTTGATCTCCCCAATTGGACTTAAAATTTAGGCAACATTCCTTTGCTAATGGACCTGGCCAATGCCAATTTGTTGAAAGACCTTGTACTTGCAAGTTTGAATTCATCTGATACATCATTCAAGATCTCTCAAGATTCATCTACAACATTGATCCATGTTAAGCTGTTATGTTGAACATGTGACTTGTGGATTTCATCTGCTAGATATTTATTTGATGTCTTTTCTCTTCAAGATTGATATAATTGTGCATTTATTTGATGCTTGATTCTAAAAAGTCCAAGGGAATTTTGGGTTTCTATTGACATATTTGAATATTGGATTTCTCCCATTGGGTCAGATCTTTTCAACTTTAAACTTTTAAATTTCTTGTATCTAGGGTAGTCTGTTCATCTTCTCCCTATTTCTTCAATTTCAAAATCTCTCCCTCCATTTTCAAAACCTTCTTTGTGTGAACTAGTTTTTGTTCTAAACTTAGACCACTTTTGCAAAAAGGTAGAAACTTTGGCCTTATGCCATTGCATTTTCAAACTTATTTTCTTAAATCAAACTTGTAAACAATCTTAACTATACCTGACTTAAACTTTCAAAAAATCCAAAAAGAACTAACACATTCAAACCATTTTAGGCCTTTGTTCCTTTCAAACTTAAATTTTGTTAAAACCAACATACTCACTTTGAAATTATTAGCACGAACCACGAGGTTTTGATCCCTCATTTATATGTTGGTACTTAGGCACGAGATCGAAGGTCTTGTCATACACAAAAATATAATTAATCAATTCTTTTCACCCCCCCCCCCCCATTCTATTTGTTTGTAAACATCACTTTCTACAAAATAGATATGCACACAAAAAGGGCTCCCTAGGAGTACCTAGGACACTTTGGGTGCTAACACATTCCCTCTGTGTAACCAACCCCCTTACCTGTGATCTCTGACTTTTATTAGTTTTTATTTGAAAAATTCTTACTATTTGGGTTTTGTTCGCATTTTTTCCCTTTTCCCTTGGAAACAATAAAATCGCGGTGGCGACTCTTGCTATTTGATCTTTAGCTTGTCAATAGCTTAATGATCACGAATTTCCCGCTACAGAAATTAAGTGGCGACTCTGCTGGGGAGTAGTCTCCAGTGGGTTTAGCCTACTTTTTGTGTGAATATATTTGTATATATGTGATGTTTGTATATATGTATGTGTGATATAATCTGCTTGTTGTGCTTGGTGATCTCTGAGTGGTGAGATAAGTTCTAACCCGAACTTGAGTGCAATTAAGATAGGAGGATGGTGTAAGACCCTAATTTTGTCCCTAAGATCCCTCATAGCATCATATCATAACATAGCATTGCCTCAAGGATCATTGAACATCTTGCTTCCTTCCCTGTGGGTGGGGATCCCTTTGAGAGTTGTTCTTGATCACCAAGCATTGCTTGCATTTGTATGTCATTGCTTTTCTTTTAATCACTAACCAAAATGTACAAAAATATGTCATTAAGCTTTGTTACTTGCAGCTTAAGCAATCAACAGTCAAGGCAGTTCAAGTAAATCTTGTGTGCAAGAGATGAAGTTTCCGTTGAGATATGGATCATGTGATCATTATTTTGAGCTTATGTGAACTATAGGGTCATTGTGGAGCATGTTCCCAAGTGGTTAAGGCCCCAAATTCATCAAAACAATTTCAGGTCATCTAAGGGCCTATGCAATCAACTGAAAAGTCAACTGTGAATTTTGAATTGAGAAATTGAGTTTCTTCATCCTATTCATGTCCAAATCATGCTTATTCATCATTTCAAAGATCAAGGTTAAAGAATTTGAAATCAAGTCAAAAGTTTCCAAAAATGGAAAGTGACCTATAAGCTTCAACTCAACTCAACTTCAACTCAACTTTCCAACACCAAATAAGCTTCAAATGAAATTTTGTCCAACATGAAAGTTGAAGATATTTCTCTCCCATTTCCAAAAAGTCTAAGATCATGAGCATCTGATGAATGGTTGAGGAGATATGATCCAATCATTGCCAAGTGTGCATGGAACTTCAAATGAGCATATCTTTTGAACCAAAGCTCCAATTTGAGTGGTTCTTTTTGCAATATTCTTCTCTTGACCTCTAATTTCCAAATCATGCATCACATTACATAAAATCTCATCACATAATCACTTGTGTATCCATGCCTTTTTTGGAGGGAAATTGCAAAGTTCAAAAATGGTGCATTGTATGGACTTTCTACCATTGCCATTGAGTTTAAAAAAGGATTTTAAGTGAAAATGATCAAGGGATTGGTACTGTTCACGTGTAATTAGCCCATGCACCATGCATTTTCAAAATTTTGCAAAACACCTTATTTTCATTAACCAAATTAAACATGGATTAGCAAGGTGATTAGGAAAGGATATAAGTACTCTAATCATAACAGAATTGAAGGAGGTTAATCACAATTCACCATTTCTAGATCCAAAATTCTCTCTCCCTCCAAAAATTTCTTCCATTCATAATTCAAATTTTCTTCAAATAGCATTGCAATTTTACTTCATATTCTTGTTCCCTAGCTTTGATTTAGTGCAGATCAAGTGTTAGATTGTTGAATTCGTGCAACAATTGTGCATAGCAAGCTCATGAAGATGAAGATGGAATTTCTGTTTTGAGCTAGATCTACACGTGTTCAAGCTTCCTTTTCTTCATCAAACATCATCACAAGCATTCTGGACTGGATTTGGATCATTTGGAGCTGAGGATCGTGCAATTTCAAGATTCTGTTCTTCAAGAGGTCAATTTTCGAACCTCTTAATTTTGAAATTCATGTACATATTCTGGTAGATCTTGTTTACCTGATGATTCTGAGCTAAAAATCGTGTGAAATGGTGCATTATTCATTGAGTTATGTGCGTTTGAAATTTTGCATCCAAAAATGTTCTTGCTCGATTCTCACTTGTTATGATGAATTAAGTCTAGATGTTTGTTGATCTATGATGTACATGGAATAAGGATTTGAGTGATATAATTTTTTTTGAATTCTGGACATTTCTGGAAATTTAGATGAGGTTCATGTGATGTTCATCTTCATCTTCATGAAGAAGATGAAGATCTTGCTGTTTTCCAGAATTAGCGACGGATTCGTCCAATTAGCGACGGACCTGGGTTTACTAGGGCTTTTGACCAAAACGCGTGCGTTTCATGTAGCGCGCTTCATTTTGAATTCTCCCTCGGTTCGATTCTGGCCGAAGCCTCTTTTTTCAAATCCATTCTATTTAAACCTTTTCCCTCCACTTTGCCATGCCTTGTTCATGTTTGAATTTCATTTTGTATGCTAACTTGTAAAAATCATAACTAATTGAAAAATGCATCAAATCACTCCCAATTTTTTTGCAAAATGATCCTTAGAATGTCTAGTTTTTTATGATCATGATTTCAAAAGTTGTGCATGGCAGGAATTTTATTTTCTCTAGGTTGATTGAACACATGTGCATTTATGACCTTGCCTTACTCTTTCTATCATGAAATGCTTGATTTTAATCCAATGGACATGAAAATTTACATGATGATTGTAGACACATTGCTGGATGTTGTAGGCTTGGTTTGGTATTTTACCCATTTACCATTTCTGTTTTATGCATGTGTTTGCATTGGTGTGACAATTTGTGTCACACATTTGGTCGTTCAACTTGTACCATTTAATTTCCATGCCAAATGATCTTGGATGCTTCTGATTTTTTGTATGATGATCATGTTAGATGTTTTGAATGCTCATGAATTTTTCCAGAATCATTTGAATCATTTCTGTTTTGATTTGGAATTTTCATTCATGATGATCAAATATGAGCTTTGAAATTGCCTTTGGCTTCTCTTGCTTGAAACATGGCCTTGCTTAATGATTTTGATGTGATCCTTTTTAGGACATGTTAATATGTGTTGAATTTCAGCTCCTGTTTTGAATTTTTTCTACACCTTTGACCCTAGGCTTTGACCTAGTGGTTTGTACTTACATGTGAGCTTTGAATTTCAGGTTTAAGCATCCAATAGTCCATGGTGGATGATGCTTCATCATTTGAATGTTGATATTTGCTTTTGATTGCTAACATTTGTTTCTTTGTAGGTTGATGATAACTCATTTGAGTTTGCGTCATGGCTTATGTGTTGTACATTGGGATTGTCTGTTTGTTATTGACTGTTGTCTGTTTGTATGAGTATTATACTGATTTGTTTAGTTGTTTCCACAGGTACCTAAGTTGCTTTAAGTTCATTTGAACTTTGTTTTGCTTTTGCTTGTGGTTGGCATACCACTTAGGTATAATCCCTAATCTTCATGTAGTCTGGAAGACCTGCTGTTATTGGCAGGCACCTGTCTGAAGCCCTCCTTAAGAGGCCATGTTTTTGTTTGTTTAATTTTGTGCCAAGCAGGTAAAATCCTCTTAAGAGGCAATTGGCAGATAAAAGGGATGTGTAATCCATCCCTTGCTATTCAGTTGTGTCATTCACTTTGCTCACACCATGTGTTGATGCATTGTGAATAAGAACCCAAGATCTTATAGAGTCAACCATATGTGGAGAAGAGTTCCCTCATTCTGAACTCCCACACTTTCTATTGATTAAAGCTCTCCCAGGCCAGGGATAAGAGCTATGAGGCATAACCCTCATCTCCATTTCATCTGCTTCACCCTAACTCTCAATGTTAGGGTTAAGAGCTCAAAACACCCCATTCCAGTTGGCTTGTTTAAAGCCCAACCTTGATTGAGCCTCTTGATTGTGTATAGTGTGTGCTAACTAATTGCTTGATTGCTTAATTGTGCATCTTACATGTTTGCTTTTGCATATCTACTTGCATCAGTCCATGTGCTTGCTTTTTGCTTTTCATAACATGTTTGTGTATGTGAGGAGTCAGATGTAAGGCCATTGATTGGTTACCTGTTTCCTTGTTTTGTTTTGTCCATTGAGGAGTCAATTGTAAGTCCATTTATTGGCAGTTGTTTCCTGTGATTTGGTAGGAGTTGGGACTAAGACCATTGATTGGCATCCCATTTCCTTGGAGTCGAGTGTAAGACCATTTATTGGCAACTTGTTTCCTCTTGCTTATCGCATTTGTTTTCTTTGCTTTGTGAGACTAGTGTAAGTCCATAGATTGGCATCTGGTATCCATTTTTGTTTTGTGAGATTGGTGTAAGTCCATTGATTGGCATCCGGTATCCATTTGTGTTGTTTATTTGCCTTGCTTGTTGCCTATTCCAAAGGAATCACTTGGATCATCTACATATGATCTCAAGAGGTGAACATCTAAGAAGTTTTACATCCCTTGACCTCCCACCTTTTTGTTCTTTAAACCTCCATTTGCATGTTAACCCAAAACCAGAAAATATTGTGCAAACATTTTCATTTCTTTTCAAATTAGAAACCTAGGCCTTAAGCCTTTGATTTTCAAACTTCATTTTCATAATACTTATTTTGAATTGAATTCTAATCATACTTTGACCATCTGTTGTGAATAATTCTAATTGGTTAATTTCACTCATTCAATTGTTTTGTGGCTCAAGTCCATTTTCTTGATAAGTTTTCATACATTAGCCATAAATCTCAATTATCTTAGTGGTTGATGTAAATCTCACCTTTTGTCCTTAGTGATTGAATTGTAAGACTTCCTTGCTTATTATAGGGCATGGTCCCTCACTAGCAAGTTGAAGCTTTTCTCACATGTTGGACTTGTGGTTGTATAGGTTGAGTTTTCTCCCGTGGACAATGAAAGACCTTAGGGCTTTTGTTTAAAATCAACCCATTCATATTTTTTGGAAATGTTTTAGCCGAACTACGAGGTTTTGATCCTGTAAAGGTACGTAGGCAATGGTTATCCATCCAAACACAAAAATAATAAAAATTGTATATTCTTTTCTCAACCTCCCAATCAATGTTTTCACAATAAATACTTTCATAAACAACATCTTTTGCAACAATTTGTGAAAAGGGCTCCCTAGGAGTACCTAGGATGCATTGGGTGCCTAACACCTTCCCTTTGCATAATTACCCCCTTACCCAGATCTCTGTACCTTTTTTATTAGTTTTCTTTGTAAAACTTCTTAGGCTTTTGTTCGCTTTTTGGCCATTCCTTTGGATAAATAAAAGTGCGGTGGCGACTCTATCTTTGTATGCTTTGCTTTTGATTTAGTCAATAAATCATAAAGTGACGAATACACCGCTACAGATGGTATAGTCATGTTCGACTTGTATGGAGTAGTCCTTAACAAGTTGGCTTGAGATCCATCTGCTTAGTGGAGACTCATTTAGATTTGGAAATGTCATACAAGTATTTGTGGTTAGACATGACTATTTCTAATTGGGTCTGAGAAGCTGAGGACCTTTAGAACACCTAACCCATCTTGGCCTATTTAGGACGTAGTGCGGAAACTGTTCAAGTGTAGACTTGATAATAGTTGTTACGCGATACTACACTCAGACGAGTTTCTCTTGAGAATATTATGGGTCGATGAGTCAGTCATCTTAACCTGTAATATCCGATAGATAGAATTAAGACTCTGGGAACTTTTTAGAACATGATCTACAGGTTTTATCCTTAGTTTACTCCTTTGGAATGGTTCTTACCCAGACTCCATGCTCGTGACTTGCAATAAACCCTTGATTCTTGGTTGATCCAATCAAGTCTTGTCAATATCAATGGAACTGGGGTGTTGATAAGGTGCAAACCATAATCCACCAAAATGGATGATTGATCTTAACAATGACTTAATTCATCCCTTGACCTTTGTTTGCCTTGTGTGTGATCCCTTACTTGTGATTGTTGCATTCATGCATTTCATGCGCATCATGACATTCATCACACAAAATCTCAAGGAACTAAGGTATCATTTGCAAATATTTTCAGACCATGGATTATGGACGAAGGAACACTAAGAAGTACAGTTTCAGAAGTCCCGACTTGAAAGAGTTAATGAAGCTAGCATATTTTGTATTAGATCCCTTGGACTTCAAACAACGTCATGGGAAGCTTCTGTCCATCTTGTCCAATGATGTAGTTGAAGGAATTTTGAGTGTATTGGTGCAGTTCTATGATCCTCTCTACCATTGTTTCACTTTCCCAGATTTTCAGCTTGTGCCTACCTTGGAGGAGTATTCTCATCTTTTGGGGATACCTGTTTCTAGTAGAGTACCCTTTAGTGGATTGGAGGAGATTCCCCAGTCTAGTATTATTTCTGAAGCTCTTCACTTGAAGAAGTCTGAGATAGAGGCTCAGTGGGTGAAGAAAGGAGGGTTGTTTGGATTTCCATCTGTTTTCCTCATCAAGGAAGCTACCACTTTTGCTCAAGCTGGTAGTATGGATGCTTTTGAAGCTATCTTTGTGTTGCTCATTTATGGATTAGCTTTGTTCCCTAACATTGATGGTTTTATCGATGTTAATGCCATTAGAATTTTCTTGATTGGGAATCCTGTGCCTACTTTGTTGGGTGATATGTATTTCTCTTTGCATCTAAGGAATTCTAAGGGTGGTGGAACGATTGTCTGTTGCATTCCTCTTCTGCACAAGTGGTTTATTTCGCACTTGCCTCAGACACCTGCTTTTGTGGAGAAAAAACAATGTCTAAGGTGGTCTCAGAGACTTATGTTTCTCACTAATGATGATATAGTTTGGTATGATCCGTCCTTAAGCAGTGTGGAGATTAGTGATAGTTGTGGTGAAATCTCTAACGTGCCTCTCATTGGTACACAAGGAGGAATTAGCTACAACCCTGCTTTAGCTCGTCGTCAACTTGGGTTCCCCTTGAGAGACAAGCCTAATAACACTTTGTTAGAAGGTCTTTTCTATCAAGAGGGTAAATATCCCCAACATTTGAAGCAGAAGATTGTGCATGATTGGCAAGAGCGTTTCCATGCTTTGAGCAAGAAGCATGAAGAGCTGCTATTAGAGTCTAAGGACAAAGATGCACTGATTGATCTACTTGAAGACCGAGTGACGAAGAGACAGAGAGAGCCAGAGGTTTCATCTTCTAGCATGCCTCAGCCTTCCGTTTCTTGGAAGAAGATTGTTGACCAGCTTGTCCTCGAGAAGACCCAGATGAAGGCTTCTTTTGAGACTGAGATTCGTCGCATTCGAAGGAAGTACGCGCCTTCAGCCATATCTTCTGACCCTGTTGTTAGGGATCCTTAGGATGACAAGTCTCCTTTTCTCTTGTATCTTTTTATTTTGGTTTCTGAAATTGTACTCAGTGTAATCCTTCGAATTTATATAAATGAAAAGAGATTTTTTGGTCATATCAAATTGTTGCAATTGCCATTTGAATTTTTATATATTTGCAAAAGATATACTAAGTTCCTTGGAAATAAAATAATAATCGAGCATTACAATTCATGCATATTTGCATGAGCAGGTTTTTTCCAGGTGTCTGATTGGTGTTCTTCTGTGCTTTAGCCAACCTGACTCACCGGTACAACACTCGGGCCAATCATTCAAAGATCATGGAACACCTTGAGCAAGAGAATCGAGATTTGAAAGAGGAGATTGCCCGACTGACTGCCATGATGGAGTCAGTTCTTGCTGCCAAGAACCAAGCTTCTCCAACTCCTGCCACTCCTTCTACAAGGACTGTCATCTCTGAAGTGGTTACCTCTACAGTGCTTGCTGCCACCGCCCACTTCGCTCTGAATCTGTCTGCTGGATTCCCTTGGGGAATGCCTCCGAATTTTATGCTAGAGGGTTTCGCTCCTACTTTTCCTTCCATGTCGGCATCTAGCCCGGTCATGTCTGTGCCACCTCCCATTGTGCACACTTTGCCGCGAGTAGAAGACATCATCTATCATTCCGAGCCATCTGAGGGCCCGGACGTCTATGAAAAGATGGGTGGGATGAAGGACGAATTCCTTGAGCTGCGCAAGGAACTAAAAACACTGAGAGGCAAAGATATGTTTGGGAAGAGTGCTTCTGAACTGTGCTTGGTGCCCAATGTGAAAATCCCAGTCAAATTTAAAGTACCTGACTTTGATAAGTATAAGGGAAACTCATGTCCACTCAATCATCTTGTGATGTATGCCCGCAAGATGTCAACCCAGAGAGATAATGATCAACTACTGATTCACTATTTTCAGTATAGCCTGACAGGTGCTGCACTCCGTTGGTATATGGGGCTAGATAGTGCAAGCATTCGTACTTTCAATGATCTAGGAGAGGAATTCGTGAAACAGTACAAATACAACGTGGATATGGCGCCAGATAGGGACCAACTGAGGTCCATGGCTCATAAGGATAAGGAGACATTTAAAGAGTACGCCCAGCGTTGGAGAGAGTTGGCTTCCCAGATTACTCCTCCTTTAGAGGAGAAGGAGATGACGAAAATCTTTCTCAAAACCCTGAGTTCATTTTATTATAAACGTATGATCGCCAGTGCCCCTAGTGATTTTATCGAAATGGTAAACATGGGGATGAGACTTGAAGAGGGGGTCCGTGAAGGACGATTGTCGAAGGAAGAGGCGTCAACTAGCAAGAAGTATGGGAGTAATTTTAGCAAGAGGAAGGAAAATGAAACAAATGCAGTAAGTAGTGGGAGGCAGAGGAAGCCTCAAGCAAAAAGGAATTTACCATCCCGTCAACATCATCATCATCAAGTATCTTCTATTATTCCATTGTTTTCAAATCAGTCAGCAATATCAATTCAACAACAACAACAACAACATCAGTATCAAAATCAACGTCAACAACAACAACCGCAACAAAGAACAAACACCTACAACAACAACAATTCTGACAACAATCATCACCAGCGACAAAACTTCGAGAGAAAGAAGTTCTCTTTCGACCCGATTCCTATGTCATATGCAGAGTTGTACCCATCATTAGTCCTCAAGAATTTGATCCAACCGAGGAATCCACCACAGATCCCAGAACCACTTCCATGGTGGTATAAACCCGAGCTTCGTTATGCTTTTCACCAGGGTGCACCTGGGCACGATATTGAGAATTGTTATCCACTGAAATATGAGGTGAAAAAGCTTATGAAGAGTGGCATGGTGTCTTTTGAGGACCGCGCGCCTAATGTGAAAGCTAATCCCTCTCCCCCTCATGGGAATACCTCAGTGAATATGGTGGACGATTGTCCAGGTGAATTCAAAGTTTTCGATGTCCGGTTTATCCGAAGGTCTCTGGTGCAGATGCACAAAGATATCTGTTTGGGGAGTGAATGTGAACATGATCACGAAGGTTGTGATATTTTTAGTGTGAACCTAAGGGGGTGCGTTGTTGTGAAAAGGGACATCCAACGTCTGATGGATGAAGGCATGATCCAGATTGTTCAATCCCGTCATGTAGATGATGATGTCAATGTCATTTTTCCTGTTTTCAAACAACCAGAGCAGTTGGTGATGCAGTATGATAGTAGCCAGAACGTCAGCAATAGATCAGTATCCCCGTTGGTAATACGGTTAGCGGGCCCAGTCCTATTGCCTACGACCATTTCAGTAGTAAGCATTGCAGATGTTACGAAGGTGACCCGCAGTGGTCGAGTTTTTGGGCCAGTTGTACCAGAGAGTAAGGAAGATTTGATTGTTCGTAAGAAGGCGGAGGTGCCTATGGTAGATCCTGTGGGTTGTTCAAGAGATAAGTCTGGTGAATCCAACAATTTGAAAGCCAATAGTGATGATGATGAGGTACTCCGATTGATCAAGAGGAGTGAATTCAACGTGGTTGAGCAGTTGCTCCAGACTCCCTATAAGATTTCCGTGTTGTCTCTGCTTTTGAACTCTGAAGCTCACAAAGAAGCACTCCAGAGAGTTCTTGAACAGGCATACATGGAGCAAGATGTTATTGTGGCTCAATTTGATCACATTGTAGCTAACATCATTTCATGCAACAATTTGAGTTTTTGTGATGAAGAACTCCCTAAGGAGGGAAGAAATCACAATCTGGATTTGCATATTTCCATGAATTGCAAAGAAGATGCTTTGTCAAACGTGCTAGTTGACACTGGGTCGTCACTGAATGTGCTTCCAAAGTCAACATTGTCAAAGTTATTGTACCAAGGAGCTCCCATGAGGTATAGTGGAGTAATTGTCAAAGCCTTTGATGGGTCGTGCAACACAGTCATTGGTGAAGTGGACCTTCCAATGAAGGTAGGTCCAAGTGATTTTCAGATTACTTTCCATGTAATGGATATTCACCTGGCCTATAGTTGTTTGTTGGGAAGGTCGTGGATTCATGAAGCTGGGGCTGTTACTTCCACTCTGCGCCAGAAGCTCAAATTTGTCAAGAATGGAAAGTTGGTGATTGTGGGAGGTGAGAAAGCATTGTTTGTGAGCCATCTGTCATCTTTTTCATATGTAGAAGCTGAGGATGAGGTTGGAACATCATCCCAAGCCTTATCTATTGCTGCTGAAAAGAGAGTTGGGGCACCTATGTCCTCTCTGAAAGATGCGTAGAAGATTATTGAAGAAGGTCCTATTGATCAGTGGGGGCGCGTGGTAGAGGTCGCCGAGAACAAAGGAAGAAATGGTTTGGGGTTCCAGAAGGGATCATCAACCGTTAGATCTGAAGAGATGCAACTCACATTTCGTAGAGGAGGGTTCATTCATGGGGATGAACAACACTTAGCTACCGTGCTAGAGGACAATGAAGAGGAAGACTACACCAACTTTGTGACGCATGGACAGACATGCAACAATTGGACTGCTGTTGATATTCCTATTATTTTGCATCGATCTAAGTAATTTTCTTTTTTTACATTTTAAAATCCTTCTCCTATTCCTAAGGGAGAAGTGAACATTGTTGGGAATTTTAAATTGATCATCAATAAAATTAATTTTATTCATCCACATCTTTGATGTTTATTTTTACTTTTTGCTTATTTCTGAAAATGGTAATCACAAAAAAACATAAATAAACAATATAAATTTCCATCTGTATAATATTTGGTCACAAATTCACTTCTCTAAAATAAAAATATCAAATCATTATGCAGGTTGGTTCCTAACCCCATTGAATACAATGATCCTTCTCCTTCTCCAAATTTTGAATTTCCTGTGTTTGAAGCCGAGGAGGAAAGTGATGTAGAAGTGAGTGAAGAATTGTCTCGCCTTCTTGAGATAGATGAGAAGATTATTTAGCCATTTGAAGAGCAGATTGAGCTTGTCAACTTGGGTTCCGAAGATGATGTGAAGGAAGTCAAGATTGGATCTCGACTGTGTCCAGATGCTAAGAAGGGGTTGATTGATCTTCTTCGAGAGTATTCAGATGTGTTTGCTTGGTCCTATCAAGACATGCCTGGGTTGGATTTTGATATTGTGGAGCATAGATTACCGTTGAAACCAGAATGCCCGCCAGTCAAGCAGAAATTGAGAAGAACGCATCCTGATATGGCTGTGAAGATCAAAGAGGAAGTTCAGAAGCAGATTAATGCTGGTTTCCTTGTAACTGCTGAGTATCCATAATGGGTGGCCAATATTATGCCTGTGCCAAAGAAGGATGGAAAAGTCTGCATGTGTGTCGATTATCGAGATTTGAATAAAGGCAGTCCGAAAGATGATTTCCCTCTACCACATATTGATATGTTGGTAGACAATACTGCTAAATTCAAAGTCTTTTCGTTTATGGATGGATTTTCCGGATATAATCAGATTAAGATGGCACCCGAGGATATGGAGAAGACCACATTCATTACACCCTGGGGAACATTCTGTTATAGAGTGATGCCTTTCGGTTTAAAGAATATTGGTGCAACTTACTAGAGAGCAATGACTACTCTTTTTCATGATATGATGCATAAAGAGATAGAAGTTTATGTCGATGACATGATTGCTAAATCAATTGATGAAGAGGAACATGTTGAGCATTTGTTGAAGCTATTCCAGCATTTGAGGAAGTATAAACTCCGCTTGAATCCCAATAAGTTTACTTTTAGTGTTCGTGCTGGTAAGTTGTTGGGCTTAATTGTCAGCGAGAAGGGTATTGAAGTTGATCCTGCCAAGGTCAATGCAATACAAGAGATGCTTGCGCCCAAAACTGAGAAGTAAGTCAGAGGTTTTATCGGCCGCTTGAATTATATTTCTAGACTCATTTCCCACATGACTGCCACATTTGCACCTATATTCAAGCTTCTTCGGAAAGGTCAGTCTTGTGATTGGACCGAAGATTTCCAGAAAGCATTTGATAGTATCAAAGAATATTTGCTTGAACCTCTGATTTTGTCTCCACCTGTTGAAGGAAGACTGTTGATTATGTATTTGACTGTGCTAGAAGATAGTATGGGTTGTGTTCTTGGTCAGCAACATGAGATTGGGAAGAAAGAATTTGCAATTTACTACCTCAGTAAGAAGTTCACCGACTGTGAGACTCGGTATTCAATGCTTGAGAAAACTTGTTGCGCATTGGCTTGGGCTGCTAAGCGTCTGCGCCAGTATATGTTGAATCATACCACTTGGTTGATATCCAAAATGGATCCAATCAAGTATATATTTGAGAAGCCTGCTTTAACTGGGAGAATTGCCCGTTGGCAGATGTTGTTATCAGAGTATGATATCGAATACCGATCACAGAAAGCAATCAAAGGTAGTATCTTGGCTAACCATTTGGCTCACCAACCAATTGAAGATTACCAGTCAGTACAATATGATTTTCCTGATGAAGAGATTTTGTACTTGAAAATGAAAGATTGTGATGAACCATTGCTAGAAGAAGGGCTAGGACCTGGTTCCCGTTGGGGCATGGTATTTGATGGAGTTGTTAATCAATATGGAAATGGCATTGGGGCATTGATTATTACTCCTCAAGGCACGCATCTACCATTTACAGCTAGATTGACTTTCAAGTGTACAAACAACATGGCAGAATATGACGCTTGCATTATGGGGCTTGAAGAGGCCATGAATCTCAGAATCAAATATTTGGATGTCTTTGGTGATTCAGCTTTGGTAGTGAATCAGATCAAAGGAGAATGGGAGACAAATCAACCCGGTTTAGTACCATATTGAGATTATGCGAGGAGGATTTCAACTTTCTTTACAAAGGTTGAGTTTCATCATATCCCTCGAGATGAGAAACGTATGGAAGATGCTCTTGCAACGTTGGCATCAATGATTGTAGTAAAGTATTGGAATGAAGTTCCCAATTTATCTATGATGCGTCTTGATAGGCCAGCTCATGTGTTTGCTGTTGAAGAGATCAAAGATGAGAAGCCGTGGTATTACGACATCAAGTGTTTCCTCCAAAGTCAGATTTACCCGCCTGGGGCATCTTTGAAAGATAATAAGACTTTGAGAAGATTAGCCGGCAATTTCTACTTGAATGGTGATGTACTGTACAAGAGAAACTTCGACATGGTTTTGCTCAAATGCGTGGATAGACACGAAGCAAACTTGTTGATGACCGAAGTGCATGAAGGTTCCTTTGGACATGCAATGGCAAAGAAGATGTTGCGAGCAAGTTACTATTGGCTGACAATGGAATCTGACTGTTGCAAGTTTGTGAAGAAGTGCCACAAGTGTCAAATCTATGCTGATAAGATTCAAGTTCCTCCGACACTATTGAATGTTATCTTTTCCCCATGGCCTTTCTCCATGTGGGGAATTGATATGATTGGGATGATTGAGCCCAAAGCTTCGAATGGACATCGTTTCATGTTGGTGGAAATTGACTATTTCACAAAATGGGTGGAAGCGGCATCTTATGCAAATGTGACTAAGCAAGTTGTTATAAGATTTATCAAGAATCAGATTATATGCCATTATGGTGTGCCAAGTAAGATCATTACGGATAATGGATCGAACTTGAATAACAATATGGTGGAAGCTCTTTGCAAAGACTTCAAGATTGCACATTATAATTCTTCTCCCTATAGACCCAAGATGAATGGGGTTGTTGAAGCTGCGAATAAGAACATCAAGAAGATTATCCAGAAGATGGTTGTCACGTATAAGGATTGGCATGAAATGCTTCCTTTCGCTTTGCATGGGTATCGTACATCCGTCTGCACTTCAACATGGGCAACCCCTTTCTCTCTTGTTTATGGAATGGAAGTAGTTCTTCCCGTAGAGGTTGAGATTCCTTCATTGCGTGTGCTCATGGAAGCCAAGTTGACTGAAGCTGAATGGTGTCAGACTAGGTTTGACCAGTTGAATTTAATTGAAGAGAAGAGATTGTCTGCCATGTGTCATGGTCAGTTATATCAGCAGAGAATGAAGAAAGCTTTGATAAGAAGGTCAAACCTCGTGTATTCAGAGAAGGTGACCTTGTGCTCAAGAAGATTTTGTCGTTCAAGCCAGATTCCAGAGGAAAATGGACTCCTAATTATGAAGGCCCATATGTTGTGAAGAGAGCCTTTTCTGGCGGTGCATTGATTCTTACAACTATGGATGGTGAAGAGTTGACTCGTCCTGTGAATGCAAATGCAGTCAAGAAATACTTCGCCTAAAAAAGAAAAGAACAACTCGCTAAGTTGAAAACCCGAAAGGGCGGCTTAGGAAAAAATGAGCGTCTCGGTGGATTGAAAACCCGAAAGGGAAATCTAGGTAAAAATTAGAGACATAAAAACAGAAAATAACTTCCCGATAAGTTGAGTACCTCACCTTGGGGAAACTTATGCAAAAATTAGGGACTATGGCAAGTAACTGCATTCTGCGGATCTTTAGTGATTTTGAGGACTTGTTTGAGCACAAGGGTTGACGTCGGTTCATCTTCAGCAGCGGTCAAGAACACAGTGGATATCAAGGTTTTGTAGAAGGATTAAGGATCATTTGTATTCAATGTACCCCTTTTCCATGTAAATTACCATTTTCAACTTTGTAAAATCTATGGAGTCTTGTCATTTACAGACTACCATCCTATTAAATAAAGTTGAGCTTTTATCAAATTGTTTCTACTCTTTTTTACTTCAGCCAATAGTTTTAAATTAATTATGATCATTTTGAAATTAAATTTTTTCTTCATCAAAATCAAAATTTCTTAAATATATAAAAGCAAAAACTTTTCCAAAAGCAAGTAACCGTAATATCAACATCATTTCAGTGAAACACATGCATCTGAGGGTCCCCAAGCAATAACTCTTTGGGTATCTATAGGTATTAGTGTTTATTCATGTCCTCAATAGAGTGTTGTTGTCCTCAACTAGCAGATTCAGTTCCCCGGTGGAGTGTTTGTTCCTTAGTGAAGTTTCTTTCTGCTCCCCAGCTGAGTTGATTGTTTTAAATCCCCACCGGCGTGTCCTTATCCCCTTCAGAGCTTCTCCCTTCCCAACGGAGTTCGTTTTTCCTCAGCAGGTAGATCGTCATCAGAAGATGTTTTATCCCTCCCTGGTAGATTGCTTTGGTATCTCCACCAATTGTCGCATCTTTGCTCCCAGTTAGAGTTTCCTCCTGGTTTCTGAGCAGCTGTTTGTTTCTTCCCCAGTAGGGTTGTCTCCCATTTTTATGGTGTTGACCTAAAATTCCCTACAGTTGGATGTGTTTTCTCCTCAGCAGATCTCTTCCTTCCTCGGCTAGGGTTTGAGCTTTTAGATGTTGATCTCTCTGCTTTCCAGCAGTTTGTCTCCATGATTTTTTATGGATTGACCGAGGATTGTACCGGTGGTTCAAATTCTTTGTGACACCTCTGTATCCTTCGTGATCGTTTTGTCAACATAATCACCATATATACATATACATATACATATACATTCATATAATTTCATGGTTTTGCATATCTTGCATATTTGTTTGGTTTGAGATTCTCATTCTTTGTTATGGCCGTACTTTATCCCCATACCAAATTTGGTGTCTGTCCTCTTTCAATTATAGAGTGTCAACCCCTAAGCAAAAAAGACTTTAACCTTTCTCTGTTTCCCCACTGAGTTTGTTTCCTCGTGGATGATTGTTATTTCAGTTTCCTCTCCAACAAATTTTCTGGATTGAATTACTCCCCTTGAGTTATGTCCTCATTGGGTTGAGTCTTGATTGACTGTTTTCTTTCTAGCTCTTACCTAGATAGATATTTTGGTCCCCTAAGAGTCTATTACCCAGTAACTGGTAATATTCTTCTTAGTCGGCAGTTTGTTACTTTTTGCCCAATACTCGGCAAAAGTACTCCTTTTCCTCCCTAGTGGATATCTTTCATTACCCCGCGTGAGTCTATCCTTGATATGTTCACTTTAACCAGTGACGAATATTCTCATCTTTGGTATTCTACCCAGTAAAAGGTAGTTGTAATCCCTATTTTGTTTCCCCAGAGAGTTAATCCTTGATATGTTCATCTTAATTGATGACGGGTTTTCTTCTCCTTAATTGGTTTTCTACCCAGTAACCGATAGTTGTAAATCCTATTGTTCCCCTTTAGCGGAGTCAGTCCTTGATATGTTCACTTTAACCAGTGACGGATTTTCTCTTCTTTGGTATTCTATCCAGTAACCGATAGATGTAATCCCTACTTTCTCCCTTTTCAGAGTCTATCCTTGATATGTTCACTTTGACCAGTGACAGATTTTCTCTTTGATTGGTCTTCTACCTAGTAACCGGTAGTTATAAATCCTGCTTTGTCCCCTCGCAGAGTTTAATCCTTGATATGTTCATCTTAATCGGTGACGGATTCTCTCTTCGACGGTTTTCTATCCAGTTTTCGATAGATGTAATTCCCCTTTTTGTTGTTTAGTTGGTATATCCTTGATATGTTCATCCTAACCGATGACGGGTATCCACCTTGACATCCCCAAGAAAGTCTATCCTTGATATGTTCATCTTAATCGGTGACGGATTTTCTTCCCTGTCGAGTTTATCCTTGATATGTTCATCTTAACCGATGACGGATACTCTCACCCTTTGGTCTTCTGCCCAGTAACCAGTAGTTGTGGATCCTATTCTTTCCTTCAGTTTTCCCCAGCAAGGTTATTCTTACCCAGTAACCGGTAATGAATACTCCCTCCTGGATTTTCCTCAGCGAGTTATCCTTGATATGTTCATCTTAAACGGTGACGAATAGTCTCTCTGTCGGATCTTTATTATCTCCTTATCCAGTAACGGGTAGTAGATAATAGATTTCTGCTCCTCCTGTGTTGAAATTTTATTTTCTCCCCAGTCGAGTCGAGTGCGCATTTCCTTAGCGAAATCGCTTATCCCTGCACGAGTCGAATATTTCAGTTTTATCCTGACTTATTCGTATCCCCTGCAAATGCTGTTGTTTTTCCCCGGCTGAGTCTTTCCATTTTTATATGGATCCCCTTGAGTCCCCCAACAATTTTAAGTCGTAGCCTGGCCTACGCATAACTCCTTTTATCCCTCAGAGTCTCTATCTCCCCAGTGAGTTTTCCTTATGGAATGCATTGTGCTCCTGCGGGCTTTCAGTCTCTATGATTTCTTTTTCCTTTGTGGCAATATTTCCCCACAAAGCATTAACTTTTGCATTCATATCATATGCATCATGAGGTCTCTTAGGGACCAAAATTTGTTTCTCTATATTGTTATTTAAGCCCATTCTACTGAGTCGACATGAAGATTTTAACCTTCGCCTCCTCGGTTAGAATGTCCTTAAATAGGGGCAGCTATAAGACCCCAATTTTGACCCTAAGATCCCTCATGCATTTCATTATAAGCATTAACATTGGGATCATACCTGGGTATCCTCCTTACCCCTTCTTCATTGGGTTTGTTTTAGGGGAGATCACCAAGCACTTTGTGATTGTATCATACTTGTATATTATCTTTTACTAACAAAAATACCAAAAATATGTCTTTGTCGTTGTCTAACTCTTTTGTAGGCAGGGGACATGATATCCTTGATTCATTGATCATATCTAGGGTTTGAGACCCACATGAACAAAGAGCACAATCAAGAATTTATTCAAGAATCATTATGAGCATCATGTATGAGTCCCAATTGTTTCTACATGTTATATTGATCAAGTTTGCTCCAAGAGTTTGAGGGTGATTTGCCTTGGAAACCCTAGTTTGACTAGGTATCTTTAGTGACATTTCCAACAAGCTATCTCACCAATTGATCAAATTTATCACGGGACACTTCAAATTTCATCATCCCATGCATATATGATCTACCATGAGCCAAGAAAGTCAAGAGATTTGGAAATTAGCAAGTTGGTTGATGGTGGTTGCCAGATGAATTCATCTAATCAAAACTGGGTCTCCCTAGACACTATCAAAATGATTTCAAGAGAAAACTTACTCTAAATGACATTATAAACAACTTTCATGTTGAAACCTAGAGTTAGTTTTGCTTGGAAAATCATTTTCTATGTTGAAACATTATACGTCATTTTGTCTAAACCCTAATTTGAAAGTCAACTTCCCAAGCCCATAACATGCTCAATTTTTATGAGATGAAAGATTTCCAAGTTGCACAACCAAATTCAATGTGTTTACTTCAACTTTTATGTTTAGAGTGGGAGCTAATTCAACTTCTTTGCACATGTGATATGAGGCTACATTATAGGTCACTTTTGACCTTTACCATTGATCAAGTGATTTTGCCAAACTTCAAAAATTCATAACTCTATCAGTTCAAATCCAAATGACATGAAATTGGTGACCATTTTGAAGGTCTTTGAAATAGCTACAACTTTGATGAATACACTTTTTGTCATTTGAAGCTCCCATAGAAAATTAAGCAAGGTGGAATATTGAGACATATGGCTTGACACTTAGAAAATTTTCAATATGTCAAATTTTTTCAAACTTCCACCTCAAATATCTCCAAGTTCCAAGCTCCAAATGAAAAAGTGTTCAACATAAAACTTGTTCCTCTTGACCTCACCTTTCCAAAGAGCTAAAGTTCATGCATTTTGGATAAGAAATGCATAGGCTGCGCATGGCTTAAACAGGCTGGTATCATGTGTCATGGATCAAACGTCAAATTCAAATTGTCAATTGCCTTGCATTCCAAGCTTTCTTCAACATATCTGAACTTCAAATTTGGACTTTTATCAATCATTTGATGGGCCTATGCATGCCCATGCAACTACTTTCCTCACTTTTCCGATTTTAGAAACTTGAATGGAGTGTGCAATTAACACTTGAATCCTCTATAAATTGAAGCGCAATTGCCCATAATCAACACACACACTGTGCAAGCTTTGATTCCCCACAGAAAACCCTTCACGTTGAGAGGATAAACCTGAGAAATTCAACTGAATTTGAGCTTCAATCTCCACTATTTCGGAATTCAATTCTCCAGGAGTCCTTTGATTCTAAGCCATTCCATTCCTCTTCTGCAAGCTATTGGAGTGAAGCAAAGCACAATTCAAATCGAGATTTAGCAAGTTCAGACCTCGATTGAAGGTAAATTTTAGAAAATTTGATCTCTTAGATTCTCCTTGTTTCTTGCTCAATTCTCTTGATTATTGTGTTGGCTAAAGTCCTACCAATGTAGGCAAGGTGTTTGAGTTGTTTTGATGATGAATCGAAGCAACTCAGATCATGATCCTCATTTTTCAATTCCACATATCTCTCAATATAGTTGGAATTGGAAGAAATGGAGGTGATATTCTTGCTCAGTGATGTTTTTTCTTTAAAATCATGTCCCTGTTTGAAATTTTGGTGATGGTTGACGATGAACAGTCCAGCGAGGCTCGCCGGAGAAGACAACCGGATCTCTGGCTCCGGTGATGATGTGTCTAAGGTCCAAACCATGTGATCCTTGTTCCACGTTATAATCTCATCCGTTCCTTTTGATTAACACATTTGCCACGCAATTGACTAAGGTGTTGGTAGAATGCGTACTATGGATCATCAAATCTGCCACCTATATTAATGAGGGAGATTCGATGATCCACGTATTTTTGTAATTTCTGATTTTTCATTTAATTCCATTATTTTCAATAATTCATAATAAATTTAATATTGATCCAAAAAATATGGGAGTTTCACCAAAAATTCTCAAATATTTTTCTCTTTCATATTCTGAATTAAAATTATTGTTTGGATCATTATTAATATTTTACATGAATTGATTGATTTTTCATTTGTTTTTAATTGTTTAAAAATATTTTTAAGTGTCCAAAAATTATGAAATTTTTTATCCAAGGTCCTTTGACCTTGTTTGACCTATGATAAATCACATGGCCATTTATTTGGTGTTTTGGTGTGATTTTACGATTTGGACAAAACATATTTGAATTTAATGCATTATTTTGATAATTTTAATTGAATAAATGTCATTTTTATTGTGTTGACCATTTGGATTGACTTATTTGAGTTTCTCACTTGTCGTTGGGCCTTGGTCAAGGTTGATTTGACTTTGTCAAATTAATATTATTGGATTTAGGGGATTGATGGAATGTACATTCCATCTCCCAAAATGAATGAATAATATTAATTTGGAAAAAGTCCTCCTTTGACCAATTTGTGATCTCATTCATCCCTTTCCCTCTTCATCTAATTCCCCTTCTTTATCCATTCATTTCAATTGGCCAATGACATCTCAAAAATCCTAATGCTAGTTGATTGAAAGATTAACATGAGTATCGATGAGATTAGGCCACACCTTTGCATATTTTTTTTGTGTGGTATGTTTAATGAGCATAGTTCTTAATACTATGTCTCCAACATGCATTAACACCAAAAGTTTATTGCCCGGCCTCAAAAGATTTGTGACTTCTACATAAGTCCAATTACGATTGCTTAACATAGCGCTAAATTGGTGGCATAAAAAGGCATAAGCATTCTAGTTAGTGAGATTGTAAGTCTCCCTTCTTCCATGGTATTGTGTGGAAACTTGGCATTCATTCCTTCCTTTGGAAGATGTTTTGGTTCAAGGATCCAGGCTTGTGGCAAGTGGGTTGAGTGTTCTCCAAGGAATGTCTTGAAATCAAAAGCAAAATAAAACTAATTATTAACTTACTAACCATTAACTTTACTTTCAAGCTTTTATTTTTAATACAATTTACTTTTATTGTTCTATTATCGTTAGTCGTTGTACATATCATTATAATTGTTTATGTTTATGCAATTTTCACTTTGTCCACTTGGACCATATTATGTGATATACTTTGTTGCTTTGTTTGTTTGATTGGTCTTTGACCACTAATGCACATAATAATAACAAAAACCCTAAAAGACAATTTGAGTGGATTGTTGCTTTGATCTCCCCAATTGGACTTAGAATTTAGGCAACATTCCTTTGCTAATGGACTTGGCCAATGCCAATTTATTGAAAGACCAAGTACTTGCAAGTTTGAATTCATCTGATACATCATTCAAGATCTCTTAAGATTCATCTGCAACATTGATCCCTGTTAAGCTGTTATGTTGAACCTATGACTTGTGGATTTCATCTACTACGTGGGCTATTTTGGAAAAGATCATTGAAGTGGATAAGCTTGGATGAGGCCATCTTTATTTGATGCCTTTGCTCTTCAATATTGATATAATTATGCATTTATGTGTTGCTTGATTCTAAAAAGTCCAAGGGAATTCTGGGTTTCTATTGACATATTTGTCTATTGGATTGCTCCCATTTGGTCAGATCTTTTCAACTTTAAACTTTTAAATTTCTTGTATCTAGGGTAGTCTCTTCATCTTCTCCCCATTTCTTTAATTTCAAAATCTCTCCCTCCATTTTCAAAACCTTCTTTGTGTGAACTAGTTTTTGTTCTAAACATAGACCACTTTTGCAAAAAGGTAGAAACTTTGGCCTTATGCCATTACATTTTCAAACTTATTTTCTTAAATCAAACTTGTAAACAATCTTAACTATACATCGCTTAAACTTTCAAAAAAGCCAAAAAGAACTAACACATTCAAACCATTTTTGTCCTTTGTGCCTTTCAAACTTAAATTTTGTTAAAACCAACATACTCACATTGAAATTGTTAGCACGAACTTCGAGGTTTTGATCCCTCATTTATATGTTGGTACGTAGGCACAAGATCGAAGGTATTGTCAAACACAAAAATATAATTAATCAATTCTTTTCTCACCCCCCCCCCCCCATTATATTTGTTTGTAATTATCACTTTGTACAAAATACATATGCACACAAAAAGGGCTTCCTAGGAGTACCTAGGACACTTTGGGTGCTAACACCTTCCCTCTATGTAACCAACCCCCTTACCTATGATCTCTGGCTTTTATTAGTTTTTATTTGAAAACTTCTTACTATTTGGGTTTTGTTCGCATTTTTTCCCTTTTCCCTTGGAAACAATAAAATCGCGGTGGTGACTCTTGTTATTTGATCTTTAGTTTGTCAATAGCTTAATGATCATGAATTCCCCGCTACAAGGATCATGATCTGAGTTGCTTCGATTTGACCTCTAAGCAACTTAATCTTGTTGCCTACATTGGTAGGACTTCAGTCAACCAAAAATCAAGAAGAATTATGGAGAATTGAATGAGAATAGAAGAGATGAAAAATTTAGAAAATCACCTTCACTGCAGGTTCAAATAGCCACGATCTTGCTCTCAATTGTGCTTGGTCTTGCTCTGGATGCTTGATGGAGTGGAAATGAATCAAGAAAGAAGTAGGACTCTTGGAGTTTTGAATCTCAAAATAGTGGAGATTCAAACTCGATTTTCAATGGAAATCCTCAAGGTTATCCTCTAAATGAAGGTGTTTAGGGCTAGGGATTCAAAGTTGGCACGCAAGGGTCCTCAATTCTGAGTGAAAGAGCTTCTATTTATAGCCAATGCATTGTTATTTGCACACTTGTTTCAAACTTTCAATAATAGCAATTTCACTTTGCATGGATGCATGGGCGTGTGATAGACCCATGTAATGATTCATTTAGGTCCAAAATTATGTGTAAACATTGTTGAAGTCATGTTAACAAGCCATGCATTTGTGTATGGAAGATGGAAGTTCAATTATGCCAAATGGTGATCCAACTTTAAGCCATGCGCAAGTCACTCATACTTTGTCCAAATGGGATGCAATTGGACTTTTTGGAAAGGTTAGGTCAAGAGGAAAAACTTTCATGTCAACGCGTTTTCATTTGAATCTTGGATCATGATGAATTTTGAGGTGGAAGTTTGGAAAATCAAACATATCAAAAAATATTCTAAGTGTCAAGCCATATGTTCACTTCTTCCACCTTGACTAACTTTTTCTATGGACTTCAAATGAAAAAATTTCCTTCATAAAAGTTGTAGCTCTCTTAAAGTCCTTAAAATTGGTCACAAATGTGACCTCATTTGTATTTAGCGTGAAAGAGTTATGCATTTTAGAAGTTGAGGAAAATCACTTGTTCAATGGTATTGGCCCAAAATTACCTATAATGTATCCTCATATCACATGTATTTTCAAGTTGAATTTGAACTTCCTATAAACATAAAAGTTGAATTAGACATCTTGAATTTGATCATGCAATTTGAATGGATTTCATCTCATACAAAATGAGCAAGTTATGGTCTTGGGAAGTTGACCTTCAAATTAGGGTTTAGACAAAATGACCTATAATCTTTCACCACAAAAAATGACTTTCCAAGACAAATTAGCTCTAGACTTCAACATGAAAGTTGTTTGGAATGTCATTTAGAGTAACTTTGCTCTTGGAATCATTTTTATGATAAAAATTGTAGGAGATAGGGTCTAGGGAACCCAAATTTTGATCATTTGAATTCCTCTGGTCAAACACCATGAACCAACTTGCTAGTTTGGAATTCTATTGACTTTTGGGACTCATGGAATATCATATATGCATAAGATGATGAAATGTTAAGTATGCCTTGAAATATTTGATCAATTGGTGAAGAAACTTGTTGAAGAAGTCACATAAGATACCTAGATGAATTAGGGTTTCCAAAGCAAACCAACTTCAAACTCTTGATGATTTCTTGATCAAAATATCATGTGAATATCATGGGGATTCATGTATGATGCTTAGATCCATATTAAACCACTTCTTGATTGAGCTCCTTGTAATAAGGGTCTTAAACCCTAGGTAACTTGATAGGGCATAGGTGAGCATGTGCGCTACCTACAAAATAGCTAAATTATACATTGACATATTTTTGGTATTTTGGTTAGTAAATATTGAAAAACAAAGTATGATACAATCAAAAGTGCTTGGTGATCTCTCCCAATGCAAACCCAATGAATGGGGGGGGGGGGGGGTAAAGAGGATGCCAAGGTATGATCCCAATGCTAATGCATATGATGAGAATAACATGAGGGATCTTAGGGTCAAAATTGAGGTCTTACAACTGCCTCTATTTAAGGACGTTCTAGCTGAGGAGATGAAGGTTAAAATCTTCGTATTGACTCAGTAGAACGGGCTTAAATAATAACATATAGAAACAAATTTTGGTCCCTAAGAGACCTCATGATGCATATGATATGTATGTTAAAATAATCTTTATGGGGAAAAATATTCCCACAAAGGAAAAGAATCCGGAGAGACTGAAAATCCACAGGAGTATAAGTGCATTCCGTAAGGAAAACTCACTATGGAGACATAGACTCTGGGGATAAAAAGGTCGTGCGTAGGCCAGGCTACGACTTAAAATTGTTGGGGGACTCGAGGGATTCCATAAAAATAAATCAATGGAAGGACTCAACCGGGGAAAGAAGAAACATTTTCCGGGGAAATGGGTAGATTATAACAAAGATGAAATACTCGACCTAAGCAGGAAAAGGCAATTCCCTGAGGAAATACGCACTCAAACTCAACTGGGGAAGAAATGATCTTCAACATAGGAGGAACAAATGTATATTATCCACTACCGATTACAGGGTAACGGGATAACATAATCCGACATGGAGGACATTCATTACCGGTTAGGTTAAACATATCAAGGATGACTCGCTAAGGGCAAATAGGAGGTGCATTCACTACCAGTTACTGGGTAAGAATAACCTGCTGGGAAAACCCAAATATGATTTACAACTATCGGTTACTGGGAAGAAGACCATAAAGAAAGAGAATACACGTCATTGATTAAAGTGAATATATCAAGGATAGACGCAAAGGGGAAAAATATCCGTCATCGGTTAGGATGAACATATCAAGGATAGACTTACTTGGGGATATTAGGAAGGATACCCTCCACCGGTTAAGATGAACATATCAAGGATAAACTGACTGAAAAAGTAGGAATTACATCTATCGGATACTGGATAGAACACCAAAAAGAGAATATTCGTCATCGGTTAGGATGAACATATTAAGGATATACTCCGAGGAGAGAAATAGGAATTTCATCTATCAGTTACTGGATAGAATACCGAAAAAAGAATATTTGTCATCGGTTAGGATGAACATATCAAGGATAAAGTCTGTAAAGGGAAACAGGATTTACAACTACCGGTTACTGGGAAGAAGATGAAATTCTAGTTAACAGACTTTCGATGTCACACGGGATGTTATGACATCCAACTCTGCGCAGACAAGAATTATGCAAAACTTAAAAATTAAGTGCAGTAAATAACACAAGGAATTGTTTACCCAGTTTGGTGTCACACACACCTACGTCTGGGGGCTACCAAGCCAGGGAGGAAATCCATTATTAGTAGTATTAATTCAGACCTTAAACCAACTGTTTAATCCTATCACTTAATACCTACCCAATGCAATTTCAATCTTACACTAAGATCAGAGTTCCTACTCACTCCCCCTCAATCACCTCAGTGATTACAACCTTTAATTAGATTAAAGTTAATGATGAAGTCATACATCAAACAACTCTTGATTGCGCTTAACAGCTTTAATCAAGATACACAACACTCACGCTTAAAAGTTTAGAGTGACACAACACTTACAACTCAATGAACACCCTAGTCCAATGCAATCATCTAAGTGATAATTGCTTGGCTTACAAGATACACCTAATACAAGACACATACAGAAATACAGCAGTGAAGTATGATGGACCAATAAAATCTTCACGCCTAAAACCCACGAGTTCTGAAAGAAGGATTGCCATCCTTTTATATTGCAGCACTTGGGCCTTGTACTTGTATTTCCTAAAATTAAGGTTAAGCAAGTTAACCTAATTTCCACATATTAGGGTACTAACAAATAGGCTATTTGTTAGGTTCATTAATTGTAGCTTAGTTGTTAGTTTCCTGGATTTTAGCTCAACTGTTGGACTCCTGAAGAATAACCTGAGAAAAATGCTGAAACAGAAAAACTAACCTTCCTACACTTTAGCATATGCTGTCAGGAATGAATGTCACAGCATTCAGTTTGACGACCAGAACATATACCATATGCTAAGTCTGTTATTTTCCTGAAAACAGACTGTGCTAAATGTTGTACTGTAGCAGACCAACCAGTCTATACTTCAATATCAACTTACAGTAATAAATGTCAAAACATCCAGTTTGACATTTACACAATGGCCTTATGTCAGGTCTGTTATTCCCTTGATAAACAGACTGAGATACATACTGAACTGAAGCAGGAAAAACCAACCTGCCTATTATTCAGTATACGTTATCACTGATGAATGTCATAACATCCAGTTTGACATTCAGACAGTAGGCCTTATGTCAGGTCTGTTATTCTCCTAAATAAACAGACTGAGATGAATACTGAGTTATAACAGACAACCAACTTGTAAGACCCCAATTTTGACCCTAAGATCCCTCATGGCATCATAACATTGCATTTGCATTGCCTCAAGGATCTTTAGCATCTTGGTTCCCTTTGCCTTTGGGTGGGACTCCTTGTGATTGGTTTGAGATCACCAAGCATGCTTGAATTATACATCATTGTTTCTCTTACTTTTGTTTACTAACCAAAAGCACAAAAATGTGTCACTAACATCTTTTGTTTGAAGCTTGAGTATCATCCAAGACACTTTGTGGGTTCTATTTAGATGATCAGTCAACACAAGGGAATGGCTTGAGATACTTCCAACAAGTTCAAATGGGGTCTATTCGTCAGTCAAAATGTTAATCTTGAAGGAGCAAAAGTTTGTTCATGAGCTGTCATGCTCGCTAGGCGAGCAGAATGGGTTGCCTAGCGAGTCCCAAGAAAAGCCACCAGAATCACCTACGCTCAGAGGAATTTCTTGAACTGTCATGCTCGCTAGGCGAAGCCCACGTGTTTAAAAAAAAGAATGAAAAACGAAAAAAAAAATTAAATAAAAAATAAAATTAAATAAATAAATAAATAAAATATAACAGAAAATTTTTGGACTTGGGCCTCTCTCATTTGAGCCCACAGGTCCACAAAAATCAGGTTATAAATTCAGAGTTTCAGTGAAACAAAAGGCAATTCTATTCCTATTACCCTGGCAGGGAAAAAGATAGTGAGAGAAGAGCTAACAGAGGTTAGAGCAACCTCCAGAGACTGAAGGGAACTCATCGGCAAAGAACCAATTCCCTCTCATATAAACCCTCAGATTGCTTTGCAAACCCAACCGGGAAATTCAATTTCATTCGATCTCTCCAGTCAGGTTTGCCTTATTCCCATTACTTTATGCTTTTAATTTGAATGCTCTGAATGTATGAGGTATTATGGGTGAATTTGATACCCTTTTGATGCATGTGTTTGAAAAGAGGTTTAGGCCTCCTACCCTTGGTTGCTTTTTGTGAGCTTTTTGTGAATTTTAATGGCATGATTCATGTGGTTACATTTTGATTTGGGGGCAACTCTTGATTACCCTATCTTGTTTCTCTAACCTGTTTGTTGAGTTTTGTTTTGTGAGGGCTCATATGACTCTTGCAGAGATGGCTTGCCTGGTGTTCCACTTTATTTGTGGGATACCACCTGGAGGTTTATTCTGATTACTTGTACTTACTCACTTTCTTTGATGGTGCTAGCTTGAGAGATCTCTGGGTTTCTTATCTCTTTAATTGTTGTTACTTCGGATCTTTATCCGTACGGTAGATCTCTCGATCCCTTTACTTTTCCCGCATGTCACCGATTTCTTAGGTTTCGTATAGCCTCTCGTGGCATGTCAATTAAGGTAGCGCGGTTCCTTCATCTAGGACTGCCTTTTTGCATGAGCATCCCTAAACACCCCAAACTCATTGATTTTTCTTCTCCTAAGAACACGTTATCTCCTTCTACTATAGGCAAGTAAGTCTCCAAAGGTCGAGCATCCGGTAGATTGCGTAGTAACGTCGTTCACCCAAAAACACAACCCTTACCCCATAGTTGGTCGAACTACGTTTTGCTCTAATTTTCATCCCAGATGAGATACGTAGGCATAAAACGCGATGTCTTAGCGAGCACACTCCTCTTTAACCCATAGGTTGCCGAGCTACGAAGACTCTGATTCTCAGATTCAGATGAGATACGTATGCAGTGGATGCAACGTCCGTGCGAGTCATTTTCTTTTGACCCTTCTTTTAGTAAGTAGTACATTAGATAAACATACACGCTTTTCTCATCCCTTCAATCATGTTTGCACAAATAAATTTTCAAAAAAAACAACAACCTTTGCAACAAATGAGAAAAGGGCTCCCTAGGAGTACCTAGGATGCTTTGGGTGCCTAATACCTTCCCATTGCATAACCAACCCCCTTACCCAGATCTCTGATATTTTTACTAGTTTTTGATTCGATAAAACTTTTAGATTTTTGTTCTCTTTTTAACCATTCCTTTGGATAAATAGAAGTGCGGTGGCGACTCGACTTGTATGATTTACCTTGGATTTAGTCAATATCTCTAATGGTAACGAATACCCCGCTACACAACTATTCTAAACCTCAGTATCTGCTGTCAGGGATGAATGTCATAACATCTAGTTTGACATTCAGTAAATCCTGTATTAGCTAAACCTGCAGCATACTACTCAAGTATGTCATGACATCAGTTAAGACATCATAGTACAGTTAGATGTTTTAACATAAAATGCATCCAATCAAACATCTACAAACTCCCCCTTTGGTAAATTTTTGGCTAAAACAACTTGGCATCACAACAGAGTTCACAGCAGCGGAAAAACACACATCTAGCAGGGAAATTTACCTAGCTAATACACTCAGAGCAGCAACACACTCAACACACGTAGAAGTTAAATAAAAACTTCTAACAGCAGCACACATACAAAAGTTAAATAAAAACTTCAAACAGCAGCACACATACAGATAACACACTCACACTCATCACACATAGAAGTGGACCATCAGCTTCAGCACAACCTCTGGATTAGAGGATCTTCAATATTTGTTTAATCACACAGCAAATAATTTGTTGTCCTGGGGCATCACAGGTGTTACTCCCCCTTTTTGTCAAAAATGTTGCCAAAGCAACACTTTAAATTACAGACCAAAATAAACAGAATTACACACAAATGACAGAAACACAATCTTGATTTTACTTCACAGTTTCAATCAAGAATACCCCCTCTTGATCTTGCTTTACAGCTTTGATCAAGACACCACCCACTTGATCTTGCTTCACAGCTTTGATCAAGTAGTCACACACTCTTGCTTTGAGTCTGACATCTTGAACCACTGATGCATGAACACTTTCTTGAAGTCCAGCAGGCACATAGGCTGTCTCATGTTAGGATATCCCTTTAACATCTTGTTACCACACTTGCAGCAAGTAACATAGTTGTGATCAGTTGTCCAGTCATAGCACACTTTCAATTGTTTAATAAGTTGAGGTATTAAACAATACATCCCAAACATCATTGGTTGTTATAAATCCTCAGACAGGCATATTCCCAATTTGCCCCTTAAATTTTCAAACTGAGTAGCATCCAGAGCCTTTGTGAATATGTCAGCGAGTTGTAGTTCAGTGGCTACATGTTCCAAGGTAATCACTTTGTCTTCCACCAGATCTCTGATGAAGTGATGTCTAATGTCAATATGTTTGGTCCTGCTGTGTTGGATGGGATTCTTGGAAATATTGATGGCACTGAGATTGTCACAGAACAATGTCATGACATTCTGAGAGACATTGTACTCAGTAAGCATCTGTTTCATCCACACAAGTTGGGAACAACTGCTTCCAGCTGCTATGTACTCAACCTCGGCAGTGGACAGTGATACACAGTTCTATTTCTTGCTGAACCATGATATGAGATTGTTTCCCAAGAAGAAACATCCTCCTGATGTGCTTTTTCTGTCATCAGCACTCCCAGCCCAATCAGCATCACAATACCCAGATAAGACAGGCTCAAAGCCATGAGAGTATAGCATACCATAGTCACAAGTCCCATTGACATACTTGAGAATCCTCTTGACTTGATTTAAGTGGCTCACTTTGGGTTCTGCTTGGTATCTAGCACACACTCCAACTGCATAGGAAATATCAGGTCTACTTGCAGTTAGATATAGTAGACTACCTATCATGCTTCTATACAAGCATTGATCAACACTAGGACCTCCTTCATCTTTGGTTAATTTTAAATGAGTAGGTGCAGGAGTTCTTTTGTGTCTAGCATTATCCATTCCAGACTTCTTAACTATGTTTTTGGCATATTTGCTTTGGGAGAGAAACATAGAATCCTCCATTTGGTTAACTTGCATTCCAAGAAAATAAGTCAATTGCCCAACCAGACACATTTCAAACTCAGATTGCATCTGGTGAACAAAATGTTTCACCCTTTGCTCTGACATTCCACCAAAGACAATATCGTCCACATAAATTTGGGCAATCATGATTTTTCCATCTTCATCCTTCACAAACAGGGTCTTATCTATCCCTCCTTTCAAGTACCCATGAGAGGTCAGAAATTCAGTCAACCTTTCATACCAAGCTCTAGGAGCTTGCTTCAACCCATATAAAGCTTTCCTCAACTTGTACACATGTTTAGGCAGGTTAGGATCACAGAAGCCTTTAGGTTGTTCCACATAGACTTCTTCATTCAAGTAGCCATTTAAAAAGGCACTCTTCACATCCATTTGGAACAATTTGAACTTCAGAATGCAGGCCACACCTAACAACAATCTTATTGACTCAAGTCTTGCAACGGGTGCAAACGTCTCATCAAAATAAACCCCTTCAACTTGAGTATACCCTTGTGCCACTAGTCTTGCTTTATTTCTGGTGATTACTCCTTTCTCATCAGACTTGTTCTTGTAAATCCACTTGGTACCAATGATGTTAGTCCCTTCAGGTCGTGGAACTAGCTCCCATACTTCATTCCTTTTAAACTGCTCCAGTTCATCTCTCATGGCATTGATCTAATATTCATCAGTCAGGGCTTCTTTCACATTTTTTGGTTCAACCTTGGATACAAAATAGGAATTTGAGCTAATTTCCCTTGATCTGGTAGTCACACCACTATTGGGATCCTCTATGATAAGATCCTTAGGGTGATCTTTCTGAATTCTGATAGACGACACTTTGTTGGATGCATCTACCTCACTTTCAAGAGGAGTCTCCTGTACTTCTTCAGACTTGACTGGTATGTCTGTTGAAGTATCAAGGAATGTTCCAACATCCTCTATGACATCGACTCCTTCCTCTTTATCATCCACAATAACATTTATGGATTCCATCAGGACATTGGTCCTGGAGTTGAACACTCTGTAGGCTCTGCTGTTAGTTGAGTATCCTAGGAATATACCCTCATCACTTTTGGGGTCCATTTTCCTTCTTTGTTCACGATCTGTAAGAATGTAACATCTGCTTCCAAAGATATGAAAGTACTTCACAGTGGGTTTTCTGCCTTTCCATATTTCATACAGAGTGGACGAGGTTCCTTTTCTCAAGGTAACTCTATTGTGAACATAGTAAGCTGTATTCATAGCTTTAGACCAAAAGTGCATAGGAAGCTTCTTTGCATGAATCATAGCTCTGGCAGATTCTTGAATGGTTCTGTTTTTCCTTTCAACTATCCCATTTTGCTGAGGAGTTATAGGATAGGAAAACTCATGACTTATCCCTTCAGACGAGCAGAACTCATCAAACTTGGAATTTTTAAACTCTGTCCCATGGTCACTCCTAATTCGGACCATACAACTGTCCTTTTCCCTTTGAAGTCTGATGCACAGTTCCTTGAAGACGTCAAATGCATCTGATTTTTCTCTGATGAAGCTTATCCAAGTGTATCTGGAATGGTCATCAACAACCACATAGGCATATCTCTTTCCACCCAGACTTTCAACCTGCATAGGTCCCATTAAGTCCATGTGCAAAAGTTCCAGAGTTTTGGATGTTGTAGGATGTCCCAGCTTAGGATGTGACATCTTGGTTTGCTTGCCAACCTGGAATTCTCCACAGACTCTTCCTTCATCAATAAGCAGCTTTGGGATTCCTCTAACTGCTTCCTTGGATATGATCTTTTTCATTCCCCTTAAATGAAGATGACGAAGACGTCTATGCAACAGCTTCACCTCTTGTTCTTCCTTGGCTGAGGAGCAAATTGTAGAGTAGTTTGAGACTTTAGGTTCCCATAGATAGCAGTTATCTTTGGATCTGGATCCTCTCATAACTTCCTGATTATCTCCATTCATCACAACACATAGCTCCTTAGTGAACTGAACATAGAACCCTTGATCACACAGCTGGCTTATGCTGATGAGATTAGCGGTTAGTCCTTTTACTAACAACACATTATTCAGTTCTGGAACTCCAAAGCTGTCCAGTTTACCCACACCTTTGATTTTTCCTTTAGCACCATCACCAAAGGTCACATAACTGGTAGTGTGAGGTTGTATATCCACCAATAAATTCTCCATACCAGTCATATGTCTTGAGCAGCCACTATCAAAGTACCAGTCTTCTCTAGTAGAGGCCCTTAGAGCTGTGTGAGCTAACCTAGCAACCCATCGACGTTTCTTGATGGGGGCATTGTGCTTATATGCCTTATGCTTAGGTCTGACATGAGGGGTTTGGTTAGGATAACCATGCAACCTGTAGCAGAAGGCTTTTATATGACCAAATCTACCACAGTAGTGACATCTCCATCTCTGAAATTTCTTCTTCTGATGGTTACTCATCCTGGTTCCCTAATGTTGAGACATTGGTTGTGACTTCTGCTTGAATTTCTGAACATCCGCCTTTGAACGTTTGAGTTCAGTTGAGGATTTCTTCACAAAGCCTAAACCAGACATGGCTCCTGACTTCTGTCCCACCTTTAGGATCTCTTCCAATGTGTCCGTTCCTTTATTTAGCATTCTGATGGATTTTGTCATTTGATCTAGCTTAGAGGTCAGCAAGGTTATCTCACCATTTAGACCATCTATGACACGGGATGTTATGACATCCAACTCTGCACAGACAAGAATTATGCAGAACCTAAAAATTAAGTGCAATAAATAACACAAGGAATTGTTTACCCAGTTCGGTGTCACACACACCTACATCTGGGGGCTACCAAGCCAGGGAGGAAATCCACTATTAGTAGTATTAATTCAGTGCTTAAACCAACTGTTTAATCATATCACTTAATACTTACCCAATGCAATTTCAATCTTACACTAAGATCAGAGTTCCTACTCGCTCCCCCTCAATCACCTCAGTGATTACAACCTTTAATTAGATTAAAGTTAATGATGAAGTCACACTTCAAACAACTCTTGATTATGCTTAACAACTTTAATCAAGATACACAGCACTCACGCTTAAAAGCTTAGAGTGACACAACACTTAAAACTCAATGAACACCCTAGTCCAATGCAATCATTTAAGTGATAATTACTTGGCTTACAAGATACACCTAATACAAGACACACATAGAAATACAATAGTGAAGTATGATGGACCAATAAAATCTTCACGCCTAAAACCCACGAGTTCTGAAAGAAGGATTGCCATCCTTTTATATTGCAGCACTTGGGCCTTGTACTTGTATTTCCTAAAATTAAGGTTAAGCAAGTTAACCTAATTTCCACATATTAGGGTACTAACAAATAGGCTATTTGTTAGGTTCATTAATTGTAGCTTAGTTGTTAGTTTCCTGGATTTTAGCTCAGTTGTTGGACTCCTGAAGAATAGCCTGAGAAAAATGCTGAAACAGAAAAACTAACCATGCTACACTGTAGCATATGCTGTCAAGAATGAATGTCACAACATTCAGTTTGACGACCAGAACATATACCATATGCTAAGTCTGTTATTTTCCTGAAAACAGACTGTGCTAAATGTTGTACTGTAGCAGACCAACCAGACTATACTTCAATATCAACTTACAGTAATAAATGTCAAAACATCCAGTTTGACATTTACACAATGGCCTTGTGCCAGGTCTGTTATTCCCTTGATAAACAGACTGAGATACATACTGAACTGAAGCAGAAAAAACCAACCTCTCTATTATTCAGTATATGCTATCACTGATGAATGTCATAACATCCAGTTTGACATTCAGACAGTAGGCCTTATGCCAGGTCTGTTATTCTCCTGAATAAACAGACTGAGATAAATACTGAGTTATAACAGACAACCAACTATTCTAAACCTCAGTATCTGCTGTCAGGGATGAATGTCATAACATCTAGTTTGACATTCAATAAATCCTGTATTAGCTAAACCTGCAGCATACTACTCAAGTATGTCATGACATCAGTTAAGACATCATAGTACCGTTAGATCTTTTAACATAAAATGCAGCCAATCAAACATCTACAGAAGACCGTAAAGAGAAGGAGTCTCGTCTTCCTAAGGATGAACATATCAAGTATTAACTCTCTAGGGAACAAAATACGGATTACAACTACCTTTTTACTGGGTAGAATACCAAAACAAGAATATCCGTCATCAGTTAAGATGAACATATCAAGGATAAACTCAAAGCAAGGGAAGAAAATATCTGTCACCGGTTAGGATGAACATATCAAGGATAAACTTTCCGGGAAAACTTAAAAAAATGAATCCGTTGGGGAGAAAAGGGTTACTTTTGCCGGGTATTGGGAAAGAAGTAAAAATTTGCAAAAATTGAGAAGAATATTACCAGTTACTGGGTAATAGACTCTCAAGGGGACCAAAAGCATCTATCTAGGTAAGATCTAGAAAGAAACACTCAATAAAGACTCAACCCAATGAGGATATAACTGAAGGGGAGTGGTTCCATCCAGATAATCAACTAGGGAGGAAACTAAAATAACAATCATCCACAAGGAAGTAACTCAGTGGAGAATGAGAAAAGTTAAATTCTTTCTGCTTAATGGGTTGATACTCTATAATTGAAAGAGGACAGACAAACCAAATCTGCATGGGGGGAAAAAGTATACCATCGTAGCAGAGGATCAGAGAAATAATGAATCACCAAGTGTATTAGTAATGAAATAATGAAATTTATGAATGTATATGTATATGTATGTGTATATGATGATCATGCTGACAAAACGATTATGAAAGATACAAATGTCGTTGGTATGAATCATCGATACAATTCTCCGCCAATCCACAAAGGAGGGAAACAACTGCTGGAGAGAACAAGGTGCAAAAGGAATGTACAAGAATCATCCACCTCAAAAGGGTTAACCCAGGTTGGGGAGAGAGGAGAGGATCTGCTGAGGAAACTGCAACATCAACTTCACGGGGAATTTTAGGTCAGTACCATATTAAATGGGAGACAACCCTGCAGGGGATAACTACAACACTTCTCAGAATTAGGGCTAACATAGGTTAGGGAAAACTCTGACGACAACTTGAGGGGAATAAAATTCTGTCGAACTGTGCGAATCGCTGCTAGGACGCGCCTACAACTCATGGGAGGCAAATACAAACTTAGCTGGGGAAACCAACGAAACTCGGCTGCTGAAATTCTGCGGGAATGGTATTGGGGATGACATAAGGATCATTCCAACCGCTTTGGGAAAAAACCAACAATGCTTCGCACTTGTGGCTTACCGCTTTTCAAATCGCTGTTGATATTCCTTAATGAAATCGAAAAGTATTTGCATTTATTATTTAAGAAAACATGCCTTTAATTTTAAAATTTTAATTTCAAAAATGATCATAATAAAATTTAATTCTATTTAGCTGAATAAATAAGAATGGAAATAATTGGATAAAAAGCTCAACTTTATTTAATAGAATGGTAGTCTGTAAATGACAAGAATCCATAGATCTTTAGAAAAGTTGAAAAATGGTAATTTACATGGAAAAGGGCTACATTGAAGATGAATCAAAACCAAGCATTATGCTTAAGAAAGTCTTTAAGACTGAAGATCAACCAGCTTGCAGTTACTTGCCATGATCCCTATCTTTTGCATAAATTTCCCCAAGGTGGGGTACTCAATTTATCGTGATAAAAAAAAATTTGTTTTATGTTTCTAATTTTTTCCTGGATCGCCCTTTCGGGTTTCAATCCACTGAGACGCTCATTTTTTCCTAAGCTTCCCTTTCAGGTTTTCAACTTAGTGAGTTGTTCTTTTCTTTTTAAGCAAAGTATTTATTAACTGTATCAGCATTCACAGAACGACTGAACTCTTCACCATCCTTAGTTGTGAGAATCAAAGCACCGCCTGAAAAGGCTCTCTTCACAACATATGGTCCTTCATAATTAGGAGTCCATTTTCCCCTAGAATCTGGTTTGAAGGATAAAATCTTCTTGAGCACAAGGTCAGTTCTCTGAATACACAAGGTCTGACCTTCTTATCAAATGCTTTCTTCATTCTCTACTGATATAACAGACCATGACACATGGCAGTTAACCTATTCTCTTCAATCAAATTCAATTGGTCATACCTGGTCTGACACCATTCAGCCTCAGTCAACTTGGCTTCCATCAAGACACGCAACGATGGGATCTCAACCTCTACTGGGAGCACAACTTCCATGCCCTAAACAAATGAGAAAGGGGTTTCCCCTGTTGAAGTATGGATGGATGTAAGATATCCATGTAAAGCAAATGGGAGCATCTCATGCCAATCCTTGTACGTTACAACCATCTTATAAATGATCTTCTTGATGTTCTTGTTTGCAGCTTCAACAGCCCCATTCATCTTAGGCCTGTAGGGAGAAGAATTATGATGTGCAATCTTGAAGTCTTTGCAAAGAGCTTCAACCATATTATTATTCAAGTTAGATCCATTATCAGTAATGATCTTACTTGGCACACCATACCGGCATATAATCTGATTCTTGATAAACCTCACAACAACTTGCTTGGTTACATTTGCATACGATGTCGCTTCAACCCACTTTGTGAAATAGTCAATAGCCACCAAAATGAAACGATGTTCGTTCAAAGCTTTAAGCTCAATCATGCCAATCATATCAATTCCCCACATGGAGAAGGGCCATAGGGAGGAAATGACGTTCAACAGTGTCAGAGGAACATGAATCTTATCTACATAGATTTGACACTTGTGGGATTTCTTCAAAAACATGCAACAGTCAGATTCCATTGTCATCCAATAGTAACCTACTCGCAACATCTTCTTTTCCATAGCATACCCATTGGAATGAGTACCAAAGGAACCTTCATGGACTTCAGTTATCAACAGGTCTGCTTCGTGTCTATCCACGCATCTGAGCAAAACCATATTGAAGTTTCTCTTGTATAGTGCATCACCATTCAGGTAGAAATTGTCGGCTAGTCTTCTCAAAGTCTTTTTATCTTTCAAAGATGCCATAGGCGGGTAGATCTGACTTTGGAGAAAACACTTGATATCAAAATACTACGGCTTCTCATCTTTGACTTCTTCAACAGTAAACACATGAGTTGGCCTACCAAGATGCATCAGAGTCAAATTGGGAACTTCATTCCAATATTTCATCATAATCATTGAAACCAAAGTTGCAAGAGCATCTTCCATCTGGTTTTCATCTCGAGGGATATGATGAAACTCAACCTTTGTAAAGAAAGTTGAAATTATCCTTGCATAATCTCTATATGGTATCAAATCGGGATGATTCGTCTCCCCCTCACCTTTGATCTGATTCACAACCAAAGTTGAATCTCCATAGAATTCCAAATACTTGATTCTGAGATCAATGGCCTCTTCAAGCCCCAAGATGCAAGCATCATACTCAACCATATTATTTGTACACTTGAAAGTCAATCTAGCTGTAAACGGAAAATGTGTGCCTTTAGGAGTAATAATCACTGCCTTAATGCAATTACCATATTGATTAACAGCTCCATCAAATACCATGCCCCAACTGGAACCAGGTTTTGGCCCTTCTTCAAGCAATGGTTCATCCCAATCTTTCATTTTCAAGTACAAGATCTCTTCATCAGGAAAATCATACTGCACTGACTGGTATTCTTCAATTGGTTGGTGAGCCAAATGGTCAGCCAAGATACTACCTTTGATTGCTTTCTGAGATCGGTATTCAACACCATGCTCTGATAACAACATCTGCCAACAGGAAATCCTCGCAGTTAAAATAGAATTCTCAAAAATATACTTGATTGGATCCATTTTGCATATCAACCAAGTGGTATGATTCAACATATACTGACGCAAACACTTAGCAGCCCAAGCAAATGCGGAACAAGACTTTTCTAACATAGAATACCGAGTCTCACAGTTGGTGAACTTCTTACTAAGATAGTAAATAGCATATTCTTTCTTTCTAGTCTCATCTTGCTGACCAAGAACACAACCCATACTCTCTTCAAGCACAGTCAAGTACATGATCAAAGGTCTTCCTTCAACAGGTGGAGACAGAATCGGAGGCTCAAGCAGATACTCTTTGATACTGTCAAAAGCTTTATGGCAATCTTCAGTCCAAATAAAAGACTGATCTTTCCGAAGAAGCTTGAATATAGACGCACATGTGGCAGTCATATGCAAAATGAATCTTGAAATATAATTCAAGCGACCGAGAAAACCTCTGACTTGCTTCTCAGTTTTTGGCGCATGCATCTCTTGTATTGCTTTGACCTTGGCAGGATCAACTTCAATACCCTTCTCACTAACAATAAAGCCTAAAAACTTACCAGAACGAACACCAAATGTACACTTATTGGGATTCAAGCGGAGTTTGTATTTCCTCAAACGCTAGAATAGCTTCAACAAATGCTCAACATGTTCTTCTTCATCACTGAATTTAGCAATCATATTATCAACATAGACTTCGATCTCTTTATGCATCATATCATGAAAAAGAGTGGTCATTGCTCTCTGGTAAGTTGCACTAGCATTCTTTAAATCGAAAGTCATCACTCTCTAACAGAATGTTCCCCAGGGTGTGTAAGACCCCAATTTTGACCCTAAGATCCCTCATGCATTTCATCACAAGCATTAACATTGGGATCATACCTTGGTATCCTTCTTCCCCCTCCTTCATTGGGTTTGTTTGGGGAGAGATCACCAAGCGCTTTGTGATTATATCATGCTTGTATTTTATCATTTTACTAACCAAAATACCAAAAATATGTCTTTGTAATTGCCTAACTCTTTTGTAGGTAAGGGACATGATTTTCTTGATTAATTGATCACAACTAGGGTTTGAGACCCTCATGAACAAAGAACACCATCAGAATTGATTCAAGAATGGTTATGAGCATCATGTATGAGTCCCAATTGCTTCTACATGTTATATTGATCAAATTTGCTTCAAGAGTTTGAGGGTGATTTGCCTTGGAAACCCTAGTTTGACTGGGTATCTTGAGTAACTTCTCCAACAAGCTATCTCACCAATTGATCAAATTTCTCAAGGGACACTTCAAAATTCATCATCTTATGCATACATGATCTACCATGAGCCAATAAAGTCAAGAGAATTGGAAGTTAGCAAGTTGGTTGGTGGTGGTTGGCCAGATGAATTCATCTTATCAAAACTCGGTCTCCCTAGACCCTATCTCCTACAATTTTCACCATATGAAAATGATTCCAGGAGAAAACTTACTCTAAATGACATTATAAACAACTTTCATGTTTAAAACTAGAGCTAGTTTTGCTTGGAAAATCATTTTTTATGTTGAAACATTATAGGTCATTTTGTCTAAAACCTATTTTGAAAGCTAACTTCCCAAGGCCATAACTTGCTCAATTTTTATGAGATGAAAGATTTCAAAGTTACACAATCAAATTCAATGTGTCTACTTCAACTTTTATGTTTGGAGGTGGAGCAAATTCAACATATTTGCACATGTGATATGAGGCTACATTATAGGTCACTTTTGACATATACCATTGATCAAGTGATTTTGCCAAACTTCAAAAATGCATAACTCTATCATTTCTAATCCAAATGACATGTAATTTCTAACCATTTTTAAGGTCTTTGAGATAGCTACAACTTTGATGAAGACACATTTCTCATCTGAAGCTCCCATAAAAAGTTAAGCAAGGTGGAATATTGAGAATGTGGCTTGACACTTAGAAAATTTTCAATATCCCAAATTTTTCCAAACTTCCACCTCAAATATCTCCAAGTTCCAAGCTTCAAATGAAAAAGTGTTCAACATCAAACTTATTCCTCTTGATATTACCTTTCCAAAGAGCTAAAATTAATGCATTTTGGATGAGAAATGCATAGGCTGCGCATGGCTTAAATAGGATGGCATCATGTGTCATGGATCAAACATCAAACAACAATGCTCAATTTCCTTGCAATCCAATCCACCTCCAATGCATCTGAACTTCAATATGTACTTTTGAACAATCATTCTATGGGCCTATGCGCGCCCATGCAGCTGCTTACATCACTTTGCCAATATTGGAAACTTGAAGGGAGTGTGCAATTATCACTTGAATTCTCTATAAATTGAAGCTCAATTACTCAGAATCAACACACACACTGCGCAAGCTTTGATCCCCCACAGAAAGCCCTTCATACCAAGAGGATAAACCTGAGAAATTCTGTTGAATTTGAGCTTGGATCTCCACTGTATTGGGATTCAATTCTACAGGAGTCCTTTGATTCTAAGCCATTCCATTCCTCTTCTGCAAGCAATTGGAGTGAAACAAAGCACGATTCAGATCAAGATCTAGCAAGCTCAGACCTCCATTGAAGGTATTTTGCATAAAATTTAATCTCTTCGATTCTCCTTGTTTCTTGCTCAATTCTCTTGATTATTGTGTTGGCTGAAGTCCTACCAATGTAGGCAAGGTGTTTGAGTTGTTTTGATGCTGAATCGAAGCAACTCAGATCTTGAACCTCATTTTTCAATTCCACATATCTCTCAATATAGTTGGAATTGGAAGAAATGGAGGTGATATTCGTGCTCAGTGATGTTTTCTCTTTATAATCATGTCCCTGTTTGAAATTTTGGTGATGGTTGATGATGACCAGTCCCACGAAGCTCGCCGGAGAAGACAATCGGAGCGCTGGCTCCGGTGATGATGTGTTTGAGGTCTAGACCGTGTGATCCAACTCTTGTGTTCTAATCTTAGCCGTGCATTGTGATTACCAAGTTTACAGCGCAGTGGACTCGTGCATCGGTGGAACGCGCGTTGTGGATCATCAGATCTGCCACCTCAATTAATGAGGGAGATTTGATGGTCCACGCATTTTTTCAATTTCTGATTTTCCTTTTAATTTCATTTTCTTCAATAATTCATATTAAATTCAATATTGATCCAAAAAAATGTGGGACTTTCACAAAAAAAATTCAAATATTTTTCTCTTTCATATTCTGAATTAAAATTATTTTTTGGATCATTATTAATATTTTTCATGAATTAATTGATTTTTCATTTGTTTTTAATTGTATAAAAATATTTTTAAGTGTCCAAAAATTATCAATTTTTTTATCCAAGGTTCTTTGACCTTGTTTGACCTATGATAAATCACATGGCCATTTATTTGGTGTTTTAATTTGATTTTAGGATTTGGACAATACATATTTGAATTTAATGCATTATTTTAATACTTTAAATTGAATAAATGCCATTTTAATTGTGTTGACCATTTGGATTGACTTATTTGAGTTTCTCATTTGTTGTTGGGCCTTGGTCAAGGTTGATTTGACTTTGTCAAGTTAATATTATTAGATTTAGGGGATTGATGGAATGCACATTCCATCTTCCAAAATGAATGAATAATATTAATTTGGTAAAACTCCTCCTTTGACCAATTTGTGATCTCATTCATCTCTTTCCCTCTTCATCTAATTCCCCTTCTTCATCCATTCATTTTCAATTGGCCAATGACATCTCAAAGGTATTAATGCTAGTTGATTGAAAGATTAACATGAGTATGGATGAGATTAGGCCACACCTTTGCATATTTTTTTTGTGTGTGGTATGTTTAATGAGCATAGTTCTTAATACTATGTCTCCAACATGCATTAACATGAAAAGTCTATTGCCCGGTCTCAAATAGGTGTGATTTCTACATAAGTCCAATTACAATTGCTTAACATAGCGCCAAATTTGTGACACAAAGGCATAAGCATTCTAGTTAGTGAGATTGTAAGTCTCCCCTCTTACATGGTATTATGTGCAAACTTGGCCTTCTTTCCTTCCTTTGGAAGATGTTTTGGTTCAAGGGTCCATGCTTGTGGCAAGTGGGTTGAGTGTTCTCCAAAGAATGTCTTGAAATATCAAAAGCAAAACAAAACTAACTATTAACTTACTAACCATTAACCTTTACTTTCAAGCTTTTACTTTTAATGCAATTTATTTTTATTATCATTTGTCATCGTACATACCATTCTAATTGTTTATGTTTATGCAATTTTCATTTTGTCCACTTGGACCATATTGTGTGATATACTTTGTTGCTTTGTTTGTTTGATTGGTCTTTGACCATTAATGCACATAATAATAACAAAAACCCGAAAAGACAATTTGCGTGGACTATTGTTTTGATCTCCCCAATTGGACTTAGAATTTAGGCAACATTCCTTTGCTAATGGACTTGGCCAATGCCAATTTGTTGAGAGACCAAGAACTTGCAAGTTTGAATTAATCGGATACATCATTCAAGATCTCTCCAGATTCATCTGCAACATTGATCATTGTTAAGTTGTTATGTTGAACTTGTGACTTGTGGAATTCATCAGCTACATAGGCTATTTTGAGGAAGATCATTGAAGTGGATAAGCTTGGATGAGGCCGTCTTTATTTGATGCATTTGCTCTTCAAGATTGATATAATTGTGCATTTGTGTGTTGCTTGATTCTAAAAAGTCCAAGGGAATTCTGGGTTTCTATTGACATACTTGTCTATTGGATTGCTCCCATTTGGTCAGATCTTTTCAACTTTAAACTTTTAAATTTATTGTATCTAGGGTAGCCTCTTCATTTTCTCCCCATTTCTTTAACTTCAAAATCTCTCCCTCCATTTTCAAAAACCTTCTTTGTGTGAACTATTTTGTTCTAAACTTTGACCACCTTTACAAAAAGGTAGAAACTTTGGCCTTATGCCATTGCATTTTCAAACTTATTTTCTTAAATCAAACATGTGAATAAACTTAACTATACTTGACTTAAACTTTCAAAAATACAAAAAGAACTAACTCATCCAAACCATTTTCAGGCCTTTGTGCCTTTCAAACTTAATTTTGTTAAAAAAAAGAACACACTCATTTTGAAAGTTATAGCACGGACTACGAGGTTTTAATCCCTCATTTTTATGTTGGTACGTAGGCACAAGACCGAAGGTCTTGTCAAACACAAAAATATAATTAATGAATTCTTCTCTCATCCCTCCATTCTATTTGTCTGTAAACATCATTTTGTACAAAATACATATGCACACAAAAAGGGCTCCCTAGGAGTACCTAGGACACTTTGGGTGCTAACACCTTCCCTCTGTGTAACCAACCCCCTTACCTGTGATCTCTGACTTTTATTAGTTTTTATTTGAAAACTTCTTACTATTTGGGTTTTGTTCGCATTTTTTCCCTTTTCCCTTAGAAAGAATAAAATCGCGGTGGCGACTCTTGTTAATTGATCTTTAGCTTGTCAATAGCTTAATGATCATGAATTTCCCGCTACAGAAATTAAGTTGAGAATCTGTTGGGGAGTAGTCTCCAGTGGGTTTAGCCTACTTTTTTTGTGAATATATTTGTATATATGTGATGTTTGTATATATGTATATGTGATATAATTTGCTTGTTTTGCTTGGTGATCTCTGAGTGGTGAGATAAGTTCTAACCCAAACTTGAGTGCAATTAAGATAGGAGGATGGTATAGTCATGTTCGACTTGTGTGGAGTAGTCCTTAACAAGTTGGCTTGAGATCCATCTGCTCAGCGAAGACTCCTTTGGATTTGGAAATGTCACACAAGTATTTGTGGTTAGGCATTACTATTTCTAATTGGGTCTGAGAAGCTGAGGACCTTAGAACACCTAACCCATCTTGGCCTATTTAGGACGTAGTGCGGAAACTGTTCAAGTGTAGACTTGATAACAGTTGTTACGCGATACTACACTCAGACGAGTTTCTCTTGAGAATATTATGTGTCGATGAGTCAGTCATCTTAACCTGTAATATTCAATAGATGGAATTAAGACTCTGGGAACTTTTTAGAGCATGATCTACATTTTTTATCCTTAGTTCACTCCTTTGGGATGGTTCTTACCCAGACTCCATGCTCGTGACTTGCAACAAACCCTTGATTCTTGGTTGATCCAATCAAGTCTTGTCAATATCAATGGAACTTAGGTGTTGATAAGGTGAAAACCATAATCCACCAAAATGGATGATTGATCTTGACAATGACTTGATTCATCCCTTGACCTTTGTTTGCCTTGTGTGTGATCCCTTACTTATGATTGTTGTATTCATGCATTTCATGCGCATCATAACATTCATCACCCGAAATTTCAAGGAACTAAGGTGTCATTTGCAAATATTTTCAGACCATAGATTATGGACAAAGGAACACTAAGAAGAACAGTTTCAGATGTTCTGACTTGAAAGAGTTAAGGAAGCTAGCATCTTTTGTATTAGATCCCTTGGACTTCAAACAACGCCATGGTAAGCTTATGCCCATTCTGTCTGCTGATGTAGTTGAAGGACTCTTGAGTGTATTGGCGCAGTTCTATGATCCTCTCTACCATTGTTTCACTTTCCCAGATATTTAGCTTGTGCCTACCTTGGAGGAGTATTCTCATCTTTTGGGGATACCTGTTTCTAGTAGAGTGCCATTTAGTGGATTGGAAGAGATTCCCCGATCTAGTATTATTGTTGAAGCTCTTTACTTGAAGAAGTCTGAGATAGAGGCTCATTGGGTGAAGAAAGGAGGATTATTTGGATTGCCATATGTTTTCCTCATCAAGGAAGCTACCGCTTTTGCTCAAGCTGGTAGTGTGGATGCTTTTGAAGATATCTTTGTGTTGCTCATTTATGGATTAGCTTTGTTCCCTAACATTGACGGTTTTGTTGATGTTAACGCCATTAGACTTTTCTTGATTGGGAATCTTGTGCCTACTTTGTTGGGTGATATGTATTTCTCTTTGCATCTAAGGAATTCTAAGGGTGGTGGAACGATTGTCTGTTGTACTCCTCTTCTATACAAGTGGTTTATTTCACACTTGCCTCAGACGCCTGCTTTTATGGAGAACAAACAATGTCTAAGGTGGTCTTAGAGACTTATCTCTCTCACTAATGATGATATAGTTTGGTATGATCCATGCTTAAGCAGTTTGGAGATTATTGATAGTTGTGGTGAATTCTCTAATGTGCCTCTCATTGGTACAAAAGGAGGAATTAACTATAACCCTTCTTTGGCTCGTCGTCAACTTGAGTTCCCCTTGAGAGACAAACCTAATAACATGTTGTTAAAAGGTTTTTTCTATCAAGAGGGTAAAGATCCCCAACATTTGAAGCAGAAGATTATACATGCTTGGCATATATGTGCATAGGAAAGGAAGATCCGAGTTGGGTCAGCGTAATTGTGTGGCTTTGGAAGCTTACACTCTTTGGGTGAAGAAAAGAGCTATGGAGTTGAAGATGCCTTATCCTTGTGAAAGACCTATGTCTATGGTTGTGTTTGATCCATTAACTCTCCCTAACTAAGATGTTGAGTAGTTGGAAGACGCGCTTATCAAGGTGAAGCAAGAGAGAGATATGTGGGAAGAGCGTTTCCATGCTTTGAGCAAGAAGCATGAAGAGTTGCTATTGGAGTCTAAGGGCAAAGATGCATTGATTGAGCTACTTGAATACCGAGTAACGAAGAGATAGAGAGAGCCAGAGGTTTCATCTTCTAGCATGCCTCAGCCTTTCGTTGCTTGGAAGAAGATTGTTGACCAGCTTGTCCTCGAGAAGACTCAGATGAAGGCTTCTTTTGAGACCGAGATTCGTCGCATTCAAAGGAAGTATGCGCCTTCAGCCAAATATTTTGACATTGTTATTAGGGATCCTTAGGATGACTAGTCTCCTTTTCTCTTGTATCTGTTATTTTGGTTTCTGAAATTATACTCAGTGTAATCCTTCCAATTTATAAATGAAAAGAGATTTTGGTCATATCAAAATTATTGCAATTGTCGTTTCAATTTATATATATTTGCAAATGAAATAGTAAGTTCCTTGGAAATAAATAATAATAATCAAGCATTGCATTTCATGCATCATTCGCATAAGCAAGTTTTTGCCAGGTGTCTGATCCGTGTTCTTTTGTGCCTTAGCCAAGCTGACTCACCGGTACAACACTCGAGCCAATCATTCCAAGATCATGAAACACCTTGAGCAAGAAAATCGAGACTTGAAAGAGGAGATTGCCCGGCTGACTGCCATGATAGAGTCAGCTCTTGCTGCTGTAAGACCCCAATTTTGACCCTAAGATCCCTCATGCATTTCATCATAAGCATTGGCATTGGGATCATACCTTGGCACCCTCCTTACCCCTTCTTCATTGGGTTTGTTTTAAGAGAGATCACCAAGCACTTTGTGATTATATCATACTTGTATTTTATCATTTCACTAACCAAAATACCAAAAATATGTCTTTGTATCTATCTAACTCTTTTGTAGGTAGGGAGATGATGTCCTTAATTCATTGATCACGTCTAGGGTTTGAGACCCTCATGAACAAAGAGCACAATCAAGAATTTAATCAAGAATGGTTATGGGCATCATGTATGAGTCCCAATTGCTTCTACATGTTATATTGATCAAGTTTGCTTCAAGAGTTTGAGAGTGATTTGCCTTGGAAACCCTAGTTTGACTGGGTATCTTGAGTAACTTCTCCAAGAAGATATCTCACCAATTGATCAAATTTCTCAAGGGACACTTCAAATTTCATCATATTATTCATATATGATCTACCATGATCCAAGAATGTTAAGAGAATTAGAAATTAGCAAGTTGGTTGGTGGTGGTTGGCCAGATGAATTCATCTGATCAAAATTGGGTCTCCCTAAACCATATCTCCTACACTTGTCATCATATGAAAATCATTAGAATAGAAACTTTACTCTAAATGACATTATAAACAACTTTCATGTTGAGACCTAGAGCTAGTTTTGCTTGGAAAAGCATTTTCTATGTTGAAACATTATAGGTCATTTTGTCTAAACCCTAATTTGAAAGTCAACTTCCCAAGGCCATAACTTGCTCAATTTTTATGAGATAAAATATTTCCAAGCTTCATAATCAAATTAAATGTGTCTACTTAAACTTTTATGTTTGTAGTGAGAGCTAATTAAACTTCTTTGCACATGTGATATGAGGCGACATTATAGGTCGCTCTTGACCTATACCATTGATCAAGTGATTTTGCCAAACTTCAAAAATGCATAACTCTATCATTTCAAAACCAAATGGCTTGAAATTGGTGACCATTTTGAAGGTCTTTGAGAGATATACAACTTTGATGAAGACATGTTTCTCATTTGTAGCTCCCATAAAAAGTTAAGCAATGTGGAATATTGAGACATATGGCTTGACACTTAGAAAATTTTCAATATGTCAAATTTTTTCAAACTTCGACCTCAAATATCTCCAAGTTCCAAGCTCCAAATGAAAAAGTGTTCAACATAAAACTTGTTCCTCTTGATCTCACATTTCCAAAGAGCTAAAATTCATGCATTTTGGATGAGAAATGCATAGGCTTCGCATGGCTTAAACAGACTGGTATCATGTGTCATGGATCAAACTTCAAATTCAAATTCTCAATTGCCTTGCATTCCAAGCTTGCTTCAACATATCTATAGCGGGGTATTCATTACCATTAGAGATATTGACTAAATCCAAGGTAAATCATACAAGTCAAGTCGCCACCGCACTTCTATTTATCCAAAGGAATGGTTAGAAAGCGAACAAAAACCTAAAAGTTTTATCGAATCAAAAACTAGTAAAAATGTCAGAGATTTGGGTAAGGGGGTTGGTTATGCAATGGGAAGGTGTTAGGCACCCAAAGCATCCTAGGTACTCCTAGGGAGCCCTTTTCAGATTTGTTGCAAAGGTTGTTGTTTTTTTTGAAAATTTATTTGTGCAAACATGACTGAAGGGATGAGAAAAGTGTGTATGTTTATCTAATGTACTACTTACTAAAAGAAGGGTCAAAAGAAAATGACTCGCACGGACGTCGCATCCACTGCATACGTATCTCATCTGAATCTGAGAATAAGAGTCTTCGTAGCTCGGCTACCTATGGGTTAAAGAGGAGTGTGCTCGCTAAGACATCGCGTCTTATGCCTACGTATCTCATCTGGGATGAAAATCAGAGAAAAACGTAGTTCGACCACCTATGGGGTAAGGGTTGTGTTTTGGGGTGAACGACGTTACTACGCAATCTACCGGATGCTCGACCTTTGGAGACTTACTCGCCTGTAGTAGAAGGAGATAACGTGTTCTTAGGAGAAGAAAAATCAATGAGTTTGGGGTGTTTAGGGATGCTCATGCAAAAAGGCAGTCCTAGATGAAGGAACCGCGCTACCTTAATTGACATGCCACGAGAGGCTATACGAAACCTAATAAAGCGTTAAAATGCGGGAAAAGTAAAGGGATCGAGAGATCTACCGTACGGATAAAGATCCAAAGTAACAACAATTAGAGAGATAAGAAACCCAGAGACTCTTCCAAGCTAAACACCATCAAAGAAAGCGAGTCAGTACAGATAATCAGAATAAACCTCCAGGTGGTACCCCACAAATAAAGTGGAACACCAGGCAAGCCATCTCTGCAAGAGTCATATGAGCCCTCACAAAAACTCAACAAACAGGTTAGAGAAACAAGATAGGGTAATCAAGAGTTTCCCCCAAATCAAAATGCCATTAAAATTCACAAAAAGCTCACAAAAAGCAACCAAGGGTAGGAGGCCTAAACCTCTTGTCAAACACATGCATCAAAAGAGTATCAAATTCACCCATAATATCTCATACATTCAGAGCATTCAAATTAAAAGCATAAAGTAATGGGAATAAGGCAAACCTGACTGGAGAGATCGAATGAAATTGAATTGCCCGGTTGGGTTTGCAAAGCAATCTGAGGGTTTATATGAGAGGGAATTGGTTCTTTGCCGATGAGTTCCCTTCAGTCTCTGAAGGTTGCTCTGAACTCTGTTAGCTCTTCTCTCACTATCTTTTTCCCTGCCAGGGTAATAGGAATAGAATTCTTTTGTTTCACTGAAACTCTGAATTTATAACCTGATTTTTGTGGACCCGTGGGCTCAAATGAGAGAGGCCCAAGTCCAAAAAATTTCTGTTATATTTTATTTATTTAGTTATTTATTTATTTATTTTCTTTTTTTTTTTTATTTTCGTTTTTCGTTTTTTTTTTTAAACACGTGGGCTTCGCCTAGCGAGCATGACAGTTCAAGAAATTCCTCTGAGCGTAGGTGATTCTGGTGGCTTTTCTTGGGACTCGCTAGGCGACCCATTCTGCTCGCCTAACGAGCATGACAGCTCATGAACAAACTTTTGCTCCTTCAAGATTAACGTTTTGACTGACGAATAGACCCCATTTGAACCTGTTGGAAGTATCTCAAGCCATTCCCTTGTGTTGACTGATCATCTAAATAGAACCCACAAAGTGTCTTGGATGATACTCAAGCTTCAAACAAAAGATGTTAGTGACACATTTTTGTGCTTTTGGTTAGTAAACAAAAGTAAGAGAAACAATGATGTATAATTCAAGCATGCTTGGTGATCTCAAACCAATCACAAGGAGTCCCACCCAAAGGCAAAGGGAACCAAGATGCTAAAGATCCTTGAGGCAATGCAAATGTAATGTTATGATGCCATGAGGGATCTTAGGGTCAAAATTGGGGTCTTACAATATCTGAACTTCAAATTTGGACTTATGGCAATCATTTGATGGGCGTATGCGCGCCAATGAATCAGCTGACCTCACTTTGCCAAATTTAGAAACTTGAATGAAGTGTGCAATTAACACTTGAATCCTCTATAAATTGGAGCTCATTTGTTCACAATCAACACACACACACTGTGCAGGCTTTGATTCCCCATGGAAAACCCTTCACATTGAGAGGATAAATCTGAAAAATTCAACTGAATTTGAGCTTGAATCTCCACTGTTTTGGAATTCAATTCTCAAAGAGTCCATTGATTCTAAGTCATTCCATTCCTCTTATGCAAGCTATTGGAGTGAAGCAAAGCAAAATTCAGATTGAGATCTAGCAAGTTCAGACCTCCATTGAAGGTAAATTTCAGAAAATTTGATCTCTTCGATTCGCCTTGTTTCTTGCTCAATTCTCTTGATTATTGTGTTGGTTAAAGTCCTACCAATGTAGGCAAGGTGTTTGAGTTGTTTTGATGATGAATCGAAGCAACTGAGATCATGAACCTCATTTTTCAAGTCCACATATCTCTCAATATAGTTGGAATTGGAAGAAATGGAGGTGATACTCTTGCTCAGTGATGTTTTCTCTTTAAAATCAGGCCCCTGTTTTGCATTTTGGTGATGGTTAATCTTAACCAGACCGGTGGAGCTCACCGGGGAAGATGACCGGAGCTCTGGCTCCAGTGATGAGGTGTCTCACCTCTGGACCACTTGATCCAAGTCCCACGTTGTAATATGGGCCGCTGGATTTGATTACTCATTTTGCCACACTGTTGACTAAGGAACACATGGAACGCGTGTTTTGAATCATCATATTTGTCACCTCAATTAATGAGGGAGATCTGATGGTCCACGTTTTTTTTGTAATTTTTGATTTTTCATTTAATTCCATTATTTTCAATAATTCATAATAAATTTAATATTTATCCAAAAAATATGCGACTTTCACTGAAAATTTTCAAATATTTTTCTCTTTCATATTCTGAATTAAAATTATTTTTTAGGATCGTTATTAATATTTTTCACTTGTTTTTAATTGTTTAAAAATATTTTTATGTGTCCAAAAATTATGAATTTTTTTATCCAAGGTCCTTTGACCTTGTTTGACCTATGATAAATCACATGGCCATTTATTTGGTGTTTTGATTTGATTTTACGATTTGGACAAAACACATTTGAATTTAATGTATTATTTTGATATTTTTAATTGAATAAATGCCATTTTAATTGTGTTGACCATTTGGATTGACTTATTTGCGTTTCTCACTTGTTGGGCCTTGGTCAAGGTTGATTTGACTTTGTCAAGTTAATATTATTGATTTAGGGGATTGATGGAATGTACATTCCATCTCCCAAAATGAATGAATAATATTAATTTGGTAAAACTCCTCCTTTGACCAATTTGTGAACTCATTCATCCCTTTCCCTCTTCATCTATTTCCCCTTCTTCATCCATTCATTTTCAATTGGCCAATGACATCTCAAACTCCTAATGTTAGTTGATTGAAAGATTAACATGAGTATGGATGAGATTAGGCCACACCTTTGCATATTTTTTGTGTGTGGTATGTTTAATGAGCATAGTTCCTAATACTATGCCTCCAACATGCATTAACACCAAAAGTTTATTGCTCGGCCTCGAATAGTTGAGACTTTTACATAAGTCCAATTACGATTGCTTAACATAGCCCTAAATTTGTGACACAAAAGGCATAAGCATTCTAGTTAGTGAGATTGTAAGTCTCCCCTCTTCCATGGTATTGTGTGGAAACTTGAACTTCTTTCCTTCCTCTGGAAGATGTTTTGGTTCAAGGATCCATGCTTGTGGCAAGTGGGTTCAGTGTTCTCCAAAGAATGTCTTGAAATCAAAAGCAAAACAAAACTAACTATTAACTTATTAACCATTAACCTTTACTTTCAAGTTTTTACCTTTAATGCAATTTACATTTATTATCATTTGTCATTGTACATATCATTCTAATTGTTTATGTTTATGCAATTTTTCCTTTGTCCACTTAGACCATATTGTGTGATATATTTTGTTGCCTTGTTTGTTTGTTTGGTCTTTGACCATTAATGCACATAATAATAACAAAAACCCTAAAAAGACAATTTGAGTGGACTGTTGTTTTGATCTCCCCAATTGGACTTAGAATTTTGGCAACATTCCTTTGCTAATGGACTTGGCCAATGCCTATTTGTTGAAAGACCAAGAATTTGCAAGTCTGAATTCATATGATACATCATTTAAGATCTATCCAATCTCATCTGCAACATTGATCCTTATTAAGTTGTTATGTTGAACCTGTGACTTGTGGATTTCACCTGCTACATAGGCTATTTTAAAGAAGATCAATGAAGTAGATAAGCCTCGATGAGGCCATATTTATTTGATGCCTTTTCTCTTCAAGATTGATATAATTGTGCATTTGTGTGTTGCTTGATTCTAAAAAGCCCAAGGGAATTTTGGGTTTCTATTGACATACTTGTCTATTGGATTGCTCCCATTTGGTCAGATCTTTTCAACTTTAAACTTTTAAATTTCTTGTATCTTGGGTAGTCTCTTCATCTTCTCCCCATTTCTTTAATTTCAAAATCTCTCCCTCCATTTTCAAAATCTTCTTTATGTGAACTACTTTTGTTCTAAACTTAGACCACTTTCAAAAAAGGTAGAAACTTTGGCCTTATGCCATTACATTTTTCAAACTTATTTTCTTAAATCAAACTTGTAAATAAATATAACTATATTTGACCTAAACTTTCAAAAAGCCAAAAAGAACTAACCCACTCAAACCCTTTTAGGCCTTTGTGCCTTTCAAGCTTAAGTTTTGTTAAAATCAAACAACTCACTTTGAACTTTTTAGCACGAACTACGAGGTTTTGATCCCTCATTTATATGTTGGTACGTAGGTACAAGACCAAAGGTCTTCTCAAACACAAAAATATAATTAATCAATTCTTTTCTCATCCCCCCATTTTATTTGTTTGTAAACATCACTTTGTACAAAATACATATGCATACAAAAAGGGCTCCCTAGGAGTACCTAGGACACTTTGGGTGCTAACCCCTTCCCTCTGTGTAACCAACCCCCTTAACTGTGATCTCTGATTTTTATTAGTTTTTATTTGAAAACTTCTTACTATTTGGGTTTTGTTTCGCATTTTTCCCTTTTCCCTTGGAAACAAAAAAATCTCGGTGGAGACTCTTGTTAATTGATCTTTAGCTTGTCAATAGCTTAATGATCATGAATTTCCCGCTATAGAAATTAAGTGGCGACTCTGTTGGGGAGTAGTCTCCAATGGGTTTAGCCTACTTTTTGTGTGAATATATTTGTAATATGTGATGTTTGTATATATGTATGTGTGATATAATCTGCTTGTTGTGCTTGGTGATCTCTGAGTGGTGAGATAAGTTCTAACCCGAACTTGAGTGCAATTAAGATAAGAGGATGGTATAGTCATGTTCGACTTGTGTGGAGTAGTCCTTAACAAGTTGACTTGAGATCCATCTGCTCAGTGGAGACTCCTTTGATTTGGAAGTGTCACACAAGTATTTGTGGTTAGGCATTGCTATTTCTAATTGGGTCTGAGAAGCTGAGGACCTTAGAACACCTAACCCATCATGGCCTATTTAAGACATAATGCGGAAACTATTCAAGTGTAGACTTGATAACAGTTGTTACGCGATACTAAACCCAAACGAGTTTCTCTTGAGAATATTATGGGTCAATGAGTCAGTCATCTTAACCTGTAATATCCGATAGATGGAATTAAGACTCGGGAACTTTTTAGAACATGATCTACAGGTTTTATCCTTAGTTCACTCCTTTGGGATGGTTCTTACCCAGACTCCATGCTCGTGGCTTGCAACAAACCCTTGATTCTTGGTTGATCCAATCAAGTCTTGTCAATATCAATGGAACTTGGCTGTTGATAATGTGTAAACCATAATCCATCAAAATGGATGATTGATCTTGACAATGAATTGATTCATCCCTTGACCTTTGTTTTGCCCTGTGTGTGATCCCTTACTTGTGATTGTTTCATTCATGCATTTCATGCGCATCATAACATTCATCACACAAAATTTTAAGGAACTAAGGTATCATTTGCAAATATTTTCAGACCATGGATTATGGACGAAGGAACACTAAGAAGTACAGTTTCAGATGTTCCGACTTGAAAGAGTTAAGGAAGCTAGCATTTTTTTTATTAGATCCATTGGACTTCAAACAACGTCATGGGAAGCTTCTGTCCATATTGTCTGCTGATGTAGTGGAAGGATTGTTGAGTGTATTAGTGCAGTTCTATGATCCTCTCTACCGTTGTTTCACTTTCCCAGATTTTCAGCTTGTGCCTACCTTGGAGGAGTATTCTCATCTTTTGGGGATACCTATTTCTAGTAGAGTACCTTTTAGTGGATTGGAGAAGATTCCCCGGTCTAGCATTATTGTTGAAGCTCTTCACTTGAAGAAGTCTGAGATAGAGGCTCATTGGATGAAGAAAGGAGGATTATTTGGATTACCATCTATTTTCCTCATCAAGGAAGCTACTGCTTTTGCTCAAGCTGGTAGTGTGGATGCCTTTAAAGCTATCTTTGTGTTGCTCATCTATGGATTAGCTTTGTTCCCTAACATTGGCAGTTTTATTGATGTTGATGCCATTAGACTTTTCTTGATTGGGAATCATGTGCCTACTTTGTTGGGTGATATGTATTTCTCTTTGCATCTAAGGAATTCTAAGGGTGGTGGAATGATTGTCGGTTGCATTCCTCTTCTGTACAAGTGGTTTATTTCGCACTTGCCTCAGACACCTACTTTTATGGAAAACAAACAATGTCTAAGGTGGTCTCAGATACTTATGTCTCTAACTAATGATGATATAGTTTGGTATGATCCGTCCTTAAGAAGTTTGGAGATTATCGATAGCTGTGGTGAATTCTCTAATGTGCCTCTCATTGGTACATAAGAAGGAACTAACTACAACCCTGTTTTAGCCCATCGTCAACTTGGGTTCCCCTTGAGAGACAAACCTAATAACACTTTGTTAGAAGGTCTTTTATATAAAGAGGGTAAAGATCCCCAACATTTAAAACAGAAAATTGTGCACGCTTGGCATAATGTGCATAGGAAAGGAAGATCCGAGCTTAGTCTGCACAATTGTGTAGCTTTGGAAGCTTACACTCTTTTGGTGAAAAAGAGAGCTATGGAATTGAAGATGCCTTATCCTTGTGAAAGACATATGTCTATGGTTGTGGCTGAGCCATTAAATCTCCCAAACAAAGATGTAGAGGAGTTGGAAGACGCACTCATCAAGGTGAAGCAAGAGAAAGATATGTGGGAAGAACGTTTCCATGCTTTGAGCAAAAAGCATGCAGAGTTGCTATTGGAGTCTAAGGATAAAGATGCACTGATTGAGCTACTTGAAGACCAAGTGACGAAGAGACAGAGAGAGCCAGAGGTTTTATCTTCTAGCATGCCTTAGACTTCCGTTGCTTGGAAGAAGATTGTTGACCAGCTTGTCCTCGAGAAGACTCAGATGAAGGCTTCTTTTGAGACCGAGATTCATCGCATTCGAAGGAAGTACACGCCTTCAGCCAGATCTGCTGACACTGTTGTTAGGGAACCTTAGGATGACTAGTCTCCTTTTCTCTTGTATTTTTCATTTGGTTTCTGAAATTGTACTCAGTGTAATCCTTCCAATTTATATAAATAAAAAGAGATTTTTGGTGATATCAAAATTATTGAAATTTCCATTTCAATTTTTATATATTTGCAAATGTTATAGTAAGTTCGTTGAAAATAAAATCAAGCATTACATTTCATGCATCATTTGCATAAGCAGGTTTTTGCCAGGTGTCTGATTAGTGTTCTTCTATGCTTTAGCCAAGCTGACTCACCAGTACAACACTCGAGCCAATCATTCAAAGATCATGGAACACCTTGAGCAAGAGAATCAAGATTTGAAATAGGAGATTTCCCGACTGACTGCCATGATGGAGTCAATTCTTGCTGCCCAGAGCCAAGCTTCTCCAACTCCTACAACTCCTCCCGCGAGGACTGTCATTTCTAAAGTGGTTACCTCTACCGTGCCTGCTGCCACCTCCCACTTCGCTCCGAATCTTCCTGCTGGATTCCCTTGGGGAATGCCACCTAATTTTGTGCCAGAGGGTTTCACTCCCGCCTTTGCTTCCATGCCGGCATCTAGCCCGGTCATGTCTGTGCCACATCCCGTTATGCACACTTTGCCGCGTGTAGAAGATACCGTCTACCACTTCGAGCCATCTAAGGACCCAGACATTTATGAGAAGATGGATGAGATGAAAGACCAATTCCTTGAGCTACACAAGAAAATGAAGACACTGAGAGGCAAAGATCTGTTTGGGAAGAGTGCTGCCGAATTGTGCTTAGTGCCCAACGTGAAAATCCCAGTCAAATTCAAAGTGCCTGACTTTGAGAAGTATAAGGGAAACTCATGTCCACTCAGTCATCTTGTGATGTATGCCCGCAAGATGTCGACCCAGACAGATAATGATCAGCTACAGATTCACTATTTCCAGGATAGCCTGACAGGTGTTGCGCTCTGTTGGTATATGGGGCTAGATAGTGCAAGCATCCGCACTTTCAATGATCTAGGAGAGGCTTTTGTGAAACAGTATAAGTATAACATGGATATGGCGCCAGATAGGGACCAACTGAGGTCCATGTCTCAGAAAGACAAGGAGATATTTAAAGAGTACGCTCAGTGTTGGAGGGAGTTGGCTGCCCAGATTACTCCTCCTTTGGAGGAGAAGGAGATGACGAAAATCTTTCTCAAAACCCTGAGTTCATTTTACTATGAACGTATGATTGCCAGTGCCCCCGGTGATTTTACCGAAATGGTAAATATGGGGATGATACTTGAAGAGGGGGTCCGTGAAAGACGATTATCGAAAGAAGAGGCGTCGACTAGCAAGAAGTATGGGAGTAATTTTAGAAAGAGGAGGCCTCAAGCAAGAAGGAATTTACCACCCCGTCAACATCACCATCATCAAGTATCTTCTATGATTCCAGTGTTTTCAAATCAATCAACAACACCAATTCAACAACAACAACACCAGTATCAAAATCAACGTCAACAACAACAACCGCAACAAAGAACAAATACCTACAACAACAACAATTCCAATAACAATCATCACCAGCAACAGAATTTTGAGAGGAAGAAGGTCTATTTTGACCCAATTCCTATGTCATATGCCGAACTATACCCATCCTTAGGCCTCAAGAATTTGATCCAACCGAGGAATCCATCACAGATCCCAGAACCACTTCCATGGTGGTATAAACCCGAGCTTCGATGTGCTTTTAACCAGGGTGCCCCTGGGCACGATATTGAGAACTGTTATCCGCTGAAATATGAGGTGAAAAAGCTTATGAAGAGTGGCATGGTGTCTTTTAAAAACAGCATGCCTAATGTGAAACCTAATCCCTTGCCCGCTCATGGGAATACTTTAGTGAACATAATGGACGGTTGTCCATGTGAATTTAAAGTTTTTGATGTCCGGTTTATCCGAAGATCTCTGGTGCAAATGCATAAAGACATCTGTTTCGTGAGTGAATGTGAAGATGATCATGAAGGTTGTGATATTTGTAACGTGAACCCAAGGGGGTGTGTTATGGTGAAAAGGGACACCCAACGTCTGATGGATGAAAGCATGATCCAGATCGTTCAATCCCGTCACACAGATGGCGATGTTAATGTCATTGTTCTCGTTTTTAAGCAACCAGAGCGGTTGGTGATGCAGTATAATAGCAGCAAGAACGTCAGCAATAGATCAGTTTCGCCATTGGTAATACGGTTGGCGGGCCTAGTCCCGTATGCATCTGATAAAGATGTACCGTATCAATACAATGCTACGATGGTTGAGAAAGGTCAAGAGGTACTGTTGCCTACGACCAGTTCAGTAGTAAGCATTGCAGATGTTACGAAGGTGACCCGTAGTGGTCGAGTTTTTGGACCAGTTGTCCCAGAGAGTAAGGAAGATTTGATTATTGGTAGGAAGATGGAGGTGCCTAGTGTAGGTCCTGTGGGCTGTTCATGAGATAAGTCTGGTGAATCCAGCAATTTGAAAGCCAATAGTGATGATGATGAGGTACTCCGGCTGATCAAGAGGAGTGAATTCAACGTGGTTGAGCAGTTGCTTCAGAATCCCTCGAAGATTTCCGTGTTGTCTCTGCTTTTAAACTCTGAAGCGCACAAAGAAGCACTCCAAAGTGTTCTCGAACAGGCGTACGTGGAGCAAAATGTTACTGTAGCTCAATTTGATCACATTGTAGCTAACATCACTTCATGCAACAATTTGAGTTTTTGTGATGAAGAACTCCCTGAGGAGGGAAGAAATCACAATCTGGCTTTGCATATCTCGATGAATTGCAAAGAAGATGCTTTGTCAAACGTGCTAGTTGATAATGGGTCGTCACCCAATGTGCTTCCAAAGTCAACATTGTCAAAGTTATCTTATCAAGGATCTCCCATGAGGTACAATGGAGTAATTGTCAAAGCCTTTGATGGCTCGCGCAAGACTGTCATTGGAGAAGTGGACCTTCTAGTGAAGATAGGTCCGAGTGATTTTCAGATTACTTTCCAGGTAATGGATATTCACCCGACCTATAGTTGTTTGTTGGGAAGGCCATGGATTCATGAAGCAGGAGTTGTTACTTCCACTATGCACCAGAAGCTCAAATTTGTCAAGAATGGCAAGTTGGTGATTGTGGGAGGTGAGAAAGCGCTGTTGGTCAGCCATCTGCCATCTTTTTCATATGTGGAAGCTGAGGATAAGATTGGAACACCGTTCTAAGCTTTGTCTATTGCTGCTGAGAAAAGAGTTAGGGCACCTATGTCCTCTCTGAAAGATGCGCAAAGAATTATTGAAGAAGGTCCTGTTGATCATAGGGGGCGCGTGGTAGAGGTCGCCGACAACAAGGGAAGAACTGGTTTGGGGTTCTAGAAGGGCTCGTCAACCATTAGATCAGAAGAGATGCAACTCAGTTTCCGTAGCGGAGGGTTCATTCATGGCAATGAACAAAACATAGTTGTTGTGCTAGAGGATAGTGAAGAGGAAGACTACACCCAATTTGTGACGCATGGACAGACATGCAACAATTGGACTGCTGTTGATATTCCTGTTATTTTGCATCGATCTAAGTAATTTGCTTTTATATTTTAAAAATTCTTCTCCTATTCCTAAGGGAGAAGTGAACATTGTTGGGCATTTTAATTTGATCATCAATAAAATTAATTCTATTCATCCACATCTTTGATGTTTTGTTTTTACTTTTTGCTTATTTCTGGAAATGGTAATCACAAAAAACATAAATAAACAATATAATTGTCCATCGGCATAATATTTGGTCACAAATTCACTTCTCTAAAATCAAAATATCAAATCATTATGCAGGTTGGTTCCTAACCCCATTGAATACAATGATCCTTCTCCTTCTCCAAAATTTGAATTCGCTGTGTTTGAAGCCGAGGAGGAAAATGATGTAGAAGTGAGTGATGAATTGTCTCGTCTTCTTGAGCAAGATGAAAAGATTATTCAGCCGTTTGAAGAGAAGATTGAGCTAGTCAACTTGGGTTCCGAGGACGATATGAAGGAAGTCAAGATTGGGTCTCGACTGTGTCTAGATGTTAAGAGGGGGTTGATTGATCTTCTTCGAGAGTATTCATATGTGTTTGCTTGGTCCTATCAAGACATGCCTGGGTTGGATTCTGATATTATGGTGCATAGATCGCCATTGAAGCCAGAATGCCCGCCAGTCAAGCAAAAGTTGAGAAGAACGCATCCTTATATGGCTGTGAAGATCAAAGAAGAAGTTCAGAAGCAGATAGATGTTGGTTTCCTTGTAACTGCTGAGCATCCGCAATGGGGGGGCAATATTGTGCATGTGCCAAAGATGGATGGAAAGGTCCGCATGTGTGTCGATTATAGAGATTTGAATAGAACCAGTCCGAAAGATGATTTCCCTCTGCCACACATTGATATGTTGGTAGACAATACTGCTAAATTCAAAGTCTTTTTGTTTATGGATGGATTTTACGGATATAATCAGATTAAGATGGCACCCAAGGATATGGAGAAGACCACATTCATTACACCCTGGGGAACATTCTGTTATAGAGTGATGCCTTTCGGTCTAAAGAATGCTGGTGCAACTTACTAGAGAGCAATGACCACTCTTTTTCATGATATGATGCATAAAGAGATTGAAGTATATGTCGATGACATGATTGCTAAATTTATTGATGAAGAGGAACATGTTGAGCATTTGTTGAAGTTATTCCAGCGTTTAAGGAAGTATAAACTCCGCTTGAATCCCAATAAGTGTACTTTTGGTGTTCGTTCTGGTAAGTTGTTGGGCTTTATTGTCAGCGAGAAGGGTATTGAAGTTGATCCTGCCAAGGTCAAAGCAATACAAGAGATACCTACGCCCAAAACTGAGAAGCAAGTCAGAGGTTTTCTTGGACGCTTGAATTATATTTCCAGATTCATTTCCCACATGACTGCCACATGTGCGCCTATATTCAAGCTTCTTCAGAAAGATCAGTCTTGTGATTGGACCGAAGACTGCCAGAAAGCATTTGATAGTATCAAAGAATATCTGCTTGAGCCTCCGATTTTGTCTCCACCTATTGAAGGAAGACCGTTGATCATGTATTTGACTGTGCTCGAAGATAGTATGGGTTGTGTTCTTGGTCAACAATATGAGATTGGGAAGAAAGAATTTGCAATTTACTACCTCAGTAAGAAATTCACCAATTGTGAGACTCTGTATTCAATGCTAGAGAAAACTGGTTGCGCATTGGCTTGGGCTGCTAGTCAGTATATGTTGAATCATACCACTTGGTTGATATCCAAAATGGATCCAATTAAGTATATATTTGAGATGCCTGCTTTAACTGGGAGGATTACCCATTGGCAAATGTTGTTATTAGAGTATTATATCAAATACCGATCTCAGAAAGCGATCAAAGGTAGTATCTTGGAGGACCATTTGGCTCACCAACCAATTGAAGATTATCAGTCAGTACAGTAGGATTTTCCTGCTGAAGAGATTTTGTACTTGAAAATGAAAGATTGTGATGAACCATTGCCTGAAGAAGGACTGGAACCTGGTTCCCGTTTGGGCATGGTATTTGATGGAGCTGTTAATCAATATGGAAATGACATTGGGGCAGTGATTATTACTCCTCAAGGCACGCATTTACCATTTACAACTAGATTGACTTTCAAGTGTACAAACAACATGGCAGAATATGAAGCTTGCATTATGGGGCTTGAAGAGGCCATGAATCTCAAAATCAAATATTTGGATGTCTTCGGTGATTCAGCTTTGGTAGTAAATCAGATCAAAGGAGAATGGGAGACGAATCAACCCGGTTTAGTACCATATAGAGATTATGCGAGGAGGATTTCAACTTTCTTTATAAAGGTTGAGTTTCATCATATCCCTCGAGATGAGAACCTGATGGTAGATGCTCTTGCATTATTGGCATCAATGATTGTGGTGAAGTATTCAAATGAAGTTCCCAATTTATCTGTAATGCGTCTTGATAGGCCAGCTCATGTGTTTTCTATTGAAGAGATCAAAGACAAAAAGTCGTGGTATTACGACATCAAGTGTTTCCTCCAAAGTCAGATTTACCCGCCTGGGGCATCTTTGAAAGATAAGAAGACTTTGAGAAGATTAGCCGGTAACTTCTACTTGAATGGTGATGTACTGTAAAAGAGAAACTTTGACATGGTTTTTCTCAGATGCGTGGATAGACACGAAGCAGACTTGTTGATGACTGAAGTGCATGAAAGTTCCTTTGGTACTCATTCCAATGGATATGCAATGGCGAAGAAGATGTTACGAGCAGGTTACTATTGGCTGAAAATGGAATCTAAATATTGCAAGTTTGTGAAGAAATGCCACAAGTGTCAAATCTATGCTGATAAGATTCATGTTCCTCCGACACTATTGAATGTTATCTCTTCCCCATGGCCCTTCTCCATGTGGGGAATTGATATGATTGGGATGATTGAGCCTAAAGCTTTGAATGGACATTGTTTCATTTTAGTGGCAATTGGCTACTTCACAAATAGGGTTGAAGCGGCATCCTATCCGAATGTAACCAAGCAAGTTATTGAAAGGTTTATCAAGAATCAGATCATATGCCATTATGGTGTGCCAAGTAAGATCATTACTGATAATGGATCGAACTTAAATAACAATATGGTGGAAGCTCTTTGCAAAGACTTCAAGATTGCACATCATAATTCTTCTCCCTATAGACCCAAGATGAATGGGGTTATTGAAGCTGCAAAGAAGAACATCAAGAAGATTATCCAGAAGATGCTTGTCACGTATAAGGATATGCATGAGATGCTCCCATTTTCTTTGCATCGGTATCGTACATCCTTCCGCACTTCAACGGGGGCAACCCCTTTCTCTCTTGTTTATGGTATGGAAGCAGTGCTCCCCGTAGAGGTTGAGATTCCTTCGTTGCGTGTGCTCATGGAAGCCAAGTTGACTGAAGCTAAATGGTGTCAGACTAGGTTTGACCAATTGAATTTGATCTAAGAGAAGAGATTGATTGCCATGTGTCATGGCTAGTTATATCAGTAGAGGATGAAGAAAGCTTTTGATAAGAAGGTCAAACCTCATGTATTCAGAGAAGGTGACCTTGTGCTCAAGAAGTTTTTATCGTTCAAACCAGATTCCAGAGGAAAATGGACTCCTAATTATGAAGGCCCTTATGTTGTCAAGAGAGCCTTTTCAGGTGGTGCATTGATTCTTACAACTATGGATGGTGAAGAGTTCACTCGTCCAGTGGACGCAGATGCATTCAAGAAATACTTCGCCTAAAAAAAGAAGAAAAGAACAACACACTAAGTTGAAAACCCGAAAGGGCGGCTTACGAAAAAATGAGCGTCTCGGTGGATTGAAAACCTGAAAGGAAGATCCAGGAAAAAACTATAGACATAAAAACAGAAAATAATTTCCCGATAAGTTGAGTACCCCACCTTGGGGAAACTTATGCAAAAATTAGGGATTATGGCAAGTAACTGAATTCTGCTGATCTTCAGTGATTTTGAAGACTTGTTTGAGCACTAGGGTTGACATTGGTTCATCTTCAGCAGCAGTCAAAAACAGAGTGGATATCAAGATTTGGTAGAAGGATTAAGGATCGTTTGTATTCAATGTAACCCTTTTCCATGTAAATTACCATTTTCAACTTTGTAAAATCTATGGAGTCTTGTCATTTACAGACTACCATTCTATAAATAAAGTTGAGCTTTTATCCAATTGTTTCTACTCTTATTTACTTCAGCCAGTAGTTTTAAATTTTATTATGATCATTTTGAAATTAAATTTTTAATCAAAATCAATTTTTTTTAAATATATAAAAGCAAAAACTTTTCCAAAGCAAGTAACAGTAATATCAACAGCATTTCAGTGAATAGCAAGTGCTTAAGTGCGAAGCATTTGAGGTCCCTCAAGCAGTAACTCTTTGGGTATCTCTAGGCGTCAGTGTTGATTCATGTCCTCAGTAGAGTGTTGTTGTTCCCAGCTAGTGGATTCAGTTCTCCGGTGGAGTGCTTGTTCCTCAGTGGAGTTTCTTTCTTTTCCCAGCTGAATTGGTTGATTCGTGTACTCTGTGGCGAATTATTTTCCCCAGTAAAGTCGCTAACATGCTGGTACATCCCCAGCGGCGTGTATTGGTCCCTAACAGAGTTTTGGCCTTCCCAGCGGAGTTCGTTGTTCTTCAGCAGGTATATTGTCATCAGAAGATGTGTGATCTCTCCCCAATAGATCGCTTTGGTATCTCCACCAATCGTTGTACCTTTGCTCTCAGTCAGATGTTCCTCCTGGTTTCAGAGCGGCTTTTTTGGTGTCGACCTAAAATTCCCTACAGTTGGATGCGTTTTTTCCTCAGTAGATCTTCTCCTTCCTCAACCAGGGTTTGAGTTTTTGGGTTGTTGATCGCTCTGTTCTTCAGCAGTTGTCTCCATATTTTGTGGATTCACCTAGGATTGTACCGGTGGTTCAATTTCTTTGCGACATCTCTGTATCCTTCGTGACTGTTAAGAGGTCCCGTTTCCTACGACCAGTTCAGTAGTAAGCATTGCAAATGTTACGAAGGTGACCCGCAGTGGTCGAGTTTTCGGGCCAGCGGTCCCAGAGAGTAAGGAAGAATTGATTGTTGGTAAGAAGGCAGAGGTGCCTATGGTAGATCATATGGGATATTCAAGAGATAAGTTTGGTGAATCCAGCAATTTGAAAGCCAATAGTGATGATGATGAGGTACTCCGACTGATCAAGAGGAGTGAATTCAACGTGGTTGAGCAGTTGCTTCAGACTCCCTCTAAGATTTCTATGTTGTCTCTGCTTTTAAAATCAGAAGCGCACAGAGAAACACTCCAGAGAGTTCTCGAACAGACATACGTGGAGCAAGATGTTACTGTGGCTCAATTTGATCACATTGTAGCTAACATCAATTCATGCAACGATTTGAGTTTTTATGATGAAGAACTCCCTGAAGAGGGAAGAAATCACAATCTGGCTTTGCATATTTCGATGAATTGCAAAGAATATGCTTTGTCAAACATGCTAGTTGACATTGGGTCGTCACTCAACGTGCTTTCAAAGTCAACATTGACAAGGTTATCTTATCAAGGAGCTCCCATGAGGTATAGTGGAGTAATTGTCAAAGCCTTTGATAGCTCGCGCAAGACTGTCATTGGGGAAGTGGACCTTCCAATCAAGATAGGTCCAAGTGATTTTCAGATTACTTTCCAGGCAATGGATATTCACCCAGCCTACAACTGTTTGTTGGGAAGGCCATGGATTCATGAAGCAGGAGTTGTTACTTCCACTCTGCACCAGAAGCTCAAGTTTATCAAGAATGGCAAGTTGGTTATTGTGGGAGGTGAGAAAGCCTTGTTGGTCAGCCACCTGTCATCTTTTTCATACGTGGAAGCTGAGGATGAGGTTGGGACGCCATTTCTAGCCTTGTCTATTGTTGCTGAGAAGAGAGTTGGGGCACCTATGTCCTCTCTGAGAGATGCGCAGAAGATTGTTGAAGAAGGTCCTGTTGATCAGTTGGGACACGTGGTAGAGGTCGCCGACAACAAGGGAAGAACTGGTTTGGGGATCCAGAAGGGCATGTCGACCGTTAGATCAAAAGAGATGCAACTCAGTTTCCGTAGTGGAGGGTTCATTCATGGGAATGAACAACACTTAGTTGTTGTGCTAGAGGACAACATAGAGAAAGACTGCACCAACTTTGTGACGCATGGATAGACATGCAACAATTGGACTGCTGTTGATATTCCTGTTATTTTACATCGATCTAAGTAATTTTCCTTTTGTATTTTAAAATCCTTATCCTATGCCTAAGGGAAAAGTGAACACTGTTGCGCATTTTAAATTGATCATCAATAAAATTAATTCTATTCATCCACATCTTTGATGTTTATTTTTTACTTTTTATTTATTTATGAAAATGGTAATAAAAAACATAAATAAACAATATAATTGTCCATTTGCATAATATTTGGTCACAAATTCACTTCTCTAAAATCAAAACATTAAATCATTATGCAGGTTGGTTCCTAACACAATTAAATACAATGATCCTTCTCCTTCTCCAAATTTTGAATTCCCTGTGTTTGAGGTCAAGGAGGAAAGTGATGAAGAAGTGAGTGATGAATTGTCTCGTCTTCTTGAGCAAAATGAGAAAGTTATTCAGCCATTTGAAGAGCAAATTGAGCTTCTCAACTTGGGTTCCGAAGATGATGTGAAGGAAGTCAAGATTGGGTCTCGACTGTGTCCAGATGCTAAGAAGGGGTTGATTGATCTTCTTCGAGAGTATTCAGATTTGTTTGCTTGGTCCTATCAAGACATGTCTGGGTTGGATTCTGATATTGTGGAGCATAGATTTTCATTTAAGCCAAAACGCCCGCCAGTCAAGCAGAAGTTGAGAAGAATGCATCCTGACATGGCTATGAAGGTCAAAGAGGAAGTTCAGAAGCAGATTGGTGTCGGTTTCCTTGTGACAACTGAATATCCGCAATGGGTGGCCAACATTGTGCCTGTGCCGAAGAAGGATGGAAAGTCCGCATATGTCTCGATTATAGAGATTTGAATAAAGCCAGCCCGAAAGATGATTTCCCTCTGCCACACATTGATATGTTGGTAGACAATACTGCTAAATTAAAAGTCTTTTCATTTATGGATGGATTTTTCGAATATAACCAGATTAAGATGGAATCCGAGGATATGGAGAAAACCACATTCATTACTCCCTGGGGAACATTCTGTTATAGATTGATGCCTTTCGGTCTAAAGAATGTTAGGGCAACTTACCAGAGAGCAATGACTACTCTTTTTCATGATATGATGCATAAAGAGATTGAAGTATATGTCGATGACATGATTTCTAAATCAATTGATGAAGAGGAACATGTTGAGCATTTGTTGAAGCTATTCCGGCGTTTGAGGAAGTTTAAACTCCGCTTGAATCCCAATAAATGTACTTTTGGTGTTCGTTCTGGTAAGTTGTTGGGTTTTATTGTCAGTGAGAAGGGTATTGAGGTTGATCCTGCCATGGTCAAATCAATACAAGAAATGCCTGCGCCCAAAACTGAGTAGCAAGCAAGAGGTTTTCTTGGCCGCTTGAATTATATTTCTAGATTCATTTCCCACATGACTGCCATATATGCGCCTATATTCAAGCTTCTTTGGAAAGAACAGTCTTGTGACTGGACCGAAAACTACCAAAAATCTTTTGATAGTATCAAGGAATATTTGCTTGAACCTCCGATTTTGTCTCCACCTGTTGAAGGAAGACCGTTGATCATGTATTTGACTGTGCTAGAAGATAGTATGGGTTGTGTTTTTGGTCAGCAAGATGAGACTAGAAAGAAAGAATTTGCAATTTATTACCTCAGTAAGAAGTTCACCGACTACGAAACTCGGTATTCAATGCTTGAGAAAACTTGTTGCGCATTGGCTTGGGCTGTTAAGCGTTTGCGCCAGTATATGTTGAATCATACCACTTGGTTGATATCCAAAATGGATCCAATCAAGTATATATTTGAGAAGCCTTCTTTAACTGGGAGAATTGCTCGTTGGCAGATGTTGTTATCAGAGTATGATATTGAATATCGATCTCAAAAAGCAATCAAAGGTAGTATCTTGGCTGACCATTTGGCTCACCAACCAATTTAAGATTAGCAGTCAGTGCAGTATGATTTTCCTGATGAAGAGATTTTGTACTTGAAAATGTAAGATTGTGATTAACCATTGCTGGAAGAAGGGACAAAACCTGGTTCCCGTTGGGGCATGGTATTTGATGGAGCTGTTAATCAATATGGAAATGGCATTAGGGCAATGATTATTACTCCTCAAGGCACGCATCTACCATTTATAGCTAGATTGGCTTTCAAGTGTACAAACAACATGGCAGAATATGAAGCTTCCCCATAAAGCATTAACTTTTGGATTCATATCATATGCATCATGAGGTCTCTTAGGGACCAAAATTTGTTTCTCTATGTTGTTATTTAAGCCCATTCTACTGAGTCGAGCCGAAGATTTTAACCTTCACCTCCTCAGTTAGAATGTCCTTAAATAGGAACAACTGTAAGACCCCAATTTTGACCCTAAGATCCCTTATGCATTTCATTACAAGCATTAGCATTGGGATCATACCTTGGTATCTTCCTTACCCCTCCTTCATTGGGTTTGTTTGGGGAGAGATCACCAAGCACTTTTTGATTATATCATGCTTGTATTTTATCATTTTACTAACCAAAATACCAAAAATATGTCTTTGTAGTTGCCTAACTCTTTTGTAGGTAAGGGACATGATTCCCTTGATTCATTGATCACATCTAGGGTTTGAGACCCTCATGAACAAAGAAAACCATCAAGAATTGATTCAAGAATGGTTATCAGCATCATGTATGAGTCCCAATTGCTTCTACATGTTATATTGATCAAATTTTCTTCAAGAGTTTGAGGGTGATTTGCCTTGGAAACCCTAGTTTGACTAGGTATCTTGAGTAAATTCTCCAACAAGCTATCTCACCTATTGATCAAATCTCTCAAGGGAGACTTCAAAATTCATCATCTTATGCATATATGATCTACCATGAGCCAAGAAAGACAAGAGAATTGTAAGTTAGCATGTTGGTTGATGGTGGTTGGCCAGATGAATTCATCTGATCAAAACTAGGTCTCCCTAGACCCTATCTCCTACAATTTTCACCATATGAAAATTATTCCAAGGGAAAAATTACTCTAAATGACATTATAAACAACTTTTATGTTGATACCTAGAGCTAGTTTTGCTTGGAAAATCATTTTCTATGTTGAAACATTATAGGTCATTTTGTCTAAACCCTAATTTGAAAGTCAACTTCCCAAGGCCATAACTTGCTCAAGTTTTATTAGATGAAAGATTTCCAAGTTGCAAAATCTAATTCAATGTGTCTACTTCAACTTTTATGTTTGGAGTGGGATCAAATTCAACTTATTTGCACATGTGATATGAGGCTACATTACAGGTCACTTTTGACTTATACCATTGATCAAGTGATTTTTCCAAACTTCGAAAATGCATAAATCTATCATTTCAAATCCAAAAGACATGGAATTGGTGACCATTTTGAAGGTATTTGAGAGAGCTACAACTTTGATGAAGACACATTTCTCATTTGAAGCTCCCATGAAAAGTTAAGCAAGGTGGAATGTTGAGACATATGGCTTGACACTTAGAAAATTTTCAATATGTCAAATTTTTCCAAACTTCCACCTCAAATATCTCCAAGTTCCAAGCTCCAAATGAAAAAGTGTTCAACGTCAAACTTGTTCCTCTTGATCTCACCTTTCTAAGGAGCTAAAATTCATGCATTTTGGATGAGAAATGCATAGGTTGTGCATGGCTTAAATAGGCTGGTATCATGTGTCATGGATCAAACTTCAAACAACAATGCTCAATTTCCTTGCAATCCAATCCACCTCCACTGGATCTGAACTTCATTATGTACTTTTGAACAATCATTCTATGGGCCTATGTGCGCCCATACAGTTGCTTACATCCCTTTGCCAAAATTGGAAACTTGAAAGGAGTGTGCAATTATCACTTGAATTCTTTATAAATTGAAGCTCAATTACTCATAATCAACACACACACTGCGCAAGCTTTGATTCCCTACAAAAAAACCCTTCATACCAAGAGGATAAACCTGAGAAATTCTGTTAAATTTGAGCTTGGATCTCCACTATTTTGGGATTCAATTCTCCAGGAGTCCTTTGATTCTAAGCCATTCCATTCCTCTTATGCAAGCAATTGGAGTGAAGCAAAGCACGATTCAGATCAAGATCTAGCAAGCTCAGACCTCCATTGAAGGTATTTTGCAGAAAATTTGATCTCTTCGATTCTCCTTATTTCTTGCTCAATTCTCTTGATTATTGTGTTGGCTGAAGTCCTACCAATGTAGGCAAGGCGTTTGAGTTGTTTTGATGTTGAATCGAAGCAACTCAGATCATGAACCTCATTTTTCAATTCCACATATCTCTCAATATAGTTGGAATTGGAAGAAATGGAGGTGATATTCGTGCTCAGTGATGTTTTCTCTTTAAAATCATGTCCCTTTTTGAAATTTTGGTGATGGTTGATGATGATCAGTCTGGCGAAGCTCGCCGGAGAAGACAACCGGAGCTCTAGCTCTCATGATGATGTGTTTGACGTCTAGACCGTGTGATCCAACTCATGTGTTCTAATCTTAGCCGTACATTGTGATTACCAAGTTTACAACACATTGGACTCGTGCATTGGTGGAATGCGCGGTGTGGATCATCAGATCTGCCACCTCAATTAACGAGGGAGATCTGATGGTCCACATATTTTTGCAATTTCTGATTTTCCTTTTAATTTCATTTTCTTCAATAATTCATATTAAATTCAATATTGATCCAAAAAATATGGGACTTTCACCAAAAAAATTCAAATATTTTTCTCTTTCATATTCTGAATTAAAATTATTTTTTGGATCATTATTAAAAAATTTCATGAATTAATTTATTTTTCATTTGTTTTTAATTATTTAAAAATATTTTTAAGTGTCCAAAAATTATGAAATTTTTTGTCCAAGGTTCTTTGACCTTGTTTGACCTATGAAATTTTTTGGTGTTTTGATGTGATTTTAGGATTTGGACAAAACATATTTGAATTTAATGCATTATTTTAATAGTTTAAATTGAATAAATGTCATTTTAATTGTGTTGACCATTTGGATTAACTTATTTGAGTTTCTAATTTGTTGTTGGGCCTTGGTCAAGGTTGATTTGACTTTGTCAAGTTAATATTATTGGTTTTAGGGGATTGATGGAATGTACATTCCAACTCCCAAAATGAATGAATAATATTAATTTGAGAAAAGTCCTCCTTTGACCAATTTGTGATCTCATTCATCCTTTTCCCTCTTCATCTAATTCCCCTTCTTCATCCATTCATTTTCAATTGGCCAATGACATCTCAAAGGTCCTAATGCTAGTTGATTGAAAGATTAACATGAGTATGGATGAGATTAGGCCACACCTTTGCATATTTTTTTGTGTGTGTGGTATTTTTAATGAGCATAGTTCTTAATACTATGTCTCCAACATACATTAACACCAAAAGTCTATTGCCCAGCCTCAAATAGTTGTGACTTCAACATAAGTCCAATTACGATTGCTTAACATAGCGCTAAATTTGTGACACAAAGGCTTAAGCATTCTAGTTAGTGAGATTATAAGTCTCCCTTCTTCCATGGTATTGTGTGGAAACTTGACCTTCTTTCCTTCCTTTGGAAGATGTTTTGGTTCAAGGATCCATGCTTGTGGCAAGTGGGTTGATTGTTCTCCAAAGAATGTCTTGAAATATCAAAAGCAAAACAAAACTAACTATTAACTTACTAACCATTAACCTTTACTTTCAAGCTTTTACTTTTAATGCAATTTATTTTTATTATCATTTGTCATCGTACATATCATTCTAATTGTTTATGTTTATGCAATTTTCGATTTTTCCACTTGGACCATATTGTGTGATATACTTTGTTGCTTTGTTTGTTTGATTGGTCTTTGACCATTAATGCACATAATACTAACGAAAACCCTAAAAGACAATTTGAGTGGATTGTTGTTTTGATCTCCCCAATTGGACTTAGAATTTAGGCAACATTCCTTTGCTAAAGGACTTGGCCAATGCCAATTTGTTGAGAGACCAAGAACTTGCAAGTGTGAATTCATCCGATACATCATTCAAGATCTCTCCAGATTCATCTGCAACATTGATCATTGTTAAGTTGTTATGTTGAACCTGTGCCTTGTGGAATTCATCAGCTACATAGGCTATTTTGAAGAAGATCATTGAAGTGGGTAAGCTTGGATGAGGCCATATTTATTTGATGCCTTTGCTCTTCAAGATTGATATAATTGTGCATTTGTGTGTTGCTTGATTCTAAAAAGTCCAAGGGAATTCTGGGTTTCTATTGACATACTTGTCTATTGTATTGCTCCCATTTGTTCAGATCTTTTCAACTTTAAACTTTTAAATTTCTTGTATCTAGGGTAGTCTCTTCATCTTCTCCCCATTTCTTTAATTTCAAAATCTCTCCCTCCATTTTCAAAAACCTTCTTTGTGTGAACTATTTTGTTCTAAATTTTGACCACTTTTACAAAAAGGTAGAAACTTTGGCCTTATGCCATTGCATTTTCAAACTTATTTTCTTAAATCAAACTTGTAAATAAACTTAACAATACTTGACTTAAACTTTCAAAAAGCCAAAAAGAACTAACTCATCCAAACCATTTGCAGGCCTTTGTGCCTTTTAAACTTAATTTTGTTAAAAAAAACAACACACTCATTTTGAAATTTATAGCACGAACTATGAGGTTTTGATCCCTCATTTTTATGTTCGTACATAGGCACAAGACCAAAGGTCTTGTCAAACACAAAAATATAATTAATAAATTCTTCTCTCATCCCCCATTCTATTTGTCTGTAAACATCATTTTATACAAAATACATATGCATACAAAAAGGGCTCCCTAGGAGTACCTAGGACACTTTGGGTGCTAACACCTTCCCTCTGTGTAACCAACCCCCTTACCTGTGATCTCTGACTTTTATTAGTTTTTATTTGAAAACTTCTTACTATTCGGGTTTTGTTCGCATTTTTTCCCTTTTCCCTTGGAAACAATAAAATCGCGGTGGAGACTCTTGTTAATTGATCATTAGCTTGTCAATAGCTTAATGATCATGAATTTCCCACTACAGGGTGTAATGAATGTGGTCTTCTCCATATCTTTGGGTGCCATCTTGATCTGAGTATATCCGGAAAATCCATCCATAAACTAGAAGACTTTGAATTTAGTCGTGTTGTCTACCGACATGTCAATGTGTGACAGAGGGAAATCATCTTTCGGGTTGGCTTTATTCAAATCTCTATAATCAACATATATACGGACTTTTCCATCCTTCTTAGGAACAGGCACAATATTGGCCACCCACTATGGATACTCAGCAGTAATAAGGAAACTGGCATCGATCTGCTTTTGTACTTCTTTGATCTTTACTTCCATATCAGGATGAGTCCTCCTCAACTTCTCCTTGACTGGCGGGAATTCTGGCTTCAACAAAAATCTATGCTCCACAATCTCAGAATCCAAACCAGACATGTCTTGATAGGACCAAGCAAACACATCTGGATACTCTCGAAGAAGATCGATCAACCCCTTCTTAACCTCTGGACACAGTCGAGACCCAATCTTGATTTCCTTCACATCATCTTCAGAACCCAAGTGGACTAACTCAATCTTCTCTTCGAATGGCTGAATGGCTTTTTCCTTGTTCTCAAGTAGACGAGACAATTCATCAGACACTTCCTCGGCCTCAAACACAGGGAATTCAAAGTTTGGAGAAGGAGTAGGATCATTGTATTCAATGGGTTTAGAAATCAACCTGCATAATGATTTGATATTTTGATTTTAGATAAGTGATTGGTGACCAAATATTATGCAGATGGACAATTGTATTTATTTATTTATGTTTTTTTGTGATTACCATTTTCAGAAAAGAAAAAAGTAAAAATAAAACATCATAGATGTGGATGAATAGAATTTCATTTTATAAATGATCAAATTGAAAGATGCCAAATAATGTTCACTTCTCCCTTATGCATAGGAAAAGGATTTTCAAAAACAATAAAAGCAATTACTTAGAGTGATGCATAATAACAGGAATATCAACAGCGGTCCAATTGTTGCAAGCTTTTCCATGCGTCACAAAATTGGTGCAGTCTTCATCTTCATCCCCCTCAATAACTACAGCTAAGTGTTGTTCATTACCATGAATGAACCCTCTGCTACGGAAACTGGGTTGCATATCTTCATCCTTAATCACCGACGATAACAATCTTACCATTCTTCACAAATTTCAACTTCTGATGTAGAGTTGAAGTAACAGCTCCTGCCTCATGTATCCATGGCCTTCCCAATAAGTAGCTCTAGACTGGGTGGATATCCATTACTTGGAAAGTAATTTGACAATCACCCAGACCTATCTTCACAAGAAGGTCCAACTCACCAATTACAGTCTTGCGAGAACCATCAAAAGCTTAGACAATCACGCCACTGTACCTCATCGGAGCTCCTTGATATGATAATTTGGAAAGAGTTAACTTAGGGAGTACATTCAAAGAAGAACCGATGTCAACCAAGACATTTGACAGAGCATCCTCCTTTCAGTTCATTGATATGTGCGATGCTAAATTGTGATTTAAGCCTTCCTCGGGAAGTTCTTCATCACAAAAGCTCATATTATTGCATGAAGTGATATTATCCATAATATGATCGAACTAATCAACTGTTACATCATGCTCTACATAAGCTTGCTCCAATAGCTTTTGCAATGCTTCTCTATGCGCTTCAGAATTCATGAGCAGAGATTGAAGGTGAGAAAAACAAGAAAGGGGGGGTTTGAATTGTTTGAAAAATAAGCGCTTTTGCAAAAATGAAATCACACAATGATTTTATACTGGTTCGCTTATAACACAAAGCTACTCCAGTCCACCCGGCCAAGGTGATTTCGCCTTCAACAAGGACTTAATCCACTAATCTTGAAAGATTACAAACAACCCCTAAGAGAGAAGAAAATCTCTTAGTCCTCTCAAGTCTACAGACTACAAAGAGTCACTTGAGGAAATCAAATAAAAATTAGATACAAGATGTGTAATCTAGAGTGCTTCTAAGAAAGCAAATATTACAAACTTAAGAACAAATTTTTCACTTGATAAGCAAAAGCTTAGTGAAAATCTTTGAAGAACAAGGATGTTTTTCTTGAGCGTGATATAATTCCAGTATAGTTTTGGCTAGTGATTTCTTGCTTACAGAATGAGATTTCTTCTCTATTTATAGGAGTTGAAGTAGAGTTGAAGTAGAGTTGAATCTGTTGGATATAAAGATGTAGTTACGCCATTCCATAAATAGCTTCTGCAGGAGACTTTTTCTTTTAGAAGTGACTACTTACCACAAGTAGTATCTTCTCTCTTGGAAGAGGAGATTAACGTCTCTTTCTAATTGAGGAAATCCATTTGCAGAACTTTAACTTGGCTTAAACGTTACTTCATCATGATTAACAATTCTGATTAGAGTCTTCGTGTATCTGGGAATCTGGCTTCTGATGTTATCTCTTGAAAGTTCAGATGGCGCTGAATAACTTTAGAGTTTACAGAAGGCATTTGATCAGAGTTAGAGCTTCTAGACTTTACTTCATGTTCAGATGCTTCTGATACTTTGTAGTTTTGTTCAGAGTCAGAGCTTCTTGAAACGAGATTCCACTTTAGGTGCTTCTGATACTTGATAATTTGTATCTGATCTTGTTGTGCATCTGATGACATCATCAGATTTATTTCTTCTTTCTTTAGAACCCTGCACACTTAGAAACTTTTCGTTAGGGTGCCATTTTTGGTTTCATCCTTTGTTATCATCAAAATCATGGAGTCTGTTGTAGAACAATTTTTGTTCTTACAATCTCCCCCTTTTTGATGATGACAAAACAAATAAAATTATCAGATGAAACATGAAAAATATTAGATCAGATAGACAAAAGCTCCCCCTGAGTTAGCTCTAGGGAGTTCAGAAGTTCTTACCAGAGCTTTCCAAGCAATGAGATCTGAAAACATTCTGCAATTTCTTAATTTTAATGTTAGAGTTATTTAATCAAAGCTATTTATATCAGAGCTATTTCTACAATTGTTGCAGAATGCTTAAGGTTTTAGACATAATTTTCATCAGAGCTATTTAATAATTTCTCCCCCTTTTTGGCATAATCAAAAAGGCATAAAAAATAAAAAGAATAATAAAGAGAAAAACACTTCATTAAAAAAAAAAAAACAAAGGCAAACAACAGTCAAAAACATCAGATTCAAAGAAGAATATCAGAGCTAAAAAAGACAGAAGCAAAAACACTAGGCAAGCAAACAAAATAAATCCTAAGTGCCTAAGGGTTTGGAGGTTGAGGAAGTCTCTGAAGCAACATGGCAAACATGTTCTGGATGTTCTCATTCAAAGCATCTTGCTTGTCCATCCTGGCACGAAGCTCATTCTGATCTTTCTTGATCTCTTGCTGATCTTGCTTTATCTCTTTCAGAGTGTTAAGAATCAGAGGGATCGCAGAGGAAGACTCCCCCTGAATCAGAGCCTGCTGAGCTTCAGCTTCAGCAGCAGCTTGGGCTTCTGCATCTGCCTGAGCCTTGGCTTCAGCTTCCCGAATCCTTAGAAGTTCTGCTTCCTTTGCCAGTCGTTCTTCTTCCAACCTCTTTGCTTCTTCTTCAGCTTCCCTAGCCAATCTTTCCTCCTCTAATCTTCTGGCCTCAGCTTCTCTAGCCAGTCTCTCTTGGAGTCTTTCCTCAGAGTCTCTGATGTAGCCATTTCTGACTTGTTCAGAGATACTCTTCAGCCTATAAGACTCAGAGGTCATCCAACTAATGACTCTGTTCCAGTGTGTCCTAACAGATTTAGGATCATCACTAACTTCAGAGTTTTTAGCCAGAGACTTGATCTTCTGGACTGAAGCTTCTGCAACCTGTATAATGGCCTCCTCAAGGGTAGGTATGGTAAGTTCAGGTTCAGGTTCAGGTGAATGAGGTGGAGAGTTTTGAGGGCTGAGATTTAGAGAGTGAGGTTCAGTTTCTGATTCTGGTTGAGGTTCAGATTCTGCTTGAAATTCAGAATCTGGTTCTGGTTGAAGACTGGGGGATGAAGCATAGAGTGGGTTTAGGTCTAATGGGTCAGAGTCTGGTCCAGGTACAGCGGGAATAATTGGTGGGGTGATATAAGGATCAGATGGTCGAATTACAGATGGTTGGGTTTCAGAGGGTGTGGTGGTTGTTTGTTGTGGTGGAAGTGAAGTTTGATTTTCAGAGGAGATGGTGGTTGTTTGTTGTGGAAGAGAAGTTCGGAGGGTGGAGGTTACTTCAGATTGTTTTGTGGGTTGTGGAGCGAAATTTTTAGCATAGATTTCAGCTATTGTTGGGGAGTTTGGATCAGAGTGTTCTGTGGATGATGATGAAGAAACACTAAAGTATGGGGGTGTTTCTGGTCCAGAGGATGAGGAAGAGGAAGTGCTGTGGTGATATAGTTGATTGGGGTCAGAGGTTGTTGTGAAATTATGAGCAACTTTTAGAACAGGTGGAGGTTGAGAGGTTCTGATGGTTGAAGGAGGGGTTTCAGAGGTTGTAAATAAGGGAGGTGTTGGGAGAGGAGTAGAAGAGGCCATCATAGGTATTACAGAAGTAACAGGAGGAATGGACTTACCAGAAGAAGAAGAGACTTTCAGAGGAGCTGGAGCTTTGGTTCCAGAAGATTCTCCAAGTTTGGGTTTCTTTGCCTTCCTTGCTTCCTCAGCTATCTTCTTCTCAGAAAGGCCTCTTTTGTATCTGACCAAATCCTCTTCTGAATCCAAAAGGTCTTCAATTCTGAAATCAGAAATATCAATACCTTCATCCAGCAGACACTGAAGGTAGATAGCAATGGCATCTCTGGGTTCATTCTTGAAGAACCTTTCAAGGCCATGAGGCATCTTCCTCTGATCCTTCAGAGCTTCCCAGGTCACATCCATAGTAGGCTTGACTCTGATCTCTTTGATGATTCCCATGCTCTTCAGGTTTTTGGCATTCAGAGGCTTTCCAGTTTCTATAGCCAGATCATCCATCAGCTTGGCCTTTTCCAGCTGGTCAACCAATCCATGCTCAATGAAGACATCAGAAAGAAGTCTTCCCAGAGGGATGTAAGATCTTGGCTTCAAGCTGTTTCTGGAGTCTTTGACAGAATCCCTTAGATATTTGAAAAGAAGAACAGGGAGATTGATCTTGATACCTTTCAGAATGCAGTATAAGATGAGTTTCTGATCAGCATTAATATAATCAGAGGAGTTGGAGGCTGGGCGATGGTGAATTGTTCCCAAAATTATTTTCAACCAAACTCGGAGGTTCTGATGAAGCTCCTTGTTCTTAGAGGGGTTTCCCTCAGCGTTTGATTTGAAGATTGTAGGGTTAATGACTTCTGTGATGCGCTTTGACCTTGGAGGAATGTTGTAAATCCTCTTTCCTCCAGTAGTCTCCATGTTCAGCAAGGAAGCAATTGATGCTTCAGTGATGACAATCTTCACTCCCAGAACAAAAGAAACAATGAACTGGTCATCTGCATCAGCATGTCTCCAAAATTCTTTGACAAGAAGAGGGTAAATGGGACCATAAAGCCTGTTGAAGTAGTTCTCCCAACCTTGCTTGTGAAGATCTTCAGTAAGATCAACACCGTTTCTTCTCAAATTCTCAAAATCTACCAGCGATTCACACAGTACATCCAAATTCTCAAAGGAGGTTGCAAGATGAATGTGGCGTTCACGATCCAAAATGTGAGGTTCTTGATAAACAGGGGTTGTGGTAACGCCTGTAACAGTGGGTGTTTGAGTGTTTGAGGTTTGGGGATTAGAACTGGCTTCCATTTGTTGGGAGAAGTTAAAAACTTCTTGCTCTTGAGGATTCATGAAGAAAATTGATGAAGAAGATGAAGAACTGAAGGAGTTGCAGAGAAAACTTCGAGAGAGGGTTTAGGGTTTAAGAGTGAGTGAAGAGTGATAAGTGTGTGAAATGTGAGAAAAGTGTTTATATACCTAAGTAAAAACGCATGCAAAACGACACACATACCAGCGTTAGACACAAAACTCAAAATGGCACGCTTGGGGGGAAAAATGATTACAGCTCATAAATGAATGTCTAATCCCACAGTTTGCACACTGCTCGAGGAAAACTCAAACGTCTGCCTTTTGAATTTCTTGACAGCTGTCTAGAAGTTCTAAAGTTTGACGCTTCAGAGTTCCACGCGTTGATGTATCTGATCTTCAGGAATACCAAGAGATTGGTTCTGAAGATTTCTAACTCAGATATCTTCTTAACAATGTAGAAGCATCAGAGTCAGAGGCAGAATCATATTTGTTTTTATCAGAATCTTATTTTATATTTTTCAGAGCCATACTTCATTCAGGACAATTTTTAATGTTCAGATTTTCTAAGATGAAAAGAAATCTATCTTCAGCTAGAGGCTTAGTAAAGATATCTGCCCATTGATGTTCTGTATCAATGAACTTCAGCGTTACTATTCCTTTCTGAACATAGTCTCTAATAAAATGATGTTTAATTTCTATGTGTTTGGCTCTGGAATGTAAAATAGGATTCTTACTCAAACAAATAGCAGCAGTATTATCACAAAGGATAGGAATGTTACTCTCAAAGATTTGAAGATCTTCTAGCTGATGTTTCATCCAGAGCATCTGAGTTGTGCACAGTGATGCTGAGATATATTCTGCTTCTGCAGTTGATAGAGCGATAGTTGACTGTCTTTTACTAGCCCAGGAGATTAGATTGTTTCCCAGAAGCTGGCAATTTCCAGATGTGCTTTTTCGTTCTATTCTATCTCCTGCATAATCTGCATCACAATAACCAGAAAGCCTATACTCTGATGTTTTCTCATACATCAGGCCCAGGTTAGGAGTTCCTTTCAGATACTTAAGAATTCTCTTAACAGCTGTTAAATGAGATTCTCTAGGATCTGATTGGAATCTGGCACAAAGACAGACGCTAAAGAGAATATCAGGACGAGTAGCAGTCAGATAGAGAAGAGAGCCTATCATACCTCGATAGAGCTTCTGACAAACCTTGTTGCTTACCTCTTCCTTTTCCAGAATGCAAGTTGGGTGCATAGGAGTCTTTGCAGAGTTGCATTCAGTCATGTCAAACTTTTTCAGAACATCTTTAATGTACTTGCTTTGATGAATGTACGTGACTTCTGGAGTTTGATTGATTTGAATTCCCAGAAAGAACTTTAGTTCTTGCATTAGACTCATTTCAAATTCTGCCTGCATTAACTTAGAAAATTCTTGGCAAACAGAGATATTAGCAGAACCAAAAATAATGTCATCAACATAAATTTGGCATATCATCAGATCATTTTCATGATTTTTACAGAAGAGTGTAGAATCAACTTTCCCTCTGATAAAATTTTGTTCCAGAAGAAAATTGCTCAGACGTTCATACCAAGCTCTGGGAGCTTGTTTAAGTCCATATAAAGATTTTTTAAGTTTGAAAACATGTTCTGGAAATTTTGAATTTTCAAAACCTGGAGGTTGATTTACATACACTTCTTCTGAAATATAACCATTTAGAAATGCACTCTTGACATCCATTTGATATAATTTGATAGAATGATTAATAGCAAAAGATACAAGAAGACGAATAGATTCTAACCTCGCGACTGGAGCAAAGGTTTCATTATAATCAATACCTTCTTGTTGACTATAACCTTGAGCTACCAGTCGGGCTTTGTTTCTGACAACTTCTCCTTTCTCGTTCAGTTTGTTTCTGAAAACCCATCTGGTTCCAATGACATGAGTGCCTCTGGGTTTAGGAACGAGATCCCAGACATCATTCTTGGAGAATTGATCTAACTCTTCTTGCATAGCTGCCACCCAATCGTTATCTTGAAGAGCTTCATCACAGCACGTAGGCTCAATCAGAGACACTAGTCCCAGAGGAATATCTTCAGAAGTTCTGAAGGTGGATCTGGTTCTAACAGGTTCATCTTTGTTTCCCAGAATCAAATCTTCAGATATGTTAATACGACTTTTAACTTTCCTTGGAATGTCTGGAGATTTGATTTCTTCAGAGTCTGGAGTGACAGTTGCTTCTGGAGTTTTCTCAGATTCTACCAGAGTGATCTCTAAATCTGCAAACTTCTCAACTAGCTTTGACTTTTCAGGGTCAAGCTTATCATCAAATCTAACATGAATTGATTCCTCCACAATTTTGGTTTCTGTGTTGTATACTCTATAGCCTTTAGAGCGTTCTGAGTATCCTAACATAATACCTTTCTGTGCTTTGGAATCAAACTTGTTTAGATGTTCTTTAGTATTTAATATAAAGCAAATGCATCCAAAAGGATGAAAATAAGAAATGTTGGGTTTTCTTCCCTTACACAGTTCATAGGGAGTCTTTTCCAGAATAGGTCTAATAGAGATTCTATTCTGAATGTAACACGCTGTATTTACAGCTTCTGCCCAAAAGTGCTTTGCTACATTTGTTTCATTGATCATGGTTCTGGCCATTTCTTGGAGTGTCCTATTCTTCCTCTCTACAACTCCATTTTGTTGTGGAGTTCTAGGGCAGGAGAAATCGTGGGATATTCCATTAGAATCAAATAATTCTTCAAAATCTTTATTTTCAAATTCTCCACCATGATCACTTCTGACTCTAACAATTTTAGAGTCAAATTCTTTTTGCACTTTAGAACAGAAACTGGTGAATACAGAGAGAGACTCACTCTTGTGCTTTAGGAATTTTACCCATGTCCAGCGGCTGTAATCATCAACGATTACTAGTCCATACTTCTTTCCATTGACTGATGCTGTTTTCACAGGACCAAATAAGTCAATGTGAAGAAGCTCCAGAGGCTTGGAGGTAGAAACAACATTTTTCTTTTTAAAAGATGTTTTTGAAAACTTTCCTTTCTGGCAAGCTTCACACAGAGCATCTGAAGAAAACTTCAGTTTAGGTAAGCCTCTGACTAACTCAAGTTTAGTTAGCTGAGAAAGTTTTCTCATGCTAATGTGGCCTAAGCGTCTATGCCATACCCATTGCTCTTCGTGAACTGACATTAAACATTTAACATTTTGATCTTTTAAGTCAGAAAGATTTATTTTATAAATGTTGTTTTTCCTCTTGCCTGTGAAAAGGACAGAGCCATCGTTCTGACTAATGGCTTTACACGTTTTTTGATTAAAGATTACATCATAACCGTTATCACTTAATTGACTTATGGATAACAAGTTATGCATTAATCCTTCTACAAAAAGAACATCAGATATAGAGGGAAGAGTACCGTTACCAATAGTTCCGGAGCCTCTGATCCTTCCTTTCTGATCTCCTCCAAAGCCTACAAATCCAGCGTCTTTAAGTTCCAGGCTTTGGAACATAGACTTTCTTCCCGTCATATGTCGCGAGCATCCAGAGTCCAGGTACCATGACTGGTGTCTGAACTTTGCTGCATAGGATATCTGCAACATAGATAATCTTATCTTTCGGTACCCAGAATCTCTTGGGTCCTTTTAGATTAGTCTTCCCAGAGTTTCTTACAACTTTGGGTCTTCTAGCATTTTTAAATTTGTGTTCCTGTGTGTGTGTGTAGTGGTATGAAAAAGGCGATTTAATTTGGTTACTGGTAGAGGTTTTATTTTCCTCAGAATCATACCCAATTCCCCTTTTATTATTCTGACCTACTCCATAAATCATGGATGCCATAATACTCCTATTTATCCCATTCTTCAGAAATTGTTGAAAGGCTTCTTCATATTTATAAATAATTTCATTTGAAGTTTGTGGTGCTTGAGACAACGCTTTTTCTAATTCTAAGCTTTTGGTTTTAGCTCCATCTTTTTCTAACGTTAAAGATCTGATAGTATCATCTTGTGCTAGAATTGTTGTCTCAAGTCTACTACATACTTCAGATTTTGCTTTAAGAAGGCCTTTAATGTCTTTAACTTTTTGTTTTAGTTTCTGAAGAGAGGTAAGAGTTTCTGATAAACATGATTCTAAGTCAGATCTAGAAAGTTCAGAAAATACCTCTTCAGATTCTTCATCTGAGCTGCTGGATGTGGTAGCCATAAGAGCTACGTTGGCCTGTTCATCAGAGTCAGATTCTGATGATTCGGATTCACTATCGTCCCAGGTGGCCATTAATCCCTTCTTTGTTCTGAAGGCATTTTTCTTGAAGCTTTCTTTCTTAAAGTTATCTTTCTTCAGCTTGGGGCATTCATTTCTATAATGACCTGTTTCTTTACATTCAAAACAGGTAATATCTTTATTAGGTTTACCTTTTGAAGTTGACTCTGATCGATCCCCTCTGGGTCTTGATCTTCTGAAGTTGTTGTTGTTCCTTCTTTTCCAGAGTTGCTTAACTCTTCTGGTTAGTAAGGACAGTTCTTCTTCATCATCAGAGTCTTCAGGTTCAGAGTCGTCAGTATCTGCAGTTTCTTCCTGGAGAGCTTTGGTTCTGTCTGACTTCCGTCTTTCAGGTCTGGACTTCAGCGCCACTGACTTGTTCCTTTTCTGAGGCTCATCCTCCTCTAGTTCTATCTCATGGCTTCTGAGAGAACTAACAAGTTCTTCAAGGCTGATACTGTTCAGATCCTTTGATAACTTCAGAGCAGTAACCATAGGTCTCCATTTCTTTGGCAGACTTCTGACAATCTTCTTAACATGATCTGCAGTCGTGTATCCCTTGTCTAGCACTTTAAGACCTGCAATAAGAGTTTGGAATCTGGAAAACATAGCTTCTATAGCTTCGTCATCTTCCATCTTGAAGGCTTCATATTTCTGGATCAACGCCAGAGCCTTCGTCTCCTTGACTTGGGAGTTTCCTTCATGGGTCATCCTCAGAGAGTCAAGTATATCTTTAGCCGTCTCTCTGTTGGTGATCTTTTCGTATTCGTTGTATGATATAGCATTTAGAAGTATTGTTCTGGCCTTGTGGTGATTCTTGAAAACACGTTTCTGATCTTCTGACATTTTGCTTCTGGGAACTTCAGCTCCATTTAAGGTTGGAGGTTTGTATCCATCTGTGACAATGTCCCAGAGGTCAGCATCATAACCCAGAAAGAAACTTTCGATTCTATCTTTCCAGTAATCAAACTTTTCTCCATCAAAAACAGGAGGCTTGGCATTGTAAGAATCTTTCTCATTTGAGTGGGCCATTTGTTTTTCTCGCACTGGATCTCTCTACACGGTTAAGTGTTTGATTTGAAAATCAATAACAGAGCCGGAGCTCTGATACCAATTGAAGGTGAGAAAAACAAGAAAGGGGGGGTTTGAATTGTTTGAAAAATAAGCGCTTTTGCAAAAATGAAATCACACAATGATTTTATACTGGTTCGCTTATAACACAAAGCTACTCCAGTCCACCCGGCCAAGGTGATTTCGCCTTCAACAAGGACTTAATCCACTAATCTTGAAAGATTACAAACAACCCCTAAGAGAGAAGAAAATCTCTTAGTCCTCTCAAGTCTACAGACTACAAAGAGTCACTTGAGGAAATCAAATAAAAATTAGATACAAGATGTGTAATCTAGAGTGCTTCTAAGAAAGCAAATATTACAAACTTAAGAACAAATTTTTCACTTGATAAGCAAAAGCTTAGTGAAAATCTTTGAAGAACAAGGATGTTTTTCTTGAGCGTGATATAATTCCAGTATAGTTTTGGCTAGTGATTTCTTGCTTACAGAATGAGATTTCTTCTCTATTTATAGGAGTTGAAGTAGAGTTGAAGTAGAGTTGAATCTGTTGGATATAAAGATGTAGTTACGCCATTCCATAAATAGCTTCTGCAGGAGACTTTTTCTTTTAGAAGTGACTACTTACCACAAGTAGTATCTTCTCTCTTGGAAGAGGAGATTAACGTCTCTTTCTAATTGAGGAAATCCATTTGCAGAACTTTAACTTGGCTTAAACGTTACTTCATCATGATTAACAATTCTGATTAGAGTCTTCGTGTATCTGGGAATCTGGCTTCTGATGTTATCTCTTGAAAGTTCAGATGGCGCTGAATAACTTCAGAGTTTACAGAAGGCATTTGATCAGAGTTAGAGCTTCTAGACTTTACTTCATGTTCAGATGCTTCTGATACTTTGTAGTTTTGTTCAGAGTCAGAGCTTCTTGAAACGAGATTCCACTTTAGGTGCTTCTGATACTTGATAATTTGTATCTGATCTTGTTGTGCATCTGATGACATCATCAGATTTATTTCTTCTTTCTTTAGAACCCTGCACACTTAGAAACTTTTCGTTAGGGTGCCATTTTTGGTTTCATCCTTTGTTATCATCAAAATCATGGAGTCTTGTTCTACAGAGATAACACTGAAATCTTGGAAGGAGTTTGGAGAAACTGCTCCACCATATTAAACTCGTTTTTCTTGATTAATCGGAGTACCTCGTCATCATCATTAGGCTTCAGACTGCTGGATTCACCAGACTAACACCTTGGAGTTCTAACTGAATCAATTGTAGGTACTTCAACCTTCTTACTGGCAAATACATCTTCTACATTCTTTGGAAACACAGGCAATATTCACCACAGAGTTGGTCGTAGGAAACGGAACCTCTTGACCGTTTTCTACCATTGTCGCATTATATTGGTATGGAACAGCTCTATCGGATGTATACGGGACTGAACCTGCTAATCGTATTACCAACGATGATACCGATCTATTGCTAACACTGTTACTGCTACTGCTGTCAAATTAAATTACCATTCTCTCTGGTGTCTTGAACACAAGAAATATTACATTCACATCATCACCCAAGTGACGGGACTGCAAAATCTGGATCATACCTTCATCCATCAACCTCTGGATGTCTCTCTTGACAATCGAATAACCTCGGGGGTTCACACTACAAATTGCACAACCATTATGGTCATGCTCATAATCACTTACCATACAGATATCTTTGTGCATCGTCACCAAGGACCTTCTAATGAAACAAACATCATATACCTTGAACTCTCCAGGATAGTCGTCCACCATGTTGACAGAGGAATTACCATGAGCAGGTAATGGGTTAACTTTGACATTAGGCGCACGGTCCTCAAAGGACACCATCCCACTTTTTACCAACTTCTGGACTTCATACTTCAAAGGGTAACAGTTTTCGATATCATAGCCAGGAGCCCCTTGGTGAAAGGCATGTTGAAGCTCTGGCTTGTACCACCATGGAAGTGGTTCTGGAATCTGTGGAGGATTTCTTGGTTTTAGAAGATTCTTGAGAACTAGAGATGGATACAATTCAGCATAAGTCATAGGAATCGGGTCGAAAGAGACCTTCTTCCTCTCAAAATTTTGTTGTTGTTGATTATTGTTGGTGTTGTTATTTTTGTAGTTGTTCGTTCTTTGTTGTGGCTGTTGTTGACGTTGTTGTTGAACTAGCATTGATTGATTGTTGGAAAATACTGGAATAACAGATGATACTTGATGATGGTGTTGACAGGGATGTGGACTTCTTCTGACATGAGGCTTCCTCTGCCTCCCAACCAACACTGCATTGGCTTCAGCTTCCTTTTTCTTAGCAAAACTATTACCATACCTCTTGCTTGATGATGCCTCTTCTTTAGACAACCATCCCTCACGGACACCTTCTTCTAACCTTATCCTCATGTTTACCATTTCGGTAAAGTCACTGGGGTCACTAGCAATCATTCGCTCATATTAAAATGAGCTCAGGGTCTTGAGGAAGATCTTGGTCATCTCCTTTTCTTCCAAAGGAGGGGTAATCTGAGCAGCTAGCTCTCTCCATCTTTGAGCGTACTCTTTAAACGTCTCCTTGTCCTTCTGAGACATCGACCTCAACTGGTCCTTATCTGGTGCCATATCCACATTGTACTTGTACTGCTTCACGAAGGCCTCACCGAAATCATTAAATGTGCAGACACTCGCACTAGCCAAACCCATGTACCACCTCAGAGCGGCACTAGTCAGACTATCCTGGAAATAATGAATCAGTAACTGATCATTATCAGGTTGCGTTGACATCTTTCTAGCATACATGACGAGATGACTGAGTGGGCAGGTATTCCCTTTATACTTTTCAAAGTCAGGGACTTTGAACTTCATCGGGATCTGAACATTCGGCACTAGGCAAAGTTCAGTAACACTCTTACCAAACAAATCTTTTCCCCTTAAGGTCTTCAACTCCTTTCGCAGCTCAAGGAACTGGTCTTTCATTTCATCCATCTTCTCATAGACATCAAGACCCTCATACGGCTCGGAATGGTAAATGGTATCCTTAACACGAGGCAGGGTATGAACAACTGGAGGAGGAACAAACATGATCGGGCTAGATGCCGGCATGGAAGCAAAAGTAGGCGCAAAAATTAGGCGGCATTCCCAACGGGAATCCGGCAGGCATAGTTGGAGCAAACTGAGTGGCATGAACGATTGAAGAAACAACCTCTGAAATGACACTCCTTTGAGGAGGAGAAGTTTCAGGCATTGGAGAAGATTAACTCTGAGCAACTAAAATTGACTCCATCATGGCAGTCAGGCGGACGATCTCGTCCTTCAATTCTCTGTTCTCTTGCTCCAAGTGTTCCATGATTCTCAGATGATTGGCGCGGGTATTGTATCGATGAGACAGCTTGGCTGAAGCACAAAAGAATAACCAATAAGACATATGGCGGAGGAAAACCTACTATGCAAATGATGCATGAAATGCAATGCTTTGATTGTTTTTATTTTCAAGGAACATACTTTTTTATTTGCAAATATATAATAACAATTGTAACAATTTGATTGACCAAAAAAATCTCTTTTATTCATATAATTTTGGAAGTATTACATTGAGTAAATTTTTAGAAACAAAAATACAAGAGAAAAGGAAACTAGTCATCCTAAGGATCCCCTAACAACAGTGTCAGATGATTTGGCTGCAGGCGCGTATTTCCTTCGGATGCGTCAAATCTCAAACTCAAAAGAAGTCTTCATCTGAGCCTTCTCGAGGACAAGTTGATCAACAATCTTCTTCCAAGCAACGGAAGGTTGAGGCATACTAGAGGAAGATGAAACATCTGACTTTCTCTGTCTCTTCACTACTTGGTCTTCAAGAAGCTCGATAAGTGCATCCATGTCTTTAGACTCAAGCTGCAACTCCTCATGCTTTCTGTTCAAAGCATGGAATCGCTTTTCCCACATATCCTTCTCTTGCTTCATCTTAGCGAGTGCGTCTTCCAACTCCTCTACATCTTGGTTAGGGAGAGTTAATGGCTCACTGACAACCATATGCATAGGTCTCTTACAAGCATAAGGCATCTTTAATTCCAAATCTCTCTTCTTCACCCAAAGAGTGTAAGCTTTCAAAGCTACACAGTTGCGTGGGCCAAGCTCGAATTTACCTTTCCTATGCACATTATGCCAAGCATGCACCATCTTCTGCTTCAAATGTTGGGGATTTTTACCCTCTTGATAGAAAAGACCTTCTAACTGAGTGTTATTAGGTTTGTCTCTCAAGGGGAACCCAAGTTGACGATGAGCCAAAGCAGAGTTATAGTTGATTCCTCCTTGTGTACCAATGAGAGGCACATTAGAGAACTCACCACAATTATCAATAATCTCCAAGCTACCCAATGTAGTGTCATACCAAACTATATCATCATCAATGAGGGACATAAGTCTCTGAGACCACCTTAGACATTGTTTGTTCTCCATAAAAGCAGGGGCCTGAGGCAAGTGCGAAATAAACCACTTGTACAGAAGAGGAACACAACACGCAGTAGTTCCACCACTTTTAGATTTCTCCAAATGCAAAGAGAAGTACATATCACCTAATAGAGTAGGCACAGGATTCCCAATCAAGAACATTCTAATGGCGTTAACATCAACAAAACCGTCAATGTTAGGGAACAAAGCCAAAACATAGATGAGAAACAGAAAGGTAGCTTCAAAAGCGTCCACACTACCGGCTTGAGCAAAGGTAGTAGCTTCCTTGATGAGGAACTCAGAAGTCAACACAAACATCCCTCCTTTCTTCATCTAATGAGCCTCAATATCAGACTTCTTCAAGTGAAGAGCTTCAGCTATGATATGAGATTTGGGAATCTCTTCCAGTCCATTAAAAGGCACTTTGTCAGAAATGGGTATTCCCAAGAGATGGGCATACTCCTCCTGAAGGAGAATGGCGATCCAAAATGCAGCGGAATTTAAAATTTTCTCCTTTAATGATCCTTACGAATGGGCATGACCAGTGATAGAATTGTTACCTCTTGTGGCGATCACGAACGTTGAACGATGACAACGCCTCTACTCAATTCACACGAACGGATTCCTTCAATCTCAGTGCTAGCTGCTATGAATGAAGGCTTTGAGTGAGAGAGAGAGAAACGAAATTCCAATTAGAGTGACAATGCTTCTACCCAAGGGTTCTATTTATAGAACCACTTGTGTGGGCTTCAAGCTAAAAAGCCCACTTAAGTGTATTTTGGCCCATATCTTATAATATGCCCAAAATCACTTAAGCGTGTGGTACCTTACCATATTTCGTATTCCACTTAAGTGCACTGTACCTTACGATGTTCCTTAGTTACTCTATCTCTCATCAATCCGTCCTTTGTGTGTGACCCTGTAGGTTTTCACGATGTTGGCAATTATATTAAATCACGCATTTAACATAATAAACAGTGAGCGGTATTTAGCAACACATCACTGCTACCCAAGTCATGAAAATGTCATGTGATCTGACAAATCCTTCTGTGATAATAATTATGTGTATAACTACCCTTTTGCCCTTATGTCTATATTGAACACAAGGCATAGACCGTGTCATCCCTGTCCAGTTCAATATTGGGCCCATAGACATTTATCCTGTTACGCAGGATGGGCAAATTCCATCTAGGTCACTCATGTCCCTTAGCATGCTTTGTGGAGTACCCATCAATTGCCTTTATGGTTATCCAGTTACGGACAACGTTGGATCAGCAATAAAGCACTCGACTCTACATCTAGGATCCATAGTGGTTTCAGGTCGAAGAGTGGTATACATCATTATCACCATGAGAATAACTTATGACACTTTGCATAACATTCTATATAGTATTCTCATAGCGGGTCAATCCAGTATAAATATTACTCTTAATATTCATACCTATGTTTGAGACATGATAACATCTTATCCATGATCCATGAGATGTGATCATCAGTCTATAAACATAATAGTCTCCATGCTTTAATGTTATCCCACTTCACAATAAAGCTCGACTACGGATACTTTAAGAATAGTGTCCTTATGTTTAATGTGCTCTCATGATTAAGTCACACTTGATACATTAAACGGACTATCTATTCCAGGGACTTTATTAAACAAACATAATAAAGAAAAAGCCTTTTATTATTAATAAATAATTCGATACAAGTACCAAAAGTATTGGCCTCTAGGGCTTACACCAACAATCTCCCACTAGCACTAGAGCCAATCAGGCATACCCCTAATGCCAATAAATCTAGTATGGCCATCATGCTTCTGCTGCGCAAGAGGCTTTGTCAGTGGGTCAGCAATATTGTCAAGTGTAGGTACTCTACATATTTTCACATCTCCTCTATCTATTATCTCTCCTTAGCTTGTGCGATAGCACCATTGTTATCACAATAGAGATCAATGGGATTCACAATGTTAGGAACTATGTCAAGTTCACTAATGAACTTTTTGATCTAAACAGCTTCCTTTGCTGCACTTGAGGCAGCAATATACTCGGCCTCGGTTGTAGAATCAGCAACTGTATCTTGCTTTGAACTTTTCCAACTCACAGCGCCACCGTTTAAGCAAAACACATAACCAGATTGCGATCTAAAGTCATCCTTATCTGTCTGGAAGCTGGCATCGGTGTATCCAATTACAGCCAACTCTTCCTGACCTCCATATATCAAGAATGAGTGCTTAGTCCTTCTCAAGTACTTAAGGATATTCTTGACAGCTACCCAATGGGCATCATCAAGATCAGATTGGTACCTACTCAATGCACTTAAAGCATACGAGACATCTGGTCGAGTACATAACATGGCATACATGATAGATCCTATTGCAGATGCATATGGAATCTTATTCATGCGATCCCTTTCTTCCTTAGTTGAAGGGGATTATGTTTTTGATAGACACATGCCATGTTGCATAGGTATGAATCCTTTCTTGGAATCATGCATATTAAAGCGTCTCAGCACTTTGTCTATGTACGTACTCTGACTTAGGCCAAGCAGATTCTGTGATCTATCTCTATAGATTTTGATTCCTAACATATAGGCTGCTTCACCTAGGTCCTTCATAGAAAAGCATTTCCCCAACCAAGACTTTACTTGTTGCAGGGTAGGGACATCGTTTCCAATGAGTAATATGTCATCTACATATAATATCAGGAACACGATCATGCTCCCACCAACCTTCTTGTAGACACAAGGCTCATCTTCATTCTTGATGAATCCATATTGTTTTACTGTTTCATCAAAATGAAGATTCCAGCTTCTGGAAGCTTGCTTCAATCCATAGATTGACCTTTGTAACTTACATATCTTTTGGGCTTCTTCTGGTATGTCAAATCCTTCAGGTTGTGTCATGTACACATCCTCAAGAAGATTCCCATTAAGGAAAGCAGTTTTGACTTCCATCTGCCATATTTCATAATCATGATATGCAGCGATAGCAAGTAAAATCCGAACAGATTTAAGCATTGCAACTGGTGAAAAGGTTTCATCATAGTCAACCCCATGAATTTGTTTATATCCTTTTGCAACCAGTCTTGCCTTATAGATATGTACCTTACCATCCACGTCAGTCTTATTTTTGAAGACCCACTTGCATCCTATAGGGTTAACTCCTACAGGAGGCTCTACCAAGGTCCAAACTTGGTTTGTGTACATGGAATCCATTTCAGATTTCATGGCTTCTAGCCACTTCTCAGACTCGGGACCAGTTATGGCGTCTTGGTAGGTCACAGGCTCATCTTGATCCATGAGTAATACATCACCTTGATCTGTTATGAGATATCCATATCTCTCAGGTAGGTGACGTATCCTGCTTGACCTACACAAGTGTCAAATGTACGCAGATAAGATTCATGTTCCTCCCACTGATTCCTTTGGAAATAAAATCCTTTTCTAGGAAAACTCCAGTTCAAGCGACAAACACTTTGCCCTCAGAAGGATTGTAGAAGTAATACCCTCTTGTTTCTTTAGGATACCCCACAAATAAGCATTTGTCAGATTTGGGCTCAAACTTAGTTGAAATTTGTCGTTTCACATAAACTTCGCAACCCCAAATCTTCATGTAAGACATATGTGGTTTCTTACCACTCCATATCTCATATGGTGTCTTTTCAACCTTTTTGGATGGAACACGGTTAAGTGTGTAAGCTGTTGTCAATAGTGCATGTCCCCAAAAGGAGTTTGGAAGATCGGCGTGACTCATCATGGATCGGACCATGTACTTCATTCTTGAATTCCTTGAACTTTTCAAAGGATTCTGATTTGTGTTTCATTAAATACACATAACCATATCTACTGAAATCATCAGTGAATATGATGAAGTACTGAAAACCTCCTCTGGCTGGTATGTTCAGTGGTCCACATACATCAGTATGTATGAGGGCCAAAAGATCATTAGCTCTTTCACCTTTTCCTGTGAATGGAGACTTTGTCATCTTTCCAATTAAACAAGATCTGCATGTCTCATATGATTCATAATCAAAAGAGTCCAAGAGTCCATCTTTATGGAGTTTGGAAATGCATTTCTCATTTATGTGGCCTAATCGACAATGCCAAACGTAAGTTGGATTCAACTCATTAGGTTTCATCCTTTTAGTATTAATGTTATAAATAGGCATTTCAAGATCAATGACATATAGTCCATTGTTCATTTGTGCAGTAGCATAGAACATATCATTCAAATAAATTGAGCAACAATTGTTCTTTATTATAAATGAAAAACCAAACTTGTCCAAACAAGAAACGAAACTAATATTCCTGCTAATTGCAGGTACATAATAACAGTTCTCTAACTGAATTATTAAACCACTAGGTAAAGTCAATACATAAGTTCCTACGGCTAAAGCAGCAACCTTTGCTCCATTGCCAACTCGTAGGTCGACTTCACCTTTTGCCAAAACTCTACTCCTTTTTAGTCCCTGCACATTGGTACAAATGTGAGAATCGCATCCAGTATCTAATACCCATGATGCAGAAGTAGATAAATTAATTTCAATAACAAAAATACCTTAAGTTGAAGTCTCTACTCCATTCTTCTTATCTTCCAGGTACTTTGGGCAGTTTCTCTTCCAGTGTCCGGTCTTACCGCAGTGGAAGCAGGTGCCTTCTTTTTCTATGCCTCCACTAGGCTTTAATGCAGCAACGGTGGGTTTGGGTTAGGCAACTTCCTTGCCTTTCCCTTTATCACCCTGCTTGGTGGGCCTTTTGTTCTGTCTCTTTCCATTTCTGATCATCAGAATGGACTTCCCTTTTGACTTCAGATTCTGCTCAGCAGTTCTTAACATGGCGAGCAGTTCAGGAAGAGATTTGTCCATATCATTCATATTGAAATTTACGACAAATTAACTGAATCTATCTGGCAACGATTGTAAGATCAAATCAGTCGCAAGTTCCTTTCCGAGGGGAAAACCCAATCTCTCAAGGTTTTCCATATACCCAATCATCTTGAGCACATGGGGACCTACAGGGGCTCCCTCAGCTAACTTGCCTTGAAAAAGGGCTTTTGAAACTTCAAACCTCTCATGCCTTGCTTGCTCTTGATAGAGCATCTTCAGGTGTTCGATCATATCGAACGCTGCCATGTTCTCATGTTGCTTTTGCAATTCTGAGTTCATGGTAGCTAGCATGAGACAAGCAGTTTCATTGGCATCATCGACATGCTTCTTATAAGCATCTCTTTCTGCCTTAGGTGCAGAACTAGGAGGTTCTTCTTCAGGAACAAGTTTCTCCAAGACATACAACTTTTTATCATGTTTGAGGACAATCCTCAGGTTTCGGTGCCAATCCAGAAAATTTGTCTCAGACAATTTTTCTTTGTCAAGGATTGATCGCAAGATGTTGTTAGAGATGTTTGTTGTCATGGTAATCTACATAAGAATTAATGAAAATATAAGTATCATTGACATATTTAATTAGGCCTTTAATTAAATATGCTCCCACTATTTTACTCAAAACAAATGACCCTCATCATTTGATTCGGAAAATCCCGTTGAAAGATTTTCTAGTGGGTCGAGATCCATATTTCACTTCGTTCTAAGTCCGCGTAGGCGGATTACACAAAACTAGGTTATTTAGGTAGGAACTCCTTCCAATTGTATCTAATACAACTCTCGAATATTTTAGTTGGGTGAATAACTCCTTATTCCAATCCATCACATGGATAATTTCCAACTCTTGCTTCTAAACATATATAATCTTATTATAATTTGTTTAGTTAAGTTTGACCCATTGTTTTAACAATTGGATATTACAATTATATCATCGCACCTTACTAATATAGAACATGCACCTCGCGTAGGCGAAACCTACATTATCCGATACTAGTCTTAATGAGTGTTAAAACTTAGAAAGCATAAACTTAATATTTTATTTGAGGGAATTTGCAATTATTCTGATCTCACCGGCTTATTTATCATATAAATCGTCTCACACATGCATCAACATACATACACATGTATCAAAATAATTAAAAATGGTCACAAATTTGACCTCAGTTGGATTTGGTATAAATGAGTTATGCATTTTTGAAGTTGAGGAAAATCACTTGTTCAATGGTATTGGTCCAAAATGACCTATAATGTATCCTCATATCACATGCTCACAAAAGTTGATTTAGCTCTTCCTCCAAACATAAAAGTTGAATTATACACCCTAAATTTGATTTTGAAACTTGGAAATCTTCCATCTAATAAAAATTGAGCAAGTTATGGCCTTGGGAAGTTGACTTTCAAATTAGGGTTTAGACAAAATGACCTATAATCTTTCAACATAAAAAATGACTTTTAAAGCAAAAATTTCTCTATACCTAAATATGAAAGTTGTTTGTAATGTCATTTAGAGTAACATGTCTCTTAGAATAATTTTCATATGATGAAAATTGTAGGAGATATGGTCTAGGGAACCCCAGTTTTGATCAATTGAATTCCTCTGGTCAGCCACCATGAACCACCTTGATAACTTGCAATTCTCTTGACTTTTGGGACTCATGGGAGATAATATATGCATAAGATGATGAAATTTGAGATCCCCCTTGAAATATTTGATCAATTGGTGAAGAAGCTTGTTGAAGAAGTTACTCAAGATACCCAGATAAACTAGGGTTTCCAAGGCAAACCAATTCCAAACTCTTGATGAAATCTTGATCAAAATAACATGTAAAGGTCATGGGGACTCATATATGATGCCTAGAGACAATATGGATAATTCCTTGGTTGATCTCTTAGCAATTAGGGTCTTAAACCCTAGATGTGAACTTGATAGATCAAAGGTGATCAGGTGCCTTACCTACAAAAGAAATAGACAAATGCAAAGACATATTTTTGGTATTTTGGTTAGTAAATGATAAAATAACAAGTATGATACAATCACATGGTGCTTGGTGATCTATCCCAAAACAAATCCAATGAGTAAGGTATAAGAAGGATGCCAAGGTATGATCTCAATGTCAATGCATGTGATGTGAATAACATGAGGCATCTTAGGGTCAAAATTGGGGTCTTACAAATTGTATATTTGATGTTTGTATACTTGTTTGTGTGATATAATATGCTTGTTATGCTTGGTGATCTCTGAGTGGTGAGATAAGTTTTAACCCGAACTTGAGTGCAATTAAGATAGAAGGATGGTTAGTCATGTTCGACTTGTGTGGAGTAGTCCTTAACAAGTTGGCTTGAGACCCATCTACTCAGTGGAGAAACTTTTAGAGTTATTAATGTCACACAAGTTATTTGTGGTTAGGCATTACTTTCTCTGATTTGGGGTCCGAGAAGCTGAGGACCGTAGAACATTTAACCCAACTTGGCCTATTTAGGACATAGTGCGGAGACTGTTCAAGTGTAGACTTGATAATAGTTGTTACGCGATACTACACTCAGAGGAGTTTCTCTTGAGAATATTATGGGTTGATGAGTCAGTCATCCTAACCTGTAATATCCAATAGATAGAATTAAGACTCTGGGAACTCTTTAGAAAATGATCTACAGGTTTTTATCCTTAGTAAACTCCTTTGGGATGGTTCTTACCTTGACTCCATGCTCGTGACTCAAAACAAACCCTTAATTCTTGGTTTATCCAATCAAGTCTTGTCGATATCAATGGAACTTGGGTGTTGATAAGGTGAAAACCATAATCCACCAAATTGGATGATTGATGTTGACAAAGACTTGATTCATCCTTTGACCTTTGTTTCCCTTCTATGTGATCCCTTATTTGTGATTGTTGTGTTCATGCATTCATACGCATCATGACATTCATCACATGAAAAATAACTTCAAGGAACTAAGGTTTTATTTGCATATATTTTCAGACCATGGATTATGGACGAAAGAACACTAAGATGTACAGTTTCAGATGTCCTGATTTGAAAGAGCTAAGGAAGTTGTCATCCTTTGTATTAGATCCCTTGGACTTCAAGTAACATCATGGGAAGCTTTTATTTGTGTTATCTGTTGATGTAGTTGAAGGACTCTTGAGTGTTTTGGTTCAATTTTACGACCCTCTCTATTGTTTCTTCACTTTTCCTAATTATCAGCATATGCCTAAGAGTATGCCCACCTCTTGGGAATACCTGTTTCTGACAAGGTTCCTTTCAGTGGATTAGAGGAGATTCCCAGATCTCATATCATAGTTGAAGCTCTTCATCTGAAGAAGTTTGAGATTGAGGCTCATTGGGTGAAGAAAGGAGGAATGTTTGGGTTGACTTCTGAGTTCCTTATTGGGAAAGCTACTACCTTTGCTCAAGCCGGTAGTGTGGATGCTTTTGAAGCCATCTTTGTGTTGCTCATCTATGGTTTAGCTTTGTTCCCTAACATTGACGGTTTTGTTGATGTTAATGCCATTAGGATATTCTTGATTGGGAATCTTGTACCTACCATGTTGGGTGATGTGTACTTCTCTTTGCATTTGAGGAATTATAAAGGTGGTGGGACTATTGTGTGCTTGTCCCTCTTCTATACAAGTGGTTTATTTCACACTTGCCTCAGACGCCTACTTTTGTGGAGAACAAATAATATCTACGGTGGTCTCAGAGACTTATGTCCCTCATTAATGATGATATAATTTGGTATGACTCTGCATTGAGTAGTTTGGATATTATTGAATTTTGTGGTGAATTCCCTAATGTGCCTCTCATTGGTACACAAGGAGGAATCAACTACAACCCTGTTTTGGATCGTCATCAACTTGGGTTCCCCTTGAGAGACAAACCTAATAACATGTTGTTAAAAGGTCTTTTCTATCAAGAGGGTAAAGATCCCCAACATTTGAAGCAGAAGATTATACATTCTTGGCATAATATGCATAGGAAAGGAAGATCCGAGATTGGTCCGTGCAACTGTGTAACTCTGGAAGCTTACACTACTTGGGTGAAGAAGAGAGTTTTGGGATTGAAGATGCAGTATGCTTGTGAGAGAGCTATGTCTATGGTTGTGGTTGAGCCATTAACTCTCCCTAACCAAGATGTAGAGGAGTTGGAAGACGCACTCGCCAAGATGAAGCAAGAGAAGAATATGTGGGAAGAACGGTTCCATGCTTTGAGTCGAAAGCATGAGGAGTTGCAGCTTGAGTCAAAGGATAAAGATACGCTTATTGAACTTCTTGAAGACCGAGCAATGAAGAGACAGAGAGAACCAGACGGTCCATCTTCCTCTAGTATGCCTCAGTCTTCCGGTGCTTGGAAGAAGATTGTTGATCATCTTGTCCTCGAGAAGGCTCAAATGAAGACTTATTTTGTGTCTGAGATCCAACGCATCTGAAGGAAGTACACGCCTGCAGCCAGATCATCTGACACTGTTGTTAGGGGATCCTTAGGATGATCAGTTTCCTTTCTCTTGAATTTGTATTTTGGTTTCTAAAATTGTACTCAGTGTAATCCTTCCAAATAATATGAATAAAAGAGATTTTATGGTCAATCAAATTGTTACTATTGTTATTATATATTTGCAATAAAATAGTATGTTCCTTGAAAATAAAAACAAACAAAACATTGCATTTCATGCATCATTTGCATAACAGGTTTTCTTCCGCCAGATGTCTTATCGGTTATTCTTCTGTGCTTCAGCCAAGCTGACTCACCGATACAACACTCGCGCCAATCAATCGAGAATCATGGAGCACTTAGAGCAAGAGAACCGAGAATTGAAGGATGAGATTGATCGTATAACTGCTATGATGGAGTTTGTTCTAGCTGCTCAAAATCAGTCTTCTCCAACTCCTGCAACTCCTCCTCCTCAGAGGACTGTCATCTCAGAGGTTGCTACCTCAACTGTTCCTGTTGCTGCTACTCAATTTGGTCCAACTATGCCTGCTGGATTCCTGTGGGGGATCCCGCCGAATTTTATGCCTGAAGGGTTTGCACCTACATTTGCTTCTATGTCGGCATCTAGCCTGGTCATGTCTGTGCCGCCTCCAGTTGTTCATACTCTTCCTCGAGTTGAGGACACCATCTACCATTCTGAGCCGTTTGAGGGCTCTGATGTTTATGAGAAGATGAATGAGATGAAGGATCAGGTCCTTAAGCTGCAAAAGGAATTGAAGACATTGAGAGGAAAAGACCTGTTTGGTAAGAGTGATGTTGAATTCTGCTTGGTACCAAATGATAAGATCCCGGTGAAGTTCAAAGTCCCTGACTTTGAAAAGTGTAAAGGAAATACCTGTCCGCTTAGTCACCTTGTCATGTATGCCAGAAAAATGTCAACTCAAACTGATAATGATCAGTTATTAATTCACTACTTCCAAGACAGTCTGACTGGTGCCGCTTTGAGATGGTACATGGGGCTAGTGAAGGAGAATAGCCATCCAAGGCGCAGCGGAATTTAAAATTTTCTCCATTTAGTGATCCATACGAATGGGCATGATCAATGATAGAATCGTTACCTCTTGTGGCGATTCAAACCTTTGGTGCAGATCTCTGATAATGATCAAAACCTTTGATACAGATCCACGGGGCGATCACGAACGTTGAACGATGACAACGTCTCTACTCAGTCCACACGAACGGATTCCTTCAATCGCAGTGCTAGCTGTTATGAATGAAGGCTTTGAGTGAGAGAGAGATACGAAATTCCAACTCTTCAGTTGTGTTGTATTCCCATACAAAGCTTCTGCACAAGAGCTCTATTTATAGAACCACTTATGTGGGCTTCAAGCCAAAAAGCCCACTTAAGTCCATTTAGGCCTATATCTCATAATATGCCAAAATCACTTAAGTATTTGGTACCTTACCATATTTCGTATTCTCCTTAAGTATACCGTACCTTACGATGTTCCTTAATTATTCTATCTCTCATCAATCCGTCCTTTGTGTGTGACCCTATAGGTTTTCGCGGCATTGGCAATTATATTAAATCACGCATTTAACATAATAAACAGTGAGCGGTATCTAGCAACACATCACTGCTACCCAAGTCACGAAAATGTCATGTGATCTGACAAAACCTCTTGTGATAATAATTATGTGTATAATTACCCCTTTGCCCTTATGTCTATATTGAACACAAGGTATAGACCGTGTCACCCTTGTCCAGTTCAATATTGGGCCCATAGACATTTATCCTGTTACGCAGGATTGGAAAATTCCATCTAGGACACTCATGTCCCTCAGCATGCTTCGTGGAGTACTCATCAACTGTCTTTATGGTCATCCAGTTATGGACAACGTTGGATCAGCAATAAAGCACTCAACTCTACATCTAGGATCCATAGTGGTTTCAGGTCGAAGAGTGGTATACACTATTATCACCATGAGAATAACTTATGACACTTTGCATAACTTTCTATATAGTATTCTCATAGCGGGTCAATCCGGTATAAATATTACTCCTAATATTCATACCTATGTTTAAGACTTTATAACTCTTTATCCATGATCCATGAGATGTGATCATCAGTCTACAAACATAATAATCTTAATGCTTTAATGTTATCCCACTTCACACTAAAGCTCGACTACGGATACTTTAAGAACAGTGCCCTTATGTTTAATGTGTTCTCATGATTAAGTCACACTTAATACATTAAACGGACTATCTATTCTAGGGACTTTATTAATCAACCATAATAAAGAAAATGCCTTTTATTATTAATAAATAATTCGATACAAGTACCAAAAGTATTGGCCTCTAGGGCTTACACCAACAGCTAGACAGTGCAAGTATTTCATGTTCAATGATTTGGGTGAAGCTTTTGTGAAGCAGTATAAGTATAATATGGACATGGTGCCTGATAGAGACCAGCTGAGGTCTATGTCTTAGAAGGACAAAGAGACATTCAAAGAGTATACCCAGAGGTGGAGAGAGCTTGCCGCTCAGATTAATCCTTTATTGGAAGAGAATGAGATGACCAAGATTTTCCTTAAGACCCTGAGTTCGTTTTATTACGAACGCATGATTGCCAGTTCCCCCAGTGACTTTACCGAAATGGTAAACATGGGGATGAGATTAGAGGAAGGAGTCCGAGAGGGGCGTTTGTCTAAAGAAGAGGTGTCATCTAGTAAGAAGTATGGAAGTGGTTTTGCCAAAATGAAGGAAGGGGAAACCAATGCAGTATCAGTAGGAAGGCAGAGGAGGCCTCATGTGAAAAGAAATCCGCAATTGCGTCAACATCAACATCAAGTTTCATCATTATTCCAATATTTTCAAGCAATCAATCAGTGCCAGTTCAACAACAGCGTCAACAACAGCCGCAACAAAGAACAAACAACTACAACAACAATAACAATAATCAACAACAACAAAATTTCGAGAGGAAGAAGGTCTCTTTTGACACTATTCCTATGTCATACGCTGAACTCTACCCGTCTCTGGTTCTCAAGAACCTACTCCAGCCAAGGAATCCACCTCAAATTCCAGAACCACTTCCATGGTGGTATAAGCCTGAACTACATTGTGCCTTTCACCAAGGAGCTCCCAACCATGATATTGAGAACTGTTACCCATTGAAGTATGAGGTACAGAAGCTAGTGAAAAGTGGGATGGTGTCCTTTGAGGACCGTGCGCCGAATGTGAAAGCCAATCCATTACCTGCTCATGGTAATTCCTCTGTCAATATGGTAGATGGTTGTCCAGGAAATTTCTGAGTATTCGATGTACGACGTATTCGTCAGTCCTTGGTGGAGATGCATAGGACCCTATGTACCATCAGTGATTGTGAGCATGACCATGATGGTTGTGCATTTTGTAGCATGAACCCCCGTGGGTGTTCGATCGTCAAGAGAGATATCCAGAAGTTGATGGATGAGAATGTAATCCAGATTCAATAGTCGAGGGATATAGATGATGTCAATGTAATTGTTCCAGTGTTTAAAACCTCAAAACGGGTAGTGATTCAATTTGACAACAGCAACAGTAACAACGTTAACATGTCGGTATCACCGTTAGTGATATGGTTAGCGGGCCCCGTCCCGTATGAATCCGATAGAGTTGTTTTGTACCAGTATAGTGCTACCATGGTGGAGATGCCTACGACCAATTCTGTTGTGAATATTGTAGATATTGCGAAGGTGACCCGTAGTGATCGTGTTTTCGGTCCCGTTTTCCCAAAAGAAGTGATAGATGATGTTTCAGTTGGTAAGAAGGTTGATGTGCCTGCAGTAAATCCAGTTAGTGCTCCAATGTGTCAGTCTGGTAAACCCATCAAATTGAAGACTAACGATGATGAGGTACTGAGATTGATCAAGAAAAGTGAATTTAATATGGTGGAACAACTGCTTCAAACTCCTTCGAAGATTTCAGTGTTGTCTCTGCTGATGAATTCTGAAGCGCACAAAGAAGCATTGCAAAGAGTGTTGGACAAAGCCTACGTCAAGCATGATGTGACTGTGGATCAATTTGACCACATCGTGTCTAACATTACTTCCTGCAACAACTTGAGTTTTTGTGATGAAGAGCTTCCTGAAGAAGGCAGAAATCACAATCTGGCACTGCATATATCGATGAACTGTAAGGAGGATGTGTTGTCAAATGTGTTGGTTGATACCGATTCTTCTTTGAATGTACACCCCAAATAAACTCTGTCTAGATTATCATATCAAGGCACCCCTATGAGGTATTGTGGCGTGATTGTTAAAGCTTTTGATGGTTCTCGCAAGACCGTCATTGGAGAAGTGGACCTTCCAGTGAAGATAGGTCCAAGTGATTTTCAAATTACTTTTCAAGTAATGGATATCCGCCCGACCTATAGTTGCTTGTTGGGAAGGCCATGGATCCATGAAGCTGGAGATGTAACATCCACTATACACCAGAAACTGAAATTTGTGAAGAATGGCAACCTTGTCATTGTTGGTGGAGAGAAAGCGTTGTTGGTGAGCCATTTGTCATCCTTTTTCATATGTTGAAGCCGAGGAAGAGGTTGGAACTCCGTTCCAAGCCTTATCCATTGCTGAGGTAAAGAAAACTAGGGCACCCATGTCTTCTTTCAAGGATGCTTAGAGAGCTATTAAAGATGGCAGCACAGATCAATGGGGCCGTATAGTAGAAGTTTGCGAGAACAAGAACATAGCCGGATTGGGATTCCAGCGAGGGCCATCTAATGTCAAAGCTGAAGAAGTGCAACCGAGTTTCCGTAGTGGATGGTTCATCCATGGTAATGAACAACACTCAGCTTCTGTGATCAAAGGCGATGAAGATGAAGACTACGCCAACTTTGTGACGCATGGCAAGACTTGTAACAATTGGGTTGCTGTTGATGTTCCTGTTATTGTCCATCGTTCTAAGTAATTCGCTTTTTCATTTGTTTTAAGAAAAATCCTTCTCTTATGCCTAAGGGAGAAGTGAACATTGTTGGGCATTTTCAAATTATCATCAATAAAATGCAATTCTTTTCATCCACATCTATGATGTTTTATTTTTACTTTTTGCTTTTCTGAAAATGGTAATCACAAAAAACATAAATAAATAATAATTGTCCATCTGCATAATATTTGGTCACAATTCACTTCTCTAAAAGAAAAATATTGAATCATTATGCAGGTCGGTTTCTAAACCCATTGAATACAATGATCCTACTCCCTCTCCAAACTTTGATTTCCCTGTGTTTGAGGCCAAGGAAGAGACTGATGAAGAAGTGTCTGATGAACTATCTCATCTACTTGAGCATGAAGAAAAAGCCATTCAGCCATTCGAAGAACAGATTGAGCTAGTCAACTTGGGTTCCGAAGATGATGTGAAGGAAGTCAAGATTGGGTCTCAGCTGTATCCAAAGGTTAAGAAGGGGTTGATTGATCTTCTTCGAGAGTATTCAGATGTGTTTGCTTGGTCCTATCAAGACATGCCTAGTTTGGATTCTGATATTGTGGAGCATAGATTACCATTGAAGCCAGAATGCCCGTCAGTCAAGCAAAAGTTGAGGAGGACTCATCCTGATATAGTAGTAAAGATCAAAGAAGAATTACAAAAGCAGATTGATGTCGGTTTCCTTGTCACCGTTGAGTATCTGCAATGGGCGACCAATATTGTGCCTGTTCCGAAGAAGGATTGAAAAGTCCGTATGTGTGTTGATTATAGAGATTTGAACAAAGCTAGTTCGAAAGATGATTTCCCTCTGCCACACATTGATATGTTGGTAGACAATACAACTAAATTCAAAGTCTTTTCGTTTATGGACGGACTTTCTGGTTACAATCAGATCAAGATGGCACCCGAGGATATGGAGAAGACCACATTCATTACACCATAGGAAACATTCTGTTATAGAGTGATGCCTTTCGGTTTAAAGAATGTTGGTGCAACATACCAGAGAGCAATGACCACTCTTTTTCATGATATGATGCATAAAGAGATCGGAGTTTATGTTGATGATATGATTGCCAAATCAAGTGATGAAGAAGAACATGTTCAACATTTGTTGAAGTTATTCTAGCGTTTGAGGAAGTACAAACTCCGCTTGAATCCCAATAAGTGTACATTTGGTGTTCGTTCTGGTAAGTTGTTAGGCTTTATTGTCAGTAAGAAGGGTATTAAAGTTGATCCTGCCAAGGTCAAAGCAATACAAAAGATGCTTGCGCCCAAAACTAAGAAGCAAGTCAAAGGTTTTCTCGGCCGCTTGAATTATATCTCAAGATTCATTTCGCATATGACTGCCACGTGTGCACCTATATTCAAGTTTCTTCGAAAAGATCAGTCTTGTGATTGGACCGAAGATTTCCAGAAAGCTCTTGACAGTATCAAAGAGTATCTGCTGAAGCCTCCAATTTTGTCTTCGCCTGTGGAAGGAAGACCTTTGATCATGTATTTGACTGTGCTTGAAGAGAGCATGTGTTGTGTTCTTGGTCATCAAGACGAAACTGGAAAGAAAGAATATGTGATTTACTACCCCAGTAAGAAGTTCACCGACTGCGAGACTCGGTATTCTATGCTTGAAAAGACTTGTTGCACATTGGCTTGAATTGTCAAGCGTCTGCGTCAGGATATGTTGAATCAAACTACTTGGTTGATATCCAAAATGGATCCAATCAAGTACATATTTGAGAAGCCTGCTCTAACTGGGAGGATTGCCCGTTGGTAGATGTTGTTATCCGAGTATGATATTGAATATCGATCTCAGAAAGCGATTAAAGATAGTGTCTTGGCTGACCATTTGGCTCACCAACCAATTGAAGATTATCAGTTAGTACAATATGATTTTCCTGACGAAGAGATCTTGTACTTGAAAATGAAAGAGTGTGATGAACCATTGCTTGAAGAAGGGCCAGAACCTGGTTTCCGTTAGGGCATGGTATTTGATGGAGCTGTTAATCAATATGGTAATGGCATTGGGGCAGTGATTATTACTCCTCAAGGTACTCATTTTCCGTTTACAGCTAGATTGACTTTCAAGTGTACAAATAACATGGCTGAGTATAAAGCTTTCATTATGGGGCTTGAAGAGGCCATTGATCTCAAAATCAAGTATTTGAATGTCTATGGAGATTCAACATTGGTTGTGAATCAAATCAAAGGTGAACGGGAAACGAATCAACCCGGTTTGGTACCATATAGAGATTATGCGAGGAGGATTTCAACTTTCTTTACAAAGGTTGAATTTCATCATATCCCTCGAGATGAAAACCGAATGGTAGATGCTCTTGCAACGTTGGCTTCAATGATTGTGGTGAAATTTTGGAATGAAGTTCCTAATTTGATTGTGATGTGTCTTGATAGGCCAGCTCGTGTATTTGTTGTTGAAGTCAAAGACGAAAAGCCATGGTATTATGACATCAAGTGTTTTCTCCAAAGTCAGATTTACCCGTCTGGGGCATCTTTGAAAGATAAGAAGACTTTGAGAAGATTAGCTGGCAACTTCTACCTGAATGGTGATGTGCTTTATAAGAGAAACTTCGATATGGTTCTACTCAGATGCGTGGATAGACACGAAGCAGACTTATTGATGACGGAAGTCCATGAAGGTTCCTTTGATACTCATTCCAATGGACATGTTATGGCTAAGAAGATGTTGAGAGCAGGTTACTATTGGCTGACAATAGAATCTGACTGTTGCAAGTTTTTGAAGAAATGCCACAAGTGTCAAATGTACGCAGATAAGATTCATGTTCCTCCGACACTATTGAATGTTATTTCCTCTCCATGGCCCTTCTCCATGTGGAGAATTGATATGATTGGCATGATTGAGCCTAAAGCTTCGAACGGACATCGTTTCATTCTGGTGGATATTGACTACTTCACAAAGTGGGTTGAAGCGGCATCATATGTGAATGTAACCAAGCAAGTTATTGTAAGGTTTATCAAGAATCAGATTATATGCCGGTATGGTGTGCCAAGTAAGATCATTATTGATAATGGTTCTAACTTGAACAATAATATGGTGGAAGCTCTTTGCAAAGACTTCAAAATTGCACATCGTAATTTTTCTCCCTACAGACCTAAGATGAATGGGGATATTGAAGCTGCAAACAAGAACATCAAGAAGATCATTCAGAAGTTGGTTGTGACATATAAAGATTGACATGAGGTGCTCCCATTTGCTTTGCATGGGTACCGTACATTCGTCCATACTTCAACAGGGGTAACCCCTTTTTCACTTGTTTATGGTATGGAAGTTGTGCTCCTTGTAGAGGTTGAGGTCCCATCATTGCATGTTTTGATGGAAGCCAAGTCGACTGAGGTTGAATGGTGTCAGACCAGATATGCCTAGTTGAATTTGATTGACGAGAAAAGGTTGACTGCCATGTGTCATGGTCAGTTGTACCAGCAGAGAATGAAGAAAGCTTTTGATAAGAAGGTCAGGCCTCGTGTGTTCCGAGAAGGTGACCTTGTGCTCAAGAAGATTCTATCTTTTAAACCAGATGCTAGGGGCAAATGGACTCTTAATTATTAAGGCCCATATGTTATCAAGAGAGCCTTTTCAGGCGGTGCTTTGATTCTTACAACTATGGATGGTGAAAAGTTCACTTGTCCTTTGAATGTCGATGCAGTCAAGAAATACTTCGCCTAAAAGGAAAAGAACAACTCGCTAAGTTGAAAACCCGAAAGGGCGGCTTAGGCAAAAATGAGCATCTCGGTGGATTGAAAACCCGAAAGGGCGATCCAGGCAAAAATTAGAGACATAATATAGAAAACTTTATCCCGATAGATTGAGTACCCCACCTTGGGGCAATTTATGCAAAAATTAGGGATTATGGCAAGTAACTGCATTCGATTGATCTTCAGTCTTGAAGACATTCTTGAACAAGTCAGCCAACTCTGATTCATTATCCTCAACCGAAGCCAAGAACATAGTGGATATTGAAGATGATAGAAGCATTAGTGATCATTGTATTCAATGTAGCCCTTTTCCATGTAAATTACCATTTTTTCAACTTTTGTAAAGATCTATGGAGTCTCGTCATTTACAGACTACCATACTATTAAATAAAGTTGAGGTTTTATCCATTTGTTTCTACTCTTATTTATCTTTCAGCCAAATAGAATTAAATTTTATGATGATCATTTTGAAATTGAATTAAAAAAATCAATAAAAAACGTCTTTCTTAAAATAATAAAAGCAATTACTTTAAAAAGAGCAATCGATTTTCATTAAGGAATATCAACAGCAGTTCGAAAACAGGTAAGTCCTAAAATGTGAAGCATTGTTGGTCTTCCCCAAGCAGTTAGCTCAGCAAGTTGGTTTCCCCAACTGAGTTTGAGATTGTTTCCCCAACTGAGTTATGTGATCACTTCCCTAACTGATTTGTAGGCGCATATTCTCAACGGTTTGCATGGATTCGGTACGTATTTTTGTTTCCCTTCAGATCGCCAACGGAGTTATCTCTTTTCCCCATCAGCATTGATTCTTGAGCAGTATTTTTGATCCTCTGCAAGGTTGTCTCCCATTTGGTATGGTGTTGACCTGAAATTCCTCGCAGGGTTGATGGTTCGAATCCTCAGCAGATCCTCTTGCTTTCCCCAACCAGGGTCAAGCCTTTGAGATGGATGGTTTATGTCCATTCCCAACTCTTTTTCTCCAGTTGATGTCTCCATCCTATCGAGGTTAGCCGAGTGTTGTATCAATGATTCATACCATTGACGTTTGTATCCTTCGTGATTATTTTTGGTCAGCATAATCATCAATCATATACATATACATATACATATACATTCATAAGTTTCATTATTGCATTGTTATTGCACTTTGTGATTCATTACTTTTCTAATCCTCTGCTATGGTGATATCTTTTCCCCATGCAGATTTGATGTGTCTGTCCTCCCTCAATTGTAGAGTGTCAGCCCCTTAAGCATAAAGAATTTAACCTTTATCATTCCCCACTAAGTTATTTCCTTGTGGATGATTATTATTTTAGCTTCCTCCCCAGTTGATTATTTGGATGAAACCACTCCCCTTGAGTTATATCCTCATCGGGTCGAGTCTTTGATTGACCGTTTCTTTATTGATCTTATCTAGACATATGTTTTTGGTCCACTGAAAGTCTATTACCCAGCAACTGGTAATATTCTTCTTGATTTGCGAGTACCTTACTCTTACCCAATATCCGGTAATAGTAATCTACTTCCTCTTGTTTTCCCCACGGATTCGTTTTACGTTTCCCCAGGTAGTCTATCATTGATTTGTTCATCTTAACCGATGACGGATATTCTCCCCTTTTTGGTTTTCTACCCAGTAAAAAGGTAGTTGTAATCCCTATTTCATTCCCCAGAGGGTTAATCCTTAATATGTTCATCCTAACCAATGACGGATTTCCTCCTCCTTGCAGTCTTCTTCCCAGTAACTGGTAGTTGTAAATCCTACTTTCCCTTGAGGAGTTTATCCTTGATATGTTCATCCTAACCGATGACGGATATTCTCTTTTCGGTATTCTATTCAGTAACTGATAGATGTAATTCCTATTTCTCCCCTTGGAGTCTATCCTTGATATGTTCATCCTAACCGGTGATGAATATTCTCGTTTCGGTATTCTATCCAGTAACTGATAGATATAATTCCTACTTTTCCCCGACAGCTTATCCTTGATATGTTCATCTTAATCGATGATGGATATTCTTCCCTTTGAGTTTATCCTTGATATGTTCACTTTAACTAGTGACGGATATTCTCTCTCTCTTCGGTCTTCTGCCCAGTAGTCGGTAGTTGTAACTCCTATTTGACTTTTCTCCAGCAGGTTATTCTTACCCAATAATTGGTAATGGATACACCTCCTGTTGACCTGCGCAAGATATCTTTGATATGTTTACCCTAACCGGTAACGGATGTCCTCTCTGTCAGACTATGTTATCTCTTTACCCAGTAACCGGTAATGGATAATATACTTTTGTTACTCATGTGTTGAAGTTCATTTCTTCCCCAGTTGAGTCTAAGTGTGTATTTCCTTAGTAAAATCGCTATTTCCTATTTGGATTGAGTATTTCAGTTTTGTCCTGATTTACCCGTTTCCCCTGCAGATTTTTCTTTTATCCCTGTCTGAGTCCTTCCATTGATTTATTTTCATGGAATCCCTCGTGTCCCCCGGCAGTTTTAAGTCGTAGCCTGGCCTACGCACAACTTTTTATCCCCAGAGTCTTTGTCTCCCCAGTGAAATTCCCTAGTGGAATGCATTATGCTCCTGTGGACTTTCGGTCTCTCTGGATTCTTTTCCTTTGTGGCAACATTTTCTCCATAGAGATTATTTTTAACATTTCGTATCATATGCATCATGAGGTCTCTTAGGGACCAAATTTTTTTTCTATTGTATTTATTTAAGTCCATTCTACTGAGTCGATACGAAGATTTTAACCTTCATCTCCTCAACTAGAACGTCCTTAAATAGGGGCAGCTGTAAGACCCCAATTTTGACCCTAAGATCCCTCATGTTATCTCATCATATGCATTGGCATTAGGATCACACCTTGGCATCCTCCTTACCCCTTATTCATTGGGTTTGCAGTGAGAGAGATCACCAATCACATTTGGTTGTATCATACTTTATTTTTCTTTGTTTACTAACCAAAATACCAAAATACGTAAATGTATAATTTGTTGCTTTTGTAGGTAGTATGTATGCTCACCTATGCTCTATCAAGCTCATATAAAGGGTCTAAGAAACTCAATGCAAGGATCAAAATCAAGAAATGGTTCACATTGGCTCTAAGCATCATATATGGATCCCTATAATCTTCACATGTCAATTTGATCAAGAAATCACCAAGAGTTTGGAGTTTGTTTTCCTTGAAAACCCTAATTCATCTGGGTATCTCGTGTGACTTCTTCAACAATTGATCAAATGTTTCAAGGGATACTTCATATTTCATCATCTTACACATATATGATCCTCTATGAGTCCCAAAAATCAAGAGAATGTCAAGCTAGCAAGATGGTTCATGGTGGTTGACCAGAGAAAGTCAATTGGTCAAAACTAGGGTTCCCTAGACCCTATTTCCTACAATTTTTGTCATACGAAAATGATTCCAAGAGCAAAGTTACTAAAAATGACATTCCTAACAACTTTCATGTTGAAGTAAAGAGCTATTTTGCTTGGAAAGTCATTTTTTATGGTGAAAGATTATAGATCATTTTGTCTGAACCCTAGTTTGGAGGTCAACTTCCCAAGACCATGACTTGCTAATTTTTATGAGATGAAAGCCATTAAATTTTCATGATCAAATTCAATATGTATAATTAAACTTTTATGTTTTTAGGAAGCTCAAATTCAACTTGCAAATGCATGTGCCAAGAGGAAACATTATAGGTCATTTTGGGCCAATAACATTGAACAAGTGATTTTCCTCAACTTCTAAAATGCATAACTCATTCATGCCAAATCAAAATGAGGTTAAATTAATGACCAAGTTAAATAGGTTTGAAATATATACAACTTTTATGAAGAAACGTTTCTCATTTGAAGTCCATAGAAAAAGTTATTCAAGGAGGAAGAAGTGAACATTTGACTTGGGACTTAGAAAATTTTTAAGTATGTTTGATTTCCCAAACTTCCACCTCAAAATTCATCATGATACAAGCTTCAAATGAAACACTGTTCAACATGAAAGTTGTTCCCCTTGATCCCACCTTTCCAAAAAGCCCAAGATCATCTCATTTGAATTAAAATTGAGGGACATACGTATGGCTCCATTATGGGAAGTGTTTTGGCAAGTTTTGAGCTCAAATAATCATTCTTCTTTGCATGCTTCCACATGATGAATTCAGTACACTTTGCACACGAATTGGAAGTGGATTACATTATTCCTTAGTCCCAAACCATTTCCCATGCACCCATGAAAGAAGGTTTCCAAATTTGGACAAAATTGGTGCAAAAATCAAATGCATTGCCTATTTAAACAAGCTCAATGCTTCAGAATCAACATCAAGACCTTGCCCAAGCTTTGCTAGACTGATTCAACCCCCACTTCCATAGAATTTCTGAAGATTTCTCTTGAAATCGATCTTGAACTTCATCTTCTATTTGGAAGTTCAAACTCTAGAAATTCACTTCCCTTTTCATCTCAATTGGCTTCTGCAAGCAAGAGGAAGAGAAAGCAATCAAATCCAGATCAAGATCAAGTGGAATTGGATCAACTCGAATGTGATTTTTCAGAAACTTCATCTCTTCGATTCTCTCTCAATTCTTCATCATTCTTTGTGATTTTTGGTTGTCTGAACTCCTATCAATATAGGCAAGAAGATTGAGTTGCTTTGAGGTCAAATCGAAGCAACTCAATTCATGATCCTCAAAATTCAAATCCCTGTATCTTTTTATATACTTGGAATTGGAGAAAATTGAGGCCAGATTCGTGCTTCTGAGCATTTTTTCCTTCAAATTAGTGTATTCACTTTTCATTTTTCATAAGGTTTTGGTTGGACCAGTCTGGTGGTCCTCACCGGAGAAGATGACCGGAATTAGGGCTCCGGTGGTACGCTGGATCAATCTAGGCCATCTGATCCATTTGAAATGTTTTAATCTCACGCGTCCAAACTGATTACCATGTCTGTAGCACGTTTGACTAGTGACCATATGGAGTGCACGCTCTTGGGCATCTGATCTGTCACCTCAATTAATGAGGGAGATCAGGTGGCCTTTTTTTTATTTTCTGTTTATTTCATTTAATCCTTTATTTTTAATTAATTCATATCAATTTCATTTTTAATCCAAAAAATATGGGACTTTCACCAAAAAAATTCAAATATTTTCCTCTTTCATGATTTAATTGTTTTTGTGCATATTTTTAATTGTTTAAAAATACTTATGACTTTCCAAAAATTATGAATTTTTTTGTCTAAGGTCCTTTGACCTTGTTTGACATAGGATAAATCTCATGGCCATTTATTTGGTGTTTTGAAGAGGTTTTAGGTTTTTTGATCAAACATAATTAAATTAAAATGCATTTTAATTGATTAGTTGTGTAGAAATTATGTTGAGCCATTTTTATTGACTTGTGAAGTCTCACTATGTGTTTGGGCCTTGGTCAAGGTTGATTTGACTTTTGTTGGATTAAAATCATTCGATTTAGGGGATTGATGAAATGTACATTTTATCTCCCAAAATGAATGAATAATTTTAATTTGATAAAAGTCCTCCCATGACCAATTTGTGTTGATCTCCCCTCCCCTCCCTCTTCATCTTAAATCTCATTCTTTCCCATCCTTTTTATTAACCAATGAAGTCTCAATATCCTAAGGCTAATTGGTTCATCAATAACTTTGTGTTAGATGAACCAATACAAGTATGGATGAGATTAGGTTCATCCTTTGATAATTTTCTTTTTGTGTGTGGTATGTTTTAGGAGTATGGTTCATTATACCATATCTCTAACATACATTAACACCAAAAAATTTATTACCCGACCTCAGATAGTTGTTACTTCTACCTAAGTCCAATTACGATTGCTTAACATAGCGCTAAATTTTGACCCAAAGGCATATCATTCTGGTAAGTGAGATTGTAAGTCTCCCCCCTTTCATGGTATTGTACGGAAACTTGGCCTTTTTTCCTTCCTTTGGAAGATGTCTTGGTTCAAGGATCCAGGCTTGTGAATAGAGGGTTAAGTGTTCTCTAAAGAATGAATTAATAAATTGAAAAGCAAAACTCCAATAACTTTTAATCAACTAACATTTGACTAACTCCTATATTCTTGCTTTTAATTTCAAGTCATTTACTTTATGCAATTTAAATTGAAGTTGTAACACCCCGATAAAATATGATAATTATTTAATTTAAGTTAATAGTATATTTATTAATTTAATTAAATAATTGGAATATTATTTGGATTATTATTATTGAAATAATAAAGTTGGAATCAGTAAAGAGTCCCATTTGGTAAAAAGGGTTTTTCACGTGAAAAGAGGGAAGCGACTCAAAAGTGGAAAAAGGGCAAAAAGGAAGAGCAAGAGAAAAAGGGTTGAAGAAGGGAAAAGCTTGAAGTTAAAGGATTTGCCGGATTAACTCAGGTAAGGGGGGTTTATCGTCGTTTAATGGGTATTATGGGTTAACATGTAATGGGTAGTAATAAGCCATTGAATCGACTCTAATTTGGATGATGAATGTTGCAAATTGTGAATTTCTGGATGAATGAGATATGGGTCTATAATGGAAGAAAATTCGTAGGATTTAGATGTAATAAGGTTAGAAATTGTGAAATCGAATGGGTATGATCTGTGTTAGATAGTATGAACGAATGCTGTGTGAAAATTGGACTGTGGAAGGTTGGATCTGAGAAATCTCGTAGCAGAGAAAACCCATAGCAGATCTGGAATTATGGTTTCTGGTCATACGCGTATGACACTAGGCCATACGCGTATGAGATGGCCTTGAGGGGAGGAGGCTGGTGCTGATACGCGCCATACGCGTGTACTTACGCGTAGCCTGTGAGTGGTACGCGTATGGGGTGAGGCCATACGCGTATGAATGAAGAAGATGATGTTTTAAACGTGGTTTTGTCTCTGTTGGTACGCGTATAGGAGAAGTGGTACGCGTATTATACGCGTATGAGACAGGCCATACGCGTATGGGCTTGGCTAGGAATTGTGCCATACGCGTATGGGCATGAGGCATACGCGTATGGGCAGAAGTTTGATTTTTCTGAGCTGTCTGTTGTGCAGTTTTGGTCGTTTCAGTTGAGTGATGTAATTTAGCTGATGTATGATATAGTAGGGATCATTTCCCGTTGTTTTGAGCAGTATAGGTATTAGTAGAGTGTGCTAATACTGTGATTATTATTTGGCATGACATGATATGATTCTGTGATAAATATGCTGATGATGTGTGATGGTATGCATAATGTTGTGAATATATATATTATGTATGCAATTGTGGATGGACTGTGTATGGCCTTTATGGTGGTAGCTAATTCCCATGGTGAGGAATTAGTGAGTTGTTTATGGCTTAGAGTGTGAGCATATGTCCATTGTAGACTGTTGTTGATGTTTGCATGCTAGGTGATTTAGCGTGCATAGCATGGCCTTTATGGTGGTAGCTAATTCCCATGGTGAGGAGTTAGTGAGTGAGTCACTAGGTCTCAAATGAGTGGGACTAGTGAGCTTGGTAGCCGTATCTGGGTTTGACCGGTGAGGTTGAACTATGTGTTCACGAATAGTCGGTACCGCATGCATGGAGTCTCATTACATGATGTATGTATGGCGTATAATATGAATGGATGTATTCCAATATTGTACGTGTGTTTTGTGTTTGTGTGGAGTATGATTATGAGTTGATGTTGCCGTTGCTGAATGTGTGATATGATTAGGGTGATGAATGTGTTAATTTACTTAACATTACATGATATTTTATAATGCTTATTATATCGATTGAGGAACTCACCCTTACAACTATTTTTCAGGTAACGAGCAGTGATTGAGTAGAAGCTAGTGTTTGGAGTCTAGTGTAGTTCCTTAGTGGGTCATGCTCTGGTATATGTAACATCGGGATGGGATGTTTTACTTTGTTTTCATTTTTGGTTGTTGAACAATTTTACATGTAATGTGTTACATGGTTTGTCTGTTGTTAGATTTCCATCCGCTGCGAATTGTGCAATGTTTTATTTGATTAATAAATGAGCATGACAGGTTATTTTGGTGAATGGTGTGAAGTGTCAAGTGTGACACCCTGAAATTGCATATCTACTCTGATTTATATTTTGTTGTTTTAATTAATTAATGGGGTATTTTAGAAGGGTGTTACATTAGTGGTATCAGAGCATAGTCGGTCGAGTCGAGTCGTAATTATTCTGTTTCCCTGTACGTGATAGGTGTTGTGTAACCCTATCAGTACTTATTGTTTAGCTTGTTGGGTTTTCAGAATAGAGATGGCTGGAAGAGGTAGAGACGATGCTGCGATTGCTGAGGCTCTGGGTATGCTAGCTGGAGTACTTGGAGGGAATCCGAATGTTGTGGGACTGGGAGCTGCTCGTCAACTGAGTGAGTTCCAGAGGAACAATCCTCCAATGTTCAAGGGAGCATACGATCCAGATGGTGCTCAGAAGTGGTTGAAGGAGATCGAGAGGATCTTCCGAGTGACTGAGTGTGCCGATAACCAGAAGGTCAGGTTCGGTACGCATATGCTGTCTGAGGAAGCAGATGATTGGTGGGTTGCTGCCCGCACTGAGTTGGAAGCTGCTGGGAGTGCTGAGATCACTTGGGCGGTGTTCAGAGAGAGATTCCTGAGGAAGTACTTTCCATATGAGATATGGAGTGGTAAGAAACCACATATGTCTTACATGAAGATTTGGGGTTGCGAGGTTTATGTGAAACGACAAATTTCAACTAAGCTTGAGCCCAAATCTGACAAATGCTTATTTGTGGGGTATCCTAAAGAAACAAGAGGGTATTACTTCTACAATCCTTCTGAGGGCAAAGTGTTTGTCGCTCGAACTGGAGTTTTCCTAGAAAAGGATTTTATTTCCAAAGGAACCAGTGGGAGGAAAGTAGAGCTTGAAGAAATTCAAGAATCACAAAGCATAAATACACCTATGGAGGAATTAGAGCAGGAAACACAAGAAGTTATGGAAGAGCAACCTGCTCAAGTAGAACGAGACCAACGTAGGTCAAGCAGGATACGTCAACTACCTGAGAGATATGGATATCTCATAACTGATCAAGGTGATGTATTACTCATGGATCAAGATGAGCCTGTGACCTACCAAGAGGCCATAACTGGTCCCGAGTCTGAGAAGTGGCTAGAAGCCATGAAATCTGAAATGGATTCCATGTACACAAACCAAGTTTGGACCTTGGTAGAGCCTCCTGTAGGAGTTAACCCTATAGGATGCAAGTGGGTCTTCAAAAAGAAGACTGACATGGATGGTAAGGTACATACCTATGAGGCAAGACTGGTTGCAAAAGGATATAAACAAATTCATGGGATTGACTATGATAAAAGGCTTTTTCTTTATTACGTTTGTTTAATAAAGTCCCTAGAATAGCTAGTCTGTTTAATGTATCAAGTATGACTTAATCATGAGATCACATTAAACATAAGGACACTATTCTTAAAGTATCCGTAGTCGAGCTTTAGTGTGAAGTGGGATAACATTAAAGCATTAAGACTATTATGTTTGTAGACTGATGATCACATCTCATGGATCATGGATAAAGAGTTATCAAGTCTTAAACATAGGTATGAATATTAAGAGTAATATTTATACCGGATTGACCCGCTATGAGAATACTATATAGAAAGTTATGCAAAGTGTCATAAGTTATTCTCATGGTGATAATAGTGTATTCCACTCTTCGACCTGAAACCACTATGGATCCTAGATGTAGAGTCGAGTGCTTTATTGCTGATCAAACATTGTCCGTAACTGGATAACCATAAAGACAGTTGATGGGTACTCCACGAAGCATGCTGAGGGACATGAGTGACCTAGATGGAATTTGCCCATCCTGCATAACAGGATAAATGTCTATGGGCCCAATATTGAACTGGACAAGGATGACACGGCTTATGCCTTGTGTTCAATATAGACATAAGGGTAAAAGGGTAATTATACACATAAGTATTATCACAGAAGGAATTGTCAGATCACATGACATTTTCGTGTCTTGGGTAGCAGTGATGTGTTGCTAGATACCGCTCACTGTTTATTATGTTAAATGCGTGATTTAATATAATTGCCAACGTCACGAAAACCTACAGGGTCACACACAAAGGACGGATTGATGAGAGATAGAGTAACTAAGGAATACCGTAAGGTACGGTGCCCTTAAGTGAGTTATAGAACATCGTAAGGTACGGTGTACTTAAGTAGAATATGAAATATGGTAAGGTACCATGGGCTTAAGTGATTTTGGGCATATTATAAGATATGGGCCAAAATACACTTAAGTGGGCTTTTTAGCTTGAAGCCCACACAAGTGGTTCTATAAATAGAACCCTTGTGCAAAAGCATTCATTGTGGTTGCATTCTTTTCGTTTTCACTCTCTCTCTCTCTCACTCAAAGCCTTCATTCGTACCAGCTAGCATTGAGATTGAAGGAACCCGTTCGTGTGGACTGAGTAGAGACGTTGTCATCGTTCAACGTTCGTGATCGCTCCGTGGATCTGCATCAAAGGTTTTGATTGTCACAAGAGATCTGCACCAAAGGTTTCAATCGTCACAAGAGGTAAATATTCTATCACTGATCATGACCATTCGTAAGGATCTCTAAAGGAGAAAATTTTAATTTCCGCTGCGTTTTGGACCGCAATTCTCCTTCACTACCTTGTAGACTGCTTCAAGACGTACAAAGATCTCTTTAATTTGAAAACAAGTATACCATTTCCAATATCACCGAATCCCTCTGGTTGCTCCATGTATATTTGCTCCTCTAGACTACCATGGAAGAAAGTTGTTTTCACATCCATCTGTTCTAAATGCATATTCTTGTTGGCTACCAGGGCCAATACTGCTATGATAGAAGTGTGTCTAACGACATGACTTAAAATCTCATCATAATCAATACCCTTATTATATGAATACCCATTTACAACTAGGCAAGCCTTGAACTTTTGCCCTTCTTTTTCAGATACTACTAGCTTTTTCTTGTACACCCACTTACAACCAATAGCTCTTTTTCCCTGTGGCAGTTGAACAAGATACCATGTCTCATACTTTTTCAAAGACACCATCTTCTCCACCATAACAATATCCACTTATCTTTCTCTTGAATAGCCATAACCTCTCGAAAGGTATAAGGGTCTCCTAAACTGGTAAGAAGAGCATATACTGAGAAGTCTTCAAACTCATATCTCACTAGAGGTGTAATAGGACAAGGCTCTCTATCACGCACAAATTTATAGTCTTGTACTCCACCTGAATCTTGCACTCCACCTGAATTTGAGTCTGGTTCATCCTGCTGTTAGGCTACAACCTGCCTTGGACTCACTAGTGGCTCCTCAATGTCCACCTGAATCTTATTGTAATGGGGTATTCGTTACCTTATGGTTTATTGACTAAACCAAAAGTAAGCATACAATTCGAGTCGCCATCGCACTTTTATTCATCCAAAGGAAAGGCTAAAAAGCGAACAAAAGCCAAGTACGAAATTTTATCAAATCAAAAACTAATAAAAATGTCAGAGATCTAGGTAAGGGGGTTGGTTATGAAATGGGAAGGTTTTACGCACCAAAAACATTCTTAGTACTCTAAGGGAGCCCTTTTTGCAAATGTGTGTTGTAGGTTGGTATTTGTGAAAATATGTGCAAAAGATTGGGGGGATGAGAGGAGAATGAATTATATTTACAATTTTGTTGTTTGAAGGGATGAACCCATTGCCTACGTACCATCACAAAGGTAGGACCAAAACCTCGTAGTTCGGGGTAAAAATCACAAAGATTGGTGAATTGATTTGATCAAAAGCCTTAAGGTCTTTTGTTATCAAAGGGAGAAAACTCAACCTAAACCAACAATCCACCATGTGAGGAGAGCTTCAACATACTAGTGAGGGGTTAACCCTATAATAAGTATGGAAGAGTTATAGTCAAATCACTAAGGATAAGGTGAGGTTTACCACAACCACTATGATAACTCAAACCTATGGCTAATGTTTATGAAAAGTTTTTAACAAAGGTGGCCATTGGAACCATAAAATCAACTTGAAGTGAGTTGTATTTACAAGTTAGATTTATTTACAAAATGAAGTCAAAGTATGATTAAGATTCATTCATAATGAGTATTAATAAAAAGAGTTTAAAAAGTCAAAGGCATAAGGCCTAGGTTTCTAGTTTGAAAACAATGTCAAAGTTTGCACAAGAAGAGTTTGGCTTGGGTTAGAGTGGAGAGAGAAAGAGAAGGGTTAGTCCTAAAGCATACAAAGATAAGAGAAGAGATAAAACCCTTGGAGTTCCTTTTCTTGAAATCATAGAGATGATTCAAGATGCTCCTTTCCTTTGGACTTAACAAGCAACAAGCAATCAAAACAAATATACATTCAAGCTCCTAGGATCTCCATTTGGCTTGTCTCTCATAACTTGGCTACTCATGACGATGGTATTTCTTACTATCTCAAGATGGAATCCCTATCACACAGGAGCAAACATCAAAAAGTTCACCACACAATAAGAGGAATGGACAAAGAATGAGTTTAGATTAGGGGTCCTTTGAAGTCAACTTTAAGATTTAGTATTCTAAAGGCATGAGGCCTAGTTGCTCTTTAACAAGTTTAGCATTCTAAAGGCATGAGGCCTAGTTTCTCTTGAACTCCTTTAAGCATAGGTAAGGTCCTAATTCTAAGTCTTTTCTCCTTTTTGTATTGGGTTCACCAAGCAAAGACAAAACAAACACAAAGCAACAATATATTTATATACAATAATGAGCTCAAATGAGCAAAAGGAAAATGGCATAAACATAAAATATGTGCTCAAGTGAGAAAAGTAAAAAGCAATATGAATAAATGAGCAAGAAATAAAGTGAATTAAAGTAAATTTCAAGAAAATAAATGCTCAAATTAAAGTTAGTAGTTAGTGGTTATGTTAGTTCGTCATAAGACAATTTAGCGTTATGTTAAGCAATCGTAAGTGGACTATATAGTAGTCACACTTATCTGAGGCCGGTCAATAAAACTATAGACAAATAAACACAAGTTAGAGATCATGACTAGTAAGCCAAGCTCCTACAACTTGCCATGTCAAAAGAAAAGAGAAAGGCCTTGTATGGACTTTAGGTTTTTTTTCTTGACCAAGAAGCAACCTATCTTGGACACAAAGCAACTCACTTGATCATGGATCAAGTTGAGTTTGATTTGGATTAAAGAAGGTTAAACCTCTCATATGTCAAGACCAACCATAAGACATTAACTCATTGGCCAAAATACAAAAAAGAAATGAGATGAAGATGAAATGAATAAAAGGAGAATTCAAATGTCAAACACAATTGGTCAAAAGTGAATCAAATCATCATCAACCAATGCCAAACAGAAGAGAAATGAAGATTAGAAGTCATAAAAGTCAAACATATTTTTTGTATTTTTAGAATTAAAATAAATGCAAAATTAAAATGGACAAAATATGGTCAAACCTCAAATTCAATTCAAATCAACTTCAACAAAGTTTGACAAAATTTTTCAATAATTTTTGAAATCAGAAACTATTTTAAATCAATTAAAAACAATGAAAAATAACACAAATGAATTAAAATCTCAAATAAATCTCAAATCAATTAAGAAATTGATGAGACTATTTTTCATTGACTTATCATGATCCATATGTGTTAAGAAAATATTTTTGGATTTTTCAGATATCAAAAAGTATTTAAAATGAATTAAAAACTATTAAAAACCAAATAATTCACAAAAAATATTAAATGAAGTCACAAAAATAATTAAAAATCAAAATATGAAACTAGATTTTTCAAGAAATTTTTTGGTGTTGGTCTCATATTTTTGTGACTTCAAATAAAATATTTATGAATTTTTTAAAATAAAAGGAATTAAAGAAATTAAAACAGAAAATAGAAAAATAGAAAAAATGCACTGCCATTGGATTTGTTTCATTAATTGACGTGGCGCAATCACACGGTCCAGAAGCGCTGATGCACCATGTTCCAAAGTCAAGCGCGCAACAAACGTATTTAAAACAAGTCAAACAAATCAATGGCCACGATTATAAAATTTGAGCCAGATCCAAAGGACCAGAAGCATCCACGTGGGGATGGTGGTGGAAACCACCATCTTCTCCGGCCAGAGAACCAACTCCGGCCACCACGCGCAGGGTTTCAAAACTTAACCAAAATAAACAAGTCAAGTATCAAAATGAAGTTGGGGTGATGTACATCACCCCTGTAACCTTGGATCTTCCTTAATGTTTCTATTTACAGAGAAACAAGAGCTTGAAGATCATGGTGTTTGATCTGAAATGTCCAATTCATGAAATTAAGACCACCACTGGCGTGCCTCTTGCTCGAGGACTTCAAAAAACAGTTCAAACTCAAGCAATTCACATTGTATTTCAAGATCCAGATCAAATAAGTTTAGTGATATACCTCTGAAATGCAGCTTTGAACAACACGATTTGCTCAAGTTCTTGATCCAATTTTGATCTGGAGATGTGATAATGATGCAAGGCTAAGGAATTAAGACTTGAAGATCAACTAATGATGTTGAAATTCAAGCTTGAAATTGAAAAATGGAAACTGAAATTCCTTTGAGTGAGGTTGGGTTTCCAATTCAGCAGAGTTTCAGATCTCCTTCAGGTTTTATTTTGAATGGGGAAGAGCTTCAATTTATAGCTGAGCTTGATGCAAAGTGGTGATTTGCTCGTGTGCATGAGAATTGGATCTTTCATGCATGGGCCTGTACAGGCACTTGCAAAGCCCAAGAATGAATGGAAATGCACGATGAAGTCATTTTAAAGTGAATTGGACGTGCACAAGGCCTATCATTTGCTTGCATTTCAAGTTATGATGTGAATTGCCAAAATGCACATAAACATTCATCTCTTTGAAAGTCCCACATGGAGAATCCAAAAATGGTCATGTGAGTAATGGTTGGAAATCTCTTGACATAAGGAATAAAAGTTATGTTGGGAAAAAAATCCATTTTGAGTTTGGAAATTTATGAAAACTGTCTTTGAAGCTTGGGGTACAAAACATGTCAAGGTTCCCTTTGAATTCTTTTACCAAAAGTGATCAACTTCAAGCCCTTATGTTTTAATGATGCAAGCCTCAAATAGAAAAACCTCCAACATCAAAGTTGTAGATCTTTTCAAGATGATCAATTTGGACTTAAATGTTGCATCATTTGGATTTTTAATGAGAAAGTTATGGGCACTTGAAGTTGGACATTTTTCAAATTCAATGGTTTTGGTCCAAAGTGACCTATAATGTTTTGTATTATCACATGTGTTTATTTTATGATTATTAAATTTTGTCCAATATAAAATTTGAATTAGACATCTTAAGATTTCCAATTCAATTGGTCTCACCTAAAAATCATAAAAATTAAGGAAGTTAGGTCCTTGGGAAGTTGACCCAAAATTAGGGTTTCAATCAAAATGACCTATAATGTTTTGAAATTAATGATGACCTTACAAGTTTCAAATGGATTTTTGATGAACATTAAAGTTGTTCATATGGTTCTTAAGAACATTGTTTTTCTTGGGGTCATCTTCATTTGACAAACACATCAAAAGTTAGGTCTCAGGGATCCTCAGTTTAGTCAGATGACTTGACTGGTCAACTTCTCAAGGCCAAACTTCAAATCTTGATGAATGAATGATTGAGGATACTCACATAAGCTCATATATGCATAAAATAATGAGTGAAAGAACTTACCTTGATTAAATTTGATCATAGGTTGAGGTTGCTTCATGAGCAAGGCACAATTAATGCATAGTTGAATTAGGGTTTCCTTGGGAAACAATCCTCAAGCCCTTTGGGTTATCTTGATCAAATTGGAAAATTGAGATACTTGGGAGGTATATATTATGATTAGGAAATTTTTGGACCATTGTCATGCTTGTTCTCATCTTCATCTAGCCACTTCATTGAGCTTAGGAGCTTCCTATGAGCATTGGGATCACATGATCACTTGAGCTTCAAAACAAAAAGAGTTAGTGACATATTTGTGTGCTTTTGGTTAGTAATCAAATAAGAAAAGCAATAATTATACAATTCAAGCATGCTTGGTGATCTCAAACCACTCACACAAGTCCAACCCAAGGGTTAAGGAGCCACACATGCTATGATCCTTGAGGCAATGCATTGAGCAATGATATGATGCCATGAGGGATCTTAGGGTCAAAATTAAGGTCTTACCCTTATCATGATTGAAATGTTTTACCTTAGTATCTGGCATAACTGTCACATCTAACCATTTCAACATCAACTGCTCATCAAATACAATATCTCTTCTAATAACCACCATCCTCTTAATAGGATCCCATGACATATACCCCTTAACACCTTTATTGTAGCCAATAAATATTCACTGTTTTGACTTGGGGTCAAGTTTAGACCGATCCTCACTAGAAATATGCACATACGTTGGGCATCCAAAATGAAGTATGCAGTGATTTGTTGACTAGATAACATGTCATATTAAGTGCTTCTTCCCAGAAACCTTTTGAAAGACCAGTATTCAACCAAAGGCACCTTTTCTTCTCTGTTAGAGTCTTGTTCATCCCCTTTGCAACACCATTCTATTACGGTGTCTTCCTTACAGAAAATGCCTTTGGATTCCATTATCCTCATAGAGATGCATGGACTTCTTATCAGTGTATTCAGTTCCATTATCCGCCCGCAAATAATTTATTTTTCTCCCTGTCTGGTTCTCAACCTCTGTCTTCCATAATTTCAACTTGGCAAAGACCTTAGGTTTATATTTCATAAAATACACCCAGACCTTACGAGAAAAAACATCAGTGAATGTTACAAAGTACTTGGAACCTCCAACAGGTGACTCTTTTGTAGGCCCCCAAGACATCAAAATGGACATAGTCTAAGACTCCCTTGGTCTTGGGTTACTCGATCTTGAAACGAACTCTACATTGTTTCCCAAGAACATAATACCTACACAATCCAATTGTGAAACTACCAACACCCTTCAACAAATTCCTCTTATGCAGTTCCATCATTCCATGTTCACTAAGATGACTCAAACACATGTGCCACAATTTGGTTGCATCATTATTAGTTTTGATATATGCTACAACACCCATAACTTTGCCCTTTAACAACTTATAAATGTTTCTTGCAGTCCTCATTGTCGTCATCATTGTCATTGCATCCTTGCTAATCCTCATGATGTCTCTATCTCCATTTGACTAGAATGAATAACCATTCTCTTGAAGAGTACCCAGAGAAATAAAATTATTCCTTAATTCTGGAACATAACGCACCTCACTCAACATTACGCCACCATCCAAAGAAATTTTAATTTCCCCCTTTTCAGTGATGATACAAGTTTTATCATCACCTAAATAGACAAAACCAAAATCACATGATTTAAAAGAGTTGAACCACTCCTGGTGTGGCGTCATATGGTAGAAGCACCCAAAATCAAGGATCCATGCATTAACGTATTTTGCAGATGAAATGCAAATCAAATCCTCTTCACTATAGGAACCATCACACTGAACTACATTTATTGAACTACTATTGCCTGACTTGTTTAGATAATCCCCCTTCTAATTACCAATTTGCTTGCAACCATAACATTTTGATGTTTTTCTATCCTTGGACTTGAACCTCTTTTGATTTGATTTGCATTTCAGCTGCAAAATACACTGATGCGTGTATCCTTTATTACGGGTGCTCCTACCATATGACGCCACACCAGGCGTGGTTCAACTCTTTTAAATTAGATGATTTTTGTTTTGTCTATTTAGGTGATGATAAAACTTGTACCATCACTGAAAAGGGACAAATTAAAACTTGTTTATACCATAACATTAGAATAAATGATGTGACTTTGCCTTGTGTTTTTTTAAATAATTTTTTCAAAATGATGTGTATCATCAAGTTTTTTTTTTAATTTTTTAAAATTTTCTTAGAAGCCACTTTGGCCTTTTCATTTTGTTTTCAATTTACTTAACAATTAATATTTTAAAAAAATTGTTAATAAACGCAAACATGCCATTGACATTGTTCGAACCTATGACTAATGTATCCATAGTATACCCCTTTACTAGCTAGACTGTTTTTATTTATCTATGAAAGATAATCCCATGATACATTCTTATTTTGAACCATTAAGATTTTAAAAAATACAAAAAGATTAACAAAAAATATGACGTTATAGTGCATAGTGCACCCCCTCTATCAATTGGACTATTTTCCACTTGTGAAATATAATTCCTTTTTACATTCTTATTTTGAATCATTGAGATTAAATATAGATAATGGTCACACCAAGGTTAATTAAATGCAATTTCATATTACATTCTTATTCTAATAAATTAAGTCACTAGTAGTTAGAGGTTTTCCATTTTGAGAATTAGGATTGTCATATTTTTAAGTTCATAATCAATTAAACATATGGTATAACTCAATTATTGCATTTAAAGGCCCATGAATCATTTTCCTTTTTGAACAAGATTTTTCACCTGTAAATATACAGCTTCTCCTCACTTTTCAAAACACACTAGAAAATGTATTTCTTTATACTTTCTCACTTTCTACTATCCCCTTTTTCACTTCCTTCTTTTTCACTAATTTGTCTTAGTATTTTGAGAGTAAACAATATCAAAGTGAGGGTTTTTATATATTCTGGTGTTGTGGTTAATATTGTAATTTAACAAAGAGGAGTTTATCTCTTGTGTAATACTACATCCATTCCTCTATATAAGAGACAACTCATATTTTAGGTTCATTGAGTAATCAATGTATTTGGTCAGTTTATAGACTAGATACATTGATTATTCAATGAATCTAAAAAGTGAATGTCTCTTATAAAAAGGAACAGATGTAGTATCTCTTTGTTTGAATTTGTTGTTTGATTTGTGAGATAAGCCAATACAATCTTTCATTTGGTTTATGAGATTGCCGAAAACTTATGTTTTATTCGTGAGCTTAACCCGGTGTAAAATCTCTCATTTGATTCATCAGATTATCCATCAAAATCTTTGTTTGGTTCATAAGCTTATCCTGTTGTAAAAGCTCTCGCTTGGTTCCGAGATTAGTCTGGTGAATAAAACTATGTTTGATTTGTAGGATAACTAATGTAAAATTCGAAGTTGATTGTAAGAAGGTTCATGGGCATAACTTGTGAAAAAACTCATGTTATCGTAAAAAATCTTAAGAAGAAATAATTGGGGAGAGGAGTAGGTCAAATGGTTAGGCCAAATCTCTATAAATCTCTGATGTAATTCTCTTAATCCTGATCTCTTTACATTTTCGCTATTTATTTATTTCCAATGTGTTCTAATCTTTTCTTTACTCTGATTGTCTTTTACAAAATCATTTCAAATAATTGCTTTTATAAAAAAAGTAATTGGACATCCTTTTCAAACACACAATTTATCCATCCTCTTATGGAATCACTTGTCCAATAATTATCGCTAAGTACAATAAGATTTACAATGGATTGGTTAATTTCTAATGTGTTCATATTTGACATTTCTGGGTTCAAGATCCCAATAGCGGAAGAGGAATCGTTGCTACTGGGTATTTTTATTAAATTTATAGGTATATTTCCTATGTCAATCATATTTAGAGCAATAGAAAAGAAAAATGAACTGTAAATAGAAAAGAGAAAAATGATACCTAGGCAAGCCAAAAACAAAGATACCGATTAAATGAGATAACTCAGAAGGTGTGTTGAACCAGAATATGTATATCCTAAAGAAGGAAGAAGATTGACGAAATAGGTGTTGACATACTTAAAAAAAGAAAATCGAATTGTGTAAAAGAAAGGGAATTTGCAATTTGTGAAAATGACAGAAAAAGTTTTGAAATCCCAAGTGATCCTCGTATAGAGAAGCAAGGAAAATTAATCGAAGGCTCATAATGAAGGGAAATATAGAGGCATGAAAGCAACAATTAGATTTCGTATCGGAAATACAACGACACTTGAGTATCCTAGGAAGAAATGTCACTCCTTGGTTTAGAAACCTAGAGCTACGTGTTGGATAAATTATGTGAAACGTCTCAATGATGAAACTCACATTTGATGCACATGTTCCCTAGGTTGTCCAGGCCGACTACCAAAACTCTTCCACTTTTCCAAGCAACGACCCATACACGGGGAACCCAACTCAATTCTCTAAAAGACTTCTCGCTACCACGACACAAGAAGTCTTGAGACAACTTTTCTGATCCGACCAAAGACCTAATAAGAGAAAATCCACATCTGATTCAGATTTAGAACACACAAACCAACTCTCATACGTAAGGGATTCCACGTGAATGAAAATGTATGATTCAAATTCATTCTCATTCTCACATCATTTTTCATTCTCTTATTATATTCTGGTGTTGAGGTGTTAATCTTAAATGTCAGTCTTCTCTCCACTATATTGAAAATTTACTCCACCATATCAATGTTCTATTTCATCATTGGTCGAACAATTTTGATTCCTCGACGAAATAATTAATATTAAATTTTGAAGTGTTATTTTTAAAAACACCAAGCTGTAATTTAGGAAGATTATATAAATCCTTGTATGTTACAAGGTTGAAGTAGAAATTGGTTTGGTAAGACATTTATATATTCCCCGACAAATGTGAGATTTGGTTTCCGGCAACTATTAGTAGGAGTACTAGGCATAGCACTAACATGTTAATCATCTCACAAGAGACCGCATGGGTCTTTACAAATTACAATCATGGCGCGTGGCTTTTTCATCATTCCAAAGCTCTGTATCCAAATCATCACCGCCACCTAATAATAGTATGGAATCTCTACTACCTGCTTAAACTCTCAACATTCTCCAAAACCCTTTCCTCCTTTTTCTCTTTTACCAACTTCACTCCCTCTCTTACTCCAACAAAGTAGTACAATGTTTTTTCATACCCTATTACAATGATAGATTCTTCCATTCCCACCAACAATCAGATCAGGTACTCTTTCTCCCTTGTTTAATTATGGTAGTACCGAATGGATTTGTGTTCTTTTTCAGTATTTGAATACTTCATATCCAGGTGAAAACTAACATCAGGTAAGTGGTGAGCATGGAGCAAAGAAGGCGTTGCCACGATGTGTTCTGGTTAGGACTATTTCTGATCCAATTAATTGGTGTAGGTTTCGTCCTTGTCATTTTAGGCGTTAACAGATTCAAGAAAGAGAACCGGCTTGACATTGACAAGTACACATACCGCTTCATGGAGAATCAGGCTGGTTTGACAGATGATTACTGGCCACTCTATGCTGTTGCCAGCGGTGTTGGGACTGCTCTTGGATGGAGTTGGTTGTTGTTGTTGGGTTCGCGTGCTATCCAGATGATGAAGGTGTCTGTCCACATTCTTACCACTTATCTTGCTGTCATCAGTGTTTTGTGTTTTTGGGCTCACCAGTTTTTCTGGGGTGTTGCTTTTGCTATTGGAGCAGCTCTGCAGTTTTTGTATATTATTTCTGTCATAGATAGGTAACTACCTACCCTTCCTTTGGATACATTTCGTGTTGTTTTCTTGTTGCTGATTGCCTGCTTGGAGGTTGTTGCTTGCTCTATCCCTTTTCACATTTTACGGGTTGGTAAAGTTAATATTTGACATCAGATTTGTTATAAAGGTCTTGTTTGGATAAACAGCTTAATTAAGTAGCGTATACATTTATTATATTGATGTTTATGTCTAAGATATTTCTATAACAAAAAATGAAATAAATTCAATTTGTTTTCATGTAGCTTATAAATTGTTTTCATAAAGCTTCCATGAAGAGCTTATGAAATTAGTTGAAAACAACTTATGGATGTGTAAATGTTTTCCTGAGTTCCAATTGCTGAAAGAAGTCTAAATGTTTTCATGCGTTCCAATTACTGAAAGAAGTCTAATGTTTTCCTGAGTCCCAAATACATTCATTGATTTATTAAATTGATCTATAAATCAATTGTTGACAACTTATGCAAATTCAAATTTAATTATTTTGCAATCCATGTCTACGGTAAAAGCTTTATGTCAGTTGTTGATTCTTTATAATGCCTCGATAATGAGAATTATACTTGGCAATTCCATTACCGTGAGGACCTACGTCATTTTATGCTGTTGAAGTTAGCTAAAGAAATGGAATGATGTACTTGGATATAAATTTGAATGTCTGACTAAACTAGTCTATGATAATAACTTTAATGTCTCCCTTCCACGAAATGCATATAAACAGATGTTTACTTTCTGAATTTTTTTTCTTAACATGGATGCTTTCAATTATTGGCAGATAGATTTTGCAATTTTCTATGTTTTGGAAGCTATCTGCCGTCGTTTTTCTTATTATTATAGTATAATTTCTTCATTCCCTTTGATTTTCTTTCTATAAAGTTCTCCGAGTCATTAAGTAGATATCTGGTGTCTGGCTTTCTTTTTCTGTTATCTGCAGACTTTCATTTACGATGTTGGTATTGCAAAAGGCTGTGAAGATGGTATGGAATCTTCCTGAGGTTATGAGAGTAGCATATGCGTTTATGGCTGTGGTGCTTTTATGGATGGCCTTGTGGTCATTTGGAGCTGCTGGTGTTGTAGCTTCAAGCATGGGTGACGGTGGACGATGGTGGCTTCTTGTGGTGAGCTGGCAAGTTTTGCTCTTTCATTTTCCATTCTTGTTGGACTCGCTGGTTACATACGGATGCAGATTGTGTAAGCTTATCTCAACGTTTATTGCTATTATGCATCCATGCAGGTCCTCTCTGTAAGCTTATTTTGGACAGGTGCCGTGCTTTGTAATACTTTACATGTCATAGTGTCTGGGACACTGGTTCGTGTTACTATCCATGGTAGTTGCGAGGCTGCACCAATTCCCACCAACTCCATAATGAAATCTTTACAGTATGCTTTGACAACATCTTTTGGCAGCATTTGTTATGGCTCGTTATTCACAGCTGCTATTAGGACACTGCGATGGGAGGTATTAACTGTCATTTTTTTGTGTGAATTATTTGGAGTTCATTTCCTTTACATGTTCATCTCTCCCATACACTCATCAAATTTTTCATTTGTTACAGATAAGAGGAATCCGGTCAAAGATAGGCAGCAATGAGTGTTTGCTTTGCTGTGTTGATTTCCTTTTCCATCTTGTGGAGACTCTAGTTCGATTCTTTAACAAGTATGCTTATGTCCAGGTAGCCCATTGTGTCTGTATAAGTAAGCACTTCGATTTACGATAATCATAGAAATTTCATCTCGGCAATGAAGATAAAAATATGCGATACTGCTGATCATTCATTTTAATTTAAGTACCTGTTATTATTGTTTATAAATGCAAACAAGGTTTTAAAATGTCATGGTCTGGGAAATTGAAGTAAAAAATTTACTGTAGCATTGTTTTATGCTCATGTCCCTTGCAGATTGGTGTTTATGGTAAAAGCTTCAACCGTTCTGCGAGAGATGCGTGGGAGTTGTTTCAATCAACTGGAGTTGAAGCACTTGTGGCGTATGATTGTTCAGGCGCTGTGCTGTTAATGGGAACCATATTGGGTGGGCTGATAACTGGAACTTGTTCTGGTGTTTGGGCTTGGATCAAATGGAGCGACCGAGCTTTTATGATTGGATCTACATCTATGCTCATGGGGATGGTATTGGTAAGTTATCAACCTCCTCAATTTTTTTTGTACTTGTGATCTTAACTATGTAACATAACATGTTGTTGGAAAATATATTATTTCCGATTTTTTTATTGTTTTTAATACTATCTTTATTTTTCTTTATTCTCCATTAAGGAGAAAATCAATTGTAATAATTGTATCCTCACTATATAAACCAGCCTAAGACCGAGGAATAAAAAATAACCTATTTTTTCCAATATGGTATCAAGAACACTGGGTTAGGGGTTACCGTAAAGCTTTCCTGTAAAAATTTCTTCAACCTATTTTTGTTGGGTTATGGATTACCATAAAGTTTTCCTCAACCTATTTTTGTTGGGTTAGGGGTTACTATAAAGCTTTCCTCAACATATTTTTGTTCGACCCGCTTTCTTACCCGACCCGATTCACATACCCGTTTAGCCTCCTATGGCGAATAACAACAACAAGTGGCCTTCCCCATCACAGGCCTACACTGGATCCAACCGTGGCGAACAACCGCAACCTGAGTCGGGCGTCGGCCGCGGAAACGGCGTACGAACTAGGAACCTTGACGAGGGAAGAAGATCAGACAAAGTTCCTTGGTGTGATCACTGCAAACGCGAATGGCATACACGTGAAACTTGTTGGAAGCTCAAAGGCAAACCTCCTAATTGAAAGAAGAAAAGTGGTCGTGCATTTCAGGCTAGTAATTCTGATCAAGGGCAACAACCTCATCCGTCTCAGTTTCCACTCACTACGGAGCAACTAGACAGACTGTACAAACTCCTTGAGTCTCCAACCCCTTCTTACTCTATAGCAACAAAAGGTAATTCTGCATTTCTTAGTGTCAGTCTCAGTCATACTTGAATACTAGATTCAGGTGCCTCCGATCACATGACACGTGAATCTACTTTGTTCTCTTCATATAGTCCATGTGCAGGTATTAAAAAAATAAAAATCGCAGATGGCTCTTTTTCAGCCATTGCAGTTAAAGAGTCAGTTGTGTTGTCTCCAATGTTAACTCTTAAAAATGTCCTTCATGTTCCAAATTTATCTTGTAATTTTATGTCTGTTAGTAAATTAGCCCAAGATATAAATTGTCAAATTAATTTTTTTCGATCTCACTGTGTCTCTTAGGATTTGAATTCGGGGAAGATGACTGACAGTGCTAAGGAGAGTGGAGGACTCTACTACCTTGACATTGGATATGCATCACAACTATATTAAAAAACAATAAGTTCCTGTTTTGAGTATTTTTTCTGTTTTGAATAATAAAGATGACAATATTATGGTATGACATTTAAGATTAAGTCATTCTAATTTTCGTTACTTAAAACACTTGTTTCCTAAGATATTTCACAATAAAAACTTGTCTTCATTTTAATGGATGTCGTCCTGCATATACCCCTATGGATCCTAATGCTAAACTTTGGGGAAAAGGTAATGTTTCTGTTGATACTGGGAGATATCAGAGATTGGTTGGGAAACTGATTTATTTGTCACACACCCGACCTGATATTGCTTTCTCAGTTAGTGTGGTGAGTCAGTTTATGCATTCTCCTTTCGAGGAACATCTTGAGGCAATCTATAGGATACTGAGATATTTGAAGGCAAATCCTAGAAAATGATTATTTTTTAAGAAGACTAGTGAAAGAAATGTGTCTATCTTCACCGATGCCGATTGGACAGGTTCAGTCACAGATAGAAGATCAACCTCTGGATATTGTACCTATGTTTGGGGTAATCTTGTGACATGGAAGAGCAAGAAACAAGGAGTTGTAGCAAGGAGTAGTGCTGAGGTCGAGTTTAGAGCTATGTCTTAAGGTATTTGTGAAGGATTATCGATCCTTAGAGTCCTAGAAGAACTTAAGATGAAAATTGAACTTCCATTGAAATTGTACTCTGACAGTAAAGCTGCTATTAGCATATCTCATAATCCAGTTCAACATGATAGAACCAAGCATATCGAGATTGATCGACACTTCATAAAGGAGAAGTTAGATGCGGGAATCATATGTCTACCATTCGTGACTTCAAGTCAACAAACTGCGGATATCCTGACCAAAAGTTTGACAAGACCTACTTTTGAGTATTTGATAGACAAGTTGGGTATGATAGATATCTATGCACCAACTTGAGGGGGATGTTGAGAAATATATTATTTCCAATTTTATTATTGCCTTTAATACTATCTTTATTTTTCTTTATTCTCCATTAAGGAGAAAATCAATTGTAGTAATTGTATCCTCACTATATAAACCAGCCTAAGGCCGACGAATAAAAAATAACAGTTTTTATCTATTTTTTCCAATACATGTCATGCAAGGTAGTCAAGTACGAGATCTTAAGTAGGATCGGACGGTCTGTGAAAGATCGTAAAACTAGGATCATAGCACGACACTTAAGATCTTACCGAAAGGCAAAATGGTAATTTCATATGGACAAAAACATAAAAATTATAGTACATGAACAAAATAACATATAAATCGCAACACTCAACCAAAGTGGAGGGAGAGTATGGAGTAAAGAGGCAACCATTTTGTGTTTGTGTTTTAGGGTTAGGACTTAAGAGGGAGAACTTAATTAAAAAGCCAGGTTCATTTAAAAAACCCGACCCGATTAGAAAGCCCAACAAAACAGGCCCAGGCGCCCAGCACTATGTTTTTTACGATCTTACTATGGAAAATTCGAGATCTTGACTACTAAGTGCACGAAAAAGTTTTTTTCCAGATCGTAGCACTAAAAGATAACTGCAGCGCGTAAGATCGTAAGACCCAACACTCGATCTTGACTTCATTGATCTCATGTTCATCAGTCATGAGATTGACTCATATTAACCTAGCTTTGACTTAGATGAAATAGTGAGATATTATGGCCATTAATTGATTGCAATGATTAAAATTTTTAATAATAGATAGAATGACTAAGTATTGACAAGGTAAAAATGCTTTATACAATCATATCTTACATAGGTGCAACTTTATCATATTAATTCATTGACAAGGTAAAAAGATTTTATACAATCATATCTTAAATAGATGTAACTTTATTATATTAGTTTGTAAAACCTCTACAATGTCTTTATGGTGAGATAATGATTTAATGTATGTAAAATATTATTTTATTGTTGGTAAATAGTATTTAAACTCTAATATACATATATATGCCGCGCAAACACAAACATTTTTGTAAAACTCTTACTTTCCCCCTCTATCGAAAGTCTTGATATATTACTTTAGAGAAGCCAAACCCAGCGTGCCATATATACTGATATACATATCTGCGGGCTGGTTACACCTACAACCGAAATGGAAACCGAACGTTTCCTGGTTTAAAAATGCCGAATCCCGGGGCTTTTGCTCATGGAGCTATCTTTTTTATTCGAGATTACAATCCCGAACAGAACGGATCTCAGGCGATTAATAACAAAACTTAATTAATGGCAGCACAATATCCATAATAAGTATGCATTATATCTTGGTTTTATACGAAGATCATTCAAATTCCCATTGCTGAATATGTGCATCCGTTCACATGGCAATATGAGTTTTCAGGTTGGAGTGGCAATGGTTGTGGTGGAAAGTGCAGTGACATCCATATATATCTGTTATGCTGAAGACCCATTATTGATTCAAAGATGGGACCATGATTTTTTCAACCAGATTTCTGAGACACTGCACCAGCGACTTCAACATAGGAGTTCACGTGCAAGGGAGGTTTTAACCCACAATCATCTTGATGCACATATGCTAGAGAACACCCAAATATGAGGAATCGCTAAATGGTATTGTACAAGAACTGTTTATTTAAATTGTCCACTACATATATGTTAACCCTTTTACATCTTTTTTAGTTTCATTCTGTGCTGTGTTAGTGTGTGTAACTTTCATATTACAACAAGTTCAACATAATTGGTGAAGAGAATGTATTTGATGTTGAGGTAGTAGTTTGAGCAATGTTGGGTGAGCATTTACAAGTTACAAGGTGCATAAAATATGTCTTAAACAAAGATAACAGAAATACAGCTGGCCAGGATATTGATTTATTAATACTCTCGGTGTCTCTGATTGTTTAATCACACCTACTAAATGTACATAAAATTTTGGCTAAAATTAACAGCAAGTGTTTTAGTATCTGGTAGTAAATTTTTTTTTTGGTGAAGTAGTTGATAGAATTCATGCTTGCGGATCCGAACTAGTAATGGATGCATTGGAAAGCACAAAACATGCTTTTAGTATACCATGACAACAAACTGTGCACGTGTAAATGCACATGTATCCTAAGTTTAGGGATGCTCATGTATCCTCATGGATGGTTAATTTAATCCATAATCACATGTTATAATCGATTATTAAAGTTAGTTTCGGATTCATTTTGTTTTTGTAAAATGATTATTAATCAGTAATATTCATAATCAAATTTATAATTAATTTTGATTTAAAAAAAATTTAAATCATATTTTTTAAGATTTTTTTTTTATTTAAGATAATTAATTTTGATTTTTTAAAATTTAAAATAATTTTTTTGTTTATAAAAAAATAACTTTTTTTTGAAAAAAATGATTTTTAAATATTTTTTTAAAAAATTATTATTTTTTTAAAAAATTATTATTTTTTTCAGTTTTTTTTATTTATCGTTTTTTTCAAAATTAATTAATTAATTATTTTTTTATTTTCAAAAGAATTTTTTTTCTTAATTTTTTATATAAAAAAAGATTAATATGATTTTTATTTTGGATATGAATGTACAAAATATAAATTCGGTTAAAATCATATAAATAATATATCTAAAATATAGATTTGATTAAAATAATATTAATAATTAATCAATTTTTAATAATCGGATTTAAATATGAATATGGATAATTTAAATAATTGATTAATTGAGCATTTATAAATTAAGCTTTATTAATATAACACAATTCATATTAGAATGTCATTTAATATCAAGGGAGATTACACAAAGGGAAGATGTTAGCACTTAAAGTGTCATAGGTACTCCTATTGAGTCCTTTTTTATGTGTGCATGTGTTTTTGGTATAAAAGATGTTTGATAAAATAGAGTGTGGGGATGAGAAAAGAATTCATTCATTATATTTGTGTGTTTGGTCTTGTGCCTATGTACCAATATAAAAATGATGGATCAAAACCTCGTAGTTCGTGGTAAAAATTTCAAATAAGTTGATGAATTGTTTTTAACAAAAGTTTAATAAGAAAAGGCACAAAGGACCAAAAATTTGAATGAGGTTATTAGTTATTTTTGTCTTTTGAAATTTTAAGTCAATATGATTAAGTTTATTTACAAATTTGATTTAAGAAAGAGTTTGAAAATTCAATGACATAAGACCAAAGTTTCTAATTATTGAAACAAAGTCTAAGTTTGAAATCACAAGCAAAGAAGTTTTTGAAATAAAAGGGGAACGGATTTTGAAATTTAAGAAGTGGGAGGAGATGAAGAGGCTATCCTAAGTAGAAATTTAAAAGTTAAGAGTTGAAAAGATCTGACCAAATGGGATGCAATCCAACAGACAATAATTTCATATAGAAACTCATTTTCCTTTGGACTTTAATCAAGCAATAATCAATAAGCAATTGAGCAATATGCAGACATCATAAAGATCAATGCATCAAATAAAGATGACCACGTCCAAGCAAGCACTTCAATAGTTAACAGTCTTCCTTGTCTTCCCATGTATCAGATGAAATATTCCTTGATCAACTTAGAACAAAACATCAGACACAAGATCAAAATAACAATTAAGCACAAAGATAGAGTAGCAGACGCTTCCAAGAAATTCTCAAGTCTTGTATCAGATGAAGGCATAGTTCAAAGTAGCTCAGTCTCAAGATGTTGGCATTGACCAAGTCCTTTTAGCACAGGGAATGTTACCTAGACATAAGTCCTAAAGTTCAGATCAAGTTCAACAGTCCACCAAATGTTTTTTTAGGGTTTTTGTTGTTATTAGGTATTTTAAGGTCCTAAGACCACAAAAAAAAATCAAACCACACAAACAATCACAAGATATGACTCAAATGAGCAAAGTGAAAATGACATAAACATAAACAAGTTATATGAAATGTAAATGGTAATGAATGATTAATGACTGAAATTTAAATTGCATAATAGTAAATGACTTGAAAGTAAAGCAATATTAACAAAAGTTAGTTAAATGTTAGTCAAAAGTTATTGATGATTTTTAATTGATTAAGTCATTCTTTGGAGAACACTCAAACATTCATTCATAAGTATGAATCCTTGAACCAAGACATCTTCCATGAGAAGGGCTCCAACTTGGATAATTCAACAAGTATGCCATTAGCTCCCATAAAAGGAAAAAAGGTCAAGTCTTAAAACGATGCCATGAAGAATGGGAGACTTACAATCTCACTTACTAAAATGCTATGCCTTGAGGGTCAAATTTAGCTCCATGTTAAGAAATCGTAATTGGACTTATGTAGAAGTCACAACTATCTGAGATCGGGCAATAAAAATATAGGTGTTAATGCATGTTAGAGATTTGGTACAAAGAACCAAACTCCTAAAACATATCACACACTAAAAGAAAAGTCAAAAGGCAGGGACCTATCTCAGTCATACTCGTATTGATTCATCTGACACAAGGTTATTGATGAATAAATTAGCCTTTAAACATTAGAGATTTCATTGGTCAAATGAGGGAATGAGAAAGAATAGGGATGAAGATGAAGAGGGAGGGGAAGATAGAAACACAAATTGATCATGGGAGGAATTTCATCAAATCAAAATCATTCATCCATTTTGGGAGATGAAATATGTTATTCATCAATCCCCTAAATCCAATGGTTTTGATCCAACAAAAGTCAAATCAATCTTAACCAATGCCCAAATAGAAAGTAAAACATCGCAACACCATAAAAGTGGCTCAACAATATTTTTAAACATTTAATCAATTAAAGATCAATTTAAAAATGAATTAAAATGCATTTTAATTTGGTCAAAATCTAAAATCCCTTGAAACACATCAAATAAATGGCCAAGGGATTTATCCTAGGTCAAACAAGGTCAAAGGACAAATTTCATAATTTTTAAAAAGTCAAAAGTATTTTTAAACAATTAGAAATATGCACAAAAACATTTAATTCATGAAAAATACCAAAGTTAATCCAAAAAATAATTTTAATTCAGAATATGGAAGAGAAAAATATTTAAATTTTTTTGGTGAAAGTCACATATTTTTTGGATTAAAAATGAAATTAATATGAATTAAACAAAATAAAGGGATTAAATGAAAAATCAGAAAATAAAAAGAAATTCAAAAAAACAAGGGCCATCAGATCTCCCTCATTAATTGAGGTGGCAGATCTGATGGCCACGCGCTAGAGTGCACCAAACACCTGAGTCAAACGCGTAGTAACATGAGGCAAACAAAACAAGGGCCAAGATTAAAACGTGGATGTGAGATCAGATTGTTCAGGTCATGCCAACACACCACCGGAGCCCTAGCTCCGATCATCTTCTTTGGTGGATCTCACCGGACTGGTCCACCATCAACCAAATGAAAAATGAACAGAGAGTACATGTTTTTGAAGGAAAAATGCTCAGGAGCACGAATCTGATCTCCATTTCTTCCAATTCCAAGTATATTGAAAGATACATGGATTTGAAATTTGAGGTTCATTATCTGAGTTGCTTCGATTTGTCCTCAAAGCAACTCAATCTTGTTGCCTACATTGGTAGGACTTCAGCCAACCAAAAATCAAAGAGAATGGTGAAGAAATGAGAGAGAATCGAAGAGAGAAAGTTTGGAAAACTTCACCTTCTATTTGCAGTGATGAAGCTCGATCTGGATCTCAATTTGCTTGGGCTTGCTTCCACTTGATTACAAGAGGTGAATTGAGAGCTCAAATGGCTTGGATTCTTGGAGTTTCAACTTCAAAACAGAAGTAAAATTGAAACTCAATTTTCAATTGAAAACCTTCAAGTTTATCCTCTAATGGTGATGGGAAGGTTGCAGGAGCAATGCTTGGGCAAGGTGTGTCTAATTCTGAGCATGAGGCAATGCATTTATAGGCTTGGCAATTTACTTTCACACACTTCCATTCAAATGCCAAAAATAGCAATTCTCATGTGGATGCTTGCATGGGGGTGTGATAGGCCCATGAAATGATGTCAAAAGGTCCAAAGATGATCATGAGGGATGTTGAAAGTGTAACATGAAGCCATGCATTTGAAATTGAGAAGTGGTCATGAGATTCATCCAAATGGAACCATGAAGAGTAACCATGCGTAACTCATTCAAACCTTGTCCAAATGAAGTGATATTGGACTTTATGGAAAGGTGAGATCAAGGGTAACAACTTTTATGTTGGACACTTTTCCATTTGAAGTTTGGATCATGATGAATTTTGAGGTGGAAGTTTCGCAAATCAAACATAATTGAAAATTTTCTAAGTCCCAAGTCAAATGTTCACTTCTTCTACCTTGAATAACTTTTGCAATGAGCTTTAAATGGAAACCATTCCTTCATAAAAGATGTATCCACTTCAATCCTCTTAAATTGGGTCACAAATTTGATCTCATTTGGATTTGTCATGAAGGAGTTATGCATTTTAAAAGTTGAGGTTGTTCAATGGTAATGGCCCAAAATGACCTATAATCTTTCCTCTTGGCACAGGCCCTTGCAAGTTGAATTTGAAGTTTCTAAAAGAATAAAAGTTGGAGAGAACATATTGAAATTGATCATGAAACTTGGATGGCTTTCATCTCATAAATATTTAGGAAGTTATGGTCCTTAAAAGTTGACCTCCTAACTAGGGCACAGACAAAATGACCTATAATCTTTCACCATAAAAAATGACTTTCCAAGCAAATCTAGCTCTTTGACCTCAACATGAAAGTTGTCTTTAATGTCATAAGGAATAATATTTATCTTTGAATCATTTTCATATGACAAAAATTGTAGGATATAGGGTCTAGGGAACCCAAGTTTTGAATAGTTGACTTTCTCTGGTCAACCACCTTGAGCCATCTTGCAAACTTGAAATTTTCTTGACCTTTTGGACTCGTGGAAAATCATATATTCATAAGATGATGTGATATGAAGTATCCCTTGAAATATTTGATCAATTGTTGAAGAAAATTGTTGAGGAAGTCACAGAAGATACCCAGATGAATTAGGGCTTCCAAGGAAAACAAGCTTCAAACTCTTGATGATTTCTTGATCAAAAAGAAAAGTGAAGGTCATGGGGACCCATATATGATGTCTAGAACCAATGTGAACCATTCCTTGATTTATCTCCTTGCACTGAGGGTCTCAAACCCTAATTGTGAGCTTGATGAGGCATTTATGGATGCACACACTACCTACAAAAGAAACAAAGCTATATATAAAGATATTTTTGGTATTTTGGTTAGCAAATAAAGAAAAACAAAGTATGATACAATCAAATGTGCTTGATGATCTCTCCCAATGCAAACCCAATGAATGAGAAGGTAATGAGAATGCTAAGGTGTGATCCCAAATCCAATGCATATGATGAGATAACATGAGGGATCTTAGGGTCAAAATTGGGGTCTTACAGCTGCCCCTATTTAAGGACATTCTAGCTGAGGATGCGAAGGTTAAAATCTTCGTATCAACTTAGTAGAATGGACTTAAATAACAACATCTAGAAATAGTTTTTAGTCCCTAAGAGACCTCATGATGCATATGATATGTATGTAAAAATAATCTTTGTGAGGAATATATTGCCACAAAGAGAAAGAATCCAGAGAGACCGAAAGTCCACAGGAGCATAACGGATTCCATAAGGAAAACTCCCTGAGGAGACAGAGACTCTGGGGGGATAAAAAGCTATGCGTAGGCCATGCTACGACTTGAAAACTGCTGGAGACACATGGGGTTTTCTTCGAAAATAAATCAATGGAAGGACTCGGTCTGGGGATAAGGGAAAGTCTACAGAGGATAGGAATAAATCAAAACAAAACTGAAATATTCAAATCAAACAGGGGATGGCGATTTCATTGAATAAATACGCACTCAAACTCAACTGGGGAAGAATGAACTTCAACACAGGAGTAAAAGAGATATATTATCTATCACTGGTTACTGGATAGGAAGATAATATACTCTATCAGAGGGACATTCGTTATCGGTTAGGGTAAACATATCAAGGATGACTCATTGGGAAAAAGAGGTGTATTCATTACCGGTCAACTGGGTAAAATAACCTGCTAGGGAGAGAAATCAAATAGGATTTAAAACTACCGGTTGCTGGGCAGAAAACCATAGAGAGAGTATCCGTCACTGGTTAAAGTGAACATATCAAGGATAAACTCAAAGGAAGAATATCCGTCATCGGTTAGGATGAACATATCAAGGATAGAACACTTGGGGAATGAGGAAGAATATCCGTTACCGGTTAGGGTAAACATATCAGGGATAAACTGCCGGGGAGAAATAAAAATTACAACTACCGATTACTGGGTAGAAGACCAAAAAGGAGAGAAAATCCATCACCGATCAAAGTGAACATATCAAGGATAGGATCAGTAGGGGAAAGTAGGAATTATTGAAATTCTGGTATCAGATATAAGATGTCGAAGGTAATGTTACGACACTGATATCTGCTAACACACAATGGATAAAATAAACAGAATGGTAAAGCGAGTAACACAAGCAATTGTTAACCCAGTTCGGTGCAACTCACCTACGTCTGGGGGCTACCAAGCCAGGAAGGAAATTCACTAAAATAGAATTAGTTCAAAGACTATCCGTACACTTCAACAAGTTACAGTCTTTCTCACCTAATCTCTACCCGTGCAACTTCTACCTAAGCACTCTTAGATATGAGAACCCACTCACTTCCCTTACAATCACACACCAGTGATCTTAAACAACAATCCCTTGTGAAAAGAAAATGCTTTTCAATTACAAACTCTTGATTTTACTTCACAGTTTCAATCAAGAAGACACACTCTTGATCTTGCTTCACAGCTTTGATCAAGAAGACACACACTTGATCTTGCTTCACAGCTTTGATCAAGTAGTCACACACTCTTGCTTAACAGATTTAGAGTGACAAATTACAACCACAAATCAGTCCAATTCAATCATCAATGGATGACTTGAATGACCTACAAGTCTTACGACTAAACAGACACAAACCCTAGCTCTCTCTCTATTTCGCTCAGTCTTGGTTGTGTGTACAAACAGGTTTTCTAAGTCCCTTTTTATAGAAGCATTCAGCTGGGCTTGGACATCTTGAAAACCCTAAATCTATTTTCCAATCAAATCTTTTTATAACAGCTGTATAGATCTCCTTGGAAAATAAGCAAAACTTGTTGTAATCCATGATTGAATGCGCCAGCTAGCCATATCTTCAATCATCCAAAGATTTCCATTAATTGTGCAATCACAAAACACCAGACATTCATACTGAATGTTTTGTGTACAGGATGTCATGACATCGGGTCTGACATCTTGGAAAAATCCTGCATAATCCAATTTCCTTTTAAAGCAGGTACAACCATATCAGATACCATGACATTGTGTATGTCATCTGAAACAATCCTGCATGAACATGTCTTCCATATAAGCTCCAGCAGGTACAACCAATATCAGAAGCCTTGTCATTGTATGTGGCATTCTGAAACAATCCTGCTTGCACATGTTCTTTAACTCCAGCAGGTACATAGGATACATGACATCTTGTGAACACTCTTTGTTTTACCAAAATTGCTGCCAACACTTAGAATCAACAAACTCCCCCTTTGGCAAATTTTGGCTAAAACATATATCTGTCCTTTTTGTTCACAAGACAAACTATCAGCAGTTAAACAACATAACAATAGTTTAATCAGCAGCAGAAGCAAAACAATTACTAGCTCTGGCTACTAGTAATACACACATGCACAAGGGTACTTCTCCTCCCCCTAAATCTGTGCAACAATCAGAATTACTAGTTATGGATGCAACTAGTAAGACACACAAATGCATAATGCACCAGGGTACTTCTTCTCCCCCTAAAACTTTGCATACAACAAACATAACAGCTACTGTAACTCCAGCACCTGTACCAGCCAGAATGTCATCCTGACATCTGCTTCAACATCAACACCTGTGCGCCATATCAGACATCCTGTTTGACATCAGAACAACATACTATTGTAGCACCTGTGCACTTCTTTCAATAATAGTTGTCCTTCTGTCCAGCCACATACAACTTCCACAGATCAGCTTCCATATAAAGCACTTCTCCCCCTTTTTAGTCAAAATTGACCAAAGGTGACCAATTAGACAAAATAAATGTCTATTAGCCTAGCAGAGAATGTTAGAACAGATGTTATAACATTAAGCATGTTAAAACAAAAAGTCAGGAAGTACACACCATCATTAAACACAGCTGTGATAGTTGGAATAATGACAAATCCAAGGAACTCATTAAGAGCCCCAAATATTACATAATAGGCATCAAGAGGACTGCCACAAAATACAAAAACAAAAACAAAAACCAATCAAGACAACAACCTTCCAAACAGCAGCCCAACTTCCACCACACCTCCCAGTCTTCAATTCAGGCAGGAACCATTAATCACAAGAGGAAGTATCACCTTCACCTTCATCTTCATCTTCTGAACACTCAGAGCTTCCAGAGCAGCCACTGGATTGTGCTTTTCCATCTGAGTCCTTACCATCCTTCTCTAACTCTTCTTTTTCCAGATTACAAATAAGAGCTTCCAAAGCTTCTTTTCTTGCCTTTGCCACCTTCATACCCTTTTCCAATTCCTTGCAGGTATCTTTCAATTGATCAATTAGGCTTCCTTGAGATGTAGGCTCTCTTCTGACTGATGTCATAACAACATCATTTATATGACTTCCCTCAAACAGCTTATAATGAATTGATAGAGGGGTTTTTCTCCTACTTGGCATGTCATTAGTATTGAGTATGCCTGGTTGTTGGCTAAGGATAATGCCACACATAAGGGAAGGGAATGCAATAGGTAACTTCACAGCATTTGTAGAAGCATGTCTGATGGTTTGATCAAATATGAATTTCCCAAAATCATAGTTTATGTTGGTTCCAATTGCATGAATGATCCTTCCCAGGGCAATGGAGATGGTAGAGACATGATTAGTAGGTACCCAATTTGTTGAACCAATCTTATGCAGAATGGCATATTTCATAGTGAGCTTACTAGCTGATAGGTGTTTCCTACTAGGCCATTCCTTAACTTGGCCAGTTGTAATAATTCTACAGACCTCATTGTCTGTGGTCTCTAGATCTACTCCTCCATCAGTTCCTCTCCCTAGGAACTTGTTGATGATAGTAGGTGAAATTTTCACACACTTACCCCTTACAAAAACTTTGCAGCCCTCCCTGCTGCTTCTTTCATATATCTCCTCAGGGATGTTCACAATGAATTCTTTGACCAACCCCTCATAGCACTGAGGCAGAGCAGTCACAGTTTTCATAAGACCAACTGTCTTAATTAACTCCATGACTTCCTTTACTTCACTTGCTTCTTTTCCCAATTCTCTTTCAACTGGTACCCTTCTTTGAGTCACAAACTTCCATTTGGCAGCACCACCTTCCACGTGAAACGAGATATTGTCAAGATGAATAGCAACCACTTTGTTTGGAGACTTCTTTACAGGCTTCCTTTTAACAGGGGGAATGTCTGAGACATCATTGTCGCATTACGCGAAAAACCGGCGGGAAAACGAAACAACAGAGCCGCCACCGTGCGTTATTTATCCCAAAAGAGGGAAAGGAAACGCTCGAAGTAAACCTGGAAAAGACATGGTCTCGCGACCAAAGAGAGATGGGATCGGGAGTCGGTTATGCGAAGGGAAGGTATTAGCACCCCTACGCATCCGTCGTACTCGACGGGATCCACGCACAAAAGGAAGGATAAAGGTTGCTAAAAACTTCTCACAAACACAAACACTGGCTGAAAGAGACACGGGAAAACAAAAGAAACTAACTCGGCAGGATATCGCATCCTGGGCCTACGTAGTCTGTCAGGCACAGACATCAGAGTCGACGTAGTTCGGGACAGGGAAAACGTGCTCGCTAGGATGTCGCATCCTATGCATACGTATCTTCTCGGACTAAAGAAGAATCAGAGCACTCGTAGCTCGGCTCACGCACGCCAAACAAAACAACACAGGAAATCGACTGCCAATCGCTGGACTTACGTCAAACTCCACACAAAACAGGCAAACCTGGAAACCGAATGCCAATCGCTGGGCTTACATCAGACTCCGAACCAAACACACGCACACTGGAAACCAAATGCCAATCGCTGGACTTACATTGGACTCCAAGCACACAACAAACAGACACAAAGGAAACCGACTGCCAATCGCTGGACTTACATCAGACTCCAACTCACACGAAGGGGACAAAAGCAAAAAGGGCGCCCGGAGAGATCAACTCATCTCCTGCCTACGTACCTGATCTGGTATGAGGATCAGGGCAACATAGTTCCCCTACGTAGGGACAAAGGACTAGCCTAACCAGATAACAAAGGGAGACACAACTAGGGAGACTACGACTCGAGCCTAGATGTTATCATGCAAATCATCCCTAAGTTAAGGTTGCTATCTAACTTGCACAGGGAGCAAGCTATCCTATACAGCACAGGAAAAAGCAAACACTCACAAATAGCACACACTATATACAAACAAAGTGGGCTCACACAAGGGTTAGGCTGTGAAACACAAGCCAACTGTATCGGGGTGATGTTAGCTCTTAACCCTAACATTGAGAGTTAGGGTGAAGCAGATGAAATGGGGAGTGAGGGGTGTGCCTCACAGCTCTTATCCCTGGCCTGGGAGAGCTTCAGACAAAAAGAATGTGTGGGTTCAGAAAGTGGGAACCCTTCTACACATATGACTGACACAACTGTACAAGGATCTTGGGTTAATATCCATAATGCATCAACACCAGTTGTGTGAGCAAAGGGATGACTCAACTGAATAGCAGGAGATGGATTGCACATCTCTTGTATCTGCCAATTGCCTTATCAAAGGTCTTTTCCTGCTTGGGGACAAAGATAAACAATCACAAGCATTGCCTCTTAAGGAGGACTTCAGACAGGTGCCTGACCAAATAACAGGCCAGGTCTTCCAGACTACATGAAGTTAGAGACATTATACCTCAATGCTCAAGCTATCAAGCAAAGCAAAAACAAGTTCACAAAGGAACTATAGCAACTAAGGTACCTGAAATCAATCTAACTCAGTTAGTACACAACTCAAACAAAAGTCAAACAGACAGTTACAAGTCAACAGACAACTATACATAAACAGACAAACAAGCATCAATGCACAAAGATGCAAGCCACAAGACCTAGGCTTAAGTCTCAAAGCCTACAAAATAAACTCAAGATTAGTCATCAACAAGCAATGGATCAACTCCAAATGAGTGAACCTCATCAAGCATGGCAATTGTGCTTTTTAACCTGAAACAAAGCTCAAATGTGAGAGGCTAACCACTAGGACAAGGCCTAGGGTCAAAGAGGGAGCAATAAACCAAAACAGAACATGAAAATTGGCATGAATCAAGCTTAATCAAATAAGAACAATGTCCAAGTGGTCTCATATACATATCATCAACCAATTTCATTTCATAAGGCAAAGAGTGCAAAGCATGCAAATTGAAAGCTCATAGAACCAAACAGAATGAACCAATCCACATCAACTCAAACATGGCTCAATAAATCTCAAGAAAAATCATGGCTAACAGAACTCATCACATGATCATCATACCAAAAATCAAGTCATTTGGATAAGTGGAAGCATGTCAAATAAAATCCATAAGGCAAGGTAAGTCAAAACAAGCTCAAAGGAAGCACAAATTCATGCATCAACTTCACACAAGCATAAAACAAAATCCACACATGATAAATGACTCAAATCAAAGCCACAATTAACTTCAAAGAGTCTAGAATCAATGTGAAAAATTTCAAGCTCATCCAATAAACATCAAGAATTTCAAAAATCAACTAAGTTCAACACTCATCAAAAGTCCAAACATGACCAATCAACAAAGAAAATCTCAAAAAAATTGGAAATGAATCCACAAAATCCACAAGAATTCATGATCAAACTTAACATCCAGAAGAGTCAACATGCAAAAATTCAGATTATTTGACATTTATTTGGCAGGGTAAATAAAATCAGCAAATTGGACAAGAAATGGTGTGACACACATTGTCACACCTCCAATGATCAGCTCATATCTCAACAACCAAGCATGCTAAAAATACAAACTCAAAGCCAAAAGATCAATCAAAGTGTCTAGATTAAGCATGTAAATTTTCAGCTTCATTGGATCAACCATCATCATTTCACAAAAGGAATGGCAAGCAAGGTACAAGCTATGACATGCAAACATAAACCCTAGGCCAAAAATATTTTCAACCGTGCACAAATCCTGGAAAAATATCCAAAAAAAAGAAGACATCATGAAGATCATTGTGCAAAAAATCTCAGGTAAATTGGATAAGTATTTTTGGAGTTATGATTTTTGGAATGGAGAGAAAACATTAAAAATGCATGAACAAGTAGCATGAACATGTATAGCCTAAATGGAGAAAATGCAAAAGGCAAAATGTGAAAGTGTCATGGAGCAAGATCGAACCGGTGAGCAATTCAAATTGTGGCGCTCACTTAATGAAACGCTCCGTTTCATTAACATGAGGTGGCGCGGGGAAGAAAGCAGAGTCAATCATTTTGGCACGTAGGATCCCATGCAGCCGATGCAAAGCCATAAACACCAAATTACATGCACGAACGCGCAAACAAGATCAAACAAGGCCTAGAATTACAAAACCCTAAGAAGTTCATCCTGTTCTTCACGAATTTCCAGCTCAAGAATAAATTATCACCAAAATTCACAAACGATACATCATTACACTCGTCTTCTAATGCACATCATCAATCTAAACTCCATTTATCCTAATTCTTACTCACATGGACGGATCAAGCAGAATAAGTTTTGCACATCAAATTTAAAATCACAATAACTTTCTTAATTCTTGATGAAATTTAAAACTACAAAGCTCAGCATGCTCATGGATCAGAGATCTACAAAATGCATATCATAATTGCATGAATTCTGAAGTTCGAAATCTTACCTTCAAGAGATTGCAGAACTGAATTCGTGACTTTCAAGCCTTGAGAAGCAAAAACAGATGATCTTCAATGCTAGTATGATGATTTGGATGAATGTTGGATGCTCAGTCTTGCTTGATCTTGCTCAAATCTACAGCTGCCATGGATGATGCTAGCTTTAACAGTTCTTGATTCAGCTCGAAAATGATGAACTCTTGCTTGCAGAAGGTCCAATAACACTTGTGGATGATGAATCAATGAAGAACAATGCAAGGTTTTGGGAGAAATTCGCAGAAAAATGTGAGAGAGCAAAAATGGTGAAAATTGCAAGTAGATCTAGATCTGAACCAAATGGAATGTTAAGCACAAATTCTGTTTTGATTATCCTTATATATGATGCACTAATGAAGTTCTTAATCTTAATTAGCCAAATGCAATGGTAATTAGTGAAATGCAAGTGTAAGAGCAAATTAGCCAAATTACCTCATGTGCATGGAATGATTGCTACAGTACACGGTTTATGAGTTAATTCACCTTGAAATATCAATTTTAGCCAAATGCCAATGTTAGAATGCATGGACAATGCTTATTTTTCAAATTGGACTTTTCCCTCTGAATTTCAAATTCAATTCAAGTGAAAAATCCAATATTTTTGTAATGGGAATTGATGAAATGTGATGCATGATTTGGATAGCTCATGTTAAAACAAGAATGTCACAAAAAATCCCACTCCATTTGGCCTTTTGGTGTGAAAGTTATCCCCTTTTGAACTTCAAATATGCTTGACAAGGATTGATCCATAACTTTTCAACCACACATGGGAAATTCATGTTCTTGGACTTTTTGGAAAGGTGAGAGCAAGATCTTCAACTTTCACGCTGGACAAAATTTCATTTGAAGCATTCTTGGACATGTAATCTTGAGGAGAAGACCTTTCCATTTTTGGCAGTTTGAAATTACAAGTCACTTACTATTTTTGGAAACTTTTCATCTGACCTCAAATTCTTCAATGTTGATCTTTGACATGTCAAATGAGACTTGTATGGACATGAATGAGGCCTCTCTAACCATCTCCCACCTTCAAATCCATGATTTCATGCACAGTTGACTTTGGTTGACTTTCTAGGGTTTCAGATGAATTGCATCTTGACTGATGACTTCTGAACATTCAACCTTTGGCCAAACCACTTCAAAATTATCCCTAGGTCATATGAACTCAATGAACCAACCCTAGGTCTTTGCTTCAATATAAATTGCACTTGCTTGCTTGCTCAACTGGATCTCCTGACCAGTCTTGACTGTTGAACTTGCACTTGGGCAATGGACAATGCAATGCTATGCAGTGGACAATGTAATGTTAATGACCTAAACATGAAAATGAATGTACAAAATGGGAGGTGCAAATTTGAGGTGCTACAATCATATTCGACATCCTCATCAGATTCAGAACTCTCACTTTCCTTCATCTTCCTGACCTCCACTTTACTCCAAGTCTTGGAGGGACCTATACCAGCAACCCTTTTCTCTTTCCTACCAGTCCTTATCTCAGCCATACTCTTCCTTTTTCTCAGTCTATTAGCTACACTTGTTTTCACAAGATTGACCAACATGTCATCTTCTTCCTCAGACCCTTCTTCCTCAATGTCCTGAGCAGTATCAGGGGACATACTAGGTAAGTTTTCTCCAAGAGAACATAGTCCCTCAGCAGCTACTTCCTTTTCTGTTTTAGATGAGTCATCATCTTTCTCAGCTTGGGTTTCCACCTCAGGTGAGGGGTCCCTTCTGGACAGAGGGGTAAAAATGTCCTTAACTCCATGCTCTTCATTCAGTATCCTAGTAACTAGGTTTCTTATGACGCGATCAGTAGAGTGCATGTCCTCTTTATCAGGCGATTTTTCAGGAGTGTTACCTTGCTTAGCTCTTGCCATGGAAGGGGAGCTTGGAACTTTACCTGGTATCATATGCAGAGGAGTCACGTCCATCAAATCTTCATCTAAAAATTCCATGGAGGAAGTTCTAGTATGAAAGGATTTTGAGCTAGATGTTGACGGATGTTGAGACATGTTGTTGAACTTTTGAGAAAACTTTCTTTGCCCTAGCAGAGGTTCTTTGATTGTGTTCAGGCAGAGTGTGCAAATGAAATAGATGCTATTTCCAATACTAGGAGATGATTCATTATTAATGTGGCTTTTTCTTTTCATTGGGCAGACAATATTTTTTTACCTTTTCCACTTCTCATTAATTGCCATATTTTCTCAAGAAACCAATCCCCTAATTTTCCCTTTTCATATTTCAGTTGAACAACATACCAATCCCTTGCAGTCCTGTTGGTTAGTTGCATTTCATGCTGTAGAACTATGAGTTTGTTTTCAACATATTTTCTACATGAGTGATGAAAGCAAGTGATGTACTTGGTCCAGCTGTGCTGAATATGTTCTTTGGACAAAGGTGTACCATCCAGGTTGTCATAATATAATGTCATAACATCGAGTGTGACATTGTAAATAATTATCAGTAATTTCATCCAACTTGGTTGAGCATTGTTGCTTTCATCTGATATTTTCTCAATTTCCTTTGCACTCATAGTCCCTTGTGTCTCAGCAAAGCTCTTACTACCTTCAGACTTCATACCACCAGTCATATGTTCAGGTGTTTGGGCCATCATGACCTTTTCTTCCTTGAGGTTAGGTCTTAGCATCCTTATCTGACACTTTTCCTTTCCCTTGATGATTCTTCTTGCAACTGTACTCATCTTAGAGGGGTTATCCATTTGAGAGCTCCACATGTAGCAATTGTTGTTGGTCCTGATTCCTTTCATAATTACTTCACTGTCTTTGTTCACAATCAGACATTCAGTTTTAATGAAGATGATATTCAGACCTTGATCCCCTAGCTGACTGATGCTTATTAGATTTGAAGTCAAGCCCTTGACCAGTAGAATATTGTCAAGTTTAGGAGCTCCAGGACACTCAAGCTTGCCTATCCCCTTTATTTCACCTTTAGCTCCATCACCAAAGGTTACATAGCTTAAGTCATGAGGGTGAAGATCAGTTATCAAGTTTGAGTTCCCAGTCATGTGTCTAGAGCATCCACTATCAAAATACCACTCTTCTTTGTGAGCCATTAGACTTGTAACATTAGTCTTAGGAACCCATTGCTTCTTATTGATAGGCCTGTGATGTTTGGGTCTAGGTTGATAGTGAGTCTGTTGATGAACATGGCTAGGATAACCATACAACTTATAACAGGAAGACCTAGAGTGTCCAGATTTCCCACAGTATTGACATCTCCATCTTTGGTGTTTGCCATCTTGCTGTTTTCTCTTCTGATGATGTTGATGAAAGGAGGTAGGGTAACCATACAGCTTATAGCAGAAGGGCCTTGAGTGTCCAAATTTCCCACAGTAATGACATCTCCATCTTTGGTGTTTGTCTTTCTGCTGTTCTTTCTTCTGATGGTGTGACATATGATGTGGCATCTTGGAACTGCTCTTACTATTGCTGCATTTAGGTTTAGCTTGAGGTTTGCAGCCAGTGTAACTACTTTCAGCCTTAGTTTTATGGTACCCTATTCCAGATTTGACTCCTGTGATTTGTCCAGTTTGAAGAATCTTGTCTAAGGAGTCAGATCCATTGTTCAGCATCCTTACATACTTGGTTGTCTCTTCTAGTTTTGAGTTTAAGAGCACAACTTCAGTTTTTAGCTTGAAGATGGTTTCCACATGTTCTGCTTTTTCTTTCTCCAGTTGAACTATCTTCTGGCTCTCAACTTGTTGATCTTCATCTAGCTTGACCTTTAGAGCCACAACTTCTGTTTTCAATTTGGAGATGGTTTCCAAGTATTCTACCTTCTCATTCTCAAGTTGAGTTATGTCTTTCTCCTGGTTTAAAGACTGCTTGTTTAGCTCTACACTTTTCTGACACAACTCTCTGTAGGTAAAGGCCAATTCCTCAAAGGTTACTTCACCATCACTTGAGTCTTCATCAGATCCCCATCTTCCTGTCAAAGCAGTCACAAGATTTGCAGCCTCCTTTGTATCACTCTCATCTGACCAGGTGGCAGCAAGACTCATCTTCTGCTTCTTGAGGTAGGTACCACATTCTATTCTAATGTGTCCATACCCATCACATTCATAGCACTTTACTTCTTTTCCTTCTTTGGGCTTTTCTTCTGACCTTACTCTTCTTCCATTGCTGATGTCAGATGAGATGTTTTTGACATTTGCCTTGGATCTGACATCCATTTTCTTTAACAATCTGTTAAACTATCTCCTCAGCATTGCAACTTCATTGGCCCACTCTTTATCCACATCTTGACTATTTTCCTCTTCCGTGTTGGATACAAAGGCAATGCTCTTGGTTTTCTTTTCAGTTCCCTCAATCAATCCCATCTCAAAGGTTTGGAGGGAGCAAATTAGCTCATCTACCCTCATGTTGGAGATGTCTTGAGACTCTTCTATGGCAGTCACCTTCATTGCAAATCTCTTAGGGAGTGACCTGAGTATTTTTCTTACCAACTTTTCATCTGTCATTTTCTCTCCCAGGGCTCCTGAAGCATTAGCAATCTCAAGGATACTCATGTGAAATTCATGAATGTTTTCATCTTCTTTCATCCTTAAGTTTTCAAACTTGGAGGTGAGCGGCTGAAGTCTAGACATCTTTACCCTAGAGGTGCCTTCATGAGTGACCTTGAGAATGTCCCAAGCATCTCTGGCCATTTCACAGTTATTTACCAGCCTGAAAATATTCTTGTCTACCCCATTGAATATTGCATTCAAGGCTTTAGAGTTTCCAAGAGCAAGATCCTCCTCCTCCTTGGACCATTGTTCTTCAGGCTTCTTCTCAGTGGTGGCTTCTCCTTCTTTAGTAATGACAGGATGCACCCAACCTGTTAGCACAGCTTTCCAAGCCTTGTTATCAAGGGATTTCAGAAACGCTACCATTCTAGGTTTCCAATAGTCATATTTAGAACCATCCAAAATTGGTGGCCTATGAACAGATCCTCCATCTCTCTCCATTGTACCAGAAAGTATTGCCCCTAGATCTCACCCAGAACCAGAGCAGGATGCCTGCTCTGATACCAATTGAAATTCTGGTATCAGATATAAGATGTCGAAGGTAATGTTACGACACTGATATCTGCTAACACACAATGGATAAAATAAACAGAATGGTAAAGCGAATAACACAAGCAATTGTTAACCCAGTTCGATGTAACTCACCTACGTTTGGGGGCTACCAAGCCAGGAAGGAAATTCACTAAAATAGAATTAGTTCAAAGACTATCCGTACACTTCAACAAGTTACAGTCTTTCTCACCTAATCTCTACCCGTGCAACTTCTACCTAAGCACTCTTAGATATGAGAACCCACTCACTTCCCTTACAATCACACACCAGTGATCTTAAACAACAATCCCTTGTGAAAAGAAAATACTTTTCAATTACAAACTCTTGATTTTACTTCACAGTTTCAATCAAGAAGACACACTCTTGATCTTGCTTCACACCTTTGATCAAGAAGACACACACTTGATCTTGCTTCACAACTTTGATCAAGTGAACACACACTCTTGCTTAACAGCTTTAGAGTGACAAATTACAACCACAAATCAGTCCAATTCAATCATCAATGGATGACTTGAATGACCTACAAGTCTTACGAATAAACAGACACAAACCCTAGCTCTCTCTCTCTATTTCGCTCAGTCTTGGTTGTGTGTACAAACAGGTTTTCTAAGTCCCTTTTTATAGAAGCATTCAGCTGGGCTTGGACATCTTGAAAACCCTAAATCTATTTTCCAATCAAATCTTTTTATAACAGCTGTAGAGATCTCCTTGGAAAATAAGCAAATCTGGTTGTAATCCATGATTGAATGCGCCAGCTAGCCATATCTTCAATCATCCAAAGATTGCCATTAATTGTGCAATCATAAAACACCAGACATTCATACTGAATGTTCTGTGTACAGGATGTCATGACATTGGGTCTGACATCCTGGAAAAATCCTGCATAATCGAATTTCCTTTTAAAGCAGGTACAACCATATCAGATACCATGACATTGTGTATGTCATCTGAAACAATCCTGCATGAACATGTCTTCCATATAAGCTCCAGCAGGTACAACCAATATCAGAAGCCTTGTCATTGTATGTGGCATTCTGAAACAATCCTGCTTGCACATGTTCTTTAACTCCAACAGGTACATAGGATACATGACATCTTGTGAACACTCTTTGTTTTACCAAAATTGCTGCCAACACTTAGAATCAACAATTACAACTACCAGTTATTGGATAGAATACCAAAAAGGAAAGAAAACCCATCACCGATCAAAGTGAACATATCAAGGATGGACTCTCTGGGGAAACATGAAAACGAATTTGCTGGGGAAAACAGAAGAAGTAGATTACATTTTACCGGGTATTGGGAAAAAGTAATGTACTAAAAAATTGAGAAGAATATTACCAATTACTGAGTAATAGACTCTCAGGGGGACCAAAATATCTATCTAGGTAACTAGAAAGAAACGGTCAAACAAAGACTCAACCCAATGAGGATATAACTCAAGGAGAGTGATTCCATCTAGATAATTAAATGGGGAGAAAACTGAAATAATAATCATCCAAGAGGAAATAAACTCAGTGGGGAATGAGAAAGGTTAAACTCTTTCTGCTTAAGTGTTTGACACTCTACAATTTAAGTAGGACAAACTCAGTGGGTAGATAATATTACCGAAATAGGGGATCAGAAAAAAAAATCAAATGCGATAAAATGCATAATGAAATATATATGATGCTGTGTTTTATGCATGAATATGCATGTTTATGATTATGGTTATGCTGACAAAACACCACAAAGGATAGAAATAACAAAGATTTGAATCATCACTATAAGACTTGGCTAATCTCAACAAGATGGAAACACCAACTAAAGAAAATGATAGGGATGAAATAAATCATCTAGCTATGAATAAATCAACTATATTTGTGGAAAGACATGGAGAACATGCCTCCAATCAATCACGACAAACTCTACGGGGAGAGAGAGGGATGCTGAAGGATGATCAACCAAACATACCGAGGATAGAGAAAGGATCTACCGGGGATCTAAATTGTCAACACTACAGGAAATTTTAGGTCAACACCATATCAAATGGGAGACGACCTTACAGGGGAATAAATCAAATACTGCTCCGAATCAAACACTATCGGGAAAGAGGGAACTTATATTAAAAGACAAACTCCGCCGGGGAATACCAGAGATAAAACTCTGCATGAGGATTTAAGCAAATTGCTGGGGATGTTGTGACCAAGATCGACACATTCCTCAATAATCTTATAATTCTTCTTGGAAAATGTGAAATAAACCAATTCCAAGGCAAAGATAACTAGGTTGAATTCACACAAAGGAGAAACTGCCGAAGTTATGCCACAATTAAATGCAAACGGAAACCAAATAAAGGTTCCGGATCTCCGGGGTCCAATCATAAATCATAAACTGGGGGTGATGAAATAATCAGGGAGAAACTCATCAGCCAAGCTAGGGGTAAATGACGAGTTGTTGGGGAGGAAAATAGTTACCAAATCGACTATTTGGGGAATACCAACAATGCTTCACTCTTCAAGACTTACTTGTTCTTAGATTGTTCCTTACTGAAATTGATTATTCTTAAAGTGATTGTTTTTATTATTTTAAGAAAAATAATAACCATTCATTAATTTATTTCAAAATTATCATCATTAAAATTCAATTTTATCTAGCAGAAGTAAATAGGAATAGAAATACTTGGATAAAATCTTAACTTTATTTAATAGAATGGTAGTCCGTAAATGACGAGACTCCATAGATCTGTATAAAGTTTGAAAATGGTAATTTACATGGAAAAATGCTACATTGAATACAATGATCACTACTCTCCCTACCAACTTCAACATCCATTATGCTTGTCTTCGGTTGAGAATGATGAATCAAAACCAAATGACTTGCTCAAAACCGTCCGAGTGCAGTTACTTGCCATAATCCCTAATTTTTGCCTAGATTGCCCCAAGGTGGAGTACTCAATCTATCAGGATAAATTTTCTGTTTTATGTCTCTATTTTTTTCCTGAATCGCCCTTTCGGGGTTTCAATCCACCGAGACGCTCATTTTTGCCTAAGACGCCATTTCGGGTTTTCAACTTAGCGAGCTGTTCTTTTCTTTTTATGAGAAGTATTTCTTGACTACATCAGTATTCACAGGACGCGTGACCTCTTCACCATCCATAGTTGTAAGAATCAATACACTGCCTGAGAAGGCTCTCTTAACAACATACGGGCCTTCATAATTAGGAGTCTATTTTCCCCTAACATCAGGTTTGAAAGATAAAATCTTCTTGAGCACGAGGTCACCTTCTCCAAACACACGAGGCTTAACCTTCTTATCAAATGCTTTCTTCATTCTCTACTGGTACAACTGACCATGACACATGGCAGTCAATCTTTTCTCTTCAATTAAATTAAATTGATCATATCTGGTCTGGCACCATTCAGATTTTGTCAACTTGGCTTCCATTAGCACACGTAGTGACGAGATCTCAACCTCTACTAGGAGGACAACTTCCATGCTATAAACAAGAGAGAAAGGGGTTTCCCCTGTTGAAGTGCGGATGGATGTAAGATACCCATGCAAAGAAAATGGGAGTATCTCATGCCATTCTTTGTATGTCACAACCATCTTCTGAATGATCTTCTTAATGTTCTTGTTCGCAGCTTCAACAACTCCATTCATCTTAGGTTTGTAGGGAGAAGAATTATGATATGCAATCTTGAAGTCTTTACAAATAGCTTCCACCATATTATAATTCAAGTTAGATCCATTATCAATAATGATATGACTTGGCACACCATGGCGACATATAATCTGATTCTTGATAAACCTTACAATAACTTGCTTGGTCACATTTGCCATAACATGTCCATTGGAATGGGTACCAAAGGAACCTTCATGGACTTCAGTCATTAATAGGTCTGCTTCGTGTCTATCGATGCATCTGAGCAAAACCATATCGAAATTTCTCTTGTAAAGCACATCACCATTCAGGTAAAAGTTGCTAGCTAATCTTCTCAACGTCTTCTTATCTTTCAAAGATGCCCCAGGCGAGTAAATATGACTTTGGAGGAAACACTTGATATCAAAATACCAAAGCTTTTCATCTTTGACTTCTTCAACAACAAACACATGAGTTGGCCTATTGTAGCGGTAAATTCATGACCATCAAGCTATGGATAAGCTACACGTCAATTAAACTAGAGTCGCCACCGTGCTTTTATTATTTCCAAGGGAAAAGGGAAAAGTACGAACAAAACCCAAAGATAAGAAGTTTCCAAATCAAAACTAATAAAATTCCAGAGATTACAGGTAAGGGGGTTGGTTACATAGAGGGAAGGTGTTACCACCGAAAGTGTCATAGGTACTCCTAGGGAGCCCTTTTTTGTGTGCATATGTACTTTTGTACAAAATGATGTTTGCAATAAATGGAGTGGGGGGATGAGAAAAGAATTCATTAATTATATTTTTGTGTTTGACAAGACCTTCAGACTTATGCGTACGTACCAATATAAAATGAGGGATCAAAACCTCGTAGTTCGTGGTAACAATTTCAAAGTGAGTACATTGCTTTTTAACAAAAATTGAAGTTTAACAAAGGCACAAGAGGCCTAAAAATGGTTTGAATGAGTGTTAGTTCTTTTTGGATTTTGAAATTTTAAGTCAAGTATGATTAGGTTCATTTACAAGTTTGATTAAGAAAAGAGTTTAAAAATGTAATGGCATAAGGCCAAAGTTTCTAAGCAAAGAAGATTCAAAAAGGAGGGAGAGATTTGAAATTAAATAAATGGGGGAGGAGATGAAGAGACTAATCCTTAGCATAAATTTAAAAGTTAAGAGTTGAAAAGACCTGACCAACGGGCTACAATCCAATAGACAAGGATGTCATATAGAAACCAAAATTCCCTCGGACTTTAGAATCAAGCAAAATCAATACACAAATAGTAAATTGAAGAGAAAGGCATCAAATAAAGATAGCCATATCCAATCTTAGCAACTTCATGATCTTCTTCATAATTTCCCATGCATCAGATGAACTCAGAGATAGGCACTAGGCACAGGTTCAAAGTAACAACTCCAAAAGACCATGTAGCAGATGAATTCAGATGGGATCACAATACTTGCTTCAGATGAAGTTAAAATCACAAGCACTTGGTTCCATGAAAGTTGGCATTGGCCAAGTCCTTTTTGCATAGGGAATGTTGCCTAATTCTAAGTCCAAAGTCTCAGAGCAAACCAACAGTCCACACAAAATGTCTTTTAGGGTTTTTGTTGTTATTATGTACATTAAGGTCAAAAGACTACAAACATAAACAAGTATTACAAACACAATATAAACACAAGATATGGCTCGAATGAGCAAAGTGAAAATGGCATTAAAGTAAACAAGTTAAGGCAAATGAATAAAGGCTCAAAATTAAAGAGCATAAAAGTAAATGGCTTGAAATTAAAAGTTAGTTGTTAGTTGATTAGAAGTTAGTACTGCTTTTGCTTTTGTTTTGTTTAAGTCATTCTTTGGAGAACACTCAACCCACTTGTATCAAGCATGATTCCTTGAACTAAGACATCTTCCAAAGGAAGGAAAAAAGGCCAAGTTTCAACACAATACCATGAAAGAGGGGAGACTTACAATCGCACTTACTAGAATGCTATGTTAAGCAATCGTAATTGGACTTATGTAGAAGTCGCAACTATTTGAGGTCGGGCAATAAAATTTTTAGTGTTAGTGCATGTTAGAAACATTGTATTATGAACCATGCTCCTATAACATACCACACTTAAAAAGAATATGCTAAAGGGTGAACCTAATCTCATCCATACTCATGTTGATTTTACAATCAACTAGCCTTAAGATATAAAGATATCATAGGTCCATGACATGAATGAAGATAGAATGGGATCTAGATAAAGAGGGAGGCGAAATGGAATCAACACAAATTGGTCAAAGGAAGACTTTTATCAAATTAAAATCATTCATTCATTTTGAGAGATGAAATGTACATTTCATCAATCCCCTAAATCCAATGATTTTAACTCAACAAAGTCAAATCAACCTTGACCAATGCCCAACAACATAAGTCAAACTCAACAAGTCAATATCAAATGCTCAACATAATTTATTTTGCAATTAAACAATTAAAATCAATTAAATAATGCATTAAATTAATTTATGGTTTGTCAAATTCCTAAAACCTCATAAAAACACCAAAGAAATGGCCATGAGATTTATCATAGGTCAAACAAGGTCAAAGGACCTTGGAGAAAAAATTTCATCATTTTTGGAAACTCAAAACTATTTTTAAACAATTGAAAATATTCACAAAATCAATTAAATCATGAAAAATATTAATAATGATCCAAAAAATAATTTTAATTCAGAAAATGAAAGAGGAATTTATTTTAAATTTTTTGGTGAAACTCTCATATTTTTTGGATCAATATAAAAATTAATATGAATTAATGAAAATAAAACAAATAAAAGGAAAAATCAGAAAATAGAAAAAACGTGGACCACTTGATCTCCTTCATTAATTGAGGTGGCAGATCAAGTGCCTGCTAGCGTGCTTTCCACCATAGTCACGAGTCCATGCGTAACAAAAGTGGTAATCCAAACCAACGCGCAAGATTAGATCAATTCAAATGGATCATGTGGCTCTGATGACTGCCAACTCACCAACGGAGCCAAAGCTCCGGTCTCCTTCTCCGGTGAGCTTCAGCGGTCCGGTTCAGTCACAACCATCACCAAAATTAAAAATAAGGACATGAATTTAAAGTAAAAATGCCACTGAGCTCGAATCTGGCCTCAATTTATCCTAACTCCAAGTATATTGAGAGATACAAGGAGTTGAAATTTGAGGTGCACGATCGGAGTTGCTTCGATTTGACCTCAAAGAAACTCAATCTTGTTGCCTACATTGATAGGACTTCAGACAACCTAGGATCCAAGAGAATTATGGAGAATTAAGTGAGAATCGAAGAGATGAAATTTTCTGGAAAATTCCTTCAATACAAGTCTGAATTCGATTGATCTTGCTCTTGCTTGTGCTTGATCTTGCTCAAGACACTTGGAGGAGTATAATTGATTGATAAAAAGGTTCAGGATCCTTGGAGATTTGAATATCAAAACAGTGAGATTCAAACTTAATTTCTAATGGAAATTATCAAGATTATCCTCTGAAATGAAAGGGTTTGAAGGTTTTGAAGCAAAGTTGGCGCGCCGAGTTTCTTAATTCTGATGCATAGAGCCTATATTTATAGCCAAATGGTTTGATATTTGAAGACTTGAAATGGAATTCTAAAAATAGCAATGTTTAATGCATGGGTGCATAGGCGTGTACAGGCCCATGAAATCACTTCTTCTGATCCATAATTGAGTACAAGCAATGCTGAGATCATGTTGGAATACTAGGCAATGGTGTATGGAATGTTCAAGTTTAATCTTCCCAAATGATGATCCAATGTTCAAGTCATGCGCAACCCATTCAAATCTTGTCCAAAATGGATGAAATTGGACTTTTTGGAAAGGCCAGATCAAGAGGAACAACTTTCATGTTGGGAACTTTTTCATTTGAAGCTTGGATCATGATGAATTTTGAGATGTAACTTTTTCATTTGAAGCTTGGATCATGATGAATTTTGAGGTGTAACTTTTTCATTTGAAGCTTGGATCATGTTGGGAACTTTTTCATTTGAAGCTTGGATCAAAAAAATTTCTAAGTGTCAAGCCACATGTTCACTTATTCCACCTTGGCTGACTTTTTACGTGAGCTTCAAATGAGAAAAGTGTCTTTATAAAAGTTGCAGCTCTCTCAAATTCCTTTAAAATGGTCACAAATTTGACCTAATTTGGATTTAATATGAAGGAGTTATGCTTTTTGAAGTTGAGGAAAATCACTTGTTCAATGACATTGGTCCAAAATGACCTATAATGTATCCTCATATCATATGCACATAAAAGTTGACATAGATCTTCCTCCAAACATAAACGTTGAATTAGACATCTTGAATTTGATTGTGCAACTTGGAAATATTTCATCTCATAAAAATTGAGCAAGTTATGGCCTTGGGAAGTTGTCCTCCAAATTAGGGTTTAGACAAAATGACCTATAATCTTTCACCATAAAAAATGACTTTCCAAGCAAAACTAGCTCTAGACCTAAACATGAAAGTTGTTTGGAATGTAATTTAGAGTAGCTTTTATCTTGGAATAATTTTCACATCACAAAAACTTGTAGGAGATAGGGTCTAGGGAACCCAGTTTTGATCAGTTGAATTCCCCTGGTCAACCACCATCAACCAACTTGCTAACTTGCAATTATCTTGAGTTTTAGGACCCATGGAAGATAATATATGCATAAGATAATGAAATTTGAAGTATCCCTTGAATTATTTGATGAATTGGTGAAGAAACTTGTTGAAGAAGTTACATAAGATACCTAGATGAATTAGGGTTTCCAGGGCAAACCAACTCCAAACTCTTGATGATTTCTTGATCAAAATAACACGTGAAGCTCATGGGGAATCATATATGATGTATAGAGCCATAGTAAACCACTTCTTGATTGAGCTCCTTGCAACGAGGGTCTTAAACCCTAGATGTGAGCTTGATGAATCAAAGGTGAGCACATGCCCTACCTACAAAAGAGTTAGTGCATACAAAGACATATTTTTGGTATTTTGGTTAGTAAAGATGATAAAATATAAAGTATGATATAATAAAATGGTGCTTGATGATCTCTCCCAATGCAAACCCAATGAATGAGGGGTAAGGAGGATACGAAGATGTGATCCCAATTCCAATGCATATGATGAAATAGCACAAGGGATCTTATGGTCAAAATTGGGGTCTTACAGCTGCCCCTATTTAAGGACATTCTAACTGAGGAGATGAATGTTAAAATCTTCACATCGAATCAGTAGCATGGGCTTAAATAACAACATATAGAAACAAATTTTGGTCCCTAAGATACCTCATGATACATATGAAATGTTATGTTGAAATAAATCTCTGTGCGGAAATGTTGCCACAAAGAATCCTGAGAGACTGAGAGTCTGCAGGAGCGTAATGCATTCCGTAAGGAAAACTCACTAGGGAGACAGAGATTCTGGGAGGGATAAAAAGGTTGTGCGTAGGCCAGGCTACAACTTAAAACTACTAGGGGGCTAGAGGGATTCCATGAAAATAAATCAATGGACAAACTCGGCCCGGGAAAGAAGAACATCTACGGTGGAAACGAGTAGATCAAAACAAAGCTGAAATACTCGAGCCAGGCAGGAAAACGGAGATTTCACTAAGGAAATGCACACTCAAACTCAATGGGGAAGAAAAGATATTCAACACAGGAGGAGTAAAAATATATTTTCCGTTACCGGTTACTGGGTAAGGAGATAAAAATATATGACAGAGAGGACATCCGTTACCAGTTAGGGTAAACATATCAAGGATGACTCGCTGAAGGCAACCATGAGGCGTATTCATTACCGGTTACTGGGTAAGAATAAAACTGCTAGGAAAAGCCAAAAATAGGATTGACAACTACCAATTACTGGGCAGAAGACCAAAGGGAGAGAATACCCGTCACTGGTTAAAGTGAACATATCAAGGATAGACTAAAAGGAAAGAAAATCCGTCATCGATTAAGATGAACATATCAAGGATAGACTTGCCTGGGGATGTTAAGGAGGAAATCCGTCATCGGTTAGGATGAACATATCAAGGATAAACTGCCTGAGGATGTTAAGGAGGATATCTGTCATCGGTTAGGATGAATATATCAAGGATAAACCGCATGAACAAAGTAGGAATTACATCTATCAAACGCTGGATAGAATACCAAAAAGAGAATATCCATCACCGATTAGGATGAGCATATCAAGGATAGACTCTGCGGGGAGAAATAGGAATTATATCTATTGGTTACTAGATAGAATACCAAAAAGAGAATATCCGTCATCAGTTAAGATGAACATATCAAGGATAAAATCTGCAAAGGGGAGAAGAAGCAGGATTTACAACTACCGGTTACTAGGCAGGAAACCACAAAGAGAACCGGTTAGGATGAACATATCAAGGATTAACTCTCTGGGGGATGAAATAGGGATTACAACTACCTTTTTACTGGGTAGAATATCACAAAGAGAATATTCGTCATCGATTAAGATGAACATATCAAGGATAAACTCAAAGAAGGGGAAGAAAATAGTTGTCATTGGTTAGGATGAACATATCAAGGATATACTTTCTGGGAAACGTAAAAACGAATCCGTTGGGGGAGAAAATGGGTACTCTTGTCGGATATTGGGTAGGACGTAACAAACTGCAAGCTAAGAAGAATATTACCAGTTATTGGGTAATAGACTCTTAGAGGACTAAGGGCATCTATCTAGGTACGATCTAGAAAGAAACGGTCAATCAAGACTCAACCCAATGAGGATATAACTCAAGGGGAATGGTTCCATCCAGATAATCAGTTGGGGAGGAAACTGAAATAATAATCATCCATGAGGAAATAACTCAGTGGGGAATAGGAGAAAGGTTAAAGTCTTTCTGCTTAAGGGGATGACACTCTACAATTGAAGGAGGACAAATACACCAAACCTGCACGGGGATAAAGTACCGCCATAGCAAAGAGTTAAAATAACAATAAATCACAAAGTGTAATGATGCAATAATGAAAATTCTGAATGTATATGTATATGTATATGTGATGATTATGGTGACAAAATGATCGCAAAAGATACAACTGTCGCTGATTTGAATCATCAATACAATTCTAGGCCAATCCCCACAAGAGGGAAACAACTGTTGGAGAAGAGATCACACATCTCGAAGACTCAATCCTGGCTAGGGAAAGCATAAGGATCTGCTGATGAAAATGTTATCAAGCCTGCAAGGAATTTTAGGTCAACACCATATCAAATGGAAGACAACCCTGCAGAGGATAATAAAAATAGCTGCTCCGAATCAGGGAGAAACTCTGATTGGGGGCGAATCTGATGGTGATTTACGGAGAAGCCAAAATTATGCCGAAACCAATCAAACTGCTGAAATAGCGCGCCTACAACTCAAGGGATGTCAACAAACTCGGCTAGGGATGTAACAAAAACTCGGCTGGGGAAACCAACAAACATTGGATGCTGACATGCTGCCGGGGATGAGAGACAGGGGTCACGCCGACTGTTTGAGGAGAACAAACAATGCTCCACACTTAGGGCTTACCGCTTTTCAAACCACTGTTGATACTCCTTTAAATGAAATCGATTGCTTAAAAATAACTACTTTTATATAATTAAGAAAACATGATTTTGATTTAAAATTCATTTTAAAAAATGATCATAATAAAATTTAAATCTATTTGGCTGAATAATAAATAAGAGTAGAAAAAAATGGATAAAAGCTTAACTTTATTTAATAGAATGGTAGTCTGTAAATGACAAGACTCCATAGGTCTTTACAAAAGTTGAAAAGTGGTAATTTACATGAAAAAGGGCTACATTGAATACAATAATCACTAATCCTTATACCAACTTTTGATGTCCACTATGCTCTTGGCGACTGTAAGACCCTAATTTTGCCCCTAAGATCCCTCATGGCATCATAACATTGCATTGCATAGCCTCAAGGATCATTGAGCATCTTGGTTCCCTTTGCCTTTGGGTGGGACTCCTTGTGAGTGGTTTGAGATCACCAAGCATGCTTGAATTGTATATCATTGCTTTTCTCATTTTGTTTACTAACCAAAAACCCCAAAATATGTCACTAACATCTTTTGGTTGTAGCTTGAGCAATCACAAGATCAAAAGCTTCAAGGAGGTCATTGGTCAAGAGGAGGTGGAAGCAAGCATGGTAATGGTTCCCAAAGATCTCATCCATCAAATATGCCCCCCTAGTGTTTCAATTCATCATTTTTGATCAAGGCAAGTCAAAGGATTTGAAGTTTGTTCCCCAGAGAAACCCTAATTCATCTGTGCATCACAATGCCTTGCTCATGAAGCAACCTCAGCCCATGGTCAAATATAATCAAGGGGAGTTCTTTAACTCATCATTTCATGCATATTTGAACTTATTTGAGTGTCCTCAATCATCAATTCATCAAGGTATGAGTCATGGACATGAGAAGTTGATTAGTCAATTCATCTGACTATTTTGAAATGCACTAAGACCTAACTCTTTATGTGTTGATCAAATGGATATGGTTCCAAAAGCAAAAATGTTATTAAGGAAAATATGAACAACTTTCATGTTCATCAAAAATTTATTTGAAGCTTGGAAGACCATCTGCCATTCCAATACATTATAGGTCATTTTGACTGAAACCCTAATTTTGGGTCAACTTCCCAAGAACATAACTCACTCATTTTTTATTATTTTGAGGTGCGATCAAATGCATTGGAAAGCTTAAGATGTCTAATGCAAATGTTATGTTGAACAAAATTTCAAAATCACAAAGAAATACATGTGATAATGCAATACATTATAAGTCCTTTTGGGTCAAAGGCATTAAAAGTCAAAAAAGTTCAACTTCAAGTGCCCATAACTTCTTCATAAAAAATCTAAATGATGCAAAATTTAAGTCCATTTTAATTGCCTTGAAAATATCTACAACTTTGGTGTTGGAGGTTTTTCCATCTGGAGCTTGAATCATCAGAACAGAAGGGCTTGAAAGTTGGCCAATTTTAGAAACCTTGCCTTGACATGTTTTGCACATCACCCTTCAAGCTCAAATTTCACTAATTTCCAAGGCCCAAATGAAATTTTGATCAACATGACATTTGTTCCTTATGCAATAAGCTTTCCAACCATTACTCATAAGCTTGCATTTTGATTTTGGACATGGCATTTTCGAAGGCTTCAATGTAATAGTGCATTTTGTGAAAATCATTTCAATTGCCATGCATGATCCATTAATACACAATTTGCACGTCCAATTTGTACATGATGATGACCAGCTGCCAAAACCAAGTGGAATTGGGCCCTCCATGCGCCTGTACAGGCCCATGCATGGAGGCCCTTTCCATTGATGCAAATTTGAAATCATGCATTCAGCATTGCCTTGCCTATAAATACATTGCATATGAGCTTCATTTAACTAACCTGAAGGCGCCTGAAACTCTGTTGAATTGAATCCACACCCTCACACCAAAGGAACTCTCTCTTTTCTCCAAAAATTTCAGATCTAGAATTCAGTTTCCTCGACTGTTTTCTTAGATCTAAAAGTTCCTAGACCTCTTCACCTTGATCCATTGAACTTCTGTTTTGATAAAGCAAGCAAGGTATCATGCTCAATTCACCAGAACTCAAGCTTGCACTCCAACTGGTAATTTCCTCGATTCTCTTCATCAATGGACCTTTTTGCTTGGATCTAATGTTGGCTGAAGTCCTCTCAATAGAGGCATTTGATTTGTGCTTTCAATTTTGCAAAAACATGAAGTTCATGATGAACACCATCATACTTCCAGCTCTGATTTCTCCATTTATAGGGATCTAGAGTGGAAGTGCATGGTATAGGAGTGATGTACATCACTTCCTCTTTCGATTGATATATAGATCGCCTCATTTGGTGGCCATTTGCGTTTCTGCATTTTTTGAGGTTGGCCGGAGAAGACGGTGGCGCTGGCCACCGTCTGGTCTCCAGATTCAATCTGGATCGTTCATCCTTTTTTCCAGATGCAATCTCCACTGTCCAATGTTATGACCATTTTTAATGTTGTGTGTTACGCATTGACCTGGACTCATGGTGAGCGTGCGCCTCTGTACCATTTGATGTGCCACGTCAATTAATGAAACACATCCAACGATCCCTGATTTTCCACATTATTTCAATTTTTGTTTTTATTTTGTTTATTCCCTTTTATTTCAAAAATCAATATCTCTCTCATTTTTAATCCAAAAATTATGGGACCAATTGCATTATTTCTCAAATAAATTCTAGTTTCTATTTCTGATTTTTATTTTTTTTATTTTATCATTTGCTATTTTTTAGTAATTTTCTCTTTTCTGGTTATTTTTAATTTATTTTAAATAGTTTTTGATATTCAAAAAATACAAAAATATTTTCCTAACCTATTTGAATGATGATGGATCTATGAAAAATATTCTCATCAATTTTTGAATTGATTTGAGATTTATTTGAGATTTTAGTTCAATTAGGTTATTTTTATTCATTTTTAATTGATAAAAAATAGTTTCTGACTTTTAAAAATGCTGAAATTTTTTGTCAAACTTTGTTTGACCTTGTTGAACTTAGGATAAATCACTTGGACTTTTCAAAGTTGATTTGAAGTGATTTTGAAGTTTGACCTTTCCATTTATTTTTAATTCAAGTTTATTTTAATATTAAAAAATGCCAAAAATAGTTTATTCATTTCTTGACTTCCAATCTTCATCCCACTTCTGTTTTTGGTTGTTTGACCTTGACTTTCAATGTTATTGGTCAACATATGAGGATTGGTACATGACCTTCCATTTAATGCATTTTATTTTGTCATTTCCATTTTCTTTTATCCATCTTCTCCTTCTTCTTCTTCTACTTCTTTTCTTTTTGATCAATGAGTTGAAGGTTGATAAGTTAGCATTGATTAGGGAGACTTAACATTCCTTGATTCAAATCTAATTCATCTTGATCAATTGATCAAGTGAATGGCTTTGCATTAAGGATATGTTGTCTTCTAAATCATGCAAATGGCTTAAACCAATACAAGATCATTTTCTTCCTCTTTTTGGCATGGCAAGTTGTTGGGACTTGGTTTACTAATCAAGACTCCTAACTTGTGTTTGTTGCCCATATTATTATTGACCGGCCTCAGATAGTTGTGACTTCTACATAAGTCCAATTACAATTGCTTAACATAGCGCTAAATTTTTCCTTATGGCATACTAACTATTAACCACTAACAACTAATTTTTACTTTATGCAATTTACTTTTATGCAATTTACAATTCTTGCACATATTATTCATTTGCTTTTTTCCTTTGCTCATTGGAGCACATGTTTATGTTAATGCCATTTGCCTTTTACCCACTTGGGTTTATAATTGTGTATATATCTTTTGTGCTTGTGTTTGTCTGTTTGTTGTGAACCACATACCAAGAATTGGACAATATGGACTTAGAATTTAGGACCTTACCTAAGCAAATGGAATTTGAAGAGCAACTAGGCATTGGGGCTTTAGAGTGCTATAGAAGTCAAAGAGCAACTAGGCATTGGGTCTTTAGAGTGCTATAAAAATGGAAGAGAACTTTGAAAGGACTATCTTCTAAAACTCTCTCTTGTCCATTCTTTGTTTGTTTATAGAACTTTTTGATGTGTGTTTTCTTGTGCTAGGGGATTCCAACCTTGAGTAACTTTGAGGAACCATTACCATGAACATCCAAAGAGAAAGATACAAAAGCCATTGATGGATTCCTAGAAGCATGACCTGTGTGTTGATTGCTTGAAATATTTGCTTGTGATTGCTTATTCCAAAGGATGAGAGCTACGTGGATCATCAATATGATCTCAAGAGAGGAACTCCTAGTGTGGTTCATTTTTCTATCCCTCACCTTTTTGTTTCACTTAGGACTTAGCCATTCTTCTTCTTCTCTCCACTCTAACCCAAGCCAAAACTTTTTGTGCAAACATTTCATTTGTTTTCAACATTAGAAACCTAAGCCTTATGCTTTTGATTTTCAAACCTCCTTTTCATAACACTTATTTTGAATTGAATCTCTAAGTCAACTTTGACCATTTTTGTACATACTTCTAATTGGTAAATATAACCCATTCAAATTTCTTTTGTGGTTCCAATGGCCACTTCTTAATCAAATTTTTCCATAACCTTTAGCTGTTAGGTTTGAGTTATCTTTGTGGTAGATGTAATACTCACCTTTGTCCTTAGTGATGGAGAATGAGCCTTCCATGCTTATTATAGGGTTAACCCCTCACTAGCATGTTGAAGCTATCCTCACATGGTGGACTTGTGGTTTTAGGTTGAGTTTTCTCCCTTTGATAACAAAAGACCTTAAGGCTTTTGGACCAATCAATCCACTCATTTGTTTTGAGATTTTTATCCCGAACTACGAGGTTTTGATCCTAATCTTTTTTAAGATGGTACGTAGGCAATGGGTTTATCCATCCAAACAAAAAAAATGTAAATAAACTTGTATATTCTTCTCTCATCCCTTCAATCATGTTTGCACAAAATAAACTTTCACAAAATACCAACCTTACAACAAGTATGAAAAGGGCTCCCTAGGAGTACCTAGGATGTTTTGGGTGCCTAACACCTTCCCATTGCATAACCAACCCCCTTACCCAGATCTCTGTTTCTTTTACTAGTTTTTTGTTAAAACTTTTAGGTTTTTGTTCGCTTTCTAACCATTCCTTTGGATAAATAGAAGTGCGATGGCGACTCGACTTTTATAATTTACCTTGGATTTAGTCAATATCTCTAATGGTAACGAATACCCCGCTACAACGACGACGGGAGATGATGAATCAGAATTTACCGACTTGCTCAAGAATGTCTTTAAAACTGAAGATCAACAGGATGCCGTTACTTGCCATAATCCCTAATTTTTGCATAAATTGCCCCAAGGTAGGCTACTCAATTTATCGGGATAATTCTTTTTCTATTTGATGTCTCTAACTTTTGCCTGGATTGCCCTTTCAGGTTCAATCCACCGAGACGCTCATTTTTGCATAAGCCGCCCTTTCAGGTTTTCAACTTAGCGAGCTGTTCTTTTCTTTTTAGGTGAATTATTTCTTGACTGCACCTGCGTTCACAGGACGTGTGAACTCTTCACCATCCATAGTTGTAAGAATCAAAGCGCCGCCTGAAAAAGCTCTCTTAATAACATATGGGCCTTCATAATTAGGAGTCCACTTGCCCCTAGAATCTGGCTTGAAAGATAAAATCTTCTTGAGCACAAGGCCACCTTCTCTGAAAAATTGAGGTTTGACCTTCTTATCGAATGCTTTCTTTATTCTTTACTGATATAACTGACCATGACACATTGAAGTTAACCTCTTCTCTTCGATTAAATTCAGTTGATCATACCTAGTTTGACACCATTCAGCCTCAGTCAACTTGGCTTTCATCAGCACACACAATGATGGGATCTCAACCTCTACTGGGAGCACAACTTCCATGCCATAAACAAGTGAGAACGGGGTTGCCTCTATTAAAGTGCGGATGGATGTACGATACCCGTGAAAAGCAAATGGGAGCATCTCATGCCAATCTTTGTACGTTACAACCATCTTCTGGATGATCTTCTTGATACTTGTCGTGACTATATATAAAATATAGTCTATCGGGTACTTGACTGCAAGTGCGCAGTCCAGTCGCTTTAGTTTTAAAAGATATCGATCCCATAGGGACCTATGGTCAAACTAGTGTTACTAACGTCACTATGTTTAGCTAAGAGAATGATTAGTAGAAGTTCGGGGGCAAAATAGTAAATCTAAGGGAAATTTAGTTTTAAGAAAGAATTTATGGAAGGAATCAGTATGCAACGCATTAATTGTCAGGGATTCGATAAGTCACCGGTGAATAGTTTAAATGCCAAATATCACTCAGTAGAAAATATTTATTTAAAAGGCTTTATCTCACACTCTCGTGATTGTTGATTCGGCCCATAACTTTAAGTCAGAATGTACGCTCTCGCTGTCCCATTTGAAGTTAAAATTACTTTTTGAAAATAAATAAGTTCTAATTGCTTTTAAAGTGCTCTCGCTGTTTTTAAACTCAATGCCTAATTTTTATTATCCAGCTCGAGCCTCACGCTCTCGCGATTGTTGGTTCTCACCTTAGTTAATTTCCCACTCTCGTGGCAAAACCGTATTAAATAGCTTCTCACGCTTTTGTGATAAAGTTAATTAAATTTAAATTAAAAACCTCATCCTAAAAGATTGTTTGAGAAAAAGAGTTTTCACCGATTATTATTAAATCCCATCAAATTAAATTGTTACATACCGATACCGGTAATTTAGCCGGACATGTCAAATAGCGCAAACACAGAGCATAAACAGATTAACATTGCGGTAGACATAATTATAACAATAACAAGGCAATAATAATAATTTAATAAAAACCTGGTAATTGAAGTAACAGAGTAGGCGAATCTTGGAGTACTTGAGCAGTCCTCCACAAGTCGGTAGGATTATGCTTCTTCAATACAATTGCTTACTAAATTAAATAAAGTGTAGTAGTTCCCTAGTGTAGGAAACTACTACTATGGCTAACTGGAAAACGGAAAGGAAAAGGGAAAAAGGAAATTCTAAAAAGAATGGCGAATGAACTAAGGCAACGGAAACAAAGTTGCTGAAAAGAAAATAACTAAAAAGCTAGAATGCTGTAAAAATTCAATTGCAGAGCGTAAGCGTAGATGTTCCAATTTTTCCAACTTTGGTCCTTTATATAATGCCTTGGTAGGTCTTGGCGGTTGAGGAAATTAAGGAAGACTCGTTGAATGAGGAATCTCCGGGGGAGTCTTGCTGTTGGAGAGAATTTAGGCACGTTTGGGTGCCTCTGGCTGACTGTTTCATAGCATAAAACTTGGCCGTGTGACGTTCGTCATGGCCATGTGACGGTCGTCACAGGCTGGGTCGTGACGGTCGTCATGAAGCTTGTGACGGTCATCACATCAACAAATTCTGCATTATGGTTTTCTTCTTTTTCCTGTGCTTTCTCATCTGTTTCTTCCTCTTTTTCTTCCTTTTCTTCATTTTGCTCATTAATGCTTGGAGATTTAAATACCTACAAAAACAACTCGAATACTTGCGGAATAATCGGGATATTAATTAAAATGGTATGATCTTTGAGTGTAAATCAAGGCAAATATCTGATGTATTTTCGCGTTATCAAACTCCCATAAACTTGAATCTTTGCTTGTCCTCAAGCAAATACAATTTGAAAACAAAGTTAAACGGGAATACATTACCCATTCGTACGTAGTTGTCAGGTGGATTATTAAGATGGCCGATATTCGAGTAAAACACTAAAGCTACAGTGACGACACGAGCATTAAGGATAAACGTAGATCTCTCCTTTGCACAAGCCAGTTTGAATCATGCCATTATAGCTCAACCTAGTGTCTGTCATTCCTATTTCACCCGGTTTCATTCTGGCGCAATCACATTAAGCCCTTTGCTTTCACACGCACTTAGTGAAGTAGCCGGTGTTAGTGACTTTCATCATTTTCTCAGCACGAGGGTCTGGTACACTAGTGCGGTACCCCTTCATATATCCCCTTTCTGAAGGTTGTGGGGGATCGAACCGTAGTTTGCCCTACCGAGTCCAGTACCAGGTACCTCTGGACCAACTGTTGGAAGCAATTTTGGTAAAATAAAGAGTGTTCACAAGATGTTGTGTGTGATGTCTTAACATAAGATATCCTGTGTACCTGCTGGAGTTTAAATGGAAAACATGATCATGCAGGATTGTTTCAGGATGTCATACACGATGTCATGACATCTGATGTTTAGTACCTGCTGGAAATTATAAAAGGAATTATGGAATTATGCAGGATTGTTCCAGGATGTCAGACCCGATGTCATGACATCCTGTACACAGAACATTCAGTATGAATGTCTTGTGTTATGTGATTGTGCAATTAATGACAATCTATGTATGATTGAAGATCTGATTTGCAGGCGCATTCAATCATTGATTACAACCTGATTTACTTATTTTTCCAAGGATATCTAACCAGCTGTTATGAAAAGATTTAATTGGAAAATAGTTTAGGGTTTTCAAGATGTCCAAGCCCAGCTGAAAGCTTCTATAAAAAGGGACTTGGAAAACCTATTTTAACAACACAACCAATCTTAAGAGAAATATAGAGAGAGCTAGGGTTTGTGTCTTGTTTAGTCGTGAGACTTGTAAGCCATTCAAGTCATTCTTAGATGATTGAACTGGTCTGATTTGTGGTTGTAATTTGTCACTCTAAAGCTGTTAAGCAAGAGTGTGTGTCTACTTGATCAAAGCTGTGAAGCAAGATCAAGTGTGTGTCTACTTGATCAAAGATGTTAAGCAAGATCAAGTGTGTGTCTACTTGATTGAAACTGTGAAGTAAAATCAAGTGTGTGTTATTGAAAAGTGTTTTCTTTTCTCAAGGGATTGTTGTTTAAAATCACAGGTGTGATTGTAGGGAAGTGAGTGGGTTCTCATATCTAAGAGTGCTTAGGTAGAAATTGCACGGGTAGTGATTAGGTGAGAAAGGCTGTAACTTGTTGAAGTGTACGGAGATTCTTTGAACTGATTCTATTTAGTGGATTTCCTTCCTGGCTTGGTAGCCCCCAGACGTAGGTGAGTTGCATCGAACTAGGTTAACAATTGCTTGTGTCTTTTGCATTACCATTCTTTATCTTTATCCTGTTTGCATTACTCAAATATTAGTTTCGTGACATTACCTTCGACATCTCATATCTGATACCAGAATTTCAATTGGTATCAGAGCAGGCATCCTGCTATGGTTCTGGGTGAGATCTAGGGACAACACTTTCTGGTACAATGGAGAGAGATGGAGGATCCATTCACATGCCACCAATTTTGGATGGATCTAACTATGACTACTGGAAACCTAGAATGGTAGCCTTCCTAAAAACTCTTGATAATAAGGCTTGGAAGACTGTGTTAACAGGTTGGGAACATCCAGTAATCACTAAGGAAGGAAAAGCCATTGCTTATAAAAAGCCTGAAGAACAATGGTCCAAGGAAGAGGATGACCTAGCCCTTGGAAATTCTAAAGCATTGAATGCCATCTTCAATGGAGTAGACAAGAACATCTTCAGATTAGTAAACAACTGTGAAATGGCTAAAGATGCTTGGGACATTCTCAAAACCACTCATGAAGGCACCTCTAGAGTGAAAATGTCTAGACTACAGCTGCTCACCACCAAGTTTGAAAACTTAAGGATGAAAGAAGATGAAAATATTCATGAATTTCACATGAGTATCCTTGAAATTGCCAATGCCTCTGGAGCTTTGGGAGAGAAGATGTTAGATGAAAAGTTAGTAAGGAAAATACTCAGATCACTCCCTAAAATATTTGCTATGAAAGTAACAGCCATTGAAGAATCTCAAGACATTTCAAATATGAGAGTTGATGAGCTAATTGGATCCCTTCAAACATTTGAGATGGGAATTTGTGATGGATCTGAAAAGAAAGCCAAGAGCATAGCCTTCATGTCAAACACTAAAGAGGAAGATGAGGAAGGTGGTCAAGATATTGATGAAGATCTGGCAAAAGAGGTAGCAATGTTGGGTAGACAGTTCAACAGACTTATGAAAAAGATTGATGTGAGATCTAATGTCAAGAACATCGCATCTGACAGCAGTAAATCCAACAGTCTTGGTAGAAGAACAAGGTCTGAAGAAAAGCCCAAGGAAGTTCAGTGCTATGAGTGTAATGGGTATGGTCATATTGAAACTGAATGTGGGACCTACCTCAAGAAACAAAAGAGGAGTCTTGCTGCCTCTTGGTCTGATGGAAGTGAAACAGAGGAAGGTGCAAATCATATGACTACATTGACAGGAAGATGGGGTTCTGATGAAGAGTCAGGTGATGATGAAGTAACCTTTGAAGAGCTGGCCACTACCTACAAAGAGTTGTGCCACAAAAGTGCAGGAGTGTGCAGACAAGTTAAAACTCAGAAGAAAGTGATATCTCAGCTGGAAAATGAAAAGGAAGAATATGTGGAAACCATCTCCAAGTTGAAGGCTGAAGAAGTACTCTTAAATTCCAAACTAGATGAGATGACCAAGTATGTAAGAATGCTTAACAATGGATCTGACATCTTAGACAAGATTCTCCAGACTAGTCAAATAACAAGGGACAAATTTGGCATTGGATTCAATGAATCTAAGGCTGAGTGCAATTACACTGCTTGCAAACCAAAATCCAAACCTAAGTGCAGCCATGTTAAAAATAAACCTGAGATGTCACATCATATGTCACAACATCAGAAGGGAAGACAACAGAAACGGAAGACAACAGAAAGGGGAGCATCAAAGATGGAGATGCCATTACTGTGGAAAATTTGGCCACCTGAAGCCCTTCTGCTATAAGCTATATGGTTATCCTAGCCCTGATCAAACTCAATATCAATCAAGACCCAAACCTCACAGGCATGTCAACAAAAAGCAATGGGTTCCTAAGACAAATGTTACAAGTCTAATAGCTCACACTTCCTTCAGAGTTTCAGCCAAAGAAGATTGGTATTTTGACAGTGGTTGTTCCAAACACATGACTGGAAACAAAAACCTGCTAACTGACCTTCATCCTCATGCCATGAGTTATGTTACCTTTGGTGATGGAGCAAAGGGTGAAATCAAGGGAATGGGTAAGCTGGATTACCCTGGAGTTCCTGACCTTGACAATGTCCTACTTGTTAAGGGATTAACTGCTAATCTAATAAGCATCAGTCAACTGTGTGATCAAGGTCTGAATGTAAACTTCACTAGAACTGAATGTCTGATTACTAACAAGGAAAATGAAGTGATCATGAAAGGAGTTAGGTCCAAAGACAACTGCTACATGTGGAGTTCTCAAGAAACTGGTTACTCTTCAATGTGTACCTTAGCCAAAGAGGAAGAAGTGAAGATATGGCATTAAAGATTGGGCCACCTGCATCTTAAAGGTATGAAGAGGATCATATCTGTTGAAGCTGTTAGAGGAATTCCTAACTTAAAGATTGATGAAGGAAAAATCTATGGAGAATGTCAGATTGGTAAACAGACAAGGATGTCACACCAGAAGCTCAGACACGACACCACTACCAAAGTTTTGGAACTCCTTCATATGGACATGATGAGACCCATGCAAGTAGGAAGTCTTGGAGGGAAGAGTATGCATATGTGGTGGTGGATGATTTCTCCAGATACACCTGGATCAACTTCATAAGAGAAAAATCTGATGTGTTTGAAGTCTTCAAGGAGCTTTGTCTAAAACTACAAAGAGAAAAGGAAAGCCCTGTCATCAAAATTAGAAGTGATCATGGGAAGGAATTTGAGAACAACAAATTTGCTGAATTCTGCTCTTCAGAAGGAACTCATCATGAGTTCTCATCTCCCATTACTCCCCAGCAAAATGGTATGGTGGAAAGAAAAAATAGAACTCTTCAAGAATCAGCCAGAGCTATGATTTATGCTAAGAAATTGCCCTACTATTTTTGGGCTGAAGCCATGAACACAACCTGCTATGTTCACAATAGAGTGACATTGAAGAAAGGGACTCCCACAACCCTATATGAAGTCTGGAAAGGAAGAAGACCTACAGTCAAATACTTCAATGTATTTGGTAGTAAATGCTATATCTTGGATGATCAAGAGCAAAGAAGGAAGATGGATCCCAAAAGTGATGAGGGAATATTTATGGGCTATTCAACAAACAACAAAGCTTATAGGGTCTTTAATTCCAGAACTAATGTATTGATGGAATCCATTAATGTTGTGGTTGATGACCAACAGACAGATGTCACCGACGATGTCGAGACATCTCTGAATGATTCCCCAGCTGACTTCTCAGATAAAAATAAGGAAAGTGAATCTCCTCAAGCTGAACCTATAGATGACAAAATCAACAAGGGACCCTCTATCAGAATTCAGAAGGATCATCCCAAAGATCTTATCATAGGAGATCCAGATAAAAGGGTCACTACTAGATCAAGGGAAGTGATCTCACATGGCTGCTTTGTGTCAATGATTGAACCTAGGAATGTCAAGGAAGCCTTGACTGATGAGTTCTGGATCAATGCCACGCAGGAGGAGTTAGGTCAATTCAAGAGGAATGAAGTATGGGAATTGGTTCCTAGACCTGAAGGAGTAAATGTCATAGGTACAAAGTGGGTATATAAGAATAAATCTGATGAACAAGGGGTTGTTACTAAGAACAAAGGAAGATTAGTAGCTCAAGGATATACTCAAGTGGAAGGGGTGGACTTTGATGAAACATTTGCCCCTGTTGCTCGCCTTGAGTCCATTAGATTATTGCTTGGAGTGGCGTGTATTCTGAAGTTCAAACTGTTCCAAATGAATGTAAAAAGTGCCTTCTTGAATGGCTACTTAAATGAAGAAGTATATGTTGAACAACCTAAAGGATTCACAGATCCAAATCTTCTACAACATGTGTAAAGATTAAAGAAAGCCCTCTATGGGTTGAAGAAAGCTCCCATGGCTTGGTATGAGAGACTCACAATGTTCCTCACTGACAATGGATACAGGAAAAGAGGTATTGACAAAACTCAATTTATGAAGAATGAAGGAGGGAAGCTCATGGTAGCACAAATATATGTAGATGACATTGTATTTGGTGGGATGTCAGATCAGATGGTTGAAAATTTTGTTAGACAAATGCAATCTGAGTTTGAGATGAGCCTTGTTGGAGAACTGGCCTACTTTCTTGGGCTACAAGTCAAACAGATGGAAGACTCTATCTTTCTATCTCAAAGCAAGTATGCCAAGAACATTGTGAAGAAGTTTGGCATGGAGAATGCAAGCCATAAAAGGACACCTGCTCCTATACATGTGAAAATCTCCAAAGATGAAAATGGTGTCAGTGTAGATCAGAGTCTATACAGAAGCATGATAGGTAGTCTGCTATATCTCACAGCAAGTAGACCTGACATTGCATTTGCTGTAGGTGTTTGTGCTAGGTATCAAGCTGAACCAAAATTCAGTCACATAAACCAAGTGAAGAGAATACTGAAATATGTCAATGGCACTAGTGACTATGGGATGTTGTATACTTATGGATTTAGATCTATGCTGACTGGTTACTGTGATGCTGACTGGGCTGGGAGTGCTGATGATAGGAAGAGCACATCGGGAGGATGTTTCTTCTTGGGGAACAATTTGATCTCATGGTTTAGCAAGAAACAAAACTGTGTATCTCTATCCACTGCTGAAGCTGAATACATAGCAACTGGGAGTAGCTGTTCTCAACTGGTCTGGATGAAGCAAATATTGTCTGAATACAATGTCACACAAGAAGTCATGACATTATACTGTGACAGCCTGAGTGCTATAAATATTTCCAAAAATCATATTCAGCATAGCAGGACAAAGCACATTGACATTCGTCATCACTTCATTAGAGAATTTGTAGAAGAGAAGATCATAGCTCTGGAGCATGTTACTACTGAAAAGCAATTAGCTGACATTTTCACCAAAGCTTTGGATGCCAATCAATTTGAATGTTTAAGAGGAAAGTTGGGGATCTGTATTCATGAGAACCTATAGCAAGCAAAGGAGTTTGTGGTTAATATCCCAGAGGATATTTCTGAGTTTTGCAAGGTGGTTGTGTGGTGAAGACTGTTTTGGTGTGGTTGTTGTGGAAGCTGTTCCCCCTGCTGTTTTGGTGCTGAAGTGTTTACTGTTTTTTAAATATGTGTAATTTGTGGCAGTCCTTATTGATGCCTTTATGTAATATTTTGGGCTCTTAATGAGTTCCATGGATTTGTCATTATCTCAGCTGTCACAGCTGTGTATAATGTTGGTATGTATCTCCTAAACAATTATGTTTTAACATGTTATATGTTATGACATCCGTGGTGACATTCTCTGCTAGGCTAATTGACATTTATTTTGTCTGGTCAAAATTTTGACTAAAAAGGGGGAGAAGTGATGTTAGAGATGTGGAGCTGTGAGGAGATGTATGTGCTGGTGTGTAGCGGTGTATTCGTCGCTATATGATTTATTGATTAAACCGTAAGCAAAGCATACAATGAATTCGAGTCGCCACCGCACTTTTATTTATCCAAAGGACTGGCTAAAAAGCGAACAAAAGCCTAAGAAGTTTTACGCGTAGAAAACTAATGAAAAGATCAGAGAGTCTGGGTAAGGGGTAAATTACGCAATGGGAAGGTGTTAGGCACCCACTACGTCCTAGGTACTCCTAGGGAGCCCTTTTCACACTTGTTGTATAAAATTGTTATTTGTCATGAAATATTTATTGTGCAAACATGATTGGGATGATGAGAAAAGAATATACAATTTTTATTATTTTTGTGTTCGAACGGATGAACCCGTTGCCTACGTACCTTCCATCAAAGGTAAGGATCAAAACGCCGTAGTTCGGCTAAAAGATTTCCAAAGGTTAGTGGATTCAATTTTAAACACAAGCCCTAAGGTCTTACGTTATCCACGGGAGAAAACTCAACCTTATATAAACAACGAGTCCACCATGTGAGAAAAGCTTCAACTTGCTAGTGAGGGGTTAACCCTATAATAAGCAAGGAAGACTTACAATTCAATCAACTAAGGACAAATAGGTGAGATTGACATCAACCAACTAGGATAAATCAAACCTATGACTAATGTATGAAAACTTAACAAAAGTGGACAAAGCCACAAAACAAGTGAATGGGTGAAGTTGATTGATTATGAGTATTCACAAAAGGAGGGTCAGAGTATGATTAAGATTGATTCAAAAGAAGTATTATGAAATGGAGTTTGAAAAAGTCAAGGACTTGGGGTCCAGGTTTTTAATTTGAAAACATGAAGATGTTTGCACAATATTTATCTCAAGTTTTGAAAGTAATGTGTGAAAAGGTTTAGGACAAAGAGGGATGAATGAATGAAGATGGAGTGTAAAACTTCCTAGAAGGTTCACCTCTTGAAATCATATAGAAGATGATTCAAGTGTGTCCTTTGGAATAGACAATGAGCAATAACAAACAGGCAAAGCAAAGGAAAGTCAACAAAAACGGATACCGGATGCCAATTACTGGACTTATACCAATCTAAAACAGAACTGGATATCAGAGGCAACTCTATGGACTTATACCAATCTCCTCAACAAAGAAATAAAAAGTGGATACCGGATGCCAATCTATCTGGACTTATACCAATCTCCAACAAAAACAAAGCAAACACTTGGATGTCAGATGCCAATCTATCTGGGCTTACTCTAACCTCCAACATATGATCATAGGAAAACAAATGCCAAATTACACGGACTTACAATTGCATCCTCACATACAACAAACAAATGCATCAAGTAAAGAGATGATGAGTGGCCGATGAAATGGTCTTATACTCACTTCCATATCATAGGAACAATGGCCAATGAATGGTCTTACAATTGTCCTCAATGGGCAAACAACAAAGATATGTCATAAAGACAAATGAAATGATCATGCACTAATGAGCAATTAATGATGATAAATGCACAAAGCATACAAGCAGACATGTATAACTGAACTGAGTAATCAATCAACCAAAGGCATTCAGCACACTCTATAACCAAACAATGAGGCTCATACAAAGGGTAGGCATTGAAGCCGACTGGAATAGGGTTAATGGTGCTCTTAACCTTGACATTGAGAGCCAAGGTGAAGCAGATGAAAGGATATGAGGGGTGTGCCTCATGCTCTTATCCCTGGTCAGGGAGAGCTTTGAATATCAGAAGGTGTGGGAGTTCAGAAAGATGGAACTCTCTCCACAAATTAGACTCGATAGATCTTGGGTTTTTACTCGCTATGCATCAACACATGTGGTGTGAGCAAGGTGAGTGACACACAGAATAGTAGGAGATAAGTTACATATCTCTTGGATTCTACCAATTGCCTTATTTAAAGTACTTTTCCTGCTTGGGACAAAAGTAAACAAACACAAACATCGCCTCTTAAGGAGGACGTCAGACAGTTGCCTGGCCAAGTAACATGCCAGGTCTTCCAGACTACATGAAGAAAAAGGATTCTACCTCAATGCAAATGCTATCAAGCAAAGCAATGCAAGTTCTCAAAGAACTATTAGCAACTAATGGTACCTGAAATCAATCAAGTAAAATCAGTATACAACTCAAATTCAAAACCAATATAAGATAAGGGTCAACACAATCAGTCAAATGTGCAATGCACAAAGCTCAAAGCATATGAGCTAAGCATCCTACAAAACAAACAATTTAGTTCATGATAATCAATCAAACTCAAATAACTTGCATTAATCTCCTTGAAGCATTTGCTTCTTAACCTGAAAAACCAAACTCAAACATGAGCAACAAGACCACCAGGACAAGCCTAGGGTCAAAAGGAGATAAAAAATCCAAAACAGCAAGTGAAAGTTATCCAAAATCAAGTTCAAACAATTAAGGAACAAACCCAAGTGGTTTCACATTCATATCATTCATCATTATCATTTCACAAACAAATTAGGTCAAGGCATGTCATATAGAACCTCAAAGAAGTCAACAGAATGATTCAACTCAAATCCAATCACAAACATTTCAATAAATCCTCAAATAATTCATGATCAAACATCATCCATAACATGATAAGCATACCAAATTTCATCTCATTTGGATCAAGGGAAGTAGGTCAATGAAAATCAGAAAGTCAAAGCAAGTTCAAGCAAACTCATACAAAGCATCAAAACATGCACCAACTTCAATAAATCATAAAACAGTGACAACACATGATAAATGAATGGGATTAAAACCATGACAAAGCTTAAGATGTCTACAATTCACATGTCAAATTTCAAGTTCATCCAATTAGGCATTAGAATTTACCAAACCAAATACAAACATGTATCACAAGGGGTCAACAATTTGGTCAAACAGGGGAGAAAATTCCAATCAAATAGGAAATGCGATCAATAATTCCAGAATAATTCACATGTATTCTCAACATCCATAAGTATGTTCATGCAAAAATCCAAACCAATTTGAGTTCAATAAGCATGGTAATAAAATTCATGAAGTTGGACATGAATGGTGTGACACAAATTGTCACACCTCTATTCAAAAAATCATATCTCATCAACCAGCAATGATAAATTCACAAACTCTTCACCAAAATCACCATGAACATGTCTATTTTAAGCACAAAAAATTTCAGCCTCATTGGATTAAGTATCATCATTTCACAAGCAAATTGGCATAGCATACATAAAATGGACACACATGAACAAACCCTAGCACATTTAAAAATCCACACGTGCAAAAAATCTGGAAAAATCACCATAATAAACTAGAGATCATGAGGAGCATTTCACAAAAAATACCATCAAATTTGGATCAAAATTGAAGAACTTATGAATTTTTGAAGATTGGGACACAAAATGAAATAAATATTGAAATAATGAAATGATTTAATTAAAATTAAAACCGGCAGTGGCAAAACCGTAAATATTTGATCCCTTAAGTGAAACTCTGCGTTTCACTTAAGGATGTGTCGCGTGCGGATTGGTTTCATGGCAATGAAATAGTAAAAAAAAACATGCAGACGCGGGTTTTGGATCAAATGCGTTTCCTGGGTTTTCAAAATTAGGGTTCATAGTCACTGTTCATCTTGTTCATCATCGAAAAATCCAGCAAAAGCATTTCGCAACCAAAATCAATAAGCAACATACCAATGCATTAATCTCATCATGTACATTAACAAACCAACAATCATTAACACCAAATCATGCTGAAGTGAAAGAATCGAGCAAAATATCATCCACATATGAAACTTCATGTCAACATAACTTTCTTAATACTCAACCATTTTCCACGATTTAAGTTTCATTGTACTCAGCATGGCAAGACCTTTAATAAGCATAACACGATTTCAAAAAATAAGAGACTCGAAAACCAACCTCTTTGGAGATGCAGTGATGAAGTGATGGTTTTCTGGCCGTGGAAAGTATAAACAGAAGTTCAATGATGTCCCAGATGGTGAATGGAGGAATCTTGAAAGCCCAGCTGCCTCAATTCCAGCTCCAAATTCGAACTGTCATGGAAGAAATCTCAATGCAACAGTGTTGTTCTTAGCTTTACAGTTGGGATTCTAAGCTTGCAAAGGCTTCAAAAAGGTTTGTAGATGATGGACCAAAGCTCAAGAACACGGGTTCTATGAAGATTTTTTCAGAAAAGTTCAAGTAAGGAAATGAGAGTTCTTGAGAGAAAATGAATTCAGATCTGTTTTGGCAAAGTGTGGCTAGGGTTTTCTATCAGAAATGTGAAATATATACCCTGATTAATGAAGCTTAAGTTTGGTTAATGAGGTGGTAATTGGAATTAACTTAAATGAAGGTATTTTGACAATTGCTAAAAACCACTCAATAATGCATGGGGTGCATGTTAATGCACGAAAATGGGCTTAAACCACTCTCCAAATGTGATTTCTGAACACTTGTAATTGGTAGAACATGTGGGAAATGGTTAATTTGAAAGTTCATTTTTCACCCCTCTCTTTTTAATTCAATGCACTTGAAAAAGGCCATTTTGATTGGAAGATTTTTGGTAAAATGTGATGAAGGATTTGGATAGAGCACATCAAATATGACTTGTAGCAAAAAACCTCACTCAATTTGGCCAAATGGTTTGAAAGTTATCTCACTTTGAAGTTCAAAATTTTTTGAGAATGATTTGATCATAACTTGCCAACCACACATGAGAAATAAGTGTTCTTGAACTTTTTGGAAATGGGAGAACAAGATCTTCAACTTTCATGTTGGACAAAAATTCATTTAAAGCTTGTCTGATGAAGTAATTTTGAGGAGAAGAACTTTCCATTTTTGGCAAATTCCAATTACAAGTCAACTTTCTATTTTTGGAAATTTCTTGTCTGACTTCAAATTCTTCACTGTGGATGTTTGACATGTTATATGAGGCTTATATGGACATGAATGAGACCTCTCAAACCAATTCCCACCATCAAATCACTGATTAAATGCACAGTTGACCACAGTTGACTTTGCTAGGGTTTTGGTTGACTGAACCATGTTCTGATGAATTCCAAGCCCCTACCACTTGATATCTTGATTCAAAATGATGTCACAACTCATATGAACTCTTGATGGATGATCATGGTGCCCAAATTCCTCAAGAATGGCCACCATCTATCTCAATGACTGACTTTGACTGATTTGACCTAATTGGCTTCATCTGCAAGTAGCATGGTTAGATGACAATATTTTTGTACTTTTGGTTAATAGACAGATGAAAAGCAATGATATACAAATGCAATACATGCTTGGTGATCAAGAACCACACTCACAGGATAACCCGCCCACTAGGAGGGAAGCAAAGGTGCACAAAGATCCTTGAGGCAATGATATGATATGATATGATGCCATGAGGGATCTTAGGGACAAAATTGGGGTCTTACAGATGCCCCTATTTAAGGTCATTCTAGCCGGAGAAGTGAAGTTTAGAAATATTCATCTCGACGCGGTAGAATGGGCTTAAATAACAGTAATGAGACAAATTTTGGTCCCTAAGAGACCTCATGATGCAAATGTATGTATGCAAAAGACACAAACTCTGTGGGGAATATGATTCACACAGAAGAAAAGACGATCCATCGGAGTAATACACTCACCAGGAACAAAGACTCTAACAAGACTCTTGTTGGGGATAGTAAAAGAAAAAGAATGCGTGAACAGGACACGACTTCAAGTTGGGGAAAACAAAACTGACATAGCGTGAACAAAACACGACTCTGATTAGGGGATAACAGAAATCAGACTGGAGACCTCACTGGGGAGTGAAGGACTCACACTGGGGAAAAGAAAATCCCAAAGGAAGAACAATCATTGGAGAGACACAAGCTGACTCCTGGGGAGAAGCAATAGGAAACTCCACTAAGGAAGCACCAAAGAATGAGATGTTACCGGTATAAGGGTAACAAACTCAGGAAGAATGAATATCTAAGACCGGTATAAGGGTGAGAGATATCAATCAACCAGATGTCTGAGAAAGACCTGAAAAAGGTACATAAACTCAGGAAAATCTGACTCCGCAGGGGGACCGAGGTCATAATAGGGAGCAGAAAGGGAAGGAACACCAGGGATACCGAGGTATATAATAGGTGACCGACCAAAGCGTGAATTGGTATATATGCCAAAACACTCATCATCCGAAAGGAGGGCTTGAAAAAAGCAAATCGACTTACAGGATGGACATTCGAGTCCACAATGGGAAAACGAACCTTACTCAACTGGGGACACAAACCCAAAGAGTGCATGAGATATAATATCCATTACCGGCAGACCGTGGACAAGAATACTCGCATGAGACATATTATCTATTACCGTCAGAACGTAGATAATAAACTCGCATGGTAAGAAACACCAGAGATACCGAAGCATATAATAGGTGATCTACCGAAAACGTGAATTGGTATATATGCCAAAACACTCATCATCCAAAACACAAACTGGTTAAAGGATGGATATTCGATTCTACAGAGAATACGAATCTTGCTCAGCTGGGGAAAATCAACAAAGGATTCCAACTAAAGAGCGCATGAGACATATTATTCATTACCGGCAGACCGTGAATAATACACTCGAAAGGAAAAGACACCAGAGATACAGAAGTATATAATAGGTGACTAACCAAAAAGAGAGACAATCGATACCAAGCATCCGGGTAAACGAAAGACAACTCAAAGGGATAAATTGCAAGCATCCGACAATTATCCAACAACAAATACTCGACTCCGCAAAAGGAAGTACGAAACTTACTCGATCAGGGAAACACAAAAGGCTTCGACTGAAGAGTGCATGAGATATATTATTCATTACCGGCAGACCGTGAATAACATACTCGCATGGAAGATTATCCACAACCGGTTACTGGGTTAATAAAGGATAAATCAACCGAAAAGAAAGGTATCGGGATACCAAACTAGGTATATAATGATGACCAATCAAGGGGAGCAACAACATTACCAACACAAGGGTAAATGAAAGGAGACCCGCTGGGGATAAATTGCAAGCATCCGGCAATTATCCAACTGTACCACAAGGCACAAACTCCGTTGGGGAGAAAAAATCAACACCTGGGATTTACAACTACCGAATACGGGGTAGAAGACCACAGACTCAACTGGGGATAGAAATCACCACAGGGAGACACCAACTCTGTTAGGGATAAAACCACAACAACAGGAATCCACTTATAATCAGGACGAACCACAAAGGTTACCTCTGTTAGGGGGAAAAGAGATAGGACTTACAACTACCGAATACGGGGTAATAGCCATACTCTGGTGGGGAAAACCATGAATTAGGGTTTACATCTACCGAATACGGGGTAAAAAACCAAAAACCTCTACGTGGGGATAGAACAAATCACAAATCCACACGGGAAACCAAAAAAAAGTTTATAACAAACCAGAAACTCTGTTGGAGAGTAAGAAACAGGATTTACAACTACCCCATACTAGGTAGAAAACCAAAAATCTTGCCGAGAAATAAAAGGTATATAACCACCAATTCCGTCAAAAGGGCAAGGAACATAGGACTTACAACTACCAGTATAAGGGTAGAGGCCCATAAGAACTCCGCTGGGGAACAACCCACTGGGAAGCACAAGACATTTGACAAATAGCCAATTCGGGAATAATCCGAAAAGACAGACTGAATCAAGACACGTCCTAATGAGGATATAACTCAAATAGGAAAATCCATCCCAATATATATGTTGGGAGGAAACGGAAGAAACCGTCATCCACGAGGATATATCTCAGTGGGGAACTGCAGAAGGACAGACAAAAGACACTTTCTGCTTATGGGGTTGACTCTATATGGAGAGATTTAACACCCGACATCTGCTAGGGGAGATCTATTAAGGATCTGCACCACCATAGCAAGAGACAACAAACAAAAGATATATGGCAAAAATGCAACATGAATGTCTGAATGTTTCATGAATATGCATGGATATGCGTGATTTATGTTTGATGAATGCTGACAAAACAGACATATCTAACACAAACAGGTCCAGGAATCAAACACCCGGTATTATACTTCCAGGGGAAAACCAACTGGAAAGTCAATCTGTGGAGATCTACATGCTATAAAGCATAGATCTGCGGGTACTGCTGGGGAAGCAGAGGATCAGAGATATTCAGGAAACACCAAATCTCTGAATGCTGGATCAGCAAACAACCCAACCAGGGTACAGAAAGTCACAACGGGCAAAACAGCCACCTAGACGAATCTGTTGGGGGAACAAGAGAAAATCTCAAAGATCCGCAAGGGATCTCAGCATCAACTGAGAAACAAAAAGCTTTGCAACTCCAAACAACCCCGGGGAACAACCCATAGGGAGAGTAACATCATCCAAGTAGAATCCAACTGCATAAGCAACTCTACTGGGGAAAACTGCTGCTGGAGAAAACTGAGTCTTCAACAACACTCTGCTTGCAACTATGCCGGGGAACAACCCCATCACAAGATCTGGAGAAAGAAGATACAACGAAACCAGGAATATGAACCAAATGTCTTACCTGTTGGAGATCATGCCACCCTTGGGAGAGCACTGAGATATTCTTGAGTATCCTTTCAACCTTGTGAATGTTCACTTCGTTTAAAAACAGTAAATTCTTTGAAAAAATTTGATTTGTTTAAAACAATGACGTTTTATCAATTTAAAACATGCAAAACAGTTGTTGAATTGAAACAAATAAGAGTGCAAATAATTGGATAAAAGTTCAAATTCATTTGATAGAATGGTAGCCTGCAAATGGCAAGACTCCATAGATCTGTACAAATTTGAAATTAGTGATATATATTGGAGGAGGGCTACATTGAACATAATGATCCTTTCTCTACCAATTTGAATCTCGATGTATTCGAAGCTTCAGTTTGACGACGAATCGAGAATCTTCTGACGAAATGACAACTGTGGAACAGAAAGTCTTGTCAGGATGCAGTTACTTGCCAAATCCCTAATTTTTGCCTAGATTGCCCCAGAGTGAGGTACTCAATCTAGCGAGATGCAAAATATTCTTTTTTTTCAAGTCTCTAATTTTTGCCTGGATTACCCTTGCAGGTTCTCCACCGAGACGCTCATTTTTGCCTAAGCCGCCCTTTCGGGTTTTCAACTTAGCGAGCTATTCTGTTTTTTCATTTGCATATACTTTTTTTTTTAGGCAAAGTATCTCTTGACTGCATCTGAATTCACAGGACGAGTGAAATCCTCCCCATCCATTGTTGTAAGCATCAAAGCACCGCCTGAAAAGGCTCTCTTAACAACACATGGACCCTCGTAGTTTGGAGTCCACTTGCCCTTGGAATCGGGCGCGAAAGACAAAACTTTCTTGAGCACGAGGTCACCTTCTCGGAACACACGAGGCTTGACCTTCTTATCGAATGCTTTCTTCATTCTCTGCTGATATAACTGACCATGACACATGGCAGTTAACCGCTTCTCTTCAATCAAATTCAATTGGTCATAACGACTTTGAATCCATTCAGCATCAGTCAACTAGGGACTTGAGGGTATACTTTTCTTTTATTCTTTTGAAGAAATTTTGAAATTTTTTTCCTGATTTTTGACTTTTTTCATCTTTTCACCCTCTTTTTTTCCTTTTTTTTTGTTTTTTTTTTACATTACATTTGTAATGCCCCAGTTTGACTGTTCTGCTGATTCTCAAGATACAGCTGAATGAGCTCTTTTGGTGTTCGAGAAGGATGGGAAATCTCATCAGGAATCCCCTTCAACATCATCTTCCTCTTCCTCAAATACAAAGAATTCAAGATTGGGAGATGGCGTTGGATCATTATGTTCAATGGGTTTTAGGATCAACCTGCATAATGATTTTGGTTAATGAAAAACTTTAGAATTTAAACAAGCAAATCATTATGCAGATGAAAAATGTTTGCTTTTATTCTTGTTTTTATGGGTTTTTTGTGATCACTGATTTTATGCAAAAGCAAAAAGTGAAAACAAAGGAAAAACAAATGTTTAACAATGCATTAATTGAATGAAAACATCATTGTATATATGCTTTGCCAACAATGTCATCACTTCTCCTTTTGGCATGGGAGAAGGGTTTTAAACAAAGTGAACAATTACTCTGATCTATGGATGACCGTAGGAACATCTACATCGACCCAATTGTGGCAGACACCACCAGGAATAACGAAATTGTTCACGCCTTCTACATCCTCTTCCAAGATAGCAGCAGCTTCCTCTTCAGGTTGATCATCATGGATGAATCCTCCACTCGTGAACAAACCTTGCTCATTACATGCCCCAGAACAGTAGCCAATGCCAGCCCGGGACCTGTTGTCTTCAAGTTCAATCACCTTCCCCAAACCAGCAACTGCACCACATTCAATGGCCAGCTTCGCATCACGGTAGGAAGTGAATGAAGGAGACTTCTTCTCGATTGGTTCATCAATAGATAAAGCTTGGAATGGGGTCCCAACTTCATCCTCTGCGTCAATGTACGAGAAAGAAGACAGATGGCTAACCAGGAGAGCCTTTTCTCCCCCTACTACAACCAATTTCTTATTTTTGACAAATTTTAGCTTCTGGTGTAGGGTGGATGTCACGGCGCCAGCCTCGTGAATCCATGGTCTGCCTAAGAGACAGCTATAAGATGGGTGGATATCCATTACCTGGAAGGTAACTTGGAAATCACTTGGTCCAATTTTGATTGGGAGATCAACTTCCCCAATCACTGTCTTACGCGACCCATCGAATGCTTTCACAACCACCCCACTCTGCCTCATAGGAGGACCTTGATACGACAATCTGGAGAGTGTGGTTTTTGGCAATACATTTAGAGAAGATCCAGTGTCTACCAGCACATTAGACATTGCATCAGATTTGCAATTCATGGAGATATGTAAAGCCATGTTGTGGTCTCTTCCCTCCTCAGGGAGATCAGCGTCATAAAAGCTCAAAGTGTTGCAAGTGGTAATGTTTGCAACAATACTATCAAATTGCTCAATGGTGACGTCGTGATCAACATACGCCAGATCCAGGACTTTCTGCAGAGCCTCCCTATGGGGTTCTGAATTCAGCAGCAGAGAAAGAATGGAAATCTTGGATGGCGTTTGTAGAAGCTGGTCTACAATGTTGTACTCACTCTTTCTGATGAGCCTTAGCATCTCATCAGATTCTTCATCTACAATGCCACTCGGGCCAACTGAAGAAACAGGAGTTTTTTGTACAGAGGAGGATGGTTTGGCAACATCACGTGCCTGATTCTGAGTATTCACAGCGGTCCTAACCGGACGCTCAACAGTATCAGAAGCAACAGGAGCTTTGGCAGGTGCAGAAAACACACGACCACTTCGGGTCAACCCACTCACATCAGCGACGTTGGTTACGAAAGTTGAAGGCAAAGGCACTTCTACCCCATCTTGCACAGCAACAGGGTTGTATCTGAATGGTACGGCCTTATCAGATGAATAGGGCACAGGGCCTGCAGGTTTAATGACCAAAGAAGGGGAAGCCTTCGGCTTGCTGCTATTGTAACGAATAACGACAGGCTCGGGCAACTTGAATACTGGAGATATAACATTAATCTCAGGCTCGTCTTCATCAACATTGCGATTCTGCAGAATCTCAATGGTACCCTCATCCAACAGCTTTTGGAGTTCTCTTCGTACTTGATCGCAACCCAAGCGGTTAACCGAGCAGACGCGACACTTGTCGTGGTTATGCTCTAAGTAGCTGTACTGACACAGCAAACGATGTAATTCAACCAACGACTGCCTAATGTGGCTTACATACCTGACCTTGTACTTCCCAAGGCATTCCTGAACCATATTAACCGATTTCCCATGCGCCGACAATGGGTTCTTGGTGACATTCGGGCCTGAATCTTCAAAACTCAAGATTCCACATCTCATAAGGTCTTGAACCTTAGTCTTGAGTGGGTAGCAATTCTCGATGTTATGACCCGGAGCACCGGAATGGTAAACACAGTGCTGATCTGGTTTATACCACCATTGTGGATTTGCAGGAATGGCGGGAGGATCCCTGGGAGAAACCAATTTCCTTTCCAACAAGGAAGGATAAAGCTCTGCATATGACATAGGAATTGGATCGAAGTTGATCTTCTTCCTATCGTAACCCAAGTTAGCTTGATTGGTTGTACTGTCACGAGGCTGGTAAGCCTGTTGCTGTGGACGATGTTGTTGCTGATACTGAGGCTGTTGGTATTGTTGCTGATGCTGATATTGCTGATGTTGCTGAGCATTGTCTTTAAAGACAGGTGCTATATGAGCCACCTGGTGTTGATGACCGGCACGACATGCAGGCTTCCTCTGAGTAGAGGGTCTTCTGTGCTTGGGATGGGATTGCACAACATGTGCTTCCCCATCTTTCCTCTTAAACGCCCCATATCGTTTAGAGGAAGAGCTCTCATCCTTCGCCAATCGTCCTTCACGGACACCTTCTTCAAGACGCATCCCCATGTTCACCATCTCGGTGAAATCAGAGGGAGCGCTTGCTACCATCCGCTCATAATAAAATGAGCCAAGAGTCTTCAAAAAGATCTTGGTCATTTCTTTCTCCTCCAGCGGTGGAGTAATCTGAGCTGCCAGCTCTCGCCACCTCTGGGCGTACTCCTTGAAAGTTTCCTTGTCCTTCTGCGACATGGACCTGAGTTGATCTCGGTCAGGCGCCATATCGACGTTGTACTTGTACTGCTTGACGAAGGCTTCGCCAAGGTCGTTGAAGGATCTGATATTGGCACTATCTAAGCTCATGTACCATCTGAGCGCCGCACCAGACAGACTGTCTTGGAAATAATGAATCAGAAGCTGATCATTATCAGTCTGGGTAGACATCTTCCTGGCGTACATGACCAGGTGAGCGAGTGGACAGGTGTTCCCTTTATACTTTTCAAAGTCAGGTACTTTGAATTTAATCGGTATCTTCACACCGGGAACAAGGCACAACTCGACAGCAGACTTGCCGAACAAATATTTACCTCGAAGAGTCTTCAATTCCTTTCTCAGCTCGAGGAATTGGTCGTTCATGGCGTCCATCTTTTCATAAACGTCCGGGCCCTCAGACGGCTCGGAGTGATAGATGGTGTCGTCTACCCTTGGCATGGTATGCACGACAGGAGGAGCAGCAACAGGGATCGGGCTAGATACCGGCATATGAACAAAAGTTGGAGCGGACCGATCAGGCATAAAACCTGGAGGCATTCCCCAAGGGAACCCGGCTGGCATAGCATTGAGCACCGGAGCACTGACTGGCACAGTCGAAGTGGAGACCTCCTAAATAACCGTCCTCTGGGGAGGAGTTGCAGGAGGTGGAGAAGGTTGATTTTGAGCAGCGAGGAGTTGCTCCATCAAAGCGCCAAGTCTGGCGACCTCTTCCTTCAGTTCTTTATTCTCTTGTTCTAGCTGCTCCATAACTCTCGCAGAATTGACTCGAGTATAATACCGGTGAGTCAGCTTGTCTTCAAAATAAATGAAGAACACAGAGTTAGGACAAGAAGACCAGAAACAAAGGGTACCTGCTTATGCAAAAATGATGCATGAAATGCTTGTGCAGATGCTTTGTTTATTTTCAAGGAACCCTTAGGGTGTTATTTTCAATATTTTGAATAGTTAAAGCATTTTAATTTCTCGTGGAAAATATTTCATTCAATATATCGAGACAAAGAAGTACAACATTTTTTAATCATTACAAAGAGAAAAGGGAAATAACATCCTATGGATCCCTAGAAGCTCGGGACGCGGGAAGACGAGAAGTACATAGCTTCTTGATCTCTCTCTCATAGGCAACTTCCATATCTGCTTTCTCCTTTGCAAGTCGATCATACCTCCTCTTCCAGAATTTGGAAGACTGAGGAAGCAGAGAAGTCCAAGTGTCGTTCGGGTCATCGATCACTCGATGCTCGAGGAACTCAATCATAGCGTCCTTCTCCTTAAGCTGCTGAAGCAATTCTTCTCTTTCACGGATCCAAGCACGTGAAAGGTCTTCTTCTCTCAACTCCTCTACACGTTGGGTAGGGAGGGTTGAAGGCCCAGCCACATCCAACGGTGTAGGTCTCGGATGATCATATGGCATCAAGTACACGACAGCTCTCTGTCTGACCCAAGAGGTGTATGGTTCCAAAGCAATGCAGTTCTTTGGACCCAACTCGTTTCTACTCTTCTTGTGAATACTGCGCCAAGCACGGACAAATCTGGCTTTCAGGCCTTGGGGATCTTTACCCTCCTGGAAGAACACACCTTCTAACAGAATGTTATGAGGTTTATCCTTCAGGGGGAACCCAAGCTGACGTCGTGCAAGAATAGGATTGTAGCTGATCCCACCACATGTGCCAAGAAGAGGCACATTAGGGAATTCACCATAATAGTCAATGATCTGGACGGTATCATACACGCGATCATACCAAGTGATATCATCATTAGTGAGAGACATAAGTCTCTGAGACCACCGTAGACATCCCTTGTTCTCCTTGAAAGCAACTGTCTGCGGCAAGTGCGAAATAAACCACTTGTACAGTAGAGGTAGACAGCAGACAATAACTCCTCCACCCTTTGCGTTCCTCAAATGCAAAGAGACATAGGCATCGCCCAACAAAGTTGGAACGGGATTAAGAACTGAGAAGATCCTAATGGCGTTCATGTCCACGAACTTGTCGAAGTTGGGAAACAACACCAATCCATAGATGAGAAGCACAAACAAGGCCTCAAAGGCATCCTCACTCGTGGCCTTCCCATAAAAGGTAGCTTGAGCAATAAGGAACTCGGAAGGAAAACCCTGAATACCGCCTTTGGTAGTCAGATTAGCTCTAATCAAATCTTCATCTATGTGCAACAAACTGGCCATCTCTCGAGCAGTCGGAATACTCTCTAGGCCACTGAACGACACTTGATCCAGAATCGGAATCCCAATGAGATGAGAATACTCCTCCAAAGTTGGCAACAGCTGGAAGTCCGGAAATGAGAAGCAATGATACAGCGGGTCATAAAACTGAGCCAGAGTACTCATCAGCCCTTCGTCAACCTGAGTAGTCAGCAGAGGTAGAAGCTTCCCATAGCGAGCTTTGAAACCCAAGGGATCTAATACATAAGATGTCAGATTCCTTAACTCTTTTGCATCGGGCTGTCTAAAGCTGTACTTCTTTTTATGCCTTTTTGGTCTTTCCATGTCTGAAACTTTTGCAAATAAACCCTTTAAGTTCCTTGAAAATTTTCCTTTTCTGATGACATGAAGTGCAGATGAATGCATGAATGCATGAATGCAACAATCACACTCAAGGATCAAACAAGTCACACCAAACAAAGGTCATGGGAAAGCTCATTGTATCCCTAATATCAATCATCCATTTTGGTGGATTTAGGTTTTCACCTTATCGACACCCAAGTTCCATTGATATTAACGGTACATGAACCGGCTCGAACATCCTTAATATCAACCATCCGTTTTGGGGGATTTAGGTTTTTACACCTGATCAACACCCAGGTTCCATTGATATTAAGGTTGTCTGAACGACTCTACCACGAATCACGGGTTTGCTGAGAGTCACGAGCATGGAGTCTCGGTTAAGAACCACCCAAAGGGAGTGTACTAGGGTTTAAACCTGCCAGACATGTTCTACCAGAGGTTCCCATAATCATCGTTCCATCTTTCGAATATTATCGGAGGAACGAATACTCGTATTCCAAAAATATTCTCAAGAGAAACTCTTATGAGTGTAGTATCGCGTGACAATCGCATCAGAACTTACATCTGAACGACCTCCGCACTACGTCCTAAAAATAGGCCAAGATGGGTTTGGTAAACTAAGGTCCTTGGCTTCTGCGGCACATGATTGAAAGAATAATGCCTAACCACAAATAACTTGTGTGACATTATTAATCCAACATGACCTCCACCAAGTGAATGGACTCACAAGTCAACTGGCTAAAGAATACTCCACACCAGTCAACGAGACTATGCCATTCTCTTATCCTAGAGTGCACTCGAGTTCGGGTATAGAACTCATCTCACAGATCACCAAAGCAAACATCAATTGTATATCAAGCAATTCAAACATTACAATCAATACAGTTATCCCAAATTGTACAAAAATATGTCAAATAACAAATAACAATATAGCACAACAAGGGTGAAAAGTAGGCAATACCACCAAGGATCGATTTGTCCCCAGCAGAGTCGCCACTTTTCTGTAGCGGTGTATTCGTTGCTATATGATTTATTGATTAAACCATAAGCAAAGCATACAATGAATTCGAGTCGCCACCACACTTTTATTTATCCAAAGGACTGGCTAAAAAGCGAACAAAAGCCTAAGAAGTTTTACGCGTAGAAAACTAATGAAAAGATCAGAGAGTCTGGGTAAGGGGTAAATTACGCAATGGGAAGGTGTTAGGCACCCACTACGTCCTAGGTACTCCTAGGGAGCCCTTTTCACACTTGTTGTATAAAATTGTTATTTGTCATGAAATATTTATTGTGCAAACATGATTGGGATGATGAGAAAAGAATATACAATTTTTATTATTTTTGTGTTCGAACGGATGAACCCGTTGCCTACGTACCTTCCATCAAAGGTAAGGATCAAAACGCCGTAGTTCGGCTAAAAGATTTCCAAAGGTTAGTGGATTCAATTTTAAACACAAGCCCTAAGGTCTTACGTTATCCACGGGAGAAAACTCAACCTTATACAAACAACAAGTCCACCATGTGAGAAAAGCTTCAACTTGCTAGTGAGGGGTTATGTAACACCCCGATAAAATATGATAATTATTTAAATTAAGTTAATAGTATATTTATTAATTTAATTAAATAATTGGATTATTATTGGAATATTATTGGAATTATTATTATTATTGGAATAATATAAATTGGAATAATAAAGTTGGAATACATATATAAAGAGTTCCATTTGGTAAAAAGGGGTTTTTTTCACGTGAAAACCAGAGAAGCGACAGAAAGTGAGAAAAGGGAAAAGAGGAAGAGCAGGAGAAGAAGGTTGAAGAAGGAAGAGCTTGAAGCTAAAGGATTGCCGGATTAACTCAGGTAAGGGGGGTTTATCGTCGTTTAATGGGTATTATGGGTTAACATGTAATGGGTAGTAATAAGCCGTTGAATTGACCCTAATTGGGATGACGAGTGCTGAAAAATTGTGATGAATAAGTTATGTTAAAGCTGTAATTGAATCTATATTTAGGTGAGTTATGTTTTTCCGAACGTGTATCTTTTTACGGAATTGGAATCGGAGGTCCGGAAGTCCTCCAACGGCGGAAAATGCGGAGAATTCTGCATTCTGCTTCGTGTTAGCGCAGGAACAGCTTTCTGTCTTGCGTTAACCGGTTAACCCAGGGTGTTAACCGGTTAACACTGTTATGAATTGTGAAATATTGCTGTCTGTCTTGCGTTAACCGGTTAACCCAGGGTGTTAACCGGTTAACACTGTTAAAATGTGCCAGGAAGCGTGTTCTGTTTGCGTTAACCGGTTAACCCAGGGCGTTAACCGGTTAACACTGTTTGAAAAGTAGAAAAACTGATATTTTAAATATTGTGAACAATTGATGATTGGCCTATATTGGTGTATGATATAGGAGGGATCAATTTCCCGTTGTTTTGAGCAGTGTAGGTATTAGTAGAGTGTGCTAATACTGTGATTGATTATGTGGCATGACATAATATGATTCTGTGATAATTGTATTGATGATGTATGATGGTGTGCATAATGTTGTGAATATATCTATTATGTATGCTATTGTGAATGGACTGTTTATGGCTTAGAGTGTGAGCATATGTCCATTGTGGATTGTTGATGGTTGCATGCTAGGTGATTTAGTGTGCATAATATGGCCTTTATGGTGGTAGCTAATTCCCATGGTGAGGAATTAGTGAGTGAATTATTGTGGATTGTTGTTGATGTTTGCATGCTAGGTGATTTAGCGTGCATAGCATAGCCCTTGGGGTGGTAGCTAATTCCCATGGTGAGGAATTAGTGATGTGAGTCACTAGGTCTCAAATGAGTGGGACTAGTGAGCTTGGTAGCCGTATCTGGATTTGATCGGTGAGGTTGAACTATATGTTCACAAATAGTCGGTACCGCATGCATGGAGTCTCATTGCATAATGTATGTATGGCGTATAATATGAATGGATGTATTCCAATATTATACGTGTGTTTTGTGTTTGTGTTGAATATGATTGTGATTATGAGTTGGTGTTGCCGTTACTGAATGTGTCATCTGATTAGGGTGATGAAATGTGTTAATTTACTTAGCATTACATGATATTTTATAATGCTTATTATATCGATTGAGGAACTCACCCTTACAACTATGTTTCAGGTAACGAGCAGTGATTGAGTAGAAGCTAGTGCTTGGAGTCTAGTGTAGTTCCTTAGTGGGTCATGCTCTGGTAGATGTAACATCGGGACGGGATGTTTTACTTTGTTTTCATTTTGGTTGTTGAACAACTTTACATGTAATATGTTACATGGTTTGCATGATTGATTAGATCTCTATCCGCTGCGGATTATGCAATGTTTTATTTTGTTTAATAAATGAGCATGACAAGTTATTATGGTGAATGGTGTGAAGTGTCAAGTGTGACACCCTTAAATTGCATATCTACTCTGATTTATATTTGTTGTTTTAATTATTATTGGGGTATTTTAGAAGGGTGTTACATTAGTGGTATCAGAGCATAGTCGGTCGAGTCGAGTCGTAATTATTCTGTTTCCCTGTACGGGATAGGTGTTGTGTAACCCTATCAGTACTTATTGTTTTAGCTTGTTGGGCTTTCAGAATAGAGATGGCTGGAAGAGGTAGAGACGATGCTGCGATTGCTGAGGCTCTGGGTATGCTAGCTGGAGTACTTGGAGGGAATCCGAATGTTGTGGGAATGGGAGCTGCTCGTCAACTGAGTGAGTTCCAGAAGAACAATCCTCCAATGTTCAAGGGAGCATACGATCCAGATGGTGCTCAGAAGTGGTTGAAGGAGATCGAGAGGATCTTCCGAGTGACTGAGTGTGCCGATAACCAGAAGGTCAGGTTCGGTACGCACATGCTGTCTGAGGAAGCAGATGATTGGTGGGTTGCTGCCCGCACTAAGTTGGAAGCTGCTGGGAGTGCTGAGATCACTTGGGCGGTGTTCAGAGAGAGATTCCTGAGGAAGTACTTTCCAGAGGATGTCAGAGGAAAGAAAGAGATAGAGTTCCTAGAATTGAAGCAGGGCAACCGGTCTGTTACTGAGTATGCTGCTAAGTTCACAGAGCTGTCAAAGTATTACACTCCCTATGATGAGGCTACTGGAGAATTTTCAAAATGTGTGAAGTTTGAGAACGGGTTACGTCCCGAGATCAAGTAGGCTATTGGGTATCAGCGGATTAGAGTGTTTTCTGATTTGGTTGACTGTTGCAGGATTTTTGAACAGGATACCAAGGCTAGAGCAGAGAGCTATCAACAAAGGGTTGATAGGAAAGGCAAGAATCAGAATGATCGTGGGAAACCGTATGCAGCTGGCAAAGGTTTCCAGAGACAGAGTGGGATGAGGAGACCTAGTGGGGGAGACTCCAGTGCCCCTGCTAAGTGTTCCAGATGTGGTCAGGCTGGACATCGTTTCCATGAGTGTACTAGTACTGAGAAGAAGTGTTTCAAGTGTGGCAAAGGTGGTCACTTGGCTGCAGAGTGCCGGTTGAAGACTATGACTTGTTTCAACTGTGGAGAGGTGGGTCATATCAGTCCACAGTGTCCTAAGCCGAAGAAAGAGAACCAGTCGGGAGGCAAGGTCTTTGTTTTATCGGGTTCTGAGACTTCTGCAGATGATCGTTTGATCCGAGGTACGTGTTATATTAATGGCTTTCCTCTTGTAGCTATTATTGACACAGGTGCGACTCATTCCTTTATATCTTTGGATTGTGCTGTGAAACTTAAATTAGAGATATCTGAGATGCATGGTAGTATGGTGATTGATACTCCTGCGAAGGGTTCAGTGACTACTACTTCAGTTTGTTTAAATTGTCCTTTGAGTATTTTTGGTAGAGACTTTGGGATGGACCTCGTGTGTCTTCCCCTAGTGCAGATTGATGTTATCCTGGGTATGAATTGGTTGGTGTTTAACCGAGTTTCTATCAACTGTTTTGATAAGACTGTGATCTTTCCTGAGATTGAGGAAGGAAAGAGTTTGTTTCTATCAGCAAGGCAGGTGAATGAGGCAGTAGCAGATGGGGCAGAGTTGTTTATGCTGTTAGCGACTTTGGAGGCTAAAGATAAACTGATGATTTGCGATCTAGCCGTGGTGTGTGATTTTCCTGAGGTGTTTCCTGAAGAAGTGCATGAATTACCGCCAGAGCGTGAAGTTGAGTTCTCGATTGATTTGGTACCTGGTACTAGGCTGATGTCGATGGCTCCGTACCGTATGTCTGCTGTTGAGTTAACTGAATTGAAGAGTCAGCTGGAAGATCTGTTGGATAAGAAATTTATTCGTCCGAGTGTGTCACCGTGGGGTGCACCAGTGTTATTGGTTAAGAAGAAAGAAGGTACTATGAGGTTGTGTGTGGACTACAGGAAACTGAATAAAGTGACGATCAAGAATCGGTATCCTTTGCCGAGGATTGATGATTTGATGGATCAGTTGGTTGGTGCGAGTGTGTTCAGCAAAATAGATTTGAGATCAGGGTATCATCAGATACGTGTGAAAACTGAGGATATTCAGAAGACTGCTTTCAGAACAAGGTATGGACATTATGAGTATTCTGTAATGCCTTTTGGTGTGACTAATGCGCCTGGGGTATTTATGGAGTATATGAATAGGATTTTCCATCCGTACCTAGACAAGTTTGTTGTGGTGTTTATTGACGATATTTTGGTGTATTCGAAATCTAAAGAAGAGCATGCTGAACATTTGAGAGTGGTTTTAGGAGTTCTACGAGAAAAGAAGTTATTTGCTAAACTGTCCAAGTGTGAATTTTGGTTAGAAGAGGTTAGTTTTCTTGGTCATGTGGTTTCAAGAGGTGGTGTTGCTGTTGATCCTTCTAAGATAAAAGCGGTATCTAAGTGGGAAGCTCCGAAGTCAGTTTCTGAGATAAGGAGTTTTCTTGGACCTGCAGGTTATTATAGGAAATTCATTGAGGGATTTTCTAAGTTGGCGTTACCGTTGACGATGTTGACTAGAAAGGGGCAAGCGTTTGTTTGGGACACAAAATGTGAAGAAGCTTTCCAAGAGTTAAAGAGAAGGTTAACTACTGCTCCTATTCTGATATTACCGAGTCCGTCAGAACTATTTGAGGTTTACTGTGATGCTTCATTGTTGGGTTTGGGTGGTGTGTTAATGCAGAATAAGCAGGTTGTAGCTTATGCTTCGAGACAACTGAAGGTTCATCAGAGGAACTATCCGACACACGATTTAGAGTTGGCAGTTGTGGTATTTGTTCTGAAGTTATGGAGGCATTACTTGTACGGGTCAAGATTTGAGGTTTTCAGTGACCATAAAAGTTTAAAGTATTTGTTTGATCAGAAAGAGCTGAATATGAGACAGAGGAGATGGTTAGAGTTTCTGAAGGATTATGACTTTGGTTTGAATTACCATCCGGTTAAAGCAAAGGTAGTGGCTGATGCATTGAGTCGGAAATCATTGCATATGTCTATGTTAATGGTTAAGGAATTGGATTTAATTGAGCAGTTTAGAGACTTGAGTTTGGTGTGTGAGAGTACTCACAATAGTGTTAAATTAGGAATGTTGAAGTTAACGAGTGGTATTCTGGATGAGATTAGAGAGGGTCAGAAATCCAATGTGCTTTTGGTTGATAAGTTGACTCTAGTGAATCAAGGTCAAGGTGGTGAATTCAAAGTTGATGAGAATGGTGTTTTGAAATTTGGTAATCGGGTGTGTATTCCGGATGTTACCGAACTTAAGAAGAGTATTCTTGAGGAAGGACATCGTAGTGGCCTGAGTATTCATCCTGGGGCTACGAAGATGTATCATGATTTGAAAAAGTTATTTTGGTGGCCGGGAATGAAAAGAGAAATTGCGAGTTTTGTTTATTCTTGTTTGACTTGTCAGAAGTCAAAGATTGAGCATCAGAAGCCGTCTGGGCTAATACAACCGTTGGCTATTCCAGAGTGGAAGTGGGATAGTATCAGTATGGATTTTGTTTCTGGTTTGCCAAGGACAATTAAGAATTTTGAAGCTATTTGGGTGATTGTTGACAGATTGACAAAATCGGCTCATTTCATTCCGATCAGAATGGATTATCCGTTAGAGAGATTAACTAAGTTGTATATTGAGAAAATTGTAAGTTTGCATGGTATTCCGTCGAGTATTGTTTCGGACAGAGATCCTAGATTTACATCGAAGTTCTGGGAAGGTTTGCAGAGGGCTTTGGGAACTAAGCTGAGATTGAGTTCTGCATATCATCTGCAGACTGATGGTCAGACTGAGAGGACGATTCAGTCACTGGAGGATCTTTTGAGGGCTTGTGTTTTGGAAAAGGGAGGTGCTTGGGATTGTTATTTACCTTTGATTGAGTTTACCTACAACAATAGTTTTCATTCGAGCATTGGTATGGCACCGTTTGAAGCTTTGTATGGTAGGAGATGTCGGACACCTTTATGTTGGTATGAGTCCAGTGAGAGTGCTGTGGTTGGACCAGAGATTGTTCAACAAACTACGGAAAAGATTAAGATGATTCGGGAGAAGATGAGGATTGCTCAGAGTCGTCAGAAGAGTTATCACGACAAGAGGAGGAAGTCACTTGAGTTTCAAGAGGGAGATCATGTGTTTCTTCGTGTTACTCCGATAACTGGGGTTGGTCGAGCTTTGAAGTCGAAGAAGTTGACACCTCGATTTATTGGTCCTTATCAGATTTTGGAGAGAATAGGGGAGGTAGCCTATCGTATCGCTTTACCGCCGTCGCTTGCGAATTTGCATGAGGTTTTTCATGTGTCTCAGTTGAGGAGGTACATTCCTGATCCGTCGCATGTAGTCCAAGTAGATGATGTACAAGTGAGAGATAACCTGACTGTTGAAACATCACCTATGAGGATCGAGGATCGAGAGTTGAAACAGTTGCGGGGTAAAGAGATTGCTTTGGTAAAGGTAGCTTGGGGAGGACCAGCAGGTGGCAATGTGACTTGGGAACTTGAGAGTCAGATGAAGGAGTCTTATCCAGAGTTATTCGCTTGAGGTATGTTTTCGAGGACGAAAACTCTTTTAGTGGGGGAGAGTTGTAACACCCCGATAAAATATGATAATTATTTAAATTAAGTTAATAGTATATTTATTAATTTAATTAAATAATTGGATTATTATTGGAATATTATTGGAATTATTATTATTATTGGAATAATATAAATTGGAATAATAAAGTTGGAATACATATGAAGAGTTCCATTTGGTAAAAAGGGGGTTTTTTCACGTGAAAACCAGAGAAGCGACAGAAAGTGAGAAAAGGGCAAAGAGGAAGAGCAGGAGAAGAAGGTTGAAGAAGGAAGAGCTTGAAGCTAAAGGATTGCCGGATTAACTCAGGTAAGGGGGGTTTATCGTCGTTTAATGGGTATTATGGGTTAACATGTAATGGGTAGTAATAAGCCGTTGAATTGACCCTAATTGGGATGACGAGTGCTGAAAAATTGTGATGAATAAGTTATGTTAAAGCTGTAATTGAATCTATATTTAGGTGAGTTGTGATTTTCCGAACGTGTAGCTTTTTACGGAATTGGAATCGGAGGTCCGGAAGTCCTCCAACGGCGGAAAATGCGGAGAATTCTGCATTCTGCTTCGTGTTAGCGCAGGAACAACTTTCTGTCTTGCGTTAACCGGTTAACCCAGGGTGTTAACCGGTTAACACTGTTATGAATTGTGAAATATTGCTGTCTGTCTTGCGTTAACCGGTTAACCCAGGGTGTTAACCGGTTAACACTGTTAAAATGTGCCAGGAAGCGTGTTCTGTTTGCGTTAACCGGTTAACCCAGGGCGTTAACCGGTTAACACTGTTTGAAAAGTAGAAAAACTGATATTTTAAATATTGTGAACAATTGATGATTGGCCTATATTGGTGTATGATATAGGAGGGATCAATTTCCCGTTGTTTTGAGCAGTGTAGGTATTAGTAGAGTGTGCTAATACTGTGATTGATTATGTGGCATGACATAATATGATTCTGTGATAATTGTATTGATGATGTATGATGGTGTGCATAATGTTGTGAATATATCTATTATGTATGCTATTGTGAATGGACTGTTTATGGCTTAGAGTGTGAGCATATGTCCATTGTGGATTGTTGATGGTTGCATGCTAGGTGATTTAGTGTGCATAATATGGCCTTTATGGTGGTAGCTAATTCCCATGGTGAGGAATTAGTGAGTGAATTATTGTGGATTGTTGTTGATGTTTGCATGCTAGGTGATTTAGCGTGCATAGCATAGCCCTTGGGGTGGTAGCTAATTCCCATGGTGAGGAATTAGTGATGTGAGTCACTAGGTCTCAAATGAGTGGGACTAGTGAGCTTGGTAGCCGTATCTGGATTTGATCGGTGAGGTTGAACTATATGTTCACGAATAGTCGGTACCGCATGCATGGAGTCTCATTGCATAATGTATGTATGGCGTATAATATGAATGGATGTATTCCAATATTATACGTGTGTTTTGTGTTTGTGTTGAATATGATTGTGATTATGAGTTGGTGTTGCCGTTACTGAATGTGTCATCTGATTAGGGTGATGAAATGTGTTAATTTACTTAGCATTACATGATATTTTATAATGCTTATTATATCGATTGAGGAACTCACCCTTACAACTATGTTTCAGGTAACGAGCAGTGATTGAGTAGAAGCTAGTGCTTGGAGTCTAGTGTAGTTCCTTAGTGGGTCATGCTCTGGTAGATGTAACATCGGGACGGGATGTTTTACTTTGTTTTCATTTTGGTTGTTGAACAACTTTACATGTAATGTGTTACATGGTTTGCATGATTGATTAGATCTCTATCCGCTGCGGATTATGCAATGTTTTATTTTGTTTAATAAATGAGCATGACAAGTTATTATGGTGAATGGTGTGAAGTGTCAAGTGTGACACCCTTAAATTGCATATCTACTCTGATTTATATTTGTTGTTTTAATTATTATTGGGGTATTTTAGAAGGGTGTTACAGGTTAACCCTATAATAAGCAAGGAAGACTTACAATTCAATCAACTAAGGACAAATAGGTGAGATTGACATCAACCAACTAGGATAAATCAAACCTATGACTAATGTATGAAAACTTAACAAAAGTGGACAAAGCCACAAAACAAGTGAATGGGTGAAGTTGATTGATTATGAGTATTCACAAAAGGAGGGTCAAAGTATGATTAAGATTGATTCAAAAGAAGTATTATTAAATGGAGTTTGAAAAAGTCAAGGACTTGGGGTCCAGGTTTTTAATTTGAAAACGTGAAGATGTTTGCACAATATTTATCTCAAGTTTTGAAAGTAATGTGTGAAAAGGTTTAGGACAAAGAGGGATGAATGAATGAAGATGGAGTGTAAAACTTCCTAGAAGGTTCACCTCTTGAAATCATATAGAAGATGATTCAAGTGTGTCCTTTGGAATAGACAATGAGCAATAACAAACAGGCAAAGCAAAGGAAAGTCAACAAAAACGGATACCGGATGCCAATTACTGGACTTATACCAATCTCCTAAAACAGAACTGGATATCAGAGGCCACTCTATGGACTTATACCAATCTCCTCAACAAAGAAATAAAAAGTGGATACCGGATGCCAATCTATCTGGACTTATACCAATCTCCAACAAAAACAAAGCAAACACTTGGATGTCAGATGCCAATCTATCTGGGCTTACTCTAACCTCCAACATATGATCATAGGAAAACAAATGCCAAATTACACGGACTTACAATTGCATCCTCACATACAACAAACAAATGCATCAAGTAAAGAGATGATGAGTGGCCGATGAAATGGTCTTATACTCACTTCCATATCATAGGAACAATGGCCAATGAATGGTCTTACAATTGTCCTCAATGGGCAAACAACAAAGATATGTCATAAAGACAAATGAAATGATCATGCACTAATGAGCAATTAATGATGATAAATGCACAAAGCATACAAGAAGACATGTATAACTGAACTGAGTAATCAATCAACCAAAGGCATTCAGCACACTCTATAACCAAACAATGAGGCTCATACAAAGGGTAGGCATTGAAGCCGACTGGAATAGGGTTAATGGTGCTCTTAACCTTGACATTGAGAGCCAAGGTGAAGTAGATGAAAGGATATGAGGGGTGTGCCTCATGCTCTTATCCCTGGTCAGGGAGAGCTTTGAATATCAGAAGGTGTGGGAGTTCAGAAAGATGGAACTCTCTCCACAAATTAGACTCGATAGATCTTGGGTTTTTACTCGCTATGCATCAACACATGTGGTGTGAGCAAGGTGAGTGACACACAGAATAGTAGGAGATAGGTTACATATCTCTTGGATTCTACCAATTGCCTTATTTAAAGGACTTTTTGATCGCTCGACTGTGTGAGTCGAGAATGGGATACAAACTGCAAGTGCACAGTTCTGTCGCGTAGTTTTAAAAGATATCGATCCCACAGGGACTTATGAATCGATATACCGTTATCTAAGGTTACTACGTAAATCTAAGGTGAAAATGTTTGATTGTTTGGGGAAAAACTAAGAGCTAAACTAAGATCTAGATTAAATATTAATAAAACGGATATCGGTATGTAGTTCGTCAAAACTAGGGAATCAAGTCTTTGTCGGTTTCTTGGTTTTAAAATAAATCGTTTCGGTTAACTTTATTGGTTAAAGGTTTTATCTCAAACTCTCGCTCTGTTGAATAAACCATGATTTTATATTAATGTAGCTGTCACTTATGATTAAGTCAAAAACCATATTTTGAAAGCAATAAAGTTGCAGAAACTCCTTTTAAGAAAACACTGACCGTTTTAAACACCCTTATCTCAAACTCTCGCTCTGTTGACTTAGGTTATATAATTAAATCCAAATGCTTAACTCTCGTCCTCACATTCAATCTTTAAAAATACTTTTTGGAAAGGGTCAGAATTTAATTAACTCTAAAACTTGCTCTCGCCCTGATCTAGAATTAATGCCTAACTTACACTGTCCAGTTAAAACCTCAAACTCTCGCTCTATTGATTTTAACTTCTTTATGTCCTTTACTTTTGTAAAAAATCTTGTTATTAAACCTGTAAGTTGAGACCGTAAAAAGATTGATTTTAATTTTTAAGTTTAAATAGACCGACTCAGTCTTGACCCCTTATTCTGCTTACTTTACATACCGATATCTAGGCGAATTAGCCAGACATGCTAAATAAACAAGAATACATATCATGCATAAACAGACTCATTCCAGGCAGATAATATAAATAAATAATAAAACAAAACATTAAATAATGATTAAAGAACCTGAATGCGTAATACAATAGTCTTGAACACTCCACCACAAGCCGGTAGGATTTGTTCTTGGATTCTTCAATTAAACAGTAAATTAAACCAAGGAAATAAAACTAGAATCTAACGTAAGGTTAGATCCGATAAAAAGTTGCACAATAGTTTCCGGTGTAGAAACTATTATGCGAAAAATATCTAAATGCTAAAAAGGGAAAGGTAAATTGCAAGGGAAAAAGAATGTAGAACTTGCAAAAGAAATAAATAATTAAACAATGTTAAGTTGCTGGAAAAGAAAAATAAGCAAAAGGCGTAAAAAGAAAATTGGGCAGAGCTTCGGCAGTACGAGCGTGGAAAAACCGAGGAACCCTTTTAGGTTTTAGAGATAGCTATTTATATTGGTGCTGGTAACTGCTTTCCGTTTCCCAAGTTCTTCAACGTGGCTAAATGCACGGCGTGGATATAGGACACAAACTCCCCAACGTCTCTTCTTCAAGTCTTCTGAGGGCGTTACTTGCGCCAAAAAAGTAGTGGAACGGTGTGACGCTCGTCACACCATGTGTGACGTCCGTCACAAGGCTGCTTTGCGTGACGCTCGTCACGCACCCTGTGACGTCCGTCACAGGCACAACATTGGTGACTTATGCGCTTTGGGCTGGGCTTTGGCATTTGGTCCCTTTTCTCTCCTTTTTGCACCTCCTTTTCTTCTATTTTCACTTGTTCTTCAGAATAGACTACCTGAGACAAATAGGAAGAAAATACCACGTAATATCTCATAAAATGCAGTAAACCGAAATAAATAGTCATAGAATTTAATGGAATTAAGTCCTAAAATATGATATAATTTCGTGTTATCAAACTCCCCCATACTTAGATCTTTGCTTGTCCTCAAGCAAAAATTCAGTATAGAAATCGTTTTCAAAAATTTAGCCAGGCGAAGTTTCAAAACACACATCAATTCGTAATAGGTTGCAAATGGATTTTGTTTAGAAGCAATTTGAGTTTAATCTTGACATCAACAACTACCGTTACAACTTAGATAACCCTACCTTATGCAAATCAGTTCAAGTAATGCCATTATAGTTATCCTAGTTCCTTTACTTTTATTTCACCCGCTTTCATTCTAGCGAAATCACATTAAGCCCTTTATCTTTTCGCGCACATAGTGGAGTAACCGGTTAGTGATTATGATCCGCTTTCAGCTAGAAGTTCTGGTACATAAGTCGGATAACTTCGTTATTCAGTCCATTGCAAATTGTGGGGGATCGAACCGTAGTCCGCCCTACCGAGTTCAGTACCAGATACCTACTGAACCAACTCATAATGGATTTTTCATATTGTGTTTTTGCATGATCTGCAACCTTTAGATTAAATGATCTGGTAAGGATCACCTAATTTAATCAGTGCATTTCCTGATATATATATATATATATATATATTTTTATGTTACTTTGGGAATCATTCACTTATATTCATCGGCTCTCCACGTAGTTTGCTATTAAGATGGTGCTGACTTCTCGTATAAACTACTCGGGGTTACTCTAAAGCTAAAAGTTCGAGGGATTGGTATAATAGATACTTATCCTGATCTAACATGTTGAGGTTCTCAGAGCGTTGTTATGGTAATGATTTTTGTCTTGATTTCACTCAAGTTTTATAAAGTAAGCAACCTTTATACTTATTGGGTGTGTTAAATTTTTTTTGTTATGGCTCAAGAAAATTGAGGGAATAGATAATAGAAATTTTTCACACTAGGGACTTAACTTAAAATAAATCTATATTATAATAATTTTTTTTTTTTTTCATAATAAGGAAGGGAAATAACAATGAAAGGGGAAATAACATACTTGAAAAATAGAAGGTTGAAAGAACAAGTTTTCTCCCCCATACTTAAATTAAACATTGTCCCCAATGTTTTAAGGAAATGAAATACGATATGGAAAGGAAAAAGAAACTACAACTAAGGTTGTCTTCCGCCTCTGGTTCTTGGACCTGGTGATCTCTGACGTAAGTCTAAGTTGTCGAACCTGCTGAACAACTCAGTAAACCGCTGGTCGACTATGGCATTCCTAGCGTCCTGTTGCTGTTGCATTTGATGCATCATCTGTAGCATTTCGACATTCTGTGCCTGCATACCATCGATAGCATCCATAATGTCGTCGTTGGTTGCAGGCCTTCTTCGTCGACGACGTTGGGAGGATGAGCCAGTTGTATTGCCGGAAGGGTTGAGCGGGACTGACTGTTGTGTAGGCGGATGATCACCTTGTTCCATTTCTTCAAACTCATCTGTTTGCGGGTTTGTTTGTGAAGGCTCGGTGGTTTCGGGAGCGTTTAGATCGTAGAGGTGGCGGTCGGGGTTTGTGACATCAGTGAGGGCAGTATTTGGTAGAACAACGCTTGGGACTGCCTGGTTGTTCACCATAAGATAATATCCTCCGCCTACTCTGTTCTTAATCAAGCGGCTGGATCGACAGTAGCTGATATCCATAGATAGGGGAGGTAGGGATTCTAAAGTTTGGAGTTTATCCCCTAGGTTTAGGCCAAGTGCGATGGTGGTGATTAATCCACCAATTATAAAAGGTTGCCTGCCTCTAGCACATAAGGTGCGGATGTGATGAAAGAGAAAGGAGGCGGCGTTTACCTGAGTATCTGGTTCGAAGACGCACTGGAGGAAAAATAGTTCCTTTGAGTTGACCTTGCTGTTGTTTGGCCTTCCAAAAACTGTGTTTTGCAAGATGCGGATAAAGTACCGGATAGTGGGGTTATGTATATGGGAGAGAAGGAGCTCTTCCCAGTTGTAGGTATCTATACCGGAAATTTTCTTAAAAAGGCCAAAAATGCCAACTGTGTTCCAGTTTGAGGTTGGAGGGATTCTGGCGTGCAGCAGACCTTCTGTGGGAAATTGTAGCATGGTACTCAATTGGTTTTGGGTTAGAGAGTACTCGGTGTTAAACATACGGAAGGTTGCCGTACCGGTTAGAAATTCGTCTTCACCGGCGGGAGTGGTGTAGTCGTATGAACTTAAGAATTCTAAGGTTAGGGATGGGTAGGTGGGTTGGTTATGAGTGCAAAGGAAGGTTAAGTTGGCTTGACGGAGCATCCATTCGATACCTTGGAGTAGGCCTAATTGTTGTAAACAAGGTAAATCGGGGTACCTGGTGGAAACGACGCCTCGCTGTTGGAAACGCTCGAATTGCTCCCTCTGATAATTGTCATCTACGGATCGGAAGATGATATTTCCGAAATTCTGATTTCCCGCCATTGTGATGAATTTTGAAGGGGTGGTTTGGAAAGAAAAAGAAATGTATTGGATAGGAGAGAATTGTTTGTGGTGAATGAAGGAAGGTTTGGTGGGTATTTATAGGAGAAGAATTTGGAAGGTGGAAAGGAAAAAGTGGTTGAAAAGTAATTAAGTGTGGTTAAATGAAAAATGAATGGGGGAGGTAAAAAGTTAAAGGTGTAACGTTCGTCTCCAACGGCTCCTTAACGTTCACTAGTCTGAGGAATGTTACGCTCGTCACAGGGGTGTGACGCTCGTAACAGGCAATAGGCGTGCCGCCCGTTACGGATAGTGTGACGCTCGTCACACTTCCTTTTTGGAAAGGCTTAGTGGCACTTCACAGAATTACTTTGGTAGCGTATTTTAACGTTTTATTTTGCTTATGATCAGTTTAGTCTGCAGTTTAATTTATTGTGCACGCTTAATCTGCTTTGTATAGTAATAATTCATAGGTAGCAACAGTAGAGCATAATAGCTATTGCATAATAAAATTAACTAAACAGCTTCAATAAAAATGATCATAATGTATTACAGGAAAGGAAAACAATGAAATGAAAGAAATAAATGTGAACATGAATTCAAATAACATTAATAAATAATCTAACTTAAAACTAAATAGCTTAGAAAACTAACTAAACAGCTATCCCTCTGTACGATCTCTGGCCGGAGGAGCAAAAGAGTTAACATGATGTAGCAACTCGTGAAACTGATTCGTCATACTGCTCATGTATCCTAGAACTTCGTCTCTCATGTTAGTAAATTCTCCTCTGAGGGCGTCTTGTTCTGACATCAAAGCTTCAATGGCGGTGTTATAATCAGTTCTGGGCATATGATGTCGGAGGTCAGGTATGGCTGATTCTTCGGTCGGAACAGGCTGAGGAGGAGGGTCAATATCATGATAGCCGGATGGTGTCTGAGGGTCAGATTCAGCAAGAGAGATCTGGTCAACATAATTCTCATAGTCATCACAAATCTCATAATCCTGGATGGATTCAGTGGATCCAGCAGGAGTTGGGGTTTCATTCAGGTTATAGAGCCAGTTCCTTTGGTTATGAACACTAGTCCTAGGATCGGGCATGGTGAATAGGCAGAGAACCTGGTTATCAATAATAAGCTCAAACTCATCAGACCCTAGGTTTGCTATAAACATAGTGTTGAAGAGGAAAGGTATACTCATAGTAGTAATGCCACAAAAAGGGCTAAGGTCAAGCATAGGCTGACGTAATCCAATGGCACTACCTATCATGGTTATCAAACCGCCTATTCTAATGGGTGCTCTCTCATCCTGGATAAGGTGGTCCAAATTAGCTAACATAAAAGTGGCACCGTTCACTGGACGGTTCTGGGAAGCACAAAATATGATGAAGAGTTCATCACGTGAAACTGAAGTACTATTTGGCTTCTTCCCAAATAAAGTGTGGGTCAGGATCTTATGGAAATAGCGAAAGGCCGGGTTGTGTATGTTTCCAGAGAGAAACTCATGTTCTTCGGGCTCATCATTTCCAGTCAGCTTACCCCAAAAGTGTTCAAGCTCTCTATATTCAAAAAGTTCTTCCTGGCTTACAGTGAATGTATCAAAGGAGGTAGGAAAACCCAAAAGGTTGGTGAAGTCTCTAATATTAAATTGGTACTCCAAGTTGAACATTCTGAACTGGATAAAACCTCTGCTAATTCCTTTTCCATGGCTGGGTAGATAGATTAATGAGCTAAGGAATTCTAGTGTGAGTCTCCGGTAGGTGGTGAAATGTCTCAGGATAGGGGATGTCTCCCATCCTATCTGATTCAGCAAATACAGGACACTCTGTCTCAGTCCAAGGGCAGTCATAGCCCAATCATCAGCATATAAACTAGGTAGCATCTCTCTAGCGGCTAGTTCTTCAAACTTTTGTTTCTGAGCCATTCCTCTGAACTTGATACCCATACGATCAAAATGTCCCATCTGGTTAGTGTTAGCTAGAGAAAAGAAAACATGAGTTTAAGTCAGGATTTGGCCAAATGCCGAAAGAAGAAAAATTATTATTATTATTTATTTTTTTTCTTTTTGAATAAATCAAGAATGAATACTAAACAGAAATTAAAAGATTAATTAAGAAAGAAATAGGGAAATGATAATAATAGAATAATAAAATAACAAATTAATTTGTGGGTTGTCTCCCACTAAGCGCTTTGTTTAAATGTCGCAAGCTCGACAAAGAAACTGTTAAATATAATCTATAGGTCCTGGGGGCGTTTCGTCTAAGTGTAGGATTTGCGAATCCTCGTTGGTTTCCGCATAGTGATAGTGTTTCAGACGTTGCCCGTTTACGGTGAACGGTTCTGTAGATTTCCCTTTTATTTCTACCGCTCCACTGGGAAAGACTTTAGTGATATGAAAAGGCCCTGACCATCTGGATCGTAGTTTTCCCGGGAATAACTTTAGTCTAGAGTTAAATAAAAGTACTGCGTCTCCTTGCTTGAAGATTTTCCTTGATATACGCTTGTCATGCCATTGTTTTGTTCTTTCTTTATAGATTCTGGCATTTTCATAGGCGTCTCTTCTGAGTTCCTCTAATTTGTTTATGTCAAGGATTCTCTTTTCACCGGCGGCTTTATAATTCAAATTTAGATTTCTAATAGCCCAATAGGCTTTATGTTCTAATTCTACCGGGAGGTGACAGGATTTTCCATAAATGAGCTTAAATGGGGTCGTCCCTATGGGGGTTTTATAAGCAGTTCGGTATGCCCACAAAGCTTCTGGTAATTTCAATGACCAATCTTTCCTTGAAGTGGCTACCGTTTTTTCTAGTATTTGCTTGATTTCTCTGTTAGATACTTCCACTTATCCACTGGTTTGAGGGTGGTAAGGTGTCGCTATCCTATGTCTCACTCCATATTTAAGTAGTAGTTTTTCGAGTACCTTGGATATAAAGTGCGATCCACCATCACTGACTACTATTCTTGGGATGCCAAATCTCGGAAATATTATATTCTTAAAGAGTCTAGTTACTACTCGGGTGTCGTTTGTTGGGGAAGCTACAGCTTCGATCCATTTTGATACGTAGTCAACTGCCACGAGTATGTATTTGTTACCGAAAGAGGATGGGAAAGGTCCCATGAAGTCTATCCCCCACACGTCAAAAATCTCTACTTCCAAAATACCTTTTTGCGGCATCTCGTCACGTCTAGATATGTTTCCCGTGCGTTGACATCTGTCACACTCCTTAATAGCCGCATGTACGTCCTTCCATATAGTTGGCCAATAAAAGCCGGCTTGTAGGATTTTAGAGCAGGTCTTGGATGTACTTGTGTGTCCACCATAAGGAGCGGAGTGACAGTGTTGGATTATATTCTCTACCTCTTCTTCGGGTATACATCGACGGAAAATACCATCGGGGCCTCTTTTGAAAAGTAAGGGATCATCCCAGTAATAGTGTTTTATGTCGTGGAAGAATCGTTTCTTCTGCTGGTAAGATAAAGTAGGTGGAACTATTCCGGCAGCTAAATAATTGACTAGATCAGCGTACCATGGTGTGGCAGATATAGCTAAGGTGGTTTCTACTTGCATGTCGGAGTTGTTCTCTTCCAAAGTAGCTATAAGTTTGTCATACGAGAAATCATCATTAATTGATGTTCTTTCCGGTTCAAGGTTCTCAAGTCTAGAGAGGTGGTCTGCTACTACGTTTTCAGTTCCTTTCTTGTCCTTGTTTTCTAAGTCGAATTCTTGTAGCAACAAGATCCATCTTAGGAGTCTAGGTTTAGCATCCTTTTTTGTTAAAAGGTACTTGATAGCAGCGTGATCAGTGTAGACTATTATTTTGGCTCCTACCAAGTAAGAACGAAATTTATCTAGCGCAAATACCACGGCTAGGAGTTCTTTCTCGGTAGTGGTGTAATTCATTTGCGCTTCATCCAGGGTTCTGCTTGCGTAATATATAACGTGAAGCTTTTTATCCTTTCTTTGTCCTAAAACAGCACCTACAGCATAATCGATGGCATCGCACATTATTTCGAATGGTTCATTCCAGTCTGGTGTCTGCATAATGGGTGCGGAGATCAATGCTTGTTTAAGAGTTTGAAATGCTTTTAAACAGTTATCGTCGAATATGAATTCGGCATCTTTCATCAATAGTCCGGTTAAAGGTTTAGTTATCTTAGAGAAGTCTTTGATGAATCGTCGGTAAAAACCGGCGTGTCCTAAAAAGCTTCGTACTTCTCTCACGGTTCTTGGGGGTTGAAGATTTTCGATTACCTCTATTTTGGCTTTGTCTACTTCAATTCCTCTGTTCGAGATGATGTGTCCTAAAACAATTCCTTCTTGTACCATAAAGTGGCACTTTTCCCAGTTAAGTACTAAGTTTACTTTTACACATCGCTCAAGGACTCTTTCTAGGTTTTCAAGGCATTCTTCGAAACTTTGTCCATATACGGAAAAGTCATCCATAAATACTTCCATGATGTTTTCGAGAAAGTCGGCGAATATTGCCATCATGCATCTTTGAAAGGTTGCAGGGGCATTACACAGACCAAACGGCATTCGTCTATAAGCGAAGGTACCAAAAGGGCATGTGAACATTGTCTTTTCTTGGTCATCAGGGTGAATTGGTATTTGAAAGAAGCCTGAATAACCGTCTAAATAACAGAAATGTGAATGTTTTGCTAATCGTTCTAACATTTGGTCAATGAATGGTAAAGGGAAATGATCTTTTCGGGTTGCTTTGTTTAGTTTCCTATAATCAATGCACATTCTCCATCCCGATTCGATTCGTTTAGTTATAGTTTCCCCTTTTTCGTTTTCAATAACGGTTATGCCTCCTTTCTTTGGTACAACGTGTACAGGACTAACCCATTTGCTATCAGATATAGGATATATAATACCTGCTTCTAATAACTTGGTTATTTCCTTTTTTACTACCTCACTCAGGATCGGATTTAGTCTTCTCTGGTGTTCCCTAGAGGTTTTACAGTCTTCTTCTAACATGATGCGGTGCATACAAATAGAAGGGCTTATTCCTTTAAGATCGGTGATGTGGTATCCTAGTGCGGTGGGGTACTTCCTTAAGATATGTAAGAGTTTTTCTGTTTCGAGTCTTCCTAGATCTGCATTAACTATCACAGGTCGTTCAAGTTCTAAGTCTAGGAATTCATATCTCAGATTTTTGGGAAGTGTTTTCAAATCAGGGGTTGGTTTGTTAAGACATTGCGTAGGGTCCGATGTTATTGCTAAACATTGGTTGGATTTGTCCTCTAAAAGATAGTTTGATGATTTGTCTTCTCCTAACTCTGCTTCTTTTATGCATTCATCGATGATATCCATGAAGTAGCATGTATCTTCTATTGCAGGTGCTTTCAAGAATTGGGAAAGAATGAATTCAATTTTCTCTTCACCTACTTCGAAGGTGAGTCGTCCTCGTTTTACGTCTATGATTGCACCGGCAGTTGCTAAGAATGGTCTCCCTAGTATAATGGGTGTAATATCATCTTCTCTAATGTCCATAATGGTAAAGTCAGTGGGAATGTAAAACTGACCTATGCGTACGGGAACGTTTTCAAGGATTCCTACAGGATATTTGATGGAACGATCTGCTAGTTGCACAGACATTTTGGTCGGTCTTAATTCTCCCATTTCCAGTTTCTTACATATGGATAAAGGCATAACGCTAATTCCGGCTCCTAAATCGCATAAAGCTTTGTCGATGACAAATTTTCCTATGTGACAGGGTATAGAGAAACTACCCGGATCCTTGAGTTTAGGAGGCATGTTTTGGATTATAGCGCTACATTCGGCAGGGAGTGTAACGGTTTCGCTATCCTCAAGTTTCCTCTTATTAGAAAGAATTTCTTTTAAGAATTTAGCATATGAGGGCATCTGCGTAATAGCTTCGGTGAACGGAATTGTAACGTTTAATTGTTTAAGGAGATCAACAAATTTTCTAAATTGGCCCGCATCTTTGGTTTTAACAAGCCTTTGAGGGTAGGGTATAGGTGGTTTGTAAGGTGGTGGAGGTACATAAGGTTCCTTCTTTTCTTGGGTTTCCTTACTACTCTCTTCCTTTTCCTTAGGTTCACTTTCCTCAGTAGATTTCTTAGGGTCTTGGTTTTCTATCCTTGGATCAGACGGTCCTTCCAATTCCGTTCCACTTCTTAATATAATTGCATGAGCTTGGCTTCTCGGATTAGGTTGGGGCTGTCCAGGGAATGTACCAGTTGGTGCAGCAGTAGGTGCTTGTTGTTGAGCTACTTGAGATATTTGTGTTTCCAGCATTTTGTTATGGGTAGCCAAGGCATCTACTTTGCTTGCTAGTTGTTTAAGTTGTTCGCCAGTGTGTGTGTTCTGGTTTAAGAAATCTTTATTGGTTTGTTGTTGGGAAGCTATAAAGTTTTCCATCATGATTTCCAAGTTGGATTTTCTAGGGGTATTATTGTTAGGCATGGATGGATTCGGCTTCTGATATCCCGGAGGTATAGATGGGGCTTGATTTGGAGACTGTCCAGGTGCGTATAAAGCATTGTTACTCTTATATGAAAAGTTTGGATGGTTCTTCCAATTTGGGTTATAGGTATTCGAATAGGGGCTTCCTTGAGCATAGTTTACTTGCTCTGCTTGGATTCCGGTCAAGAGTTGACAGTCCGTAGGAGTGTGGCCTTGGATTCCACAGACCTCGCAATTCTGAGTTATAGCAACCACGGCGGCTGGAGGTGATACATTTAAACTTTCGATTTTCTGGACCAAAGCATCCACTTTTGCATTGACGTGATCAAGGTTACTTATCTCGTACATGCCAGTTTTCGGTTGAGGTTTTTCCACCGTTGTTCGTTCGGTTCCCCACTGATAGTGGTTTTGGGCCATGCTCTCGATAAGCTGGTAAGCATCAGCATAAGGTTTGTTCATTAGTGCACCACCTGCAGCGGCGTCTATTGTTAACCTGGTGTTGTATAAGAGACCATTATAAAATGTGTGAATTACTAACCAGTCTTCCAAACCATGGTGTGGGCAAAGTCTCATCATGTCTTTGTATCTTTCCCATGCTTCGAAAAGAGACTCGTTGTCTTTCTGTTTAAATCCGTTTATCTGGGCTCTTAACATAGCTGTTTTGCTTGGCGGAAAATATCGGGCAAGAAAAACTTTCTTCAACTCGTTCCAGGTGGTGACTGAGTTGGAAGGAAGAGATTGAAGCCATCTTCTAGCGCTATCTCTTAATGAGAAAGGAACAAGACGAAGTCGAATTGCCTCTGAAGTGACACCATTAGCTTTAACAGTATCAGCGTATTGAACAAATACGGATAAATGAAGGTTTGGATCTTCGGTAAGATTTCCAGAGAATTGGTTCTGTTGCACAGCCTGCAACAGCGAAGGATTAAGTTCGAAGTTGTTTGCTTCGATTGCGGGTGGAGCAATACTTGAATGCGGTTCATCTTGCGATGGAGCGGCGTAATCTCTAAGAGCACGAGCTGGTTCTGCCATCTCGGGTATCGAAGGAAAAAGGTTTTTGATATCAGGAAGTTCTATAGGAGGGAGATTGTTTTCAGCACGATATTCCCGAATTCGTCGTAAGACTCGGAGATATAGTTCGATATCGTTGATTCGTAGATAGAGCGGTTCGCCTTGTGAGCGAGTGCGTGGCATACAAATCAACGAAAGAAAGAAAATAGAAGGAAAAGAAACCTTAGTCTCTACAGCGTAACGGAAGAGTTACGATATCGATTAAATAAAAGTCCCCGGCAACGGCGCCAAAAACTTGATCGCTCGACTGTGTGAGTCGAGAATGGGATACAAACTGCAAGTGCACAGTTCTATCGCGTAGTTTTAAAAGATATCGATCCCACAGGGACTTATGAATCGATATACCGTTATCTAAGGTTACTACGTAAATCTAAGGTGAAAATGTTTGATTGTTTGGGGAAAAACTAAGAGCTAAACTAAGATCTAGATTAAATATTAATAAAACGGATATCGGTATGTAGTTCGTCAAAACTAGGGAATCAAGTCTTTGTCGGTTTCTTGGTTTTAAAATAAATCGTTTCGGTTAACTTTATTGGTTAAAGGTTTTATCTCAAACTCTCGCTCTGTTGAATAAACCATGATTTTATATTAATGTAGTTGTCGCTTATGATTAAGTCAAAAACCATATTTTGAAAGCAATAAAGTTGCAGAAACTCCTTTTAAGAAAACACTGACCGTTTTAAACACCCTTATCTCAAACTCTCGCTCTGTTGACTTAGGTTATATAATTAAATCCAAATGCTTAACTCTCGTCCTCACATTCAATCTTTAAAAATACTTTTTGGAAAGGGTCAGAATTTAATTAACTCTAAAACTTGCTCTCGCCCTGATCTAGAATTAATGCCTAACTTACACTGTCCAGTTAAAACCTCAAACTCTCGCTCTATTGATTTTAACTTCTTTATGTCCTTTACTTTTGTAAAAAATCTTGTTATTAAACCTGTAAGTTGAGACCGTAAAAAGATTGATTTTAATTTTTAAGTTTAAATAGACCGACTCAGTCTTGACCCCTTATTCTGCTTACTTTACATACCGATATCTAGGCGAATTAGCCAGACATGCTAAATAAACAAGAATACATATCATGCATAAACAGACTCATTCCAGGCAGATAATATAAATAAATAATAAAACAAAACATTAAATAATGATTAAAGAACCTGAATGCGTAATACAATAGTCTTGAACACTCCACCACAAGCCGGTAGGATTTGTTCTTGGATTCTTCAATTAAACAGTAAATTAAACCAAGGAAATAAAACTAGAATCTAACGTAAGGTTAGATCCGATAAAAAGTTGCACAATAGTTTCCGGTGTAGAAATTATTATGCGAAAAATATCTAAATGCTAAAAAGGGAAAGGTAAATTGCAAGGGAAAAAGAATGTAGAACTTGCAAAAGAAATAAATAATTAAACAATGTTAAGTTGCTGGAAAAGAAAAATAAGCAAAAGGCGTAAAAAGAAAATTGGGCAGAGCTTCGGCAGTACGAGCGTGGAAAAACCGAGGAACCCTTTTAGGTTTTAGAGATAGCTATTTATATTGGTGCTGGTAACTGCTTTCCGTTTCCCAAGTTCTTCAACGTGGCTAAATGCACGGCGTGGATATAGGACACAAACTCCCCAACGTCTCTTCTTCAAGTCTTCTGAGGGCGTTACTTGCGCCAAAAAAGTAGTGGAACGGTGTGACGCTCGTCACACCATGTGTGACGTCCGTCACAAGGCTGCTTTGCGTGACGCTCGTCACGCACCCTGTGACGTCCGTCACAGGCACAACATTGGTGACTTATGCGCTTTGGGCTGGGCTTTGGCATTTGGTCCCTTTTCTCTCCTTTTTGCACCTCCTTTTCTTCCATTTTCACTTGTTCTTCAGAATAGACTACCTGAGACAAATAGGAAGAAAATACCACGTAATATCTCATAAAATGCAGTAAACCGAAATAAATAGTCATAGAATTTAATGGAATTAAGTCCTAAAATATGATATAATTTCGTGTTATCACTTTTCCTGCTTGGGACAAAAGTAAACAAACACAAACATCGCCTCTTAAGGAGGACTTCAGACTGTTGCCTGGCCAAGTAACAGGCCAGGTCTTCCAGACTACATGAAGAAAAAGGATTCTACCTCAATGCAAATGCTATCAAGCAAAGCAATGCAAGTTCTCAAAGAACTATTAGCAACTAATGGTACCTGAAATCAATCAAGTAAAATCAGTATACAACTCAAATTCAAAACCAATATAAGATAAGGGTCAACACAATCAGTCAAATGTGCAATGCACAAAGCTCAAAGCATATGAGCTAAGCATCCTACAAAACAAACAAGTTAGTTCATGATAATCAATCAAACTCAAACAACTTGCATTAATCTCCTTGAAGCATTTGCTTCTTAACCTGAAAAACCAAACTCAAACATGAGCAACAAGACCACCAGGACAAGCCTAGGGTCAAAAGGAGATAAAAAATCCAAAACAGTAAGTTAAAGTTATCCAAAATCAAGTTCAAACAATTAAGGAACAAACCCAAGTGGTTTCACATTCATATCATTCATCATTATCATTTCACAAACAAATTAGGTCAAGGCATGTCATATAGAACCTCAAAGAAGTCAACAGAATGATTCAACTCAAATCCAATCACAAACATTTCAATAAATCCTCAAATAATTCATGATCAAACATCATCCATAACATGATAAGCATACCAACTTTCAGCTCATTTGGATCAAGGGAAGTAGGTCAATGAAAATCAGAAAGTCAAAGCAAGTTCAAGCAAACTCATACAAAGCATCAAAACATGCACCAACTTCAATAAATCATAAAACAGTGACAACACATGATAAATGAATGGGATTAAAACCATGACAAAGCTTAAGATGTCTACAATTCACATGTCAAATTTCAAGTTCATCCAATTAGGCATTAGAATTTCACAAACCAAATACAAACATGTATCACAAGGGGTCAACAATTTGGTCAAACATGGGAGAAAATTCCAATCAAATAGGAAATGCCATCAATAATTCCAGAAAAATTCACATGTATTCTCAACATCCATAAGTATGTTCATGCAAAAATCCAGACCAATTTGAGTTCAATAAGCATGGTAATAAAAATCATGAAGTTGGACATGAATGGTGTGACACAAATTGTCACACCTCTATTCAAAAAATCATATCTCATCAACCAGCAATGATAAATTCACAAACTCTACACCAAAATCACCATGAACATGTCTAGTTTAAGCACAAAACATTTCAGCCTCATTGGATTAAGTATCATCAATTCACAAGCAAATTGGCATAGCATACATAAAATGGACACACATGAACAAACCCTAGCACATTTAAAAATCCACACGTGCAAAAAATCTGGAAAAATCACCATAATAAACTAGAGACCATGAGGAGCATTTCACAAAAAATACCATCAAACTTGGATCAAAATTGAAGAACTTATGAATTTTTGAAGATTGGGACACAAAATGAAATAAATATTGAAATAATGAAATGATTTAATTAAAATTAAAACCGGCAGTGGCAAAACCGTAAATATTTGATCCCTTAAGTGAAACTCTGCGTTTCACTTAAGGATGTGTCACGTGCGGATTGGTTTCATGGCAATGAAACAGTAAAAAAAAACATACAGACGCGGGTTTTGGATCAAATGTGTTTCCTGGGTTTTCAAAATTAGGGTTCATAGTCACTGTTCATCTTGTTCATCATCGAAAAATCCAGCAAAAGCATTTCGCAACCAAAATCAATAAGCAACATACCAATGCATTCATCTCATCATGTACATTAACAAACCAACAATCATTAACACCAAATCATGCTGAAGTGAAAGAATCGAGCAAAATATCATCCACATATGAAACTTCATGTCAACATAACTTTCTTAATACTCAACCATTTTCCACGATTTAAGTTTCATTGTACTCAGCATGGCAAGACCTTTAATAAGCATATCACGATTTCAAAAAATAAGAGAGTCGAAAACCAACCTCTTTGGAGATGCAGTGATGAAGTGATGGTTTTCTGGCCGTGGAAAGTATAAACAGAAGTTCAATGATGTCCCAGATGGTGAATGGAGGAATCTTGAAAGCCCAGCTGCCTCAATTCCAGCTCCAAATTCGAACTGCCATGGAAGAAATCTCAATGCAACAGTGTTGTTCTTAGCTTTACAGTTGGGATTCTAAGCTTGCAAAGGCTTCAAAAAGGTTTGTAGATGATGGACCAAAGCTCAAGAATACGGGTTCTATGAAGATTTTTTCAGAAAAGTTCAAGTAAGGAAATGAGAGTTCTTGAGAGAAACTGAATTCAGATCTGTTTTGGCAAAGTGTGGCTAGGGTTTTCTATCAGAAATGTGAAATATATACCCTGATTAATGAAGCTTAAGTTTGGTTAATGAGGTGGTAATTGGAATTAACTTAAATGAAGGTATTTTGACAATTGCTAAAAACCACTCAATAATGCATGGGGTGCATGTTAATGCACGAAAATGGGCTTAAACCACTCTCCAAATGTGATTTCTGAACACTTGTAATTGGTAGAACATGTGGGAAATGGTTAATTTGAAAGTTCATTTTTCACCCCTCTCTTTTTAATTCAATGCACTTGAAAAAGGCCATTTTGATTGGAAGATTTTTGGTAAAATGTGATGAAGGATTTGGATAGAGCACATCAAATATGACTTGTAGCAAAAAACCTCACTCAATTTGGCCAAATGGTTTGAAAGTTATCTCACTTTGAAGTTCAAATTTTTTTGAGAATGATTTGATCATAACTTGCCAACCACACATGAGAAATGAGTGTTCTTGGACTTTTTGGAAATGGGAGAACAAGATATTCAACTTTCATGTTGGACAAAAATTCATTTGAAGCTTGTATGATGAAGTAATTTTGAGGAGAAGAACTTTCCATTTTTGGCAAATTCCAATTACAGGTCAACTTTCTATTTTTGGAAATTTCTTGTCTGACTTCAAATTCTTCACTGTGGATGTTTGACATGTTATATGAGGCTTATATGGACATGAATGAGACCTCTCAAACCAATTCCCACCATCAAATCACTGATTAAATGCACAGTTGACCATAGTTGACTTTGCTAGGGTTTTGGTTGACTGAACCATGTTCTGATGAATTCCAAGCCCCTACCACTTGATATCTTGATTCAAAATGATGTCACAACTCATATGAACTCTTGATGGATGATCATGGTGCCCAAATTCCTCAAGAATGGCCACCATCTATCTCAATGACTGACTTTGACTGATTTGACCTAATTGGCTTCATCTGCAAGTAGCATGGTTAGATGACAATATTTTTGTACTTTTGGTTAATAGACAGATGAAAAGCAATGATATACAAATGCAATACATGCTTGGTGATCAAGAACCACACTCACAGGATAACCCACCCACTAGGAGGGAAGCAAAGGTGCACAAAGATCCTTGAGGCAATGATATGATATGATATGATGCCATGAGGGATCTTAGGGACAAAATTGGGGTCTTACATGGTGTAGCTGAATAGAGGAACAACTATTATTGGAGGAAATGTGTTTGTGCTGGTGTAGCTGAACAGAGGAACAATTATTATTGGAGGAAATGTGTTTGTTATAAGACAAAATGATGTTCTGTTTACAGATGTCACAGGTGATGTCTGATGTGGTGCACGGGTGTTGATGTTGAAGCAGGTGTCAGAATGATATTCTGACTGTGGTGCACAGATTTAGGGGGAGAAGAAGTACCCTTGTGCATTTGTGTGTCTTACTAGTTGCCTCTATAACTAGTAATTCTGTTTGTGTTGCACAAATTTAGGGGGAGAAGAAGTACCCTTGTGCATGTGTGTATTACTAGTAGCTATAGCTAGTAATTGTGTTTGCTTCAGCTGCTGTTTAAACTGTTGTTTAACTGCTGATAGTTTTCTTGTGAACAAAAAGGACAAATATATGTTTTAGCCAAAATTTGTCAAAGGGGGAGTTTAATGGTTCTAAGTGTTGGCAACAATTTTGGTAAAAAACAAAGAGTGTTCACAAGATGTTGTGTGTGATGTCTTAACATAAGATATCCTGTGTACCTACTGGAGTTTAAATGGAAAACATGATCATGCAGGATTGTTTCAGGATGTCATACACGATGTCATGACATCTGATGTTTAGTACCTGTTGGAAATTATAAAAGGAATTATGGAATTATGCAGGATTGTTCCAGGATGTCAGACCCGATGTCATGACATCCTGTACACAGAAAATTCAGTATGAATGTCTGGTGTTATGTGATTGCGTAATTAATGGCAGTCTATGTATGATTGAAGATCTGATTTGCAGGCGCATTCAATAATTGATTACAACCTGATTTACTTATTTTCCAAGGAGATCTAACCAGCTGTTATGAAAACATTTAATTGGAAAATAGTTTAGGGTTTTCAAGATGTCTAAGCCCAGCTGAAAGCTTCTATAAAAAGGGACTTGGAAAACCTATTTTAACAACACAACCAATCTTGAGAGAAATATAGAGAGAGCTAGGGTTTGTGTCTTGTTTAGTCGTGAGACTTGTAAGCCATTCAAGTCATCCTTAGATGATTGAACTGGTCTGATTTGTGGTTGTAATTTGTCACTCTAAAGCTGTTAAGCAAGAGTGTGTGTCTACTTGATCAAAGCTATGAAGCAAGATCAAGTGTGTGTCTACTTGATCAAAGATGTTAAGCAAGATCAAGTGTGTGTCTACTTGATTGAAACTGTGAAGTAAAATCAAGTGTGTGTTATTGAAAAGTGTTTTCTTTTCTCAAGGGATTGTTGTTTAAAATCACAGGTGTGATTGTAGGGAAGTGAGTGGGTTCTCATATCTAAGAGTGCTTAGGTAGAAATTGCACGGGTAGTGATTAGGTGAGAAAGGCTGTAACTTGTTGAAGTGTACGGAGAGTCTTTGAACTGATTCTATTTAGTGGATTTCCTTCCTGGCTTGGTAGCCCCTAGACGTAGGTGAGTTGCACCGAACTGGGTTAACAATTGCTTGTGTCTTTTGCATTACCATTCTTTATCTTTATCCTGTTTGCATTACTCAGATATTAGTGTCGTGACATTACCTTCGACATCTCATATCTGATACCAGAATTTCACCAACCAACTGGGGTTTCTATTCCTTCTTTTTGTAAATCTTTGCAACCTTTTGTATGGTTCATCAATTTCTTGATAGCAACAGTATGAAGGAATTTCTTAATTTGTAGGCATCAAACACTTATATTCATCGGCTCTCCACATGGATTGCGCTTGAGACGGTGCTGAGTGCTAGTATAAACTACTAGGGGTTAATCTAGAATGGAGACTTAAGGTGTCGGTATAATGGTTATTGAAACTGATCTGTAGAAGTGAGGGATCTAGGGTGTCGGGACGGTATCAATCTTGTTAGATCTTTCTCAATTTTCCTAACAAAACCTCCGTAAGACAACCTATATACTTGTAGGGTATGCATTTAATCTTAAGGATTTTTTTTTTGTTATGCCAAAATATCTATAAATGATTAATAAGGACAAACAATTTTTTTTGTATTGGCTTAAAATACTAACAATAGAAACAAGTAGAGCAGTGATAAGGAGTTCCTCCCACATTAAATCAATGCATTGTCCTCAATGCGACAATATACAAAATAAAAAAAGAAGAAATAAATGTCACTACTCGTCGTTACACTGTTGGCTTCTGCGTGCTCTGGCACTTGCTCTTGCGCGCTCACCTCTCCCTCGCTGGGTAGGATCCAACCATACATGCTGAGTGTACTCCTGGATGGCATCTACGCGATAAGTCAGGGCACTCATCTGGTCTGAAAGCTCTGCCATCCCCTGATCATGCTAGTTTGCATAATCGTGCTGATCCCGCTGTATTTGCTGGATCATTTGCATCATTTCCGTCTGGAGGTCTTCCATTCTTTGGTGGTGTCGCAGCATCTCGGCGTAGATGTTTTCCATGGTGGCGGGTCTTCGTTCGCTTCTTTGCTGTCCTCGGGAAGAAGTCTCTGCAACGTACTCCTGAGGTGGCTGTGGCGTGCCTCGGTCAAGCTCCTCCTCGACTTCATCTGCTCCATTACCAGGATTTCCTTCATTTGCCTCGGAGGCATCCAAATCAAAAATTCAATTTTCCATATTTTTCGGATCTGTGCGGTTCCTATTGGGCATGATGATGCTCCAAACTACCTTGTTTCTGACAACATAATGATACTTACCATCATCTCTCGCTTTGATTAGGTGTGAAGCACGGCGGTAGTCGATGTCGAGGAACTCTGCTTGTAGGGCTGGTAAGTTGGCTAGCCTATCTCCCAAATTCAAGCCTAGTGCTCTGGAGGTGATGATTCCCCCAAAACAAAACGCCTGGCTGCCTCTCATGCACGCAACCTGGATGTTGGCTAGTAGGAAAGGAGTGACATTGAACGTAATTGGGGCAAACACACAGTGAAGAAGGAAAAGTTCCTTGGAGTTTACCTTATGATTTCCGACTCTTCCAAAAACTGTGTGCCCCAGGACTCGGTGGAAATATCTAATGGCTGGGTTGAGAATATATGTTGCGTTAAGCGTATCCCAGCTCGTGGCGTTCATGTTGGTGAGGTTGTGCCAAACTTGAAATGCTATCTCTGACCATCCGTCAGGGATACAACAGTGAATTCCTTCTCCATGTCGCAAACCAAACATTTGCGCCATCTGGGTTTGATTTAGGGAATACTCGGTGCCGAACATTCTAAATATGACGACTCCGATGAGAAATTGAGTAGCGCCAGGGGGTGTGATATAGGAGTAGGAACTCAAAAATTCCCGAGTCAGCGCTTCGTAGGTTGGTTGCGGTGTGGTACACAGTTCCGTTAGGCTGGAGTTTGTCAGCATCCACTCCACTCCCTCCAAAAGTCCTAGCTCCGTCAGACATTCATTATCAACATACCTTGTAGCTTGAACGGAGCGTTGATAGAACTAGAGGTAGTTATCTCTTTGGCGTTCGCCGGCTTCTCCATTTTGGAATACGACGGTTGAAAGGTGTAACACCCTTCTAAAATACCCCAAATATTTAATTAAAACAACAAATATATACATCAGAGTAAAGGTGCAATTAAGGGTGTCACACAATCACTTCACACCGATCATCAAAATAACTGTCATGCTCTTTTATTAATTCAAAACATAAAACATTTGCACAATACGCAGCGGATAGAAATCAAACCAATCATGCAAAGCATGTAACACATTACATGTAAAATTATTCAACAAGGTAAAACATCCCGTCCCGATGTTACATCTATCAGAGCATGACCCACTAAGGAACTACACTAGACTCCAAGCTCTAGCTTCTACTCAATCACTGCTCGTTACCTGAAAAATAGTTGTAAGGGTGAGTTCCTCAATCGATATAATAAGCATTATAAAATATCATGTAATGCTAAGTAAATAACACATTAATCACCCTCATCATATCACACATTCAGTAACGGCACATCCACTCAAACATCATAATCATACTCAACTTAAACATCAAAACACACGTATAATATTGGAACACATCCATTCATATTATACACAATACATACATTATGCAATGAGACTCCATGCATGCGGTACCGACTATTCGTGAACATATAGTTCAACCTCACCGACCAAATCCAGGTACGGCTACCAAGCTCACTAGTCCCACTCATTTGGGACCTAGTGACTCACTCACTAATTCCTCACCATGGGAATTAGCTACCACCCCAAGGGCTATGCTATGCACGCTAATCACCTAGCATGCAAACATCAACAACAGTCCAAAATGACTAACTCACTAATTCCTCACCATGGGAATTAGCTACCACCATAAAGGCCACATTATGCATGCTAATTCACCTAGCATACAACCATCAACAACAATCCACAATGGACGCATGCTCACACTCTAAGCAATAAAACAGTCCATCTACAATTACACACATAATATATACATTCACAATATTATGCATATTTTCACACATTCATCAACACATGTATCAAAACATCATATCATGTCAAATAATTAATCACAGTATTAGCACACTCTACTAATACCTATACTGCTCAAAACAGCGGGAATTAATCCCTATTACATCATACGCCAATATAGGCCAAACACCAATTATGCACACATTATTCAAATATTAATTTTTTCCAATTTCCAACAGTGTTAACCGGTTAACGCCCTGGGTTAACCGGTTAACGCAACACAGAGCATGCTTTCTGGCAAAACTCAACAGTGTTAACCGGTTAACGCCCTGGGTTAACCGGTTAACGCAGACAGAACAACAATTTTCACAAATCATAACAGTGTTAACCGGTTAACGCCCTGGGTTAACCGGTTAACGCAAGCAAAACAGCAATATTTTCACAATTCAAAACAGTGTTAACCGGTTAACACCCTGGGTTAACCGGTTAACGCAAGACAGAAAGCTGTTCCTGCGCTAACACGAAGCAGAATGCAGAATTCTCCGCATTTTCCGCCGTTGGAGGACTTCCGGACCTCCGATTCCAATTCCGTAAAAAGCTATACGTTCGGGAAATCACGACTCACACAAATACAGGTTCAATTACAGCTTTAACACAACTTATCCAACACAATTTTTCAGCATTCAACGTCCCAATTAGGGTCAAATCAATGGCTTATTACTACCCATTACATGTTAACCCATAATACCCATTAAACGACGATAAACCCCCCTTACCTGAGTTAATCCGGCGAATCTTTAAGCTTCAAGCTTTCTCTTCTCCAACCTTCTTCCTCTTGCTCTGTCTCTTTGCCCTTTTCCTCTTTCCAGCCGCTTCTCTGCTTTTCACGTAAAAACCCTTTCTTTACCAAATGGAACTCTTTTTCTTATTTCCAACTTATATATTTTCCAATAATTATTATTCCAATAATAATAATAATAATCCAATAATTCCAATTATTTAATTAAATTAATAAATATAATATTAACTTAAATTAAATAATTATCTTATTTTTATCGGGGCGTTACAACTCTCCCCCACTAAAAGAGTTTTCGTCCTCGAAAACATACCTCAAACGAATAACTCAGGATAGGACTCCTTCATCTGACTCTCAAGTTCCCAAGTCACATTGCCACCTGCTGGTCCTCCCCAAGCTACCTTCACCAAGGCAATCTCTTTACCCCGCAACTGCTTCAACTCTCGATCCTCTATCCTCATAGGTGATGTTTCAACAGTCAGGTTATCTCTCACCTGGGCATCATCTACTTGGACCACATGCGACGGATCAGGAATGTACCTCCTCAACTGAGACACATGAAAAACCTCATGCAAATTCGCAAGTGACGGCGGTAAAGCTCTCCAAAATCTGATAAGGACCAATAAATCGAGGTGTCAACTTCTTCGACTTCAAAGCTCGACCAACCCCAGTTATCGGAGTAACACGAAGAAACACATGATCTCCCTCTTGAAACTCAAGTGACTTCCTCCTCTTGTCGTGATAACTCTTCTGACGACTCTGAGCAATCCTCATCTTCTCCTGAATCATCTTAATCTTTTCCGTAGTTTGTTGAACAATCTCCGGTCCAACCACATCGCTCTCACCGGACTCATACCAACATAAAGGTGTCCGACATCTCCTACCATACAAAGCTTCAAACGGTGCCATACCAATGCTCGAATGAAAACTATTATTGTAGGTAAACTCAATCAAAGGTAAATAACAATCCCAAGCACATCCCTTTTCCAAAACACAAGCCCTCAAAAGATCCTCTAGTGACTGAATCGTCCTCTCAGTCTGACCATCAGTCTGCGGATGATATGCAGAACTCAATCTCAGCTTAGTTCCCAAAGCCCTCTGCAAACCTTCCCAGAACTTCGATGTAAATCTAGGATCTCTGTCCGAAACAATACTCGACGGAATACCATGCAAACTTACAATCTTCTCAATATACAACTCAGCTAATCTCTCTAACGGATAATCCATTCTGATCGGAATGAAATGAGCCGATTTTGTCAATTTGTCAACAATCACCCAAATAGCTTCAAAATTCTTAATTGTCCTCGGTAAACCAGAAACAAAATCCATACTGATACTATCCCACTTCCACTCTGGAATAGCCAACGGTTGCATTAGCCCAGACGGCTTCTGATGCTCAATCTTTGACTTCTGACAAGTCAAACAAGAATAAACAAAACTCGCAATTTCTCTTTTCATTCCCGGCCACCAAAATAACTTTTTCAAATCATGATACATCTTCGTAGCTCCAGGATGAATACTCAAGCCACTACGATGTCCTTCCTCAAGAATACTCTTCTTAAGTTCGGTAATATCCGGAATACACACCCGATTACCAAATCTCAAAACACCATTCTCATCAACTCTGAATTCCCCACCTTGACCTTGATTCACTAGAGTCAACTTATCAACCAAAAGCACATCGGATTTCTGACCCTCTCTAATCTCATCCAGAATACCACTCGTTAACTTCAACATTCCCAATTTAACACTATTGTGAGTACTCTCACACACCAAACTCAAGTCTCTAAACTGCTCAATTAAATCCAATTCCTTAACCATTAACATAGACATATGCAATGATTTCCGACTCAATGCATCAGCCACTACGTTTGCTTTACCCGGATGGTAATTCAAACCAAAGTCATAATCCTTCAGAAACTCTAACCATCTCCTCTGTCTCATATTCAGCTCTTTCTGATCAAACAAATACTTTAAACTTTTATGGTCACTGAAAACCTCAAATCTTGACCCGTACAAGTAATGCCTCCATAACTTCAGAACAAATACCACAGCTGCCAACTCTAAATCGTGCGTCGGATAGTTCCTCTCATGAACCTTCAGTTGTCTCGAAGCATAAGCTACAACTTGCTTATTCTGCATCAAAACACCACCCAAACCCAACAATGAAGCATCACAGTAAACCTCAAATGGTTCCGATGGACTCGGTAATATCAGAATAGGAGCAGTAGTCAACCTTCTCTTTAACTCTTGGAAACCTTCTTCACACTTTGAGTCCCAAACAAACGCTTGCCCCTTTCTAGTCAACATCGTCAATGGTAACGCCAACTTAGAAAATCCCTCAATGAACTTCCTATAATAACCAGCCAAACCAAGGAAACTTCGAATCTCAGCAACAGACTTCGGAGCTTTCCACTTAAATACCGCTTCTATCTTAGAAGGATCAACAGCAACACCACCTCTTGAAATCACATGACCAAGAAAACTAACCTCTTCTAACCAAAATTCACATTTAGAGAGTTTAGCAAATAACTTCTTTTCTCGTAGGACTTCTAAAACCACTCTCAAATGCTCAGCATGCTCTTATTCAGATTTCGAATACACCAAAATATCATCAATAAACACCACAACAAACTTATCTAGGTACGGGTGGAAAATCCTATTCATATACTCCATGAATACTCCAGGCGCATTAGTCACACCAAAAGGCATTACAGAATACTCATAATGTCCATACCTTGTTCTGAAAGCAGTCTTCTGAATATCCTCAGTTTTCACACGTATCTGATGATACCCAGATCTCAAATCTATTTTGTTGAACACACTCGCACCAACCAACTGATCCATCAAATCATCAATCCTCGGCAAAGGATACCGATTCTTGATCGTCACTTTATTCAGTTGCCTGTAGTCCACACACAACCTCATAGTACCTTCTTTCTTCTTAACCAATAACACTGGTGCACCCCACGGCGACACACTCGGACGAATAAATTTCTTATCCAACAGATCTTCCAACTGACTCTTCAATTCAGTTAACTCAACAGCAGACATACGGTACGGAGCCATCGATATCGGCCTAGTACCAGGTACCAAATCAATCGAGAACTCAACCTCACGCTCTGGCGGTAATTAATTCACTTCTTCCGGAAACACATCAGGAAAATCACACACCACGGCTAGATCGCCAATCACCAGTTTATCTTTAGCCTCCAAGGTCGCTAACAGCATAAACAACTCTGCCCCATCTGCTACTGCCTCATTCACTTGCTTTGCTGATAGAAACAAACTCTTTCCTTCCTCACTCTCAGGAAAGATCACAGTCTTATCAAAACAGTTGATATAAACTCGGTTAAACACCAACCAGTTCATACCCAGGATAGCATCAATCTGCACTAGTGGAAGACACACAAGGTCCATCCCAAAGTCTCTACCAAAAATACTCAAAGGACAATTCAAACAAACTGAAGTAGTAGTCACTGAACCCTTCGCAGGAGTATCAATCACCATACTTCCATGCATCTCAGATATCTCTAACTTAAGTTTCACAACACAATCCAAAGATATAAAGGAATGAGTCGCACCTGTGTCAATAATAGCTACAAGAGGAAAGCCATTAATATAACACGTACCTCGGATCAAACGATCATCTGCAGAAGTCTCAGAACCCGATAAAGCAAAGACCTTGCCTCCCGACTGGTTCTCTCTCTTCGGCTTAGGACACTGTGGACTGATATGACCCACCTCTCCACAGTTAAAACAAGTCACAGTCTTCAACCGGCACTCTGCAGCCAAGTGACCACCTTTTCCACACTTGAAACACTTCTTCTCATTACTGGTACACTCATGGATACGATGTCCAGCCTGACCACATCTGAAACACTTAGCAGGGGCACTGGAGTCTCCCCCACTAGGCCTCTTCATTCCACTCTGTCTCTGGAAACCTTTTCCAGCTGCATACGGCTTCCCACGATCATTCTGATTATTGCCTTTCCTATCAACCCTCTGCTGATAGCTTTCCGCTCTGGCCTTGGTATCCTGTTCAAAAATCCTGCAACAGTCAACCAAATCAGAAAACACTCTAATCCGCTGATACCCAATAGCCTGCTTGATCTCGGGACGTAACCCGTTCTCAAACTTCACACATTTTGAAAATTCCCCAGTAGCCTCATCATAGGGAGTGTAATACTTCGACAGCTCTGTGAACTTAGCAGCATACTCAGTAACAGACCGGTTGCCCTGCTTCAATTCCAAGAACTCTATCTCTTTCTTTCCTCTGACATCCTCTGGAAAGTACTTCCTCAGAAATCTCTCTCTGAACACTGCCCAAGTGATCTCAGCATTCCCAGCAGATTCCAACTCAGTGCGGGTAGCAACCCACCAATCATCTGCTTCTTCTGACAGCATATGCGTACCGAACCTGACCTTCTGGTTATCGGCACACTCAGTCACTCGGAAGATCCTCTCGATCTCCTTCAACCACTTCTGAGCGCCATCTGGATCGTATGCTCCCTTGAACATTGGAGGATTGTTCTTCTGGAACTCACTCAGTTGACGAGCAGTTCCCATTCCCACAACATTCGGATTTCCTCCAAGTACTCCAGCTAGCATACCCAGAGCCTCAGCAATCGCAGCATCATCTCTACCTCTTCCAGCCATCTCTATTCTGAAAACCCAACAAGCTAAAACAATAAGTACTGATAGGGTTACACAACACCTATCCCGTACAGGGGAAACAGAATAATTACGACTCGACTCGACCGACTATGCTCTGATACCACTAATGTAACACCCTTCTAAAATACCCCAAATATTTAATTAAAAGAACAAATATATACATCAGAGTAAAGGTGCAATTAAGGGTGTCACACAATCACTTCACACCGATCATCAAAATAACTGTCATGCTCTTTTATTAATTCAAAACATAAAACATTTGCACAATACGCAGCGGATAGAAATCAAATCAATCATGCAAAGCATGTAACACATTACATGTAAAATTATTCAACAAGGTAAAACATCCCGTCCCGATGTTACATCTATCAGAGCATGACCCACTAAGGAACTACACTAGACTCCAAGCTCTAGCTTCTACTCAATCACTGCTCGTTACCTGAAAAATAGTTGTAAGGGTGAGTTCCTCAATCGATATAATAAGCATTATAAAATATCATGTAATGCTAAGTAAATAACACATTAATCACCCTCATCATATCACACATTCAGTAACGGCATATCCACTCAAACATCATAATCATACTCAACTTAAACATCAAAACACACGTATAATATTGGAACACATCCATTCATATTATACACAATACATACATTATGCAATGAGACTCCATGCATGCGGTACCGACTATTCGTGAACATATAGTTCAAACTCACCGACCAAATCCAGGTACGGCTACCAAACTCACTAGTCCCACTCATTTGGGACCTAGTGACTCACTCACTAATTCCTCACCATGGGAATTAGCTACCACCCCAAGGGCTATGCTATGCACGCTAATCACCTAGCATGCAAACATCAACAACAAGCCAAAATGACTAACTCACTAATTCCTCACCATGGGAATTAGCTACCACCATAAAGGCCACATTATGCATGCTAATTCACCTAGCATACAACCATCAACAACAATCCACAATGGACGCATGCTCACACTCTAAGCAATAAAACAATCCATCTACAATTACACACATAATATATACATTCACAATATTATGCATATTTTCACACATTCATCAACACATGTATCAAAACATCATATCATGTCAAATAATTAATCACAGTATTATCACACTCTACTAATACCTATACTGCTCAAAACAGCGGGAATTAATCCCTATTACATCATACGCCAATATAGGCCAAACACCAATTATGCACACATTATTCAAATATTAATTTTTTCCAACTTCCAACAGTGTTAACCGGTTAACGCCCTGGGTTAACCGGTTAACGCAACACAGAACACGCTTTCTGGCAAAACTAAACAGTGTTAACCGGTTAACGCCCTGGGTTAACCGGTTAACGCAGACAGAACAACAATTTTCACAAATCATAACAGTGTTAACCGGTTAACGCCCTGGGTTAACCGGTTAACGCAAGCAAAACAGCAATATTTTCATAATTCAAAACAGTGTTAACCGGTTAACACCCTGGGTTAACCGGTTAACGCAAGACAGAAAGCTGTTCCTGCGCTAACACGAAGCAGAATGCAGAATTCTCCGCATTTTCCGCCGTTGGAGGACTTCCGGACCTCCGATTCCAATTCCGTAAAAAGCTATACGTTCGGGAAATCACGACTCACACAAATACAGGTTCAATTACAGCTTTAACACAACTTATCCAACACAATTTTTCAGCATTCAACGTCCCAATTAGGGTCAAATCAATGGCTTATTACTACCCATTACATGTTAACCCATAATACCCATTAAACGACGATAAACCCCCCTTACCTGAGTTAATCCGGCGAATCTTTAAGCTTCAAGCTTTCTCTTCTCCAACCTTCTTCCTCTTGCTCTGTCTCTTTGCCCTTTTCCTCTTTCCAGCCGCTTCTCTGCTTTTCACGTAAAAACCCTTTCTTTACCAAATGGAACTCTTTTTCTTATTTCCAACTTATATATTTTCCAATAATTATTATTCCAATAATAATAATAATAATCCAATAATTCCAATTATTTAATTAAATTAATAAATATAATATTAACTTAAATTAAATAATTATCTTATTTTTATCGGGGTGTTACAAAAGGTCGGGAGCATCTCTTTCTTGACGGGCCATTGATGAGGTGTATGAAACTTTTGGTGTTGGTGGGTGAGATGGAATATTGTGAGTTACACGATTGAAAAAAATGTAAAGAATTGAATAATGGAGAGCAGAATGGTATGAGAGTGGTGATTGATGAAGAAGAAGAGAGGAAGAGCGCCTGCATTTATAGGCGAGCTCTTTGGAGTTCATGACGGTCGTCACAGGGGTGTGACATTCGTCACGCGCAACGGGTGCGTAACGGTCGTATGCAATGGTCAGATGCTCGTAACAGTCATTTTCATGCCGTGTGACGATCGTGGTAGATCCATGACGATCGTTACGACTGTGAGATGGGCGTCACACTATATGTGACGGTCGTCACACGCTGATTTTCAATTTTCTCATCAAAGGTTGCAACAGTTTTTTTAATTACAGTAGCATATGATAACAGTATAGTATGATGACTGAGCAATTGAGTTTAAAAGCATAAATGAATAAATAAATAAATAAATAAATAAGCATAAATAAATGAATAGCAATTGAATTAATAAATTGAAATTAAATGTAACATAGGAAAAAAATAGTAACGATAACATAGCAAACAAAAGTAATAAAGTAATTAAACAAAATTAATAAAATAAATGTGCTCCCTCCCCACACAAAACAAAGCAGTGTCCTTATTGCTTAGTGCGAGTAGGAGAAATCAGTGGTTAGTAGTATTAGCCACGGTTTTGTCCCAATGCAGCTACAACTTCGTTCAGGTGATGAAACTGCTCAACGGCTATATCCATAAGGCCTAAGATATCAAAGCGCATGATCTTTATCTCTTCTTTCACAATTGTGATATCAGCTTGGAAAACATTCAGACGGGTGAGAAGCATGGCAAGATTATCAGCATATGATGGAGGAACCGGTTCATCAATGTTATAGTAGTTGGGGGTGTTTTAGGATCAGATTCTTCTACATGGATAGGGTCATTGATATACTCATATTTAGGCGGTGTCTCGGTAGGTGAAGGTGGATCAATAGGGTGTTCATCTAAGTCATAAATCCATTTATTGCGGTTGTGAACACTCGTTCTCTCATGGTTAGGCAAGGTAAATAGTCGAACCACTTCGTTATTGATTAGATAATCAAAAGTATCCGGCCCAAGGTTGCCTATGATTCTACGGTTAAGGAAAAATTCGATATCCATGAGTTAGATGTTTCCAAATGGTACGTGTTCGTAAAGTGGGCGTCTAAGTTCGATGGTGTCTGCTATCATGGTTACTAGGCCACCTATTATTATTGGGGTACGGTTGTTCTTAGTAAGGTGAACAAATCTCTTCATCATGAATGTCACGATATTGACATGTCGACCTTGATCGACACATAGCAAGATGAAAAGTTCATCGTGGGACACTACGGTGTTGTTTTCTTCCTTACCAAACAGGGTGTGGGCCAGTATTTTATGGAAGTATCGGATAGCAGGGTTATGGATCATTTGTGAGTGCATCTCATTCGGGTTTGGGTTTGAGTCTCCAGTTAAGCTACCCCAAAAGTTATCTAGGTCGATGTCATCGATTAGTTCCTCCTGGCGGGTAGTAAAGACGAAAGGGCCACTAGGGAATCCTAGGAGGTCAGCAAGGTCTCGACGACTATAGGTGAAGTCCATGCTAAACAACCTAAAGGATATCAACCCTTTGTTAAGTCTGTAATCATGCTCGGGGTCGTAAACCAGGGAGCTAAGGAATTCTAAGGTTAGTTCATGGTACGTGACAAACCGTCTCTTAGTGGCTGCATTCTCCCACCCTAGCTGGTTAAACATAAATAGGATGCTATCTCGAATACCTAACTTATCCATGATAGGTCCATCATAATATATGGTCAATGCCATATCCTTCCGAGCTAGATAATCATACCGCCTTCTTTGAACTCTACCTCTGAAAACTGTCTCTACTTGTTGCGTGATGAAAGTAAGTAACTAGCTAGTTAGTAATTTTCCTGTTTATCAGTATCCAATATGTCTAAGTTAGTAACTAGAAGCAACAAGAATGACTGCAAAGAATCAAGAAGAGGGGAGCAAAGAAATAAAGAAGAAAATCAAAGAAGGAAAATAGTTTGTAACAAAGATAACAAAAAAAGGGTGGGTTGTCTCCCACTAAGCACTTTGTTTAATGTCGTAAGTTCGACAGTAGCGTCGCGGTGTACTAGGTTTGGGGTTGAGCGGGTAGCTCTATGAGTCTGAGACTGTTCGAATAGTCTCTATTTTCAATATTATGATAGTGCTTTAATCGTTGCCCGTTTACTATAAAAGGTTCACTATTCCTACCTTTTATTTCTATCGCACCGCTGTTGAGGACTGTGGTGATCTCGAAAGGGCCGGACCACCTAGATTTGACTTTTCCTGGAAAAAGTTTAAGTCTTGAATTGAATAGTAGCACTATGTCGCCGACATTAAACTCCTTCCTAGAAATGCGTTTGTCATGCCATCTTTTAGTTCGCTCTTTGTATATCCTGACATTCTCATAGGCGTCCAGTCTCAGCTCTTCTAATTCGTGGATGTCCAGAATCCGTTTCTCACATGCGGAAGTATAGTTTATATTTAGGGTCTTAATTGCCCAATATACTTTGTGTTCTAATTCCACAGGGAGGTGACATGATTTACCATAGACTAGTTTAAAGGGTGTGGTTCCTATCGGGGTTTTGTAAGCTGTCCTGTAGGCCCACAGAGCTTCGTTTAGTTTAGATGACCAGTCTTTTCTGGATATTCCTACGGTATTCTCTAGAATTTGTTTTATTTCTCGATTCGAGACTTCAACTTGGGCGCTAGTTTGTGGATGATACGGTGTTGCTACGCGGTGTCGGACTCTATACTTCAGAAGAAGTTTTCCAAAGATATTTGATATGAAGTGGGAGCCACCGTCACTAACTACTAGTTTTGGCACACCGAATATAGGAAAGATGATGTTCTTGAATAACTTAATCACTACTCGTGTGTCATTTGTCGGAGAGGCTACAACCTCGATCCATTTTGAAACATAGTCGACAGCCACGAGTATGTACTTATTACCAAAAGAAGATGGGAATGGTCTCATGAAGTCGATCCCCCATACATCGAAGACTTCCACTTCTAAGATTCCTGTTTGTGGCGTTTCATCGCGTCTTGAGATGTTGCCAGTGCGTTGGCACCGGTCGCATTATGGACGTCTTTCCATAGAGTAGGCCAAAAGAGGCCTGATTGCAGGATCTTAGTACAGGTCTTTGAGGTACTTGCATGCCCTCCATAGGGAGCGGAATGGCAATGAGAGATTATATCATCTATTTCATCCTCAGGAACACATCGACGGAAAATACCGCCGGTACCTCTTTTGAAAAGTAGAGGTTCATCCCAGTAGTATTGTTTTAGATCTTGAAAGAATTTCTTCTTTTGTTGGTAGGATAGGTCCGGTGGAAGTACTCCGACAGCTAGGTAGTTGACAAAATCAACATACCATGGCAGAGTTGCATTCGCATGTATTTCTTCCACTAATTCTTCTATTTCTGTATCGTTTAATGTTAGTTCAGACATATCGCTTTCCATTTGGGCTATGAGTCGTTCGTAAGGGAAATCATCGTTAATTGGAATTTGTTCAGGTTTATTCCCTTCGATTCGTGATAAGTGGTCCGCTACTACGTTTTTAGTACCTTTCTTATCTTTTATCTCTAAGTCAAATTCTTATAAGAGCAGGATCCATCTTAAAAGTCTTGGTTTGGCATCCTTCTTACTTAGTAGATATCTAATAGCGACGTGGTCGGTATAAATGATAATTTTCGCCCCTACCAGGTAGGAACAAAATTTTTCCAAGCCGAACACGACGGCTAGAAGTTCCTTTTCAGTGGTGGCGTAGTTCATTTGGGCTGGATCTAGTGTTCTTCTCGCATAGTAAATAGCATGAAGCTTCTTATCCTTTCTTTGTCCTAGTACCGCGCCTATTGCGTAATCACTCGCATCACACATGATTTCGAAAGTTAATCTCCAGTCAGGTGGTTGCATTATGGGTGCGGTGTGTAGCGGGGTATTCGTTACCTTTAGATTTATTGACTAAATCAAAAGTAAATCATACAAGTCGAGTCGCCACCGCACTTCTATTTATCCAAAGGAATTGTTAGAAAGCGAACAAAAACCTAATAGTTTTATCGAATCAAAAACTAGTAAAAATGTCAGAGATCGGGCTAAGGGGGTTGGTTATGCAATGGGAAGGTTTTAAGCACCCAAAACATCCTAGGTACTCCTAGGGAGCCCTTTTCATACTTGTTGTAAGGTTGGTATTTTGTGAAAATTTTGTTTGTGCAAACATGATTGGAGAGATGAGAGAAGAATATACAAGTTAATTACAATTTTTGTGTTTGGATGGATAAACCCATTGCCCACGTACCATCTTAAAAAAGATTAGGATCAAAACCTCGTAGTTCGGGGTAAAAATCTCAAAACAAGTTGGTGAATTGATTGGTCCAAAAGCCTTAAGGTCTTTTGTTATCCAAGGGAGAAAACTCAACCTAAACCCACAAATCCACCATGTGAGGATAGCTTCAACATGCTAGTGAGGGGTTAACCCTATAATAAGCATGGAAGAGTCATTGTCCATCACTAAGGATATAGGTGAGTATTATATCAACCTCAAGGATAACTCAAACCTAATAGCTAATGGTTATGAAAAGTTTTTGATAGGAAAGTGGCCATTGAAACCACAAAAGCATTTGAATGAGTTATATTTACCAATGAAAAGTATTTACAAAATATGGTCAAAGTTGACTTAAAGATTCAATTCAAAATAAGTGTTATGAAAAGAAAGTTTGAAAATCAGAAGCATAATGCTTAGGTTTTTAATGTTTGAAAACAAGTGTTAATGTTTGCACAAAAGTTTTGGCTTGGGTTAGAGTGGAGGGAAGAAGAAGAATGGCTAAAGTCCTAGTCATACAAGAGATGAAGGATAAGAAACAAGATCACAAATGGAGTTCCTTTCTTGAGATCATATTGATGATCCAAGTAGCTCCCATCCTTTGGAATAAGCAAGCAAATAAGTGTATACTCAAGCAATCAATCAATCAAGAAAAACTCTTAGGAATCTTCCAATGACTCTTGGATCTCTCACTTTAGAAGCTCATGACAATGGTTCTTCAATTTTGCTCAAATAGGATTCCCTAGCACAAAAGCACACACATCAAAAAGTTCCATGAAGTAAATCAAGAATGCACAAGAGTGAGTTTAGAGATTTGGTCCTTCTAATCCTTCTTCAACATTAAGGCCTTTTTACTCCATTTTGCATAGGGAATGTCCTAGAATCTAAGTCCTTTTTGTCCATTTTTGCATTTGGTCCACAACAATCAAAACAAAACATAAGCACAATAATATATACACAATTATGTGCTCAAGTGAGCAAAAGGCAAATTGCATTAACATAAACATGTGCTCAAATGAGAAAAGGGGAAAAAGCAAATGAATAATATGTACAAGAATAGTAAATTGCATAAATGTAAAGTGCAAGAATTAAATGTTAATGATTAATGGTTAGTGTTAGAGTTAGTGTGCCATAAGGCAATTTAGCGCTATGTTAAGCAATCGTAATTGTACTTATGTAGAAGTCACAACTATCTGAGGCCGGTCAATAATAATGTAGGCAACAACACAAGTTAGAGATTTTGATTAGTGAATCAAACTCCTACAACTTGCAATTCCAAAAAGAAGACGAGAAATGATCTTGTATTGATTTAGGTTCTTTGCTTGATTAGGAAGCAACCTATCCTTAATGCAAATCCATTCACTTGATCCATGATCAAGATGAATTAGATTTGAATCAAGGAAGGTTAGACCTCCCATACATCAAGGCTAACCACCAATCTTTAACTCATTAAATAAAAAAGAAAAAGACGAAGAAGAAGAAGAATGAATCTTAAAGTGCATTAATGGAAATGAAATGAAGTAATCAACAAGTATTGACCAAAGATATATGAGATCAAGGTCAAACAATAGTAAACAGAAGCAAGATGAAGATTAGAAGTCAAGAAACAAATAAAATATTTTTTGTATTTTTCAAAATTAAAATAAAACTTGAATTAAAATAATAAAGAAAGGTCAAAATTCAAACTCACTTCAAATCAACTTTGAAAAGTCCAAAGTTTGACAAAAAATTTCAGCATTTTTAGAAGTCAGAAATTATTTTTAATCAATTAAAAATGCATAAAAATAACCTAATTGAATTAAAATCTCAAATAAATCTCAAATCAATTAATAAATTGATGAGAATATTTTTCATAGATCTATCATCATTCAAAGAGGTTGGAAAAATATTTTTGTATTTTTTGAATATCAAAAACTATTTTAAATGAATTAAAAATAACCAGAAAAGAGAAAATTCCTAAAAAATATCAAATGATAAAATAAAAAATATTAAAAATCATTTTTAGAAACTAGAAATTAAAATAAGAAAAATGCAATTGGTCTCACATTTTTTGGACCAATAATGAAGGAGATATGAATTTTTAAAATGAAATGGGATTAAAAGAAATAAAAGAAAATAAAAAATCAGAATTTAAAATAATGGAAAAACGTGGAGCATTGGATGTAGAGCTCATTGATTGAGCTGACAAATCGCTTGGTCCACACACACGCGCCTACCATGTTCTTTAGTCAATGCATCACACATGGCCATTAAATAAGTCATAACATCGGACAGATCAGATTGAATCTGGAAATGGAAACGCATGGCTCAGATTTAATCTGGAGATTGGATGGTGACCTGCGCCACCGTCTTCTCCGGCCAGCTTCCGGCGAAGGCAAAAGTTGCAGAGAAATAAAAGTTTACCAAATGCCACGATCTAGGTACCAAACGAAAGTTGGGGTGATGTACATCACCCTGTGCCAACCAAATCCATTCTAGATTCCTATTGAGAGAGAAATCAGAGGTTGAATTTCTGTGGTGTTCAACTGAACTTGTTGGAATTTTAAAATTCAAAGCTCAAATCAACTGCCTCTATGGAGAGGACTTCAGATCACACATCAACAACAAGAATCAAGCAATGTATGAGCAGATTCGAAGAAAATAAAATCATAAGTAAACCTCTGATTTGCAGAGCTTGGAGACACAATCTCTTGAGGTTGATGCTTGTAGTGTACTCTATGGATCAAAGTGAGCAAGGCTAAAGAACTTTAGATCTAAAATCAATCAATGAAATTGAAGTTTAGATCTGAAAAAATTGAGAGAAAAAATGGTGAGTTCCTTTGAGTATGGGTGAGGAATCAATCGTGCAACATGTAAGGCGCCTTTAGGTTACTGAAATGAGGAGCATAAGGCATGTATTTATAGCAAAAGGCATGGCTGAAAGCATGATCAAAACTTTGCATGAATGGAAAGGGCCTCCATGCATGGGCCTGCACAGGTGCATGGAGGGTCCAATTCCACTTGGATTTGTAAGCTAATCAGCAGCAGATGTAAATTGGACGTGCAGATGGTGTAGGTTTAGCTCATGCAATGCAAATTTAATGAGTTTCCAAAATTACACCAATATGTTCATGTCTTCGAAAATGGCTTTTCCATAATTGAAACACAACCTTATGGGTAATGGTTGGAAAGCTTTTTGCATGAGGATAATTTGTTATGTTGATCAAAACTTCATTTGAAACTTGGAAATTGGTGAAAAGTGATCATGAAGTGTAGGGTGCAAAACATGTACATGTGAAAATTTCAAAAATGGCCAAACTTTAAGCACTTCAGTTTCAATGATGCAAGCTCCAAATGACAAAGTCTTAAGTATTAAAGTTGTAGATATTTTCAAGACAATCAATTTGGACTTAAAGTTTGCATCATTTGGATTTTTTATGAAGAAGTTATGGACACTTGAAGTTGGACTTTTTCACATTTCAATGCCTTGGGTCCAAAGTGACCTATAATGTTTTGTATTATCACATGTATTTATTCTAGGATTTTGAAAATGTTCTTAACATAACAATTGAATTAGACATCTTAAGATTTCAAATGCATTTGATCCCACCTCAAAATCATGAAAAATGAAGGAGTTATATCCTTGGGAAGTTGACCTAAAATTAGGGTTTCAGTCAAAATGACCTATAATGTTTTGAAATGGATGATGACCTTCCAAGCTTCAAATAAATTTTTGATGAACATGAAAGTTGTTAATATGGTTTGTAAGAACATTTTTTATCTTGGGGTCATCTCCATTTGACAAACACATAAAACGTTAGGTCTCAGTGTACTTCAAAATAGTCAGATGAATTGACTGATCAACTTCTCAAGTCCTAAACTCATATCTTGATGAATTGATGATTGAGGGCACTCAAATAAGTTCAAATATGCATGAAATGATGATTTAAAGAACTTCCCTTGATTTAATTTGATCATGGGTTGAGGTTGCTTCATGAGCAAGGCACAATTGATGAACATATGAATTAGGGTTTCCTTGGGAAACAAGCCTCAAACCCTTTGGTTTGCTTTGATCAAAATGATGAATTGAGATACTTGGGAGACATATTTGATGGATGAGAGCTTTGGGAACCATGTAAGTGGCTTGGTAATTTTCTAGAAATCTTTAAAGAAACGTCGGTAGAAACCGGCGTGTCCTAGAAAGCTTTGTATTTCTCGTACGGTTTTCTAAGGTTGAAGGTTCTCTATGATTTCGATCTTATCTTTGTCTACTTCAATTCCTCTATCAGATACCACGTGACCTAACACGATTCCTTGTTGAACCATGAAATGACATTTCTCCCAGTTTAAAATGAGGTTTACTTTCACGCTTCTTTCGAGTACCATTTCAAGGTTTGATATATATGCTTCAAAACTCTTCCCACAAACATAAAAATCGTCCATAAAGACTTCCATGATGTCGTCTATAAAATCGGCGAAGATTTCCATCATGCATCTTTGAAATGTTGCGGGAGCGTTGCATAGTCCAAATGGCATTCGTCGGTAAGCGAATGTACCATAAGGGAATGTGAAGGTAGTATTTTCTTGGTCGTCAGGATGGATTGGGATTTGAAAGAATCCTGAATAACCGTCTAGATAGCAGAAGTGAGAATGCTTAGCCAATCATTCGAGCATTTGGTCAATGAAGGGTATAGGGAAATGATCTTTCCGAGTGGCTTTGTTTAGTTTTATATAGTCGATGCACATTCTACTTCTGGTCACAACTCTTTGTGCTGTAGATTCGCCCTTCTCGTTCTTAACAACTATAACACCCCCTTTCTTGGGTACTACATGAACGAGGCTAACCCATTGACTATCGGAGATCGGGTATATGATTCCAGCATCTAGAAGTTTCTTTACTTCATCCTTGACTACCGTACTTAGGATTCGGTTGATCCTTCTCTGGTGTTCTCTAGAGGTTTTACAATCTTCCTCCAGCATAATGCGATGCATACAGATAGAAGGACTTATTCCTTGTAGATCGGCGATGTTATATCCTAACGCAGTTGGATATTTTCTTAGGACATCTAGTAATTTCTCAGTTTCCATCTGTCCCAAGTCAGCGTTGACTATTACTGGTCTTTTCAGTTCAGTGTCTAGGAGTTCATATCTTAGGTTCTTTGGTAGTGCTTTTAATTCCAAGTCAAGTTTCTTTGGGCATGGCATGTGGTTGGGGGTAAGTGCTAAGCATTCGCTTAGACTTTTGTTTTGGTACGGTTCATGCCAATTATCGTCTTCAAAGATTGGAGGGATTTGGATTTTCATTATATTAGAGTTTGTGGTTTCTTGCATCTCCATCTCTCTTACGCACTCATCGATGACATCGAGTAGATAACATGCATCGTCTATAGCTGGCGCTTGTAAGAATTGTGTTAAGATGAATTCAACCTTTTCCTTTCCAACTTCGAATGTCAGCTTACCTCTCTTTACGTCTATTATGGCTTCGGCGGTAGCCAAGAATGGCCTTCCTAGTATAATAGGTGTACTGGCATCTTCTTTGATGTCCATGATTATGAAGTCTGTAGGAATGTAAAATTGTCCTACACGTACGGGGACATTCTCTAGTATACCGACAGGATATTTGATTGAGCGGTCAACTAATTGAACAAACATCTTGGTCGGTCTTAGTTCTCCCATACTGAGCCTTTTACAAATGGTTAAGGGCATTACACTAATGTTGGCTCCTAGATCGCATAGGGCTTTGTCTATGACAAATTTTCCAATGACACAGGGTATGGAAAAACTACCTGGGTCTTTTAGTTTGGGAGGCATGTTATTCTGGATTATTGCGCTACACTCGGCAGTAAGTGTAACTGTTTCGTTATCCTCAATATTTTTCTTATTGGATAGGATTTCCTTAAGAAATTTAGCATAGGAGGGCATTTGTGTGATGGCTTCTGTAAAGGGTATCGTAATGTTTAGTTGCTTCAGAAGTTCAATAAATTTCCTAAAGTAACTCGCAGTTTTAGAACTTGTGAGTCTTTGAGGATACGGAATGGGTGGTTTATAAGGAGGCGGAGGCACATAAGGTTTCTCTTTCTCTTCTGCCTCTCGGGTATTATCTTCTATTTCCTTTGGTTCATTCACCTACTCAGTTGAGGTTTTGTCTGGTTTTTGGTACATGGCAGGGTTTTGGAGTCTTGGATCTACGGGTCCGTCTACTTCTTTTCCACTCCTCAGTATAACGGCATTTGCATGTCCTTTTGGATTAGGTTGCGGCTGTCCAGGAAATGTTCCAACTGGAGCGGCTATAGATGCTTGATGTTGAGCCACTTGTGAAATCTGTGTTTCAAGCATTTTATTGTGGGTGGCTAAGGCGTCTACTTTGTTCGCTAGTTGTTTAAGTTGCTCACTAGTATGTATGTTTTGGTTCAATACGTCTTTGTTTGTCTGAGCTTGGGTACCTATGAAGCTTTCCATCATTAATTCGAGATTTGACTTCCTAGGCATGTTAGGAGCATTATTAGCTGGCATTTGATATCCAGGCGGAACAGCTGGTGCTTGGCCAGGTGCATACAGGGCGTTGTTATTCTTATACGAGAAATTAGGATGGTTTTTCCAACCTGGGTTGTAGGTATTCGAATAGGGATTTCCTTGTGTGTAATTCACTTGATCGGTTGGGACTCCTGCTAATATTTGACATTCTTGTGCAGTGTGTCCAGGGTTTCCACATAACTCACAGTTTGGAGTTACAGCAGCCACGGTGGCTGCGGGTGGTATGGTCAAGTTGTCTAATTTTTGAACAAGGGCATCTACCTTTGCATGAACATGGTCAAGGCTACTGATTTCGTACATTCCACCCTTTGTCTGAGACTTTTCCACTGGAGTTCTTTCACCTCCCCATTGGCAATGATTCTGGGCCATGTTTTCAATGAGTTGTTAGGCTTCGTTGTATGGCTTATCCATAAATGCACCGCCCGCGGCAGCGTCTACTGTCAGTCTTGTGTTATACAAAAGCCCATTGTAAAATGTGTGAATGATCACCCAGTCTTCGAGATCGTGATGTGGACATATCCTCATCATGTCCTTGTATCTCTCCCACGTTTCGTAGAGAGATTCTACATCTTTTTGCCTGAATCCGTTGATTTGAGATCTCAGCATAGCAGTTTTGCTCGGCAAAAAATATCGGGATAAGAAAATGTTCTTCAGTTCTTCCCATGTTGTAACTGAGTTGGATGGCAAGGATTGCAACCAAGCCCAAGATCTGTCTCTTAGTGAGAAAGCAAAGAGGCGCAGTCTTATCGCACTTGAGATACACCATTCTCCTTTACAGTGTCTGCATATTGCACAAACTTGGTCAGGTGTTCATTAGGATCTTCCGTAGGATTTCCAGCAAATTGATGTTGTTGGACGGCTGATAATAGTGAGGGTTTTAGCTCGAAATCGTTTCGATTGATAGCGGGGGAAACAATGTTGTTGTGAGGTTCTTGTTGGGACGGGGTAGTGTAGAATTTAAGAGGACGATTATGTGGTCCTTCTTCAGCCATGGTTGGTTTTTCTTCTGGTTTAGGAGGAGAGAAGATATCGGGAATATCGTACTTTTGTTGATATGCTTGTATTCGGCGTCTTACGTATAAGAAACACTCTAATTCTTGGACTGGTGGTGCTAAGTTATCGCCTTGTGAGCGAGTACTTGGCATACAATCGGGGAAATAAGGGAGAGTAAATTAGTTTTTATTTTTACCTTAGTCTATACCGTGCAACGAAAGAATCACACTATTCGACTAAAACAGGTCCCCGGCAACGGCGCCAAAAACTTGATGCTTGTCGTGACTATATATAAAATATAGTCTATCGGGTACTTGACTGCAAGTGCACAGTCCAATCACTTTAGTTTTAAAAGATATCGATCCCACAGGGACCTATGGTCAAACTAGTGTTACTAACGTCACTATGTTTAGCTAAGGGAATGATTAGTAGAAGTTCGGGGGCAAAATAATAAATCTAAGGGAAATTTAGTTTTAAGAAAGAATTGATGGAAGGAATCAGTATGCAACGCATTAATTGTCAGGGATTCGATAAGTCACCGGTGAATAGTTTAAATGCCAAATATCTCTCAGTAGAAAATATTTATTTAAAAGGCTTTATCTCACACTCTCGTGATTGTTGATTCAACCCATAACTTTAAGTCAGAATGTACGCTCTCGCTGTCCCATTTGAAGTTAAAATTACTTTTTTAAAATTAATAAGTTCTAATTACTTTTAAAGTGCTCTCACTGTTTTTAAACTCAATGCCTAATTTTTACTATCCAGCTCGAGCCTCACGCTCTCACGATTGTTGGTTCTCACCTTAGTTAATTTCTCACTCTCGTGGCAAAACCGTATTAAATAGCTTCTCACGCTTTTGTGATTAAGTTAATTAACTTTTAATTAAAAACCTCAGCCTAAAAGACTGTTTGAGAAAAAGAGTTTTCACCGATTATTATTAAATCCCATCAAATTAACTAAGGTGATTTAGTTAACTTAAGATTGTTACATACCGATACCGGTAATTTAGCCGAACATGTCAAATAGCGCAAACACATAGCATAAACAGATTAACATTGTGGCAGACATAATTATAACAATAACAAGGCAATAATAATAATTTAATAAAAACCAGGTAATTAAAGTAACAGAGTAGGCGAATCTTGGAGTACTTGAGCAGTCCTCCACAAGTCGGTAGGATTTTGCTTCTTCAATACAATTGCTTACTAAATTCAATAAAGTGTAGTAGTTCCCCAGTGTAGGAAACTACTACTATGGCTAACTGGAAAACGGAAAGGAAAAGGGAAAAAGGAAATTCTAAAAAGAATGTCGAATGAACTAAGGCAACAGAAACAAAGTTGTTGAAAAGAAAATAACTAAAAAGCTAGAATGCTGTAAAAATTCAATTGCAGAGCGTAAGCATAGATGTTCCAATTTTTCCAACTTTGGTCCTTTATATAATGCCTTGGTAGGTCTTGGAGGTTGAGGAAATTAAGGAAGACTTGTTGAATGAGGAATCTCTAGGGGAGTCTTGCTGTTGGAGAGAATTTAGGCACGTTTGGGTGCCTCTGGCTGACTGTTTCAAAGCGTAAAACTTGGCCGTGTGACGTTCGTCAGGCTGGGTGATGACGGTCGTCATGAAGCTTGTGACGCTCGTCACATCAACAAATTCCGCATTCTGGTTTTCTGCTTTTTCCTGTGCTTTCTCATCTGTTTCTTCTTCTTTTTCTTCCTTTTCTTCATTTTGCTCATTAATGCTTGGAGATTTAAATACCTGCAAAAACAACTCGAATACTTGCGGAATAGTCTGGATATTAATTAAAATGGTATGATCTTTGAGTGTAAATCAAGACAAATATCTGATCTATTTTCGCGTTATCACTTCTTGATGTTATTTGTAGCTTCAACAACCCCATTCATCTTAGGTCTGTAGGGAGAAGAATTATGATGTGCAATATTGAAGTCTTTGCAAAGAGCTTCCACCATGTTATTATTCAAGTTTGATACATTATCGATAATGGTCTTACTTGGCACACCATATCGGCATATGATCTGATTCTTCATAAACCTCACAACAACTTGCTTGGTTACATTTGCGTACGATGTTGCTTCAACCTTCTTTGTGAAGTAATCAATAGCCACCAGAATGAAACAATGTCCGTTCGAAGCTTTGGGCTCAATCATACCAATCATATCAATTCCCCACATGGAGAAGGGCCATGGAGAGGAAATGACATTCAATAGTGTTAGAGGAACATGAATCTTATCTGCGTAAATTTGACACTTGTGGCATTTCTTCACAAACTTGCACAAGTCAGATTCCATTGTCAGCCAATAGTAACCTGCTCACAACATCTTCTTTGCCATAGCATGTCCATTTGAATGAGTACCAAAGGAACCTTCATGGACTTCAGTCATCAACAAGTCTGCTTCGTGTCTATCCACGCATTTGAGCAAAACTATATCGAAATTTCTCTTGTACAACACATCACCATTCAGGTAAAAATTACCGGCTAATCTTCTCAAAGTCTTCTTATCTTTCAAAGATGCCCCAGGCGAGTAAATATGACTTTGGAGGAAATACTTGATATCAAAATACCAAGGCTTTTCATCTTTGACTTCTTCAACAACAAACACATGAGCTGGCCTATTGTAGCGGTAAATTCATGACCATCAAGCTATGGATAAGCTAGACGTCAATTAAACCAGAGTCGCCACCGCGCTTGCCTATCAAGACACATTACAGTCAAATTGGGAACTTCATTCTAATATTTCACCACAATCATTGAAGCCAACGTCGCAAGAGCAACTGCCATCCGATTCTCATCTCGAGGGATATGATGAAACTCAACCTTTGTAAAGAAAGTTGAAATTCTCCTCGCATAGTCTCTATATGGTATTAAACCGGGTTGATTTGTCTCCCATTCACCTTTGATCTGAGTCATAACCAAAGCTGAATCTCCATAGACGTCCAAATACTTGATTCTAAGATCGATGGCCTCTTCAAGCCTTATAATGCAAGCTTCATACTCATCCGTGTTGTTTGTACACTTGAAAGTCAATATAGCTGTAAACAGAAAATGTGTGCCTTGAGGAGTAATAATCACTGCCCCAATACCATTACCATACTGATTAACAACTCCATCAAATACCATGCTCCAACGGGAACCAGGTTCTGGCCCTTCTTCAAGCAATTGTTCATCATAATCTTTCATTTTCAAGTACAAGATCTCTTCATTAGGGAAATCATACTGCATTGACTGGTAATCTTCAATTGGTTGTGAGCCAAATGGTCAGCCAAGAAACTACCTTTGATTGCTTTCTGAGATCGGTATTCAATATCATATTCTGATAACAATATCTGGCAACGAGTAATCCTCCTAGTTAAAGCAGGCTTCTAAAAAATATAATTGATTGGATCCATTTTGGATATCAACCAAGTGGTATGATTCAACATATACTGACACAGACGCTTAACAGCCAAAGCCAATGCACAACAAGTCTTCTCAAGCATAGAATACCGAGTCTCACATCGGTGAACTTCTTACTGAGGTAGTAAATTGCAAATTCTTTCTTTCTAGTCTCATCTCGCTGACCAAGAACACAACCCATACTCTCGTCAAGCACAGTCAAATACATGATTAACGATCATCCTTCAACAGGCGGAGATAAGATCGGAGGTTCAAGCAGATACTCTTTGATACTATCAAAAGCTTTATGGAAATCTTTGGTCCAATCACAAGACTGATCTTTCCGAAGAAGCTTGAATATAGGCGCACATGTGGCAGTCATTTGTGAAATGAATCTCGAGATATAATTTAAGCGTCCGAGAAAACCTCTGACTTGCTTCTCAGTTTTGGGTGCAGGCATCTCTTGTATTGCTTTGACCTTGGCAGGATCAACTTCAATACCCTTCTCGCTAACAATAAAGCCCAACAACTTACCAGAACGAACACCAAACGTACAATTATTGGGATTCAAGCGGAGTTTATGCTTCCTTAAACGCTGGAATAACTTCAACATATGCTCAACATGTTCCTCTTCATCAATAAATTTAGCAATCATATCATCAACATAGACTTCGATCTCTTTATGCATCATATCGTGAAAAAGAGTAGCCATCGATCTCTGGTAAGTTGCACCAGCATTCTTCAAATCAAAAGGCATCACTCTAAAACAGAATGTTCCCCAGGGTGTAATGAATGTGGTCTTCTCCATATCTTCAGGTGCCATCTTGATCTGATTATATCTGGAAAATCCGTCCATAAACGAAAAGACTTTGAATTTAGCTGTATTGTTGATCGGAAAAATAGCAAGTGTACTATTTTTACCGATGTAGTAATACATAGTTTTATTTCCAAGTATCGATCTCAGGGATTGCGTAGGAAATACTTATTTTACTTCTGATTCTATTAGAATAAAAAGATAATGGTTTGGTTGGTTTGGGAATTTATAACAATAAACACAAAAAGATAGTAGAAATAATTGATTAAGATAAAATATACTAGGGTGAGTGGTTGATTCAACCAGTTATGAATTCAGTCAAGATTTCCTTAATACACATGAAACATTCAATTACCTAACCTCAGAATGTTCTTGCTTAAGTCCTTAAGGAAGAAACTATTAAACTACCAATTCTTACTCAAATGCCCATTCAATTAATCATTGGTTTTAATCATAAACAATATCAAGGTTTATGGTGATTTACAAAAGTTCCTAGTCCTAGGTGATGCAATTATAAACCCAATTGTGTGGAAACCCTAACAATCACAATCCTGTTATTGATAGTCATAGATCTAATTGTATTTGTCCGATACAAAAGCATAAGCACATCACACAATTGAATTGAAATTCATAACATAGTAATAAGGAAATTCATAGTTAGAATTTATAACATCAGATCAAATCAGGACCACCCCCCTAGCATTGGGGGTTTAGCCTCTCATAGTATTCAAAGAAATCATAGAATAGAAATTAAACATTACAAAGAATTAAGAGATTTTGATCTTCAATGGGTGATGCCCTTGAATCTCTCCGTCTTCGAATCCTCCGTAGTAGCTATCTTCTCCAGTGCAATGTTTCTTTTCGTACGTCAAAAAGTGTCTTCTCCTTTCTCTCCCAAGCCTTCTAATAGTTTCAGATGGATTTTCCCCAAGCAAAAAGTCCAAACTACCCTTAATGAGCAGAATAGATCCACATGACAAAAATTGAAGTTTCTAAGTCACGCCCATCAACACGGGCCGTGTGGATTCACACGGGTGCCCGTGTGTGCTCTCCAACATGAGCATTTTCAGATCAAGCTACAGAGGCATCAACACGGGCCGTGTTCCTACACACGGGTGCCCGTGTTAACTCTCTGTTTTTCCTAAACCCTGACAATTTCGTTGCATCATATGAAACTATGGCCACCAGATCAACCATATCGATATACGTCGTACAGTTTCCTTGGTCTATTGCCATTTACCTAAGGTACACTAGATCCGGGTTAGGGTCTTTCACACATAAGAGCACCCAACAGATAAGTATAGAGCAAACAAGGCAAACAATTTTAAAGTGATCTAATTCCTAAGGGTACCCCTCTTTTATTAAATCCCCAGCAGAGTCGCCAGTTCGTAGGAGCAGTTCACATTTCTAATCCTACTCCTGCAACACCAGAGCTACCACAGAGCAATCAACAGAAGCCTAGAAGACAATTCACCAAGATCAACATGTCACTGGCCCAAGCCTTGCAACACATGTTGAAAGGGGAACTCATTACTTTGAATGACCCTCCTCAGACTCCTAATACTTCCTCTCCTCGGTACAATCCTAATGCACGATGCGCCTATCATTCTAATTGTCCGGGACATGACACCAACAATTGCTGGGTGCTGAAAAATAAGATTCAAGATATGATTGAAGCTGGGGAGATTGAATTTGACCCTCCTGGGACTCCAAATGTGATTACTGCTCCCATGCCCAATCATGAGAAGACTGTAAATGCTGTTGATGAAGTTTCATATGTTTCCTCAGTAGCAGATGTGACTACTCCCTTATCTATTATCAAGAAGAAGCTGGTGCAGGCTGGATTCTTTCCAGGTTGCATCATCTTCATAGCATAACATTTTTTTCTGTCTTAATATTAGCCGGAATAATTTCTCGGAATTTACAAACAGACTGGTCAAATTAACTTTTTAACTGTGCCTAAAATTAGTCAACGAAAAAATGTCAAGTTTAAGTTTGCAAATGTCGGTAACATTAATCTGCGGTTCACGTGGTTTAATTTGACATGCTAAAAATATTTTTACGACTATTTTTGGTCATATGTTGATTAGTCTGAGCGGTTTAAACGGTCATAATTTTTATTTCAAAATCCGACCAAACGCTGTATTTTTCCGAGTCATTTATTTCGCGCTGATTATTTTGACGTGTTCATTTTATTTTTTCGAGCATTTTGGTGCCCGACTTTTATTTTTTTGAGTCTATTTATTTTTACATTGGGTCTAGAATAAATAAATAGGTTAATTAGTTTTTATTTTAATTTTAACTATTTTAATTATTTAACTTTATTCAGTTTTTAATTTAATATTGGGTCTAGAATAAATAAATAGGTTAATTAGTTTTTATTTTAATTTTAACTATTTTAATTATTTAACTTTATTCAGTTTTTAATTTAATATTGGGTTTCAAAATAAACTTAGGCCCATTATCATTAACCTAATTTGTTCCTATATATATTTACTAGCATGACTAATAGAGGGAGGCCGAAAGAGAGAACAAAAAAGAGAAACTGAGAGTGGCTGATCTATACTATCGTACACACAGTTTGGTAATAGTTTATATACTTTATCTATTTTGTTGATGTATTTGATTATGTTTTCGGTCGGATCGTGTCAATACGCCGTTTTCACATATACGTGTATGAGGCGTGACATTTGTGTTATCCGATCCAGTTGCGATGATCGCAATTTTGCGCTAGCAATGCCGTTGTTTTTTTTAATTCATTTTTTTTATTTATATATACATATATTTAGATCTGCACATTTTTTTCATAACTAACTACCCTGATTTTTCCTAAACCCTGACAATTTCGCCACAAACTCTAAATTTCAAACCTAAAACTTTAACCGTGTTATTTCCTTTAAACCATAAACTTTTTCTTAAACCTTAACAAACCTTATTATTATTTCCTATTTTCGCTCATATTTATGTTATTCATACACTGTAACTGCTTCGCCCTTGTAACATTTTAAGTTTTAACTTGTAATATTTTCAGTTTTACTTTTCGCCATCTTTATTATGTAACTGCACCAAAGCGTTGTAATAATTAGGGTTTTATTTTCTGCCATTGATTTTCTGCCATTTTATTTTTCTGCCATTTATTTTTCTGCCATTTAAATTCCTGCCATTGATCCTATATTAACTGCGTGGTTTAGTAATGTAGGGCGTTAAAACCCACTAAATTAATTATTTAATATTTTTCTATAACCTTTATATTTTTTTATAAATAAATAATAAATACTAACTATTTTAATAACTTTTTTTTATTACTTACCTATAATAATAAATCCTTATATATTTTGTAAATAAAATCTAATTGACCATTTTTCTAATTGAATAATAATAATAAACCTATTAATCTAATAATTTGATATTTTCTATAATCTTTATTTATTTTGTAAATAACTAACTTAATATTTTTCATATAACTCTTTTTATTTTATAATTTGTACATTAATGTATTTTAAATTCTTTTATTATTACTAATTTATTTTAAACTCATATTTTTCTAATAACTTCTAAAAAAATCTAACTTGTTTAACTTAAAATAATTTCTTTTAAAATTCTAACCTTTTTATTATCACTTTATTATTATTGTTATTTTATTATTGCTTTATTACCATTGCCTATTTATTATTTTATTATTATTTGCTTTTATCTATTCTATTTTTGCTTCATTATTTTCCTTATTTTAATTTTGTTTTATTTATAATATTAGGAACAAATGTATAGATTGTAAAGTTATTCTTTCTCGCCTGATTATTATGTATCTGTCCCATAGCCATGTAATAGTTTAGGAATTTATTTTTCTTGCTTTTATTTTTGTAAATATTTATTGCGTGGTTAGTAATTTAGGGAGTGCAAAAAACTAACTGTAAATAATTGAACTTAGAAAATTAAATTCAAGACAAATATCTGAAAAATAACACTCACACACGTAAGTCGATCTTTGATCGCCATCTGTACTTCCTAGGGTATTCCTCTCGGTTGCCTTCTTTAAATGGTCAAGTCCCTCGAAAATAGGGGTGTCTTAAGCAAAGTCCCTTCAAACAGAAAAATCATCAAGTCCCTATAAACTTAAAAGATCAAGTCCCTATGAGGTTGCCTACGATATAATGATCTTGTCCCTTCGGTAAATATGATGATAGTCCCTACGAGTTGCTAAAGACACCCCTTATGTTGCCTTCATTGACCATACGATGACCCTACGCCCGTCCCTTAAACACATCCAAGGTAATGACTACCTATTCCTTAATAATAGGGACAGTCTTACCATTGAAAGAATATACGAGAACACGAAAGACTTAATCTAGGGTAGGTATCTCATAGTTACTTGCTCACACTTTTCAAAATTACTTTTACACCTCACAATTTCTAAACTAGGCTTTGTATACACCCATACGAGGGTCATTACAAAGTACTTAAAGAAAATTTTCTAATCACACACTACACTCTTGCAAACAAACAAAGTGAGCTAAGTAACTAAGAGCCCATGGATAACCATGGATATAAAGGGTGCTAATACCTTCCCTTTGTATAACCTACCCTCCGAACTCAAAATCTTTTTAAGGTCTTTCCTGTTCTTTTATATCCTTTCCTTTTGGATAAAATAAAAGTCGGTGGCGACTCTTGCTATCCGCAACATTTAACTAAAGTCAGTTCTCCCACCGTGTTACACCCGTGTTGACCTGCTGTATCTTCATATTTTTGCCTTTCTGAGTATCCACAACTCCACTATTAGTTCTTTTAAACCTGTGCAACGACCTGTAACAATAACACTACCAAATCGAAGCATAAAAGAGACCTTTTTGACATAAACATGTAATAAAATGAAATGTGATAACAAACTAACAAAACATGATAAATGACTATGAAACAACTATAAACAAACACAAATCTTACCAAAGTGATGAAAATATGTCGGATTAACGGTGGGAATTCAATGGAAATGGTGACCGATCAATTATCTACCAACATATCAATGTGTGGTAGAGGTAAATCATCTTTCAGACTGGCTTTATTCAAATCTCTATAATCAACAGACATACAGACTTTTCCATCCTTCTTCAGAACAGGCACAATATTCGCCACCCACTGCGGGTACTCAGCAATAACAGGGAAACCATCATCAATCTGCTTTTGCACTTTCTCTTTGATCTTTACTACCATATCAGGATGAGTTCTCCTCAATTTCTGCTTGACTGGCGAGCATTCTGGCTTCAACGGAAATCTATGCTCCACAATCTTAGAATCCAAACCAGGCATGTCTTGATAGGATCAAGCAAACACATCTGAATACTCTCGGAGAAGATCAATCAACCCCTTCTTCACTTCTGGACATAGCTGAGACCCAATCTTGACTTCTTTCACATCATCTTCGGAACCCAAGGTGACTAACTCAATCTGCTCTTCGAACGACTGAATGGCTTTTTCCTCGTGCTCAAGTAGAAGAGATAATTCATCAGACACTTCTTCATCATTTTCCTCCTCAGCCTCAAATACAGGGAATTCAAAATTTGGAGAAGGAGTAAGATCATTGTATTCAATGGGTTTAGAAACCAACCTGCATAATCATTTGATATTTTGATTTTAGAGAAATGAATTATGAACAAATATTATGCATATGGAAAAATTATTATTTATTTATGTTTTTTGTGATTACCATTTTCAGAATAAAGCAAAAAGTAAAAATAAAACATCATAGATATGGATGAATAGAATTGAATTTTATTGATGATCAAATTTGAAATGCCTAACAATGTTCACTTCTCCCTTAGGCATAGGAGAAGGATTTTTCAAAAACAAATAAAAGAAATTACTTAGATCGATGCGCAATAATGGGAACATCAACAACAGTCCAATTGTTGCAAGCTTTTCCATGCATCACAAAATTGGTGCAATCTTCATCTTCATCGCCCTCGATTACGGCAACTAAGTGTTGTTCATTACCACGAATGAACCCTCCGCTACAGAAACTGGGTTGCACATCTTCATCTCTAACCACAGATGAACCTCGTTGGAAACCCTGACCAGCTCTACTCTTGTTGTTGGCGACCTCTACCATCAGGCCCCACTGATTAGAACTACCGTCTTCGACAATCTTCTGTGCATCCTTGAATGAGGACATAGGTGCTCCAACTCTCTTTTCCTCAGCAATAGATAAGGCTTGGAACAGAGTTCCAATCTCATCCTCAGCTTCTACGTAAGAGAAAGACGACAAGTGGCTTACCAATAAAGCCTTCTCCCCACCGATAATAACCAGTTTACCATTTTTGACAAACTTCAATTTCTGATGCAGCGTTGAAGTAACGGCTCCTGCCTCATGTATCCATGGTCTTCCTAACAAGCAGCTATAGGCCGGGTGGATATCCATTACCTGGAAAGTAATTTGGAAATCACTCAGACCTATCTTCATAGGAAGGTCCACTTCACCAATCACAGTCTTGCGAGAGCCATCAAAAGCCTTGACAATCACGCCACTATATCTCATTGGAGCTCCTTGATACGACAATCTTGACAAGGTTGATTTGGGAAGTACATTCAATGAAGAGCCAGTGTTGACTAACACATTCGACAAAGCGTCTTCCTTACAATTCATTGATATGTGCAACGCTAGATTTTGATTTCTACCCTCCTCAGGAAGTTCCTCATCACAGAAGCTCAAATTGTTGCAGGAAGTGATGTTAGCCACAATATGATCAAACTGATCCATCGTAACATCATGTTCTACGTATGCTTGTTCTAACACCTTCTGCAATGCTTCTCTGTGCACTTCAGATTTCATAAGCAGAGACAACACTGAAACTTGGAAGGAGTTTGGAGCAACTGCTCCACCATATTGAATTCACTTTTATTAATCAATCGGAGTACCTCATCATCATCACTAGGCTTCAATCCGCTGGATTCACCAGACTGACATCTTGGAGCACTAACAAGATCTACTACAGGGACATCCATCTTCCTACCAACTGAGTAATCGTCTACATTCTTAGGGAACACCGGCCCAAAAACTCGACCACTACGGGTCACCTTTGTAACATCAGCTATGTTTACAACAGAACTAGTCGTACGTAAAGGAACCTCTTAACCATTCTCCAACATGGTTGCATTGTACTGATACAGAATAACTTATCGGATGTATACATGACTGGACCCGCTAACCGTATTACCAACGACGATATCGATCTATTGCTGACACTATTACTGTTGCTTCTGTCAAATTGAATTACCACTCTCTCTGGTGTCTTGAACACAAGGACTATTACATTCACATCATCACCCATGTGATGGGACTGGAGAATCTGAACCATACCTTCATCCATCAACCTATGGATGTCTCTCTTGACAACCACACAACCTCGGGGGTTGACACTGCAAATTGCACAACCATCATGAACATGCTCACAATCGCTTACTAGAAAAATATCCTTGTGCATCGTCACTAAGGACCTTTTAATAAAGTGGACATCAAATACCTTGAACTCCCTAGGACAGCCATCCACCATATTGACAAAAGGGTTACCATGAGTAGGTAGTGGATTAGCTTTGACATTAGGGACACGGTCCTCAAAGGACACCATCCCACTCTTTACCAGCTTTTGGACTTCATACTTCAGGGGGTAACAATTTTCAATATCATGACCGGGAGCTCCTTGGTGAAAGGCACAATGAAGTTCCGGTTTGTACCACCAGGGAAGTGGTTTAGGAATCTGTGGAGGATTCCTTGGTTGCAAAAGGTTCTTGAGAACCAGAGATGGATACAATTCAGCATAAGTCATAAGAATGGGGTCAAAAGAGACCTTTTTCCTCTTAAAATTTTGTGGTTGTTGATGATTGATGGTATTGTTGTTGTTGTAGGTGTTTGTTCTTTGCGGTGGCTGTTGTTGACGTTGTTGTAGAACTGATGTTGATTGATTGTTAGAAAATACATGAATTACAGATGATACTTGATGATGGTTTTGACGGGGTTGTGGATTCGTTCTGGCATGAGGCCTCCTCTACCTCCTAATAGATACTGCATTGGTCTCGTTCTCTTTCTTTCTGGATAACCCACTGCCATACTTCTTGCTAGACTAAACCTCCTTAGACAACCATCCCTCTCAGACACCTTCTTATAACCTCATCCCCATGTTTACCATTTCAGTAAAATCACTAGGGGAACTGGAAATCATGCGCTCATAGTAAAATGAGCTCAGGGTCTTGAGAAAATGTTAGTCATCTCCTTTTCTTCCAAATGAGGGTTGATCTGAACGCCTATCTCTCTCCATCGCTGAGCATATTCTATAAACGTCTCCTTATCCTTCTGAGATAATGATCTTAATTGGTCTCTATCCGGCGCCATATCCATATTATATTTGTACTGCTTTACAAATGCTTCACCGAAATCATTGAACGTGCGAACACTCGCACTATCCAGACCCATGTACCACCTCAGAGCGAAACCAGTCAGATTGTCTTGAAAATAATGAATCAGTAACTGATCATTATCTTTCTAGCATACATGACGAGATGACTGAGTGGACAAGTATTCCCCTTATAATTTTCAAAGTCAGGGACTTTGAATTTTATCGGGATTTTCACATTAGGAACCAAGCAAAGTTCCGCATCACTCTTACCCTAGAAATCCTTTCCCCTTAAGGTCTTCAACTCCTTTCGCAGCTCAAGGAATTGGTCTTTCATTTCATCCATTTTCTCATAAACATCAGGGCCCTCAGACGGCTCGAAATGATAGATGGTGTCCTCAACACGAGGCAGAGTGTGAACAACTGGTGGTGGCACAGACATGACCAGGCTAGATGTCGGCATGGAAGCGAAAGTAGGCGCAAAACCTTCAGCCATGAAATTGGGCGACATTTCTCACGGGAATCTGACAGGCATGGCAAACGCGAAGTGAGCAACAGTAGCATGAATGGTAAAGGTAGCGACCTCTGAAATGACTGTCCTCTGAGGAGGAGGAGTTGCAGGCGTTGGAGACGATTGACTTTGGGAAGCTAACAATGACTCCATCATGGAAGTCAGACGGGCAATCTCGTCCTTCAAGTCTCTGTTCTCTTGCTCTAGATGTTCCATAATTCTTGAGTGATTGGCGCGGGTATTGTATCGATGAGTCAGCTTGGGTGAAGCACAAAAGAAATACCAATAAGACATCTGGCGAAAGAGAAACCTGTATACAAATGATGCATGGAATGCAATGCTTGATTGTTTTTATTTTCAAGGAACTTACTATTTTATTTGTAAATATATATATTTATAAAAACAATTACAACAATTTGATATGACTATAAAAAAAATCTCTTTTATTTATATAATTGGAAGGATTACACTGAGTACAATTTCAGAAACCAAAGTACAAAAAATACAAGAGAAAAGGAGACTAGTCATCCTAAGGATCCCTAACAACAACGTCAGAAGATCTAGCTGCAGGCGCGTACTTCCTTCGGATGTGTCGAATCTCGGAATCAAAAGAAGTCTTCATCTGAGTCTTCTCAAGGACAAGCTGATCAATAATCTTCTTCCAAGCAAGCGAAGGTTGAGGCATACTAGAGGAAGATGAAACCTCTGGTTCTCT